>NC_090850.1:11832500-12450000 GCF_024217435.2 Syngnathus scovelli
GCCTCTGTGCCTGGTTGTTTTAGTCAGTACACTGCTAAAATATATTTCGCCCAACTATAACTTCCTTATTATGAGCCAACTTTTAAGTTTATAAACTGGTTTGTTACCTTTAATTCCTGTGGAAAGGTGCCAGCTTGATGCTATTCTAGAATTTTGCAACCCTAATACTTAGATCAAAATGTCATATCCAAGAGTGACTTTGACAGATTCTTTTAGTTAGGTTTTTGTTTTTTGTTTTTTTTTGCGCGCGTGCTATCTTATCCTTCACCCTATTCCTCCTCTGTTGCATTTTGGTGTAATATCACTTTATGAAATTACACCACAACAATGTTTGTTGTTTGTTTAGTAATAGCCCGAAAAATGGAATCATCTGTCTTCAGTGTGAAATCATGCAAATACGTAACCGCTCCCTAAAAAAAATAACCTGCTAATGGTAATCATAGACGAGGAGCACCCGTGAAAAAACAAAGCAAGTAAGCCTGAGGAAGAATAACATAAGTCACTGACACGATGTGATTTTAGCTTTCTGTTACCTGCAACTTTGAAATCAACATAACATTTAGAATTCACAATTGGTTACCTAAACTCTAGCTACACATGATATAGCGTTTTAACAAACAGTCCAATAAACATTTTGCAAAATATTTGAGTCGTTTCTGTTTGCCATAAGAAATGGAAAAACTTGCACCAACGCATGAAAACATTGCAGTTTCATTTTAACATTTAACAATTTTTGCCATCTAACAATATTTCTATCTTGCTTGATATGATACTTCTTGTACTTGACACGCATACACGTGCATTTCTAATTAAGGTTTCATTTTCTGCATTCCTTGACACATTTTATTCATGTCACAAATAACATAAGCTGAATGTTGATGTTTTAAGATTTATTTTAAATGAACCAAATTTTCATCACAATGACATTTTCATGTTATGTATGAGTGATTCGTATTGACGAGCACTCAAATGTAAAGTGATCTCAGTGCATCTCTATTCTTAAATCCTGGTCTCTAAGATCGTTTCCAAAAGGGTCATGGGAAATGACTCGAGTGACACTTCTTACTCTGTGTTTGGGTAAGGCCTTCTTTAGTGACCTCCAGAAATTGCCGGTCGCGCTTTCAGTTTGTCCCAAATTCCAGTCGAGGCTAGGAAGCACCTTCAAGGCCCTTTGGACCACTGAGGGCAGAGGTGAATCTAGCTGTTCGAAACATGCGGAAGTTCTACTTGTCCGTATAAGCAGAATTTTAAGAGTAGAGCTCTGCAACAAAACCTTACAATACAAAAGAGTAAGTTGTTAGTGGTTTTGCTGTGATTAAATTACATTATATCAATAGATTAATGTATTGGCTATTGACAGTTTAATTTTCCATTGAATACAACATTGTAATGGATGAGAAATGAATGTCGTATGTGAACCAGTGGAAACGGAAATTGGGTGGGTGAAGAATAGAAGAGGCTCAAGGATAGAGCCATGGGGAACACCTGTGGTGCCTGGGGAGGTTTTTGGTTAGTGTAAGAAGAGTGGATGATTTCTAAATAAAAAAAAGTTTTTTTTTTGTTTTTTTACCAACAATGCCTGTGTGAGTATTTTTTTTTTTTTTACTTGCCTGTATTCCTGATTCCAGAACAAACACAGCATTGCTGTTAGACAAATAGTCAGCAGACACAACACAGATGAGGATCTGACTTCTTCGAATTGCATGTACCACATCGTTTGTGTAGGCTACCAAGGAAAAACAGATGTCATTAAAAACCATGACTCCACTCATGTGCAGGTGTACTGAAAATTGATCTTCTCACCTCCACCAGGAAGCATGTCCCTCTCCGTCAAACAGAGACGATAGCCCCACAGGTCCTCCAAAACCATGGGAATCACCACCTCAGGTGGCCTCAAATTGTCAATAACATGCTCAAGATTGAATGGTTCAAAGGTAGACGGAGAATCTGCAATATGAATATATATATATATATTTTTTTTTTGTGTCCTCCAACCACAGTGACCTGAAAACATGTCCCATTACCGTGTGAGTTTGGACTTGATTGCGCGGAGCGTGTCAAACCTGCCGCCTCATAATGTGGAGAGGTCCACACGTATGAAAAAAAAACATCAAACTCTTTCTCATCTGAAAAAGTAAAGATATTCATTATTTGGAAAAATTACTTAAGTTAATTATTTGAAAAAACGAGGGATTTTAAATAGATTTCAATTCACAGCTGCTGCCGTCTGTGAGAAACTGCAAATGCGATGTAATTATTGGAACTGTTATCGGAACGCCTTCATTAAAACACCGCCCCACTGGCCATTAAAAATACATACAGTATTTATGTATTATGTATGTATCATATTTATGATTAACATGATAAGTGTCTTTTCATAGTTTTGAGACTCCCCTATGGCATGTAAGACGGATACCCCACAGGTCAAATTTGACCTGACATATCCATTTTGTAGCACCTGTAGAAAATATTTTCCTTTTTCTGTGTTTTGGGTTTACTTTACGAAAAAAGTAATTAAATATCGACCTGAAAGAATGACTTTCAGACTATATTATTTTGTTTTTATTGCTTTGAAACATCAAAATAGGCTAACTTCGGGAAGGGATGTGCAGCTATACACATTGTATGTCACATTATGTTTCATCTAGGGGGAATGACCTAGTTTGACAATAGACACTTTTGAGAATGCAACTTTGATGTTGTTGTAGAGTTATGAGTTGATGTGAAACCACATCCTGTGAAGATGAATGTCAGCTTGCATTGTTGGTAAGTGCGTTGGACATCTACTGATAAATCTATCAATGTATGATGTGTGCGTGTGTGTGTGTGTTGCATTCCCACCTGCATCAACTTTTTCACTTTGAAGGCGTGAAATGTAGATAAGTTGTAGTTCCAACCATTTCACACGTAAAACAATGGCTACCCCAGCAAGTAACAGCAATGATGCAATTGGATAACTAATCAGTGATGGCCATTTTTCTGCAAATAAAACATATTGGTTATATTTGTTGTCTATTAAAACTATAGATAGTATATATATAACACATATAGTATATTTGGCTATTTAAAGGTCCTTAAGTCTACAAGGTTGACCTGACCAACAAACCCTGGACCTTTTCAGTGTCCATCCACCCTGTAAAATAAACAGCCTCAGCCAAAAGCTCTTCAAGTTTCCAAAACAGATGAGTACATTTTTTTCTCAAAACATTTTAACGACTGCAGTTGTAACAGTTAAGCATAAAATGTAAATCAAATGCATAAAGTAAAAATAACAGGTAAACTGGGCTGTTGTAAACAGGCTGCTGATTATGGTGGCCCTGGGGTCCGAAACACAAATACGTACAAAAAATAAGGGGAAAGAAAGAAAGAAAGAAAGAAAGAAAGAAAGAAAGAAAGAAAGAAAGAAAGAAAAGAACAATTATACATTACAGAAGATAAAAATTACATAAAAAATGAGTCACAAAAAAAAGATTTGCAAACAAAAGAAAAGAAATGCAAAAGCAAGCATACAAGAAAAAAGGATCACAGACAAGAAAGGAATGCAAACAAAAACAAGTAAATAGGGAAAAAGAAATGCAATCAAAGCATACAAGAAAAAAATCAATCACCAGGCAAAAAGAAGCAAAAAAATAAATAAAAAATAATCGCGGAAAAAATGAAGCAAACAAGATTCAGGGCTTAGTTGATTAGAAGTACCTGTGGCAGGATTTTTACTTTCTGGATCTGGATTTGACACCTCTGGTTGTGTAAAGTACTTCAATAAAGTGCCAATATAAATAAAATCAGTATACATGTACCTTTAGTTTTCATCTTGAGCTTGACTGTGACACTGCTGTTCCCAGCAGAGTTTGAGGCCATGCAAGTGTACGTGTGCTTCAGATGAAGTGCTGTCACCTGCTGTATGAGAGCTTTGGTTGTAACCAAGTACTCTTCAAATGTCACCCTGTTGCATCTGAAAGGCAAATTGGAAAGTCACTTATGTGTCAAAATCAGAAACATGCCCTCAATTATCAGCAACGAACAAATATGTGACAAAAGAGCTTGGATTTGTGAAGATAATGACACTTACCGCTGGCTCTCTGTTTGCATCAGATTTCGTTTGCCTCCTTCGTCTCCCTCGTTCATGTACCACTGCACTTGTGGTGAAAAGTTGACCTCAAAAGGAAAATGTACCAGACAACTGAGAGTGTGGCGCTCCTCTAAAGCAAACAACAAAACACTTTATCATAATATAGTATACACACCTGGGAGAATTAGTGGTTCCTCTAAATGCAATTGATAGTGGTGGTTTCAAGAGTTGGACTAAGTCGAGTAACTCCTCACTAAAAGTCCAGATACCAAAAGCGCAGCCCATCACTGGGTTACTTCTTGTGCCTAAATGTAATGTAAGGTGATTTCAATTGGATGTACAGTGCTTACCCAACTCCACTTCTTGTGGTGCGCTGTCATCAGGTAATGTAATCCTTGGAGAGGCACTCACTTTTTCAAAGGCTGATGAAAAGACACGTTGGTTTGTTTGTTTGTTTATTTATTCAATTATTTATTTTATTTATTTCACAATGTTACCTCATTGTACAGTTATATAGAGGGGGAAAAAAACAAGCTGACTGAACTCCCACAAATTTCCAAGTCGGCATTTGGGAATTCAGATAATCACATTTTTTACCCCCTCTGCCATCATTCGCTGAAAATCTCAGTCAATGATTGTTTTGCCAATGCAATTTAAGTAGGGATGGGTGAGGTATCAGTGCTCAACTCATTCCTTACCCCCCCCCCCCCTCCAAAAAGCAGGGGGATACTGTCAAACTGACAAAATAGCTATAAAAATGACAAAAAATAAAATGTACATTCATTTCATTCATACACCACAGAGTGCACTCACGTATGGCAGTTACAGCAACAGGCCTCCTGAAGGTCCACTGTACTCCTTGCTCTACAAAGTGTTTATCGCAAAAATATCGCCCTGTGTCATGTTGGCTAACTGTGCAAAGCTGCAACCCGCCGTTCCTCACACAGTTGGCACGATGCATTTTTGATATACTTTTGTCACCCTGAGAGAAAGAACACCCGGGTGTTTCCGTTACATCAAATCTTGAATATGTCTGCCTCTGTCTTACCTTGTACCAGGTCACACTTGTGCTAAGTGTACAGTTGAATCCAGGGCAGGGGATGGTCCCTCCTGCACGTGCAATCAGCGTGACAACCGCCTCCTCATCCTTGTAACATGGCAACCGGTGTTTGTCCATCACCTGCAGATAGAGGAACATTGTGCTGCCATTTGACAACACAAACGCCCCAAGAACGGAATCCTTTGGAAATCAAGTGGCAAATTGTGAGAATCTCTCTCATACAGGGCAGTCGGCATAAAAAGTTTGAGGACTACTCTGATACAAGCAAACACAAAAATAAGCACGACATTACCCATTAAGTAAAGTGTAATTTCCTGAATGGTTGGCTTGGGTTAGGAACTCCGTACCACAGTCGAAAAAAAAGTCTCCATTTTCTCCTCTTTCTGCTCGCATCTTGTGCCACGTAACCTTGTTGTTGGTGCACGGCATCAGAAACATTTCCCCCTCCACAACTCGATAGTTCTGCTGTATCGTAGTCGTGCGAGGACCTGGAGGAAAGACACCTCAGGCTCAAAGCATTTACATTTAACAATCTTTTGGCTTCAAAATAAATACCCGTTTTATCACGTTGATTGCTATTCACACAGCATCCCTCCAAGAAAATGGGAAATACCCCAAACAGCAGGATATATCCAGTTTGCATCCCGCTTAAATGATCACATCATGACTTTGCCAACACTTTCTCTCAAACCTGCACGTACTTTTTGCATCTTGAATGCGCGAGCAGATGAAGATGCTGAAATAGGCGGTAGCTACATTACGCAGTGGTTTCCTGTGTCTGTTTGTGCATGCTGAAAACCACACTACACCTATGTGAACTACAAAAGAATTTCACAGTAGTGATTTGTGACATCAAGCACGTTGCCCCAAAACAATCAACCTGATGTAGATGGAGCATTATTAAATATGCAATGTTTAATTCTCGTTATATTTGATGCTTGCATTTCCGTCGCATAGGTTACAAGTTTCCGTTTCCACTTTGTCAAAGTAACCTCATTGTTAAAATGTGCGATAACGTGGGCTAAGGTGGGAAATAGTTCAGAGCTGGTGCCGATCAAGGTGGAAATATCCAAAGTTGTGACGTTTTCAAGACGATTGGTCCTGCTGCCGTGCCAGCGAGTCAACTCAGCTTTTTATTTGAAGACAGTGAGCCAACACTACAAAGAAGATGGATAATTTAGACATTCAATCAACAAATTCCACTATGACAAAAAAGAATCGGCAAGCAGGTCAGTGTATCCCGTCTATTTCTTTCCCTTTCCCCGCTCGACTCTCCAGCAATCAAGGTCACAAAGCCGATTCCTTCCTCTCTTCCCGTGACATCTTTGCTAATTCCCATTAGCCCGTTCATGGCAGTTCACATCAGATCATCCGCAGGTGTACTGGAGGTTTGCGAGAGCTTCTACGGAAGAGCTTCTAAAGGTAAAGCTTTGTTTTTTGTGTACGCTGCTGGGAGATGATAGCGGAGCTTCTTCCAGAAGGTGGAAGAAGGCGGCAGAGAACTTAAGCCCTCCCATTTGATGCAGTGGCCCATCTTCTCAAGGAGCTTGAAGGCCTCTGGTGCGGGCTCCCATTTGTCTTCTTTCACATTCCCAGGTTTGATGACAACCAAGCTCGTCTTGCGTTCCACTAGGGCTGCGTGGATGGCACTCAACAAGCCAGTTTCCAGATTCCCAGCCAGAGGGGAAGGTACCAGGACCACCGATTGACTTTGTTCTATGCAGTCGAACAGCGCCTCGGACGCAGCTGTGACACACCGACACAATTGTACGTTAGCTGTGAATGATTTGACTTGAATTATCACAACTGGGCTGAAGTAGGATACCTTTTCCTGGTTGTACATCCCGATCAAAGAGGCAGAGCTTATAGCCGAAATGTTCTTCTAGAACATTCTCTAGCCACTTTGTATCACACGCTTTCAATCCTGTCCCATTGTCGCTCTTATAACACATGAGAAATGCATCGTAGGTCTTCCCATCTAAAAGTAAACAACACAGGATATTGTATCACAGTGGGCGAGTTTTTCCAGTTAACAATTCTTCAGAAATGAGGCGTCAAGCAGTTTATTGCTACTTCCAGTTGTTTACTGTTTGACTAAATCAAAGATATAGGAACCAGCCGCTTAATAGGTTAATATGACCTATTTCAAAATCAACATAAAATCTTCTTTTTTAAAACACATTACAACATAGGACAAAAATAATGGACTTCAATAATGGACTCCCCAAAATTGGATGATTTTTGATTTTTTTCCCCTCTGTTGGAAAGTTACAAAGTATTGTAAAACAATAGTTTGTCCTGTAATTCAAAGCTTAATTTACTCTGCCAAATATGAGAATAGGCATCAGCATCCATATCGGTAAGACCCTAACAATAACACATTGTTCATTTAAAACAACCATATAACTTTGCATTAAAGTCTGCTAGATTAATGCAAGTACACAAGGTTAATGAATAGCACCTCTGTTGTGGTGTGATAAACTTAAAGCAGACAGTTAATTGAACACAAATGGTGGAGCAGCACATGTAGTTGGGATTAATTACGTTTTACTGACAACAAACCTAGTGGACCTATGCAAAAAATGTGGTTGTAACCTACAAGCTGGCAAGTTAAAGTGCTAGTAAGTCAAAGTACCACTTGTAGAGAATTTCTATAGTGCACAAATAGTGTTGTTTTATTTTTAACCAGAATAGGCCACCATTTGACTGATTCTCACCTGAGGTTTTCCTATGACAGCCCAGAGTGTTTCGCAGAAAGAGAATGAGTTCAATCTTGAATTTGACATAGACACTGACAGTTGCGGCCATTATTGCCATGATAACCACAGGGCAGAGTGCTACAGGCAAGTGGGAACCTTGAACTGAAATGAAAAATAAAACACCCAAGACAGAATGCAGACATGATTTAGATGGTTAATATTAAACAGTGGCGGCTGGTCAAGCGAGCTCACTGCGCCACTATGGCATGTTGGTCATGAAAGTGGAAAATAGAGATCTATCTATTTTCGGGGGTGGACTTAAGTGTAAAAGTTCAAATGTCAACGATCTGACGTGTTCTAATCACTTGTAGGTTTAGAAGATTGGATATGTCATCAAAATAATAATGAAAATACTTAAGACAGCAGTACTTTTGAAATGATCATCAGCATTCCTTGTTATTGCTAATCAAAACAAATGACTTTTATCGGAGGTCGGGATTTTTGTCGATACAATGCGACTCCAGCATACACAGTCAGCTACAACTGTTTTTGTTCTTTTGTATAAATTACGCATGGAGGCGTTACATGTTAAGCAATTCAAACTTAGAACAATCAATCAGTCTTACCTTTTTTGGCTAAGGTAATGGTGACGAAGATTGAGAGTGGAAAATATTGCATTTTACAGGTGTAATTATTTGAGAGATCTTCCTCTGTTACTTCTTTGAACACCAAATTTACAGTGTTTTTTACACCTTCAATCAAATTTTCCCTGTAAAATGAGATTGGAAGAATAAGATTATCAGACCAATTGAAATTTGTTCATTCATTTTGCATGTGAGTCGTTTACCTTGTGTAATTGGAGAAGACTGGGAAGGAGTCATTCTTTTCCACAAATGTCTTGCCACTCATCCAAAACATCAAACTGGGCTCTGAATATGATACAGCTTCACATTTAATCACAGCCGGTGAGCCTGAAAAAGCAGTTTGAGGGGGAAAGAAAAAGTCATAATGTAGTGGTTCACATGGCCAGCGTTGATGCATTGAAAGCTCAAAGTGTAAATTTTGGTGTGATGGCTCTGAACAGGATAAGCAGAAGAAAACGGATAGAATCAATACAAGAGTGATGCTTACCCACATCCACATAAATGATTTCATTTGCCCCCGGGTAGGAGATCATAGCATGTTTGTTTCCTAGGAAAATATCCAATTAATTTATACAGTGCCAACATTTTGAACAAAAAAATCTGCAATCATGCAGGTGACAGATATTTTTCCATAGACTTACTCTGACTAGGCTGGACGTCCAACTCCAACGTGTGGCTCATGTTATAGATTTGACCATCAAAGAGGTAAGGCCTGGTGCAGGTGTAGACACCAGAATCTGTCTCTTCCACACTTGAGAAGTAGCTCTTAACTTTCTGCGCTGACTTGCCCTCCTGCAGGGTTGATTAGAATGCGATGCAATTTCACTCTTCATTCATTCATTCAAATTCTGGAAAATAGTGAAAAATCATTTGAAATACTTTGTGCCATATGATGTCATAACTGGTGAAGTAGGGATTATTTGAAGGCGGGATGTTGACATCTGAACAGCTCAAAGTGCAGGACTCTTGTGTGTAACATATCATCCGGTACCAAGTTTTGTGTTCCAGCTCTGTAGTCAGCGTGGTGTACACGGTCAGCCTGAACCACAACTTCTCACTTTCATTCCTGTCACGTGAGAAAAGTTCAGAGTATGTCTGTGGGAACTTGGTACACTCAAATACAACAGCGCTTCAAAATGTTAGCCATGATTCTAATTTACCTTTGTGAACACGAGTAGTTGCCCTGATGGTTTACTGAAGCAGTGAGAATGAAAAGGCTCGTGTCAAAAAAAAGGAGACCCATCTGTCTCTGTTCAGCCGGTGACATGTTGCTCAGGTCCATCGGCAGCTTGCTCTCACTGGTCCATATTACTGGAGCGTGGTCAAGACGATGAGATGACCGTTGGCACTGCAGCACAACCATCTCACCTGCCTTGACGTAAATTTCCTCTGGGGGTCCCGCCACACACCTGCCTGTGGATTCAGAGTTTCTTCATCTCGAAATGTATATCACATGTGTCAATATCCAGAATCTCCATCCATCCATCCATCCATCCATCTTCTTCCGCTTATCCGGGGTCGGGTCGCGGGGGCAGCAGCTTTAGGAGGGACTCCCAGACTTCCCTCTCCCCAGCCACTTCATCCAGCTCATCCCGGGGGATCCCAAGGCGTTCCCAGGCCAGCTGAGAGACATAGTCTCTCCAGCGCGTCCTGGGTCGTCCCCGGGGTCTCCTACCGGTGGGACATGCCCGGAACACCTCCCCAGGGAGGCGTCCAGGAGGCATCCTGATAAGATGCCCGAGCCACCTCATCTGGCTCCTCTCAACGTGGAGGAGTAGCGACTCTACTCCGAGTCTCTCCCGGATGACCGAGCTTCTCACCCTATCTCTAAGGGAGAGCCCGGACATCCTGCGGAGAAAACTCATTTCGGCCGCTTGTATCCGAGATCTCGTTCTTTCGGTCACGACCCATAGCTCGTGACCATAGGTGAGGGTAGGAGCGTAAATCGACCGGTAAATTGAGAGCTTTGCCTTTTGGCTCAGCTCTCTCTTCACCACAACGGACCGGTACAGGGTCCGCATTACTGCCGACGATGCACCGATCCGCCTGTCGATCTCACGCTCCATCCTCCCCTCACTCGTGAACAAGACTCCAAGATACTTGAACTCCTCCACTTGGGGCAGGATCTCATCCCCGATCCGGAGAGGGCATTCCACCCTTTTCCGATCGAGGACCATGAACTCGGATTTGGAGGTGCTGACCCTCATCCCGACCGCTTCACACTCGGCTGCGAACCGTTCCAGCGAGAGCTGGAGATCACGGCCTGAAGAAGCCAACAGCACCACGTCATCTGCAAAAAGCAGAGACGCGATGCTGAGGTCCCCAAACCGGACCCCCTCAACGCCTCGGCTGCGCCTAGAAATTCTGTCCATAAAAATTATGAACAGAATCGGTGACAAAGGGCAGCCTTGGCGGAGTCCAACCCTCACTGGGAACGAATCCGACTTACTGCCGGAAATGCGGACCAGACTCTGGCATCGGTGATACAGGGACCGAACCGGCCTTATCAGTTGGCTCGGCACCCCGTACTCCCGAAGCACCCTCCACAGAACCTCCCGAGGGACACGGTCGAACGCCTTCTCCAAGTCCACAAAACACATGTGGACTGGTTGGGCGAACTCCCATGCACCCTCGAGGATCCTGCCGAGGGTGTAGAGCTGGTCCACTGTTCCACGGCCAGGACGAAAGCCACACTGCTCCTCCTGAATCCGAGGTTCGACCTCCCGACGGACCCTCCTCTCCAGCACCCCTGAATAGACCTTACCAGGGAGGCTGAGGAGTGTGATTCCCCTGTAATTGGAACACACCCTCCGGTCCCCCTTCTTAAAGAGGGGAACCACCACCCCAGTCTGCCAATCCAGAGGCACTGTCCCCGATGTCCACGCAACGTTGTAGAGGCGTGACAGCCATGACAGCCCCACAACATCCAGAGCCTTTAAGAACTCCGGGCGGATCTCATCCACCCCCGGGGCCTTGCCACCGAGGAGTTTTTTAACTACCTCAGTGACTTCGACCCCAGAGATTGGAGAATCCGCCTCAGAGTCTCCAGGCCCTGCTTCCTCAATGGAAGGCGTGTAGGTGGAATTGAGGAGGTCTTCGAAGTATTCTCCCCACCGACTCACGACGTCCCGAGTCGAGGTCAGCAGCACGCCATCCCCACTGTAAACAGTGTTGACGTTGCACTGCTTCCCCCTCCTGAGACGCCGGATGGTGGACCAGAATTTCCTCGCAGCCGTCCGAAAGTCATTCTCCATGGCCTCACCGAACTCCTCCCACGCCCGGGTTTTTGCCTCAGCAACCGCCGAAGCCGCGTTCCGCTTGGCCATCCGGTACCTGTCAGCTGCCTCCGGAGTCCCGCAGGCCAAAACGGCCCGATAGGACTCCTTCTTCAGCTTGACGGCATCCCTTACCGCCGGTGTCCACCAGCGGGTTCGGGGATTGCCGCCACGACAGGCACCAACGACCTTACGGCCACAGCTCCGGTCGGCCGCCTCAACAATGGAGGCGCGGAACATGGTCCACTCAGACTCAATGTCCCCCGCCTCCCCCGGGACGTGGGAAAAACTCTGCCGGAGGTGGGAGTTGAAGCTCCTCCTGACAGGAGATTCTGCCAGACCTTCCCAGCAGACCCTCACAGAGCGTTTGGGTCTGCCAGGTCGGACCGGCATCTTCCCCCACCATCGGAGCCAACCCACCACCAGGTGGTGATCAGTTGACAGCTCCGCCCCTCTCTTCACCCGAGTGTCCAAAACATGCGGCCGCAAATCCGATGACACGACTACAAAGTCGATCATCGAACTGCGGCCTAGGGTGTCCTGGTGCCAAGTGCACACATGGACACCCTTATGTTTGAACATGGTGTTCATTATTGAAAATCCGTGTCGAGCACAGAAGTCCAACAATAGAACACCGCTCGGGTTCAGATCAGGGGGGCCGTTCCTCCCAATCACGCCCTTCCAGGTCTCACTGCCATTGCCCACGTGAGCATTGAAGTCACCCAGTAGAACGATAGAGTCCCCAGAAGGAGCGCTCTCCAGCACTTCCTCCAGGGACCCCAAGAATGGTGGGTACTCTGAGCTGCTGTTTGGTGCATAGACACAAACAACAGTCAGGACCCGTCCCCCCACCCGAAGGCGGAGGGAGGCTACCCTCTCGTTCACCGGGGTGAACCCCAATGTGCAGGCGCCCAGCCGGGGGGCAATAAGTATACCCACACCTGCTCGACGCCTCTCACCGTGGGCAACTCCAGAGTGGAAGAGAGTCCAGCCCCTCTCGAGAGGGCTTGTACCGGAACCCAAACTGTGTGTGGAGGCTAGTCCGACTATATCTAGTCGGAATCTTTCTGCCTCGCACACCAGCTCGGGCTCCTTTCCAGCCAGAGAGGTGACATTCCATGTCCCAAGAGCCAGCTTCTGCAGCCGGGGATCAGACCGCCAAGGTCCCTGCCTTTGGCTGCCGCCCAGCTCACATTGCACCCGACCCCTTCGGCCCCTCCCACAGGTGGTGAGCCCATGGGAAGGGGGACCCACGTTTCCATTTCGGGCTATGCCCGGCCGGGCCCCATGGGCGAAGGCCCGGCCACCAGACGCTCGCCTTCGAGCCCCGCCTCCAGGCCTGGCTCCAGAGGGAGGCCCCGGTGACCCGCATCCGGGCGAGGGAAAACAAAGTCCATTTATGTTTTTCATCATAAGGGGCTTGGGTGAGCCGTGCTTTGTCTGACCCCTCACCTAGGACCCGTTTGCCATGGGTGACCCTACCAGGGGCATGAAGCCCCCGACAACATGGCTCCTAGGATCATAGGGGCACACAAACCCCTCCACCACGATAAGGTGACGACTCGCGGAATCTGTGCCAACATTTTAAATTGTCATATGTAAAAAGTAACTTTTCTGTTACCAAACCTCTTTTTACAGTAACTTGAACAATTGTTACACATTTGTCTCAGGTGCCAGAGTATCTGTTACAGGAATGTACCAAACACAGCAATATATATATCATAAAATGATGGTTGAGCTCACCATGTAAAATAAATGGTACATTGGTGGTTAAATTGTCTTTCAGTGCTCGAATGACCCAACTACAATGCACAACTCACAAAACGTATTGTGAATGTTGCTGTCCAGCAAGAGAATATTAAGTTTATAAAAAAAAAAAAAAAAAAAGGTACTATAGACATATTACATATTTACATTCAGAGGATTGGAGAAGTCACTTACAAATGCATTTTAGGTTCATCTGGAGATAAATGTCTCCAAATTCCCCTTTTTTGTAAAAAGTGTAGTCTTATTTATTCACTGACCTGTTGAAAATGCAAGTAGTAATAGGATTTGGAAAAGAGACACCATCGCGATGAAGAAGGCTGTTGTAAATGTGAGCCCTAGCAACTTCCTTTCAAACACGGTGAACGGTTTCTCAGAATGTTTGTCTTGAAATGAAACCGAAACTTACAGAGGGAGTTTCAAAATTAGATATCCCATTGTTGTAATGTAATGTATAAATAGAAATGAAAAATAGACAAACATGCGATCTGTTTGCTTTTATGTAGGATTACAGAAACATTAACGGTAAAATAAAGAATGAGAACCTTGTCTGCATCACTTTTTCATCCATTATTTTTACTATTTTTGTCTTATATTTATTTATTTTTCTGGTTGTTTTACTGTTAAGCTGTTATGTGTTTTCATTGTGTGCGCCATGAAAGGTTTTTGGGTTTCCACTGTGTGAAATATCATCTTTTATTTTTCCTAAGACAAGCTACACGCAAGATTTAAGATCTTAAAAGCAAACACAGGATATGTTTAGCTTCTGCTTACACTCAAGTGCTGCAGAGGGAAAGTCAAACTGTGGTTTCTTTCACTTGGACTCCGAGGGGTCACTGTCCTATAGATGACCCTAACGCACCATGATGGAACGTGATAGTGCCCCAGTGCATTATGTAAAACAAGGATGTAAAACAAGAGGGCCTCAGTTGGGCCCCCCGGCAGCTCAGAAAGGATGGAGGCGGGAAAACAAAACAACACAAATCATTGCGTGTTCAATTCATGTCATTATACGTAGGTTTTGAAAATGAAATGAAGTCCACTTTCTTGTGGGAGTATTTGTTGCTGTGTATTTTTTTATTGAATAGTCACTGCACTTAGGTAGAATTTTCAGGCATCTGGACTCGCACACTTTTTTTTTTAAATTTAAGTATGGAGTTACTCTGTGTGTGTGTTTGTGTGTGCGTGCGTGCATGTGTTTGTGTGTCGTTCGCCTGACCTTGGTAATTTTCGAAACAATCTGAAGGCACTGAAATTTAAAACAAATATTTCAGGAATGAGAAATGTCCTCCAAAAGAGGACCCACCCAGACACACATCACGCACACACGTGCAAGCACACACCTTGCACACTTCGCACACACATGCGCATGCACACACACACACACACACGCACACACACACTCACAAATTCCCACATTAATGATGGGAAGCTATTGTTATAAAAGTGATAGTCTCATGGAGAATAGGAACATTTCTTCCTTGCCAAACTGACGTCAGTTTAACAACAATATGAGAAGATCTGATCTTTGCCTCGACTTGTACTGTATTCTGCATGTATGTAAGGCTTATAGATGAACCCAAAAATAACACCAAATTATTATATTAATTATGTTACGTGCAAAACAACAGTTATTTGATACTTGAAGCGACCAATAAATTCTAATTTGATATCGTGAGAGCAGGACGACGCCTAACAATAGATCAGCAGTGTCATCAGCAGTTTAGGCATAGAGATACAGAGAGACTAGAAGAGTCACAGAAGGTATAGAAGTGGGCATCCTTGGAGCTTTTCATGGATCAAACATCTGTTGTTGATTTTGCTATTCATTTATTTGTAACGCTACTATGTACATTAAGGTGGAATTAGGTTCACCTATAAAGGTGAAAGTGAATTTTAGGTTCATCCTGATATTTAATCAAAAAGCCCCAAATTCCCTAACTTTTTTATGAGTAACATAATTTGAGGTTATTTTGTTTTAAAATTTACGCAGGGATTAGAGTTGGGCTGTAAGAATGATGGAATGTTGACGTAAGTGGAAACAATTTTTTATTTTTTTTTAAAGGCATTGGGCAATGTGTTGGCTATTTAAATAGTATTACACAAATGACGAATTTTAAAATGTTTAGAGCATGATTAAAGTTGTTCCTCCAAGCCAGTACTGATTCATTTTGGAAGTATGCTGGTGAGTGCACATAAATGCTGCTTTTTGCCAAATAGCCCCTATGTGATTAGACATTAGGATTAACGTAACAAGAAGACGTCATTATAAACCAATTAGGAAAAACTTTGTGAGGAATGTTTGCGAACAAAGTTCTTTTTAAAATCAACTCAAGAATGACCTGTCAGTGATGATCAACGTTTTCAGTGAGACTTTTTCCCACTGTGATGAAATGACTCAAATATTAGGCCAAAAGGTCCGGAGAGAGCCACGCCTGCTCGCTCAGGCCCAGAAGAGCATATCTGACACATTTCAACATTAGTGCGCACACGGCCTCGTTCTCTCACATGTTCACAAGCACACACACGTCCAGAAAGCACCATGTGTCACACACATAAAATATTCTCCTACTAATGCCTCCACCTATCCTGTTCCTCTTCCTGATCATAAGCTACTTCCTAATGTCTTTTTTTTTTGTTAATGCAGCACACATAAGCATACCAAAAAAATAACCAATTAATGATTTTGAGACATTGTTTATATTTGTCCATAGCAGTCTCAGTCAGTTTGTTTGTCTGCACTGTCGAATTGAAATAATGTCCTGTTTGTGAATAAACAGATGGAAATTAAAATTTATCATCCGATCATCGGAAAATTTATATAATTGACAGATTATTTGATTACTAAGATAATTGTTAGTTGCAGCTGTATTTGAACATTAGGCTAGTAAAATTTTATTAGATAAAATCATGTTTTAGTTAAAGATTTTGCTATTTAAATAGACAAAGTTTAAATTACCCGTGTATGTGTTGCTTTTACTGAGAGTCACAAATTAACTAAGCACAATTTGCTTCTTAATCTTCCTTTAGTTTCCTCAAAGTGGTTATGTGATTGATAGTCTCACAATTCTTGACAACAAGAGAGTGACAACAGGTGCTACGAAATGGTTCAAATTTGTTGTAGTTGAAGGATTGATGGATTTTGGTACTACATATTGGTTCACATTATTATATAAAATATCGTAAATAGGTGTGAGCCTGTTTATAGACAGAGAAAGTGCTCCCGTGGGTTTCAGAGCACTAAAACCATGTTATGGATACAAACCACTGATCATATGTGGTTAAAACACAATTTATGGTGCTGCAAAAAATGTCCACTTGCCAAAGGCTCTTTATGACGTATCAAGGCTCACTTTCAGTCTCATGACACACGTGCTCGCCAGGCACACACACAATTTCAGGAATCTTCGTCATCGGTTTACAATCGGCTGCAATTCATTAGCGTTGTTCCATGTGCACTTGTTCGCATGTGCACGCTTTATTGCCAGCTGAGGTAAGAGAGTCAAAGTGAAATTTCGTGCAGTTTGATCACATTTTCTGTGGGTGGGGATGGTCGAGCGTCAATGCTATCCAGCTGTAAGGGGACCAAGGTAAAGCTCTTACAGTTGTGTCAACATGTATGGGAAAGCTATTAAAGCATTTTTTTCGAGACAAATCAGTGCTCGAGTAAAACCAATGTCCTACAAGACTAATTGAGTGAGGGCCTGAACGTGTGTGTCGCTTGATAAATGACAGTGACTACTAACCTACAATCAGTGCAATCCAAAAACCAAATGGATGCTAAATTCCAAATTTTTACCACTCCCTCAAACATTAAGCACTGTCATGGAAAAAATCCGATCTTTTTGACTTGCTAGTTACTTAAACCTCATTTATTGACATACAGGGAATCCCCGTATTTTTTTTCTTTTTCCATTTTTTAAGTATAACCACCACCCACACATACACACAAACCCTTGACTTATTATAATACATTTTCAAGTATCACTTAGAGTCTTTCACGCTCAAGAAACAGCTGACTATTGTATATCATCACGTCGAAGAAACAAAGACTCAATTTCACAGTTCCTTAAATAAGTTCCATGAATAAATGACAACCCCCTAAAAAGACTGCCTTAAGATGCCACACACATTCTTAATTTTGTCCCAACATAGTTGCCAAGATGCTGCAAGAAAAAATGTGAACCCAGGAGTAATGATTCTGGATACTGTAAAAAAAACAAGCAAACAAAAAAATCCAAATTGCTTTATAAATCTGTAATATAGAAATGGGGCAAGCATCAAATGGCGATAAGGCAGTCGCATGTTAGGTGGTATTCCATCCAGAAATAGACCTGACCTGAAAAATGACCTCATAATGAAATACCCTGATGGTGTGATACCGAGTTAACCATCAGAACAATAACCAAAATGTTATAACAACATGGAAAACCCCTTTCTCAGCATGACACACAGGTCTCCTACTAAGACTACAGCCAAGTCCACCATTTCCCAAACGGAAGTGCTAATTAACCCAAAAAGCTCCACACTTCCTGCTGGCTAGCAATTATGCCCTGTATGACTGAGGGTTACTACGGTAACTGTTATTTCATGTGTGAGAAAGGGTGTGTGGGTGAGAGAGGTGGAATGATAGCAGACACAAAGGCAGACTACGGCAGGAAGTCTTCAATTAGTTTGTGCATTGGATCTGTTACCCAGAGGCGTCATGGCCACCTGAGGGCCATTGGAAACAGATGCTTTTGGGATACAGCCAAACTCTGAGGTATGTTGTTCTCCAGAGGTGCAAGTGTTCACACGCCGTGCCTAAAGTGAATTCAGCAATTTGTTTTTAGATACATTATACATTAGAAGATAAGTGTCAAAACATGGAAAGACTGATACTCTTAGTAAATAGAGAATTTGTTCATTCCAATTTGTGTGCTGGGTGCCGACTCCCTTTTAACATGAGTTTGAATGTGAGTGGTCAATTACCATCCCAGTCGTATTCCTATTTATGAGGGGGTGTGCACACTTGTGCAACCACATTATCTGCTATTTTTATTTCCAGGTTTCATTTTTCTTTTTTCATTCAAGTTGTAGTACCACAATCACATTTCCGACAAGCGCAAAAATTGATTTTGCACATTACAAGTAGAGATACTGGTAAAAACTAAAGTGCTGATGATGCTATTTTCCTCACTAGTGTGCTGACACTTTATGTTCAACATGTCACGTGTCACCATCATCTTGTCCAGGATGGAAGAGTGGGACTTTTGAACAGCACACACAGGGGCAATAAGCACAAGTGGAACAATAAGCGCCATAACAGGAAATGTGCAGACCAATATCAGTCATTGTTCTGCTTTGTCTGACTCATATGGTGTCCACTGTGGTAGAAACACGTGACATAAACATAATCGCTCCTGTGAATGCTCTTTTTTTTTTCTGATCGAAATCAACTAATAGGAAAAACAGCGTCCCTCTAAGCTTTGTACTGACATTCCCTCACCTTCATCTGGACAGAAATAATCTCACCAATACTGTCAGTTAGGTCCGATTAAGTTTCCAATGAGGAAAATTTCCTGAATTTCCCGTCTTAATTTCTCATGGAAATTTAACCCAAACTTTCCTGAAGGTTAGCTTTGACATTTTTGTTTTTGTTGTAATCAGGTGTTTGCCCCACACACCCACTGCATGACTTGATCCACCATAATTACTGCTATTTAATTCTGTTGGGCAGATAGACTGCACTTGACTCATGGAGAGGCTTTCCCTCAAGGATTGCTGAAAGCTTCAGTGCTGGAAAAGGAGACAGAAGCAACCACAGTCACTGACTCAGGCTCCAACTTGGATTAGTGGGTAGACTGCTGAAATAAATCATCTATCTGCTGTGGTCTAAGCAAGCTCCAACCGGTAATAAATAATCATGTTCCATTCCGCCTTACACGCGAGTTGGAATCGAGTTAGAAATGACATGAAATTCCCTTTTGTCAAATAAAACCTAACGAGCATGAAATAAAATGCTTTTCTGATTTATGATGGCGTTAAAGTTAATTAAAGTGCAACAAGCAGCACATCATATTTTAAATAACCACACACCAATCAATCAAATGTTGCCACACAACATGCTCCCCACAATAATGACCCAAGAAAGGCTCAGAACCGAAACAAAGTCTCCAGTCAACTGGAGTCTCGCCCAGCTCACCCTGCAGTATTCGCAAGTACATAACCCAGACAAAAAAAAATACAAAATAAAATCATGAAGCCATCCATCCATTTACTATTTTAAAACAACTGAACTGGATTCACTGGAGGAAAATGATTTGAGGAGACAGAATAAAAATGACGGTCAATTTGAATAGTTGCTATTCATTGTTATTATGCGTCGCCACTCGATGTGAGTGTGACAGTGACAGAAGATTTATGATTACATATATAATAAATATATTACATTATATATTATAACTATGATCATTTCCATGAACCTTTCTAATGAGTATTTTCACATTATAAGTTAGCATCAGGCTAATGGATTTATTATCAATTACTTGGTTGAAAATGTTGGCGTTTATTTGCTTTTGTTTTATGTGTCATCTATTAGAAGTGACAAATGAAGAGCTTAAAGCAAGCACCCTTCACGCTTCAAATAATTAAATAAATAAATAGATAGATAGATAAATAAATACCGTAATTTCCGGACTATAAGTCGCGCTTTTTTTCATAGTTTGGGTGGGGGGGCGACTTATACTCAGGAGCGACTTATATATGTTTTATTTCACAAATTTTTACTTGAGCATTAAGACATCACTTACTTACAAGTATAGTTGACCACTTCCCATGTTATTTTTAGTATAGTTGATCACTTCACATGCTTTTATATCTTTATCTTGAACATATTCAAAACATAAAAAATAGAGAAAACATCAAATAAAGCAATTAACACTTTAAAGCACCATATCCAAGTCCACTGTCTGCTGTATGTACACTTGCTCTATTTTTGCTCCTCTTATATTTATTATTATTATTTATTATTATTTGGCCCGTTCTCAGCTCTTTGTTTGTGTTTGTCACGTTAGCATACCTATCGTTTAGCCTGTTGTTGCTATTTAATGAATTGGAGTGACACCGATGGTTTTATAAACATGTTATTCATGTAATAGTTGTCCTTAATCACTCTATATGTTACGTCAGGCCCGTTCTCAGCTCTTTGTTTGTATTTGTCACGTTAGCATACCTATCGTTTAGCCTGTTGTTGCTATTGTTTAGCCTGTTGTTGCTCGTTCATGACTGTTTTTGGTGTGGGATTTTGTCGAATAAATTGCCCCCCAAAATGCGACTTATACTCCGGAGCGACTTATATATGGTTTTTTCACTTTTTGGGGCATTTTATGGCTGGTGCGACTTATACTCCGGAGCGACTTATAGTCCGGAAAATACGGTAGATAGATAGATAATGCTGGAGTGGTTACCTCGTCTGATTTCCATGCACTGTCTCACTGCCAACACTTCTCACTCGCAAACCTAAAAAGGGGCCAAAAAAAACGAATGCATGTAAATATTTAAAAATACTTACAAATTTGACAAATGTCTTGGCGCACATTTACACACTACTAAGAATTGTGTGCATTGTAATGTTGTGCTCTTAAATAAATCCTGTCTGTCATTTTAGAATGTGTAAACATTTGTAAAAGCACTGAGCCACTTCAAGTACTAACCAACACAGCATGCTTCCATTCTTTCCCACTAAAATTATAGACCAGGCGCTTCACAGTAACAATAACAGTACAACTGAGAGTATTCCGCAATAGTCCGTTATACAACAGGGTCAGCGTAGGAAATAAACACAATATTTTCAAATGTGATGATCATGTTCAAACACACTGTGTTGTTCTGCATCTTTCATCAGTTGTGAGTCATTTTCCAAAGGCGCAGGAAGTCACATGCTGAGCTCTGCCAAGCCTTTTACTCATTCGTGTAGTGCAAAGAAGGCCATATTGCAGGGGAGGGTTAAAATCACTCAATTAACAAGTGATCATTCATGTGTGGATGAAATGAATGCATCATGATGGGGAAAAACCCCAAGAACGCTTGCTAATGCGAGGATCAAAATTTGGTACACTTCCAAAATGACAATGCTCCTTCCCCGAATGAAAAACATCACTCGAGCAATAGAAAAAAACCTCCTGCAGTCAGTAAACATTGAGACTGTACAAAGTCCCCTAGTGAATATCCTTATTTTATATTTATCATGTAACAGTCATTTAAATTCAAATTGAAAGTTCATAAACTTGACTGCCAAGAAAATTCCTTGCGTTATTCTGTAACTGATCTGTTTGAGCAAACACAAATGTTGCCCTTCAAATACCATTCATAACGCGTCAATATGAATAACAGTGTATGTCATCACTAGTTAATGAAAAAAGAATTATGTGTTTTTTTTCACATGAAACTCCCTCACACACACACAAATCTCGCATTTTCTTTTCATGGGAAAACACTGAACAAACAAAGCTGTGCAACAATGTGGCAACAAGAGTAAGTATGTATGGTTCCAAGATGGCGGCGCGCACGGACGCAGCGGCTTACGGCTCTCCACGCCAGTGCTCTTTTTTCCTTGCCTATACTTTTTTATTTTCACTCTTTGGCACACTCTGTACTGGGAATCCCAAGTACACTTTCCACTCGCTCACGGACATTGGTCACCAAGCACGGATACCTATTTCAAGTGACTTTCACCGCAAGCACAACATCCCAGACGAGATTGCGAGACCGCCGGGGTCTCCGTGGATTGTTGTCGGGTCTGGGAGGCGACGCAGGCGGAGAAGAGAGAGGAAGCAAAAGCGAGGCCGTCGGTCTGGCCTAATGCTAAGGCTACGTAAACAACCGCACAAGCCGCCTCTCCCGAGCCTGTTTCTCTCCAACGCCAGATCCCTGCTGCATAAAATGGACGACCTGGATCTACAGCTCACGGGAAACCACTACGTCCGGGACTGTTGTGTGATTATTATAACCGAAACCTGGCTGCGCCCGGATATCCCCGATGCTAGCATGCAGCTAGCAAGCCGCTCCCTGCTACGCGCGGACAGAACATTGGACTCCGGTAAACGCAGAGGTGGGGGGCTTTGTATGTATGTGCACGAAAACTGGTGCAACAATGCGACCATCGTAGGCAGCCACTGCTGTCCGGACCTCGAGTACATGGCAGTCAGGTGCCGGCCTTTTTTCCTCCCGAGGGAGCTAGCTGTTGTTATCGTCATTGCTGTTTACATTCCACCCGACGCTGACGTAAGCACGGCACTCTCTCTCCTGCTGAGAGCTGTGAGTGAACAACAACGGGCTCACCCTGATGGCTTCCACATTGTAGCGGGGGATTTTAACAAGGCCAACTTAAAGACTGTTCTGCCGAATTTCCACCAGCACGTAAAGTGTGCTTCACGAGGTGAGAACACCCTGGACCATGTCTACACCAACATCAAACATGCATACAGAGCTATCCCCCTCCCCCACCTCGGGCAATCAGACCATCTGTCCCTCCTGCTCTTCCCTGCCTACACCCCCCTCAGACGCAAACTCAGACCCACCTTAAGGACCATCACCTCCTGGCCTGAGGATGCACTCCACAAACTCAAAGACTGTTTTCAACGGACAGACTGGGACCTGTTCGACCACCAGGAGCTGGGGACACACACAGACACAGTTCTGGGCTACATCCAGTTCTGCGCCAGCAATGTGACTGTGACCAAAACCATCCGGGTCTTCCCTAACCAGAAACCCTGGATGTGCAGCCAGGTCCGCTCTCTCCTCAGAGCCCGCGACACCGCCTTCAGGTCAGGAGACAGAGCTCTGTACAGCGCTGCCAGAGCTGAGCTGAGGAGAGGAGTCAAACGGGCGAAAGCGGACCACAGAAAACGCATCGAGTCCCACCTGTCCAGCAACAATGGCCGCAAGGTGTGGCAGGGCATCCAGGAGATCACCAACTTCAGGGGCAGTGCCGCTCAAGTCGAAGACCAAGGCGCACAGCTGGCAGAGGAGCTAAACAGCTTCTTTGCTCGGTTTGGAACATCCCAGCAGCACTCCCCTGTCCCTGCCCTGCCCCCTCCCCCACCCAGCTCTGACATCACTCCACTCACTGTTCAGGAGCACAAGGTCAGAAAGGTGCTCCTTACAGTGAATCCCAGAAAGGCCACAGGCCCGGATGGGGTCCCCGGCAAGGTGCTGAGGGCATGCGCTGAGGAGCTCGCCCCCACCTTCACCACGATCTTCAACCGCTCCCTGGCCCTAGCAACCGTCCCGCCCTGCCTGAAAACCTCAACCATCATCCCAGTGCCGAAGAAGTCGGCCATCTCTAGCCTGAATGATTACCGGCCAGTGGCCCTCACTCCGGTGATCATGAAGTGCTTTGAGAGGCTGGTTCTTCAGCACATCAAGGATTATCTTCCCCCACACCTCGACCCCCACCAGTTTGCATACCGGACCAACAGATCCACAGAAGACGCCATCGCCGTAGCCCTCCATTGTGCGGTGAACCACCTGGAGCAGCAGCAGAGATATGTCCGGATGCTCTTTGTGGATTACAGTTCGGCATTCAACACCATCCTCCCGGACAGACTCACCACAAAGCTGGACACTCTCGGACTCCCCTCTCTCACATGTGCCTGGATTAATGACTTTCTGACCAACCGACTCCAGGCTGTGAGAGTTGGCTCCCGCCTCTCCTCCACCCGTACGCTGAGCATCGGCTCCCCACAGGGCTGTGTGTTGAGCCCCCTCCTCTTCTGCCTCTACACTCATGATTGCAGACCGGCTCACAAACACAACCGGATTGTCAAGTTCGCCGACGATACCACTGTGGTCGGTCTCATCTCCAATGGCGATGAGGTAGCCTACAGAGAGGAGGTCCTGGAGCTGGTCGACTGGTGCTCTGAGAACAATCTCGCTCTGAACACCAAGAAGACCAACGAGCTCATCATAGACTTCAGAAGACACAGCCCTGAGCCAACTCCCCTCTTCATCAACGGCGAGCAGGTGGAGAGGGTCCACAGCACCAAGTACCTGGGCGTCCACATCTCTGACCGGATCTCCTGGTCAGAGAACATCACCACCATCGTCAAGAAGGCTCAGCAGCGGTTACACTTCCTGAGAGTCCTCAGGAGGTACAACCTCAACACCGACCTGTTGCTGACCTTCTACCGATCTTCCATCGAGAGTCTACTGACCTACTGCATCGTAGTATGGTTCGGCAGCTCCACCGCCGCTGACAGGGAGAAGCTGCAGAGAGTGGTGAAGGCAGCCCAGAGGATCATCGGCCGCCCTCTCCCCTCCCTTACGGACATCTACACTACCCGCTGCCTCAGCAGGGCTAAGGCCATCTCAGCGGACAGCTCCCACCCTGGCTCCGCCCTGTTTGACCTGTTGCCCTCTGGAAGACGCTACAGGCAAATGAAGACCAGGACAAACAGACTCAGAAACAGTTTCTTTCCCCAAGCCATAGCCGCCCTCAACTCCAGCCGACACTGATGACACTTTCCTCCTGCACTATTACTGCACTTTGTCCGCACTACTGTTTCTGATTATTTCATCTACTTTTCTACTAGTCGATTACTTGACTGTTACTTGTGTCTACCTCATGCACTGGATGGAGGTCTCCAATTTCATTGTACTATGTAGAATGACAATAAAGGTTTTCTGATTCTGATTCTGAAGTACACACCGAATTGACATCAGAAAAAAAACAATTGGGCCCCGTTTGTACATTTTTGGTGTACTCGTTTTTGTTGCCACCGGTTTAGACGTTATTAGCTGTGTGTTAAGTTATTTTTTAGGGTCCTGAAAATTTAGACTGTTATACAAGTTGTACACTACTTTTATGGTGTACATTTTTGTTGCCTGTGGTGACAAATTTATGGCAATGAGTTACACTTTGACAGTGCATTTGAATTGTTATACAAGGTGTAGACTGACTACTTCACATTGCAGCAATGTCATTTCTTCAATGTTGTCTCCTATGAAGATGAAAAATGGAGGGGTGTCCTCGTTTTTTCGACATACATGCTTTTCAGTGGACAAGGAAGATACGAGGAAACAAAAACACTGTACCCATCTACGAGTTCTCACAATGAAAAAAAAATCAACTATAAATTAGCATAAAGCATTGGTCGTGTTTAGTATACAGCTGACGGTGTTTACCTTTGGTCATGAGGAATTAAAAGTTGTATATGAAATGGAGTTTGTGTTGTAGGTTCATCTTGGACTCGCCCTGAGACTTGGCCCAAGTTCCCAAACATTTGACAGCAAAGAACTTCTTAAGGCCCTTTGTGGTGATCTGCTGGAGCCAAACAGCTGTTTTGTGTCCTTGAGGGAAGGGAAAACAAGACATGAGAACGTGAGAGGCACAAATTGGGAAAACATAAAGGAGAGGAGAAGGAAGTAAAGAGCACGGATACCGTATATGAGGGTGTCCATAGTTGTTTGATTGTGTCCAGGGACCAGAAGCTTGAGTGGGTGGAATTTAACAATTAACATGGACAGTCGTCCGGGGAATGCGGGTCTCCGTGACAACAGTGGGCACAGCCAAACACACGGGTTCTTTCATAACCATCTCAAACACAAATGGCTTTCTCACAAGCAGTGAGCAATGCTTGTTTATGAAAAGCCATTTCCCTTCCACTTCAAATATGGGGAAGTACTTGACATATATCTTGCATACATGACGTCTGGAGGTAAGAGCTGATGAGGAACTGGCAGAACTACAAAGTCACTTTCAAAAGTGTGTGTGTATGTTGTAGGATGGGAGGGGTTGGGGGTTATTGAGGGCAGTGTTTGCGCCAGCAGGTCCACCCTAGAAAGAAGACGTAATCACCGACATGTTTACCTTAAAACAAATCAAGTGACTCAATTACACGATACAATCACTACAGCATGCATTTTAATTCCGCAAGCAAGGTGGTAAAACCAAATAAGATGAAGAAAATTATATAAAAGTTCAACAGTTAGACCTCCCCATCCTTTATATGGAAAACTTGCATGTTTTCGAGTCCACTTTCCTCTTACAGTCCAAATGCAAATAGGTAAGGTACTGTAAATTGAAAACAAAATTGTCCATAGGTGTGAAAGTGAATGGTTGGTTGACTACAGTGTATGTGCCTTTTGATAAATTGGCAACTAAAAAATTGGGATTTTCCATGAAATTCCAGAGCAAACCTAAAATCAGATTTACAAATCAATTTAACTTGACTTTTTGCACAACTTGTTATTCAGACTCTGAAGTTACGCAAGATTAAAGTACACCAAAACAGGCCATTTGAATTTTTTGACAAATTTACAGCTTCTGATTTAATATGTCCAGATTAACAAAAATTCTAAAAGTGTATATAACACAAAGAAACGTCTGAAGGGCAGATGAAAACATTTGTAATTATCTCATGTGCAAATTATAATCAAGACACAACAAGCGCTTGTCATGTGTTTTGTACATGGAAATTTTGGAACGATGACCCACATGCATTGGATCAAACAAAAGCACGTTTGTGTTACGGGGCGCGGCAGTGACTCGTGTCACGTAACTGACCTGCACAGTTTCTTTCCTGCAAATGTGACGGACGGACGGGCGGCCGACACGCGTGCAGGAACAAGACTCTCCTCTCCTTCCTCCTCCCGCAGGCTCCGACGCAACGTTGCAGCCCACAGGACATCCGCGCGCTGTCATGGGACATCTCAATGCATTGGCTCGGGATTAATAGAGACGTCGTGTTCTACTCCCGTGATTTAGTAGTTGACGATATAAACTGCAAAACCTAATCTTGGACTGTCTGCGTTTATCTTGCATCAACGATGTGCTCCAGAACTGGACCATCACGGTAACTATTGCGTGTGCGTGTGCGTGCGTCTGCTCTGTTTTGCTGCTCTGTTTTAAAATATTAAAACACAATAGGAACTTACATGCAATGGTTAAAAAATGAAAAATATTAAAAGTTATCTAGAAGTAAAAGTCATAAGACTCATTGCCCTGGACTATAGATGTATTTAAGTAGAAGTATATTAGATGGAGATTAGATAGATAGATAGATAGATAGATAGATAGATAGATAGATAGATAGATAGATAGATAGATAGATAGATAGATAGATAGATAGATAGATAGATAGATAGATAGATAGATAGATAGATAGATAGATAGACAACTTCGTTTGATTCAACTGCTGTACAAGAGTATAATTTTATAAAATTACTGACTAAAAGGTACTTGTGTACAAAATAAAAATCCCAAATGCCAAGTTATCAAAAACAAGTTTCCTACATAATTGACAGCATTTTTTTTTTAAATAAACCAACATCCACAAAATACTCTTAGTTATTCTTTAACTTTCAAGTGTCATACTAGTTAAAATGGGGTTACATGTAAATAATTTATTCATTTTAAATACCAGAAGCTAGCTCGTGATTGCACGCCTTATGCCATCAAAATGTGTTCCCGACAAAAGAACATGCTAAAAATAGATTGGGAATATCTTCTTCACTAAATTCATTGCGTCCTAATGCTCCCGGTTCAGTTATTTTAAATTTATTTTTTATTTTATTCTTTTACCAAGTCTGGAGTAGAAAGTATTAAATGTTTTTTCAAATGTTGGGATTAAAAGTTACTAAAAAAAAATAAAATACTCAAGTTCATCCATCCATTACCAACACCAGGCAAAAGGCAGACTACACCCTGAAGAGGTCGCCAGCTAGTCGCATACAAATAACCAAACACACCCACATGGACACTATCATTGATCAGGAATCGCCAATTCAAGAGAGTGATCCTACACCGTCAGCGACTACTCAAGCACAGATGCCTGAAAAATCAATCTACTCAAGTACAGTTTAAATAGGATACAAACTGTAAGTGGACGTTATAAAACGTATGTTAAAAAGTGGCTGTATCGGCGTTTAATCATTTTCTAAAGCTCAGTCGATGTGACAACAATAGATCTTAGTCCCAAAATGTGGAAAGCAAGGAGGGGAAGGGGAGTAACCACGTGTTGAGTATGTGTGATTCAAGTATGGCTTGATCTATGCGTCATAAACATCATCCATGAAATATTATGAAGGCAGTTTTGTAGACTTAAGGCCAATCCCTAAAGGACACTTTGGGGATTTTCCATGCGAGACTCTTAAGGCTTGAACTTTGCCCCGTCTGACATATTTGCTGATTAAATACAGTGCATGCTGCTAAATTCCAACACAGATGAAACGCTCTCCCGCAGCTCCCATGAGGTTAATTTTAAATTCATGATGCCGGCTTTGGGAACGCGGATGTTTTCCATGCAGGGTCTCGAACATTGCCAATTTGGGATTTACATTGAAACTTGCTGTATCATGCCTGATGTTCAAGTGGCATTTTTTTAAATGTTTGAGGGTTTACAACAAGGTTTATTTTTTCAGATTAAATTAAATGGTTTGGCTCAACTTTTTTGTTTTGCAATACAAGCTTTTTAATTCTCCGGTGTCATTTTTCCTGTAAACTTCAGATGCCATTGACATTTGACTCGAAGCAAGCACACTTGGCCTCCTATTTGGAGAACTGTCCAAGAGAGTCTTTCTCACTTTGGGTATTTCCTAAAAGTGATGTCGGTGTTCCATTTTTTCAGTCTATCCAATGTCCATCCACAGGTTCCCCTCCATCCACATCCTTCTCTTCCTCGTCACCCTTCCTGTGGTTTTCTCCTTCTCACGACCTCACTGGATTCTTCAGCGTGTCCCAGTGGTCCTCCCACAGCAAAGCGAGAGTCGCCCAGCCCCACGCTTCCTGTCTCAAGCCCGCCTTGATGTCGCCTCTCCGTGTGACCCAGAATGCCACAAAAAGGCACCTCTACCCAGCTACTCGGACTTGCGACAATTTCTGGCCTACGAGACGCTTCACTCAGACGGTCAACTCACTGAGACCTCCATCGGGATCTATGGTTATAACCTCGGGTCCAACAAAAGCCCTGCGTACTCCTTGGCACCCGCTGAGAAAGGCCAACGGTCACATACCAGACGCAAGCGGCAGATCTTCGGTCATGACGGGCGATACAGCATTGCGGGTCAGAACTTTGTGCTTAAATATCCTTTCTCAGCCGCTGTCAAACTGTCCACCGGCTGTTCTGGTACCCTGGTCGGAGACCGCCACGTTCTAACGGCTGCACATTGTGTTCATGATGGTAAAAACTACGTGAAGGGTGCCCAGAGGCTCAGAGTGGGCTTTCTAAAACCCAGACAACAAGACCTAGCATCTCCAATTTCCAACTTGAGCAACCATGTTGAGAGGGATCCAAACGGCGCCCTAATTGTGTCAGAGAAAATGAAGTTCCAGTGGATCAGAGCCAAGCGCACACATGTGCCCAAAGGATGGATCAAAGGCAATGCCAATGACATAGGGATGGACTACGACTATGCACTTTTAGAACTCAAGAAAGCCCACAAACGGCGTCATATGAAGTTGGGCGTGAGCCCTTCTTCTAAGAGGCTTCCTGGGCGACGGGTGCACTTCTCAGGTTTCGACAACGACCGCCCGGGACAGTTGGTCTATCGTTTTTGTCAGGCCGGAGAGGAGACGCCGGACCTGCTCTACCAGCACTGCGACGCCCAACCCGGGGCCAGCGGGTCGGGGGTCTACGCCCGGATGTGGGAGGGGCGGCGTCGGCGCTGGGAGAGGAAGGTGATAGGCGTGTTTTCGGGACACCAGTGGGTGGAGCGTCAAGGGGCGTCTCAGGAATTTAACGTGGCCGTGAGAATCACACCACTTAAATATGCTCAAATCTGTTACTGGATAAAAGGTAACTTTGTGGGCTGTCGAGAAGGCTGAATATGGACATTGATGTGACAGCACCACTCACAGCACTGAAGAAAAGTGAGCATGTAAAATCACTGCAGCAACAAAAGACGCAGATGAAAAATAATTAGTGATCCCCGTGAATAGCAAACATTTTTGAATAATTGATGCCCATCCAAAATGTTTGTACTTTTCTAGAAATACCACAAAATTGATTTTTTTTTTTTTAATCCTATCCAACAAGGCTATTGCCCTGACACGCTTTCCTAAAGTTCAACAGATCAGCTGGTGAGTTTTTCAGTGAATACCGAGAAGTTACCTTCCCTCAAAAAAATCCTCGATATGCGAGTGCCAAACAGCAGATATGTGGGGCTTCACTATAGTTCTATTACTATATCTCAAGACTACCTTATACACACAAGTCAAATGTACAAACTGTAAAGTCAAAAAGTGCAGTCTTATACTGCCATTAAGTGGAACAAGTGTGAAATACACTTCAATCAAGTACAACACATTTGAAGATTTTATATATTAAAAAAATAATCGGGCCAAATTGACATGGTTACCCAAACAATCGTATTTGCTTCCAGGGGAATGGTCAGGTAATCTGTGATCTGGAGCATTGATTACAATTAAGTATTGATAACAGATGGATGGATATCGTACCTGTCAGCAAAAACATGGTTAAGTTCAGAAAAAAATAAATCAATATAGAGTTGTCCTTAAATGTATTTCTGATGCTGACTTTGAAAATGTCTACTTTATTCAAGCACATCAGGTTTGATTTTTTTTTTACTGTCAAGCTTGCGCAATACAGATTTTTTACCATGCGTTGTGCCAGATGCTTCAGAAAAAAAATCCACCCATATCTGAACCCAACCCCTAATTCATAAATATTACAGTAATATATTCTATATTATGAAAAAAATATGTCATATTCAGTCAACGATTTTTTTATGTTCAATTACTATTTGAACATGATTTGGGATGGTGTTGTTTCATAGCAATATACTACTTTAACAAAACGGTGTTTGTTAACATCCAAGACGCCCCTTTCTTTGAAAAAGTGATTTTTATTTTTACTGCGACAATATAAAAAAGTGAAGAGCACGACTTGGACAACACCAAGTATGATTGCACTGTCTGAACTTTTTCTACTGATTATATTTTACTACTTATATTTTTGATGAATGTATAAGTGAGCGACCAAAGGTGCTGTTTCATTGTGTCTTATCAGCAAATTGTATTCTTGACAAGCATGCGCTTTTATTTCTTCTGAATCAAAAGTTCTGGGTTGCTATTGTGCAGAATTGTCTTTCCAAAGCTCACCTTTAGGTGAATATTGTGACATGCTAACCCCCCAAAAATCATCTCAATCTTTGTGGAGGGGACGTATTGGGAACACAAGCAGTACTGTCCATGCTTTTTGTTGGACAACTTCATGTTCAATGTTTTGTTCTGCTCCCTCTTGGTTGAGTAGCAACGCATTACTACAAGTATTTGTTAGTACACTTTGCTTCACTAGCCTTTGTTAAATTGCGTTACTGTGTTCCAGAAATGAATAACGGGCAAATAAATGAAATAAATGCTTCAGAGACCTTACTTCATCTGCACATAGGTTTCGTTCATTTATAAAAATACATACGATGTTCAAAATACAATGTTTCAATTCCATGTTTTATTTCAGATGCCCAAGAATATGGTCAGGGTGAAATGAATACTGTAGAAAGCCGAAATATGAGGACCAGCTCCTTCAACCTCTTCAACTGGGACGTGATCCACAAAAAGTTCAACATCTGCATGCTGGGATGTTACACAGAACGAAACAAACAAACAAAAAAGTTTCATCGACACCGGCATTTACTCTCACCCTGTCCGTTTCTTAAGTTAAAGACCCAAGCGTGTAGAAGTAAAAAGTACGTAAACTGATAGGATTTTTTTCCCCCGAAGATCAAAACCAACATAAACAGGCAAAATGTATTGTTTGAGCAAGCACTTGTGTGGGATAAACAAATCAAAAAGCTAACGTTGTTTCTTTTGTATCAGGGTTTACTCAAAAAGGGCATGTGTTGTCCTTGAGGAATTTCATGCAAGACAACAGTGCCACCTTCTGGAGACAGTCACTACATTCAAGTTGAGACTTGCCAACTGCACTTGGAGCAAACCCAAAACAACAAGGGACAAAGAGGCGCATCCTCTTGAGCCCCATTCATCCTGAACCTCGACTGAATCCACTGTATCAGATTTCCTAATGAATGCGATTCATCCTCTGGCCAAACGCATTTAAACGAACCACTAAAGAAATGTGCATTAAAAAGAGGCACAAAACAAACGAAGGCAGGAGAGTGCATGAAAAACTTAAGTTTGAGAATAAAAAGGCAGCATGCAAGATGCAACTGTAAGAAGCGGACCGCCAAGGACACATGAACTGGTAATAAGACAGACGGGTGTGGATGACTCCCGACACCGCGATGCAGCATGAAGCACCCATGTCATTAAACATCCACTGAAAATTACATTCAACATGTAAAATGAGGTTTCATCTTTGTTGGCCACGTAATTCTCGCTCTACAAACACACGGGTCTGATTTGGACAGCAACTCGGAAGTTGGTGGTGGGTGGACTTAAGGAGCCTAAAGAGGAAGGACTTTATCCATCTATCTGTACTGCTTGTCCCCACGGGGGTCGTGGGCATGCTGGAGCCTATCCCAGCTGTCATCGGGCCGTAGCAAGGACTTCATGCCAAAGCAAAAAGAATCTTGTACGTATCCGTGGCTGGAGCACGTCAGAATTGAAGACCCCTGAGGTCACAGCCCGTGATGACATGGCTATTGCGAAAGACCAAATGAATGCGCAACACAGGCGCTAATTCTACGCGGAAGGAAGGGCACGCAGCAGTTTTCGTCGGGGCAGTGACTGGTACCAAAATGTGTTGAGTGGGTAGATGAAAAGACCAAGACCACTCTTTGATGGACCCTAAAACTATTGAATAATGTAGCAGCTTGGCATACTACACTGCTTACAAAATGTTCAGGATGGACTTCAAATACACGTTAACTTTTACAGGTGAACTTAATTTGACCTGTAAACTTTTGAATGTACATTCCCATCTGTGCATAGTAACGCAAAGAGCGGAAACAAGAAGTGTGCGTGGAGATTGAAAAGCTTTCGGCAATGACAGTACCACTCAAAGGGAAGTGGCCACTGACCTTAGCTCATCACTCAGCAGGTAGAAGCAGCAAAAGAGTGGAGTCACAGAAAGGCATGCAAACAGACGCCCTTGGAAAACCTCGTTAATTTTGCCACTCCGCTCTTGTTTTAAGCCAGCAAGGTGCGCAGAAAGCACTTATGTGAATTCAAAAGTATACAGCAGTTCAAAGTTCACCGGCAAAGGTTATAGCGCATTTTAGGTTCATCCTACACTTTCACCTGGAAGCTCAATTTTTCATGACTAAATTGGCACCAACCTATCAACTGTCCGCGCCGTTGCAAAACAAAGTTCTGGTCTCAGAGCTAAGACAAATGGCTGTTTCTAACTGCTGTTGAATATTTGGTGTGCGAGGGGGTGGCGACTTACTCGCCGTAACCATTGGCAAAAATCAACATCCTGACTTTTCCTTTTGTCTTCCAATTTAGTTTGTGGTTTGAGGCTGAGAGTTTCAGGCCAACCGTGGACAGAATGTATAACTGTTGATTGACGTTTTTTTTTTTTTTTTTTTACACTACATCTTTGGTGAAACTTTATCTTTTATCAACAACACAACGCGGCATGCTAATGTCGTCAGCGTGGTAATGCCCGGTGTAACGCGAAATAGTATACAAAATAAAATATTCTTTTAAATAGGTTTATACAAACATTGCATTAAAAATATAACCGTATCAAAACACGGTTATGAGTTCGTATTCCTGTCCCTTACACTCCAGTTGCGAGCGGCGAACACCCATCTGGTTTCCCAATTTGAACACGTCTGCACTTCCCCCACCTCCAGCACACACGCACTGGGGTGTGGAGGATGTCTTTACTGCGACTTTAAGCCCAAACTGCTGGACAGAGGGTAGGAGTAGGCTTTGCCCAGCACTATGCGGTCTCTGAGCAGCTTGAAAAGGACATAGTAGTTGCAGAAAAGAATAAGGCCCAGAGAGAGAGTGTGGTTCCAGCGCTCGGAGAGGAACAGCGAGTATAACTGATACAGAACCACGCTGGTTTCGATCCAGATCAGCAGGTTTAGGATCCGCAATGGCTTGTGGAAGAGGAACTGTAAGACCAATAGAGAGGACAAGGGTCAGAAAAATGGCTCTGGCTGAAAGGTCCTCAGGCGTCAAAAGATGCAAACAGATATTCGAATTCTCTCAAACGAATCCTTAACGCAAATTAAGATGTATTCCAGACACTCGAAAGCAAGTGAAAAAATTATATTTCACATTTGTATTCAGATTTTTTTTCATAAAATACTGACCCGTAGCAAGCTCCCAGATCAAACATACAACATTGGGTGTGCATCAGGAAATGTTAATCGCTCGTGCTCGGGTCACTCGCTCGTCGGTAAACAAATACTGTGCAGCTCGGCCTTTGGCCAGCGGATGTCATAGCTTGTAGCTATTTGCTTTTGGCAGTATGAGAAACTCATTTAAAACTGCATAAAAAAATCTAACCTACTGCACGTACATTTTCAGAGGCTAAGCAAACAAAACCGGCGTAGTTGTTCTTAACTTCTAAAAAATGGGTCGCAATGTTTGCAACATTGGGTTGGTACTTGATTTAAATGCATAGGCTCAAAATTGGCTTCAATGGTGATCACGCTAGCTATAGTCAAATGCGTAGGGCATTTGTCTGTTTCTGAAATCAACCTTTATTTTCAGAGTTTTACACGCAAGTTGGTTTTGTAGGGTTACAAAACGCGACAGCCAACGTCTGAGCGTTTGCTAGTGGCTTCACTTTGTTTTGTCTGCAAAGCGGTTATCAGCTTTGCGCTTGATCTCAGCTTCACTACTAGTTTTGGTGTAACCCTTGATTAGTCAAGTGAATCATTCACAGGTTACTATGATTTATGAGTGTACATACTCACATAAAATCTCGCATGTGAAACATCAGAGGGCATCGCGACATTATACGGTCCAATTGCTTTATACAGACAGCGGCTGTGTCGTACCAACACCCCCTGAGGCCAAACTGTCTGGTCGGACCATCTGTTGGAGGCACAAAACATTTTTGCGTGAAACTGAAAAACTGCGGGGCAGAGCGGGGGGGCCACTTACAAATGCTGAGGTGCGTTGCTGTATGAGCCGTGCTCCAGCTTCTGCCATCGGCCCAGGTGGGCCGCAGAGCGATGAAGCAGGTCGCAGTAGTTTGGGGGCAGCAGCTGGCTCATCAGCATCACAAAGGCATTGATCCACACCATGATCAGATGCTCACATGACCAGCGCATGTCATAGTATTGGGTGCTCTGGGAAAAAAAATTGATTCTTGTTACTCTGAAACATACCAGCTGAATTCAAGCAGAGCAGGAGAGCGAACCTACCCTCACAAAGCATAGCGGCAAGAAGGCAACGTAATAAGCACTGAACAGCGAGTTGAACAGCACTTCCTTAATCCGCCGATTAAAGTCGCTCTTGAGCTCCTCCACCTCTGATCGAATCAGCTCAGGCGTGTGAGTTTGCGTGTGCGGCGGGCAGGTGTGCGTGGGCATGTGCTGCGGTGCCGAAAACTGTTCTCTGAGGTTCTCTCGTAACAACAAGAGGAAATCCCGGGGTCGAAAGAAGGGAGCGTCTGATAGCTCCGCTTGCTGGTGGTCGGCCGAGTAGTCGCAGTCGACTGTTGACGTTTGGCTCTTCGGTCCTTCCTGGTGGAAACAGCAGAGTGGGACATATACGCCAAACCTAAAAACAGGAAAGGGGGTACAGGGTCATAGTTTATCCTTTGAATTTTGAACATTTTGAGAATGAAGTTGATGTTTATTGTGCAATATTAGTATGACTGGTGGAGCAGTAGACGCTAACTAGTAGAACTTCCTAATGAGTAGCACATATGAATCAGTTTGTGCAGTTTAATAACATACATGTACATGTCCTACTGCTGTGCCAAAGTTGAGCGTCCAGGTACATGGACCAGAGGAATCCAACAACTTTTTGGAAAGCCATTTGAGCATTTAATGGACTTGTCAGTTAAAATATAATACACGCCATCTCTCAATGTGATCTCATCAAAAGATGTACATTAATACAAAACACTCACGGGTATCCTAAGAAGAGGAGGTTGAGAACAGAGTGGTTCCTGCAAAGGTTGACCAGCGTCCAGCAGAGCACCCAACAACACATGGTGAGCAGAAACAGTCTTGCTGCAATCAAAATCAAATAGCAGACCACCGAGCTCCTGCTGTTCTGAGACAGCTGGACGAAGCAGAAAAGACATTTTATTGTGAGATAAAACAGATCCTGTGGCTCCGTGTGTCAGATTATATAAGTACCTTGACTTGCAAGTGCCCTAAACGTCGATTTTTCCTGCCACTTCCTCTTTTTTCCCCCTGTGTTGCAAGCAGCTTTAATTTACGAGTCAGCCTCAGACACTCAATCCATCAGCAATTCACGCGATTACGTTGCAGCAAAAGTAGCTGTCTCGCTTGTGATTTGTGCAAGTCTTTTTTTAACCGTCTGTCCAAAGAAGCAGCACTCATGAGCGAGGCGTGCGTGTCGTTGATTTGGCAAAGCAGCACGAGCGAAGTACTTCTATGATCTATCTACATGTGCCAAATGCTGTATAGTAGAATGTATAATCACATCATGTATATTTTAAACTTGTACAATTACCTAATTATTTATTGTGTTTTTTCTGTCCAATCTTATGGACAGCAAAAGTTGCTGTTTAAGTGCTTTATAAATAACGTTGATAAATAACGTAGGTAGTACTATACTGAAGTAGAGGAACCAATAAAGGTACCGCGAGCCAAGGGCATTAAAATGATTTTTGAGCAGTGGAGCTTTGTCCATGAAAAGATGGGGGAGCTGACGAAATGGCACAAAAAAGTAAAACAAAATCCAAACAGTAATGATTAGGTTGAGTGAAAGTGAAGTGGGAAAAAAGTGGGTAAAACCAGTTCATTTCTTTATATTCTACTGTATTTTACTACGGTATTTTTTTTCTACAGTACAATACTGTGCAATGACATTTTTATTTATTAAAAAAACATGTTAAACAAAAATGTGTTGTTTGTTGGGGGGTTATTAAAATGGATTAATGGTCTTTTCATTCATTTCAATGGGCGTAGTTGATTTGAGATACGAGCACGATTACAGAACAAATGACACTTGTTAGTCAAGGCACCCCTGTATTTGAAGTAGTATTTAAATTGCGTTCACCTCTGAAACTATTGTCCAAACAAGCCTCCTGGCCAGCATGACTGTAATGAAGATAGCCAGGTGGTAGTCCATTAGATGGAAGCTCTGCAGGTGAACAAGCCACAGACAAAGGAGAGACAAGAAACAGTTCTCATTACACAATGTCATACTAGAATCAAGCAAACACACACTAAGTGACATTTTAGGATGAACTTAAAATGCTCGCTTATACAAGCAACAACCCATCGGGCAGAAAAGTTTACTTTTAACCCTCTAATACAGTATTGCTGCTTCCAAAACTGTGTGTTCTTACGAGTGAGGTAGAGGTGGGTGGCTGGCTGTATGGGTACCACCAAACTGTCCTGTAGATGTTGACGTACTGGACAAACAAGGCCACCAGTAGATAGAGAAAGAGCAGGAACTCAAACAACAGGCTGCTGTCTGACGGCAGCAGTGGAATCTTTGAGTGGCGGACGGGCTCTGGTGTGATGACGGTCGAGATAGGTGGCGCGGACAGACCCAAGGAGCTACTGTTCCTAAAAGAACGCCCACCACCCCAAACACACACATACAATACTTGAGATGAAGAGTGCACAACCCCAAAAAAATAGTAGTCATTACTGTGGATTATATATTTTTTTACAAAAAATTATACAGAACAGACTTTAGGAAACATCAGCACAACAGTTCACACGTGAATACCTTATCACATCCTCCAGTTTGATCCGTGTGTGTGTGTGTGTGTGTGCGTGCGCGTGCATGTATGTGCGTGCGTGCGTGTGCCTAGCAAAACAAAATAACGAAGATGAACAAACTTTAACACTTTTTTGTTCAATGTACATTAATAGCAATGCCACAAAACTAAATACATTAATAATCAAAAATATATATATTTTGTGTTTTTTTTTTTTTTTTTTTTTTTGCTGGTCTTGCAAGACCTGTTGGCCACCTCTGAACCAAAATCAAGTTCACATGGAATTATGGACACAAAAATGCCAAAAGGTTGTATATGATACAGTCAGTTTTGGACCCTACAATCAAGACAGATCCACTTTAAACACTTCAGATGTCAGGATGATCATTTAGGACAAGACAGATAGGCGTTTGATGCTCTTGGTTGGAGAGGGGCAAAATTCTGGATAAAAACTACCCAATTACCTTTGTGTGTGTGTGTGTGTGTGTGTGTGTGTGTGTGTGCGCCTGACCTAAGCCGACGCTTGGACTTCATCGAATAGTCAACACTCTTTGTTGAGTTTGTTGCTTGCGGCCAACTAGGAATTTCAAGTTAATATTTTGCAATACTTACCCTGCTCTGCTCTGAACTCCATTCACAGTCTCCCTCTAGCCTGCCTCCTGCTCATCTCTTGAACTCTTGCTTTGGATCCTGTTCCCTGCCTCCCTGGACCCTACATCTGGTTTCCTCCGACTCTCTCCGAACAGAAGCCTTTCCGTCTAGCCACGACAATATCCACACGTACAATGAATATCTTTGCATCGCATACTGCTGTTCATCTCTCCTACCTTCAGCCGGGTCATTCTCACTCTTGTCTAACAATTTTAGGCTCAACAGGTCGAGATTTCACACCATTTCTAAGAGCAGAACCTTTTGTGGCTTTTTTTTTGTATGGTAGTGTGCTGTGAGTTTTTCATTGAAACGGTTGGGAATACTGTGCTAAGTAATAGGTATGTTTAAATAGGTCTATGTGTTTAAAGCATGCAAGAAGGGTAAACATATTTTGATATTCCGTCTATTGTGGATTTTCACCCATTGTAGGTGGGTGTGGAACCCCCTACGGTAAACAGCGGTTCACTGTGGTCGGCTTTAATACATTGGTGCAATCAAATGATTCTGGTTGTGCAATAACCACTCGTTCAATGTAGTTGCCACTGTGCCAATCTACACTACCCAGCCTGTAGAAAATATTTAGCCTCACCAAACCTGAACGACCTGCAAGGCAACCAACCACATTAAATAAGATGACCAATAGCTCGCCAACCTCTAAAAAAAGGTGTGTCCATCGCGCTGCTCCATGAGTGGACGAAAGAGGCATTTGTGGTCAGGTATTGATCGATCGATCTTAAGAAGCCTCATTTTGTGTTTATGCATGTTTAGAAGTTTAACTTTCCGCTAGGAATGTTTGTGAGGACGCTTTACGCACACTTCTGTCTAATAAATGAGTCTCCGGAATGTCTTTGATAAATGCTTAAATGGCTTTCTGCACTTAGGACAAACTCAGACAGTAGCGACGCAAGGCGTACCTGTTTCTGAGGCCCGTACCATTGCCCAGGTTGCCTCCAACAAGAGTTTGCAGGGAGGGCAGGGCAGAGCGGCTCAACTGCTGTCTGCTGGGACCCCTGCGACCTCCTGGCATGGTCGCCGGTTACCGTGGCAACCTCGGACGCTGGGACTCCCCTTTGCTCCTTACTGAGCGACCATATATGCTGAGGCCACTGTGAAGGAGAGCAAAAGTCTTATCAGGGGAAATATCAACTCCAAGTTGTTTACATTTCACTTTATGTGGGAAAAGTACACAAATGTTTTCTATGAATTGTAATGTTGATGACATTTCATGTTCAAATATAATGAGCACTTTCAGTAAAACTTGCAGTTTGGATACGTTCCTGAGCTAATATTGACAAGTGTGATGTGACCTGAAGCCTCCAGAACACAAATGCTGATAATATATTATACGCTGTGAAAAAAACATACAGTGGACATTTTCCCCTCAACTAATACATCAGAAAATATAACTTTTTTCCCCTTTTTCTTTCATCAAAAGTCCAAATTGTCAGAGGTCGGATTGGTGTGTAGAGGCCTATACAGAGACTGCACACCTCAACACGATATTATTTATTGTTAGCAGAGGCTGATGTCATGACTTGTGATTAGACCTGTCACAAAAAAAATATATATTTTTCTGGCAGAAACATCAAATGTTCTTCCACTGGATGGATGAAAGTAAGCCATTGGCCTCTTTTTGGATGAGTTGTTCACTATCTGCAGCTTCTTGTGAAGTTTGTCATGCTTGAAACTATCATTTTTGTTCCCAAAAACTACGACAAAAAACGTCCAAGCGACAGAATGCATCATGAAAACTTGTATGTTCATTCATGGAAAAGGGTCTCGTCCAACTCGTCTGTGGACTTCAAGTTTATGCATAGCTGTGATGACATATATACTAGAAGGTGACACGGGAGTGTCCCACTTCCACAGAACAAAACAATTAATAAAATAAAAACTACCATCCCAGACCATAGTTAAAAGAAAGAAAAATCAAAAACATCTTTATCCCATTGCCGTAGAAATGACTCTCAGTCCTGCCACTCCCATACAACTAAAGGTGCATTGTACTCATTTAGTGAACAGCCACTTCAGTTTTTTGAGATTGTTTTTTTTTTTTTAGTTGCGGCCAAAGATTTGGGGATGAACCTTGGCTTGTCACATCATTTATGATGGAGCGAATAAAACAACTTGGACAAGTCTAGGCACCTGACACTTGAACATAATATGTAGTGCATGGGAGTATGTGTCATGGTAGAAAGTGCGTGTGATGATGCAGTTCATTGTACAAATGTGGAATGGCCTGAAAAAAAATGGGACACCTACATTCAACTCGAGCCATGCGGTGGGTGAGTCAACATCACTCACAGAGCGTCTCTTAATGCTAGAGCTGTAAATCAATTTTGGTTTCTTTTTCCAACCAAAGACTTTCAGTTTTGAGCTATTTGTTTTATAGAGATGTCACAACAGCAAAAAATAATAGTCTCAAAGCCACGGTTCTGCTTGACATGTAAAACTATCAACTTTGGGTGCTCCCATCAATCAGCAACTGATTGTGATCAAACGATGTATGTGAACAGCTCACGTCGATCAATGCCTTTCATTGCCGATGACGAAAAACGATTATCCGCAGCATGTACTTTTGCAGCCTGTCGCCAACTCAGAACAAGCCTGTGTGCAATGTGGCATCCCCTCCCCCTTTCTTTAAGAATTGTGTGTTACACACCAAACCAGTAACTGACCTATGTTTGTGGATTTTCTGAACTGTCATTTTGAAATGATGTCCTGTTTTAATATAATAAAGGACGGAAGTCTGGATATGTTTTTTTTTTTAAGCCTGATTCCTCAATTATTCAGAAATAATAATTGACAAATTAATCCTCTTGTTAAAATAATTGTTAATAAGCAGCTCTAAAATTGAAAAGCGTGCCGCTAATCTGTGTGATTGTATCAGAATCAGTTGTGACTCTGCTGATCTATTTCATGATTTATTGGTATCAACATCATATTTTGTAGGTGTTAAAAGAATATGCTAAGTGGTTGGCAATATGAGGAACAATGTTGCGAAAACGGCTGACAGCAAACACATTCGTTAAGAACAGTTTTATACAAGAGGAGAAGCTTTAAGAAGTTTTCTGTGCATTAAATCCAAGTCCCCACCACTATATTTAGGTAGTGTTAATTTCTAAATATGACTAATACTACAGTGGCAACCGGGTATTCCTTAAGAGTAAAACTTCTGGCTCATCTTTCATCAAAACCTGGTCAACCACATTGCAGTGATCTAGTAGCACTTGGATAGCTACATATATTTTGATCATTGGTGTAAAAAGTTTGAGAACTACTGATTTGAAGTATTTCAGTATCAGTCAACTAAACGGACACAAACAAACCGTAAAGGAGAAACACTTCGGTTGAAAAGTCACTGGAGAAAAACGGGAACTAGTATTGCATGGGAGCATTTTTTTTTTTTTTTTTTTTTTTGCCTTTCTTGAGACTTTAACCTTGTACTCATTGCATTCATCTAAAAGGAGAACCAAACATGGACCAGTTTTAATGTTGATAACACCGCTCTGTGACGCGCAGTAACTAAACCTGGCGTTTCTCAATCATGACACTAGGCAGCGTGCTCTTTTTTTTTTTTTTTTGACGCCAGTTGAGTTAGGAAGTTTAGCCAACAGCTTGAAAAGCAGGGGGAAATATGTGGGCGCTGCAACACACGGGTTAAAAGCGTTGTGTAAAGTCATATTTTACTCACAAGACAACATACATGAGCGTGAAGTGAACGAGGATGCATCAGTCACTTGTGTGGCTTCCAGCCGGACGAGTCCAGACGAACCGAGCATTCCTCCGCCTGCTTTTTACTCCTATAAGACCGAACGCAGCAGCGTGGAGATGAGCTACGGTGGTTCCAAATACGCTGGTTCGGTCCCCGGTCACTCTGTGTTGGAAAGAAAAATGCGTCTTTCTCAAAAAGTTAAGCCAAATGCTCCGAGGAGCAACTATGTGAATGCATTTCACAGAGACCGACGTGGCAAGCCCGCACCGCCTCTGTACGACGTCATCAGTACGCGACATGAATCATACGCAGTAGTGATGTGCATTCCAGTTCTTTTAACTAAACTGAATCTTTAGAATCAGTTTACGCAAAAGATTCGTTCAACCGAATCGTACAACGAATCGTCCCCCCGCCCCCCACACACACTGATCCGTTTTCAATAACTTCAATAACACACAGAACTAAGCAATGCACCAGACAAAAAACAAGTAAACACACGGTAATGTCGACAACGGCAACGCAAGCACACATTTTTCTCTATATTACAACATCCCGTGGGAACAACATATACATCAAACAATACAGCTAACCCCCCCCCCTCCCCACACACACACACACACACAGACACACACAATATTATATATAATAATAATAATTGGCTCGGGTAATCCACACATTTCTTTCTATAATACAACACCTACACACTGATCCCATTAACTCGTTTGCGAACGGGAAAGTCAGGATTCGTTCCCGTACTGATCCGTTCTCGCTATGAACTGGAAATGCAAATCACTCACTCACTGACTCGTTCACTCACAGATCCGTTCAGTTGGTGAACGGGAAATGCAATTCACGACTCGTTCGCGAACGGAAAGTTACGTTATTTTCTTCTTCGTTTTGTTTTACGGCGAGGTGGCACCAGCTTTAATGCGCATTACTGACACTTACTGGTTGAAGTCATATGAACTGAAAAAAGAACGAATCACTTTAGGAAGTGATTTGTTCAACCTAGTTCACTGACAAGAAATTTGTGCCTTTGAACGAATCGTTCACTCACGAGCCAACACTAATACACAGCACGAAATTAAAGTGTTTGGGTTAACTTTAACAATATGCTCCTCCAAAGAGTTACTGAGGTCACGCTTCGGTTGTGAAGATAGCTCTTTATGTAACATTGGCATTGAAAACACTGAGCATGATTTTTACTTGTCCAATAATTTTGGAAGGGTGCACACTTTTGGATTACTCCTATGATCGCATCGTTTCCTGCCTCGAACATTTCGTATCACTCATCATTGCAAGAATGAGGACATTTCTACAAATGAGTCATTTTGTATACGACAGTAGTTTTCATCCCCCCAAAAAAAGTATTAAAAATCCAACCTCATTTTTCAAAATCTTGAATTTATTTACATCATTTTAATTAACTAAATGACTAAAGGTACATTTAAACTCGAGGGAATGTCCCCGAAGGGACAAGCGGTAAAAAAAATGGATGGTTGGAATACCCTCATGGAACGCTAGAGATACAAACCTGTTGGGTGTCTGTGTTTCAGTACAAGGCAAAATTGGCATGCTTTAATAAAAGGCTTATGATAAATATTAGCCTGACACTATATACTATAAATCTTATTTCCAATAGTGAACTGAACTTTTCAGTTAGTTGCGTCACTGCGCAAAATATTAGTGTTGATGTTATAAATGTTTTCAACATCTATTTTTAGAACTCGTCATTCTGAGAAAAAAAAAATCTCATCTTCTCTGCATTAATATTTACAACAGCCAATTGATTTACTATACTCTCCTTCAGGTTCTGGTGGATTAATATTTATTTTTGGGGAGGAAAAAAAACAACCATTTGAGGTCTATCACATGGATGTAGATTTTTACATTTGATGCAAATTGAGAAATAAATTGAGTTTATTTGTGAATTTTGAGGGGCGGCTCGGTGGCGCACTGGGTAGCACGTCCGCCTCACAGTTAGGAGGGTGCGGGTTCGATTCCACCTCCGGCCCTCCCTGTGTGGAGTTTGCATGTTCTCCCCGGGCCCGCGTGGGTTTTCTCCGGGCACTCCGGTTTCCTCCCACATTCCAAAAACATGCTTGGTAGGCCAATTGAAGACTCTAAATTGTCCCTAGGTGTGAGTGTGAGTGAGATTGGTTGTCTGTCTCTGTGTGCCCTGCGATTGGCTGGCAACCAGTTCAGGGTGTCCCCCGCCTACTGCCCGATGACGGCTGGGATAGGCTCCAGCACGCCCGCAACCCCCGTGGGGACTAAGCGGTTCAGAAAATGGATGGATGGATGGATGTGAATTTTGATTTATGAGTTATGCACTCAAACAGAAATATTGAAGAATCACTTTAATTACATTTATTTTGTCTTATCCAAGGTTAATGTACAAACAAAAAAAGAAAATTCATACTTCAATACTTTGACAAGTAAAATCCTTACTACAATGGTGGAAGATTTCCCACAGAATGATGTCCCACAGCATTGTATGCCAATGACTCACCCGAATGGATTTTACATGCAATTATACAAAAAAGCTTAATTGTGTTTCAACACTTTTCACAGGGATAATTTTGTACAAAATTAAGGCAAAAAAAAAAAAAAAATTCAAACACATTTTAAATTATTTCATGATAATGTAACAGTCTCACTATTTGGGTAGTAAACCAGTGCTACTGGGCCATTAAGAGATCATCATTGTTGTTTTTGCATTAATTAAGCCAAAGGTGGTAGCTTCCTGGAAAGAATAAATTCTAAAAAGACTAACTTGAATACCTATGGAGAGAATATCCTTGATATCCAGCTTAAAGTCCATGCACCCATTGTTACTAAAGGAGTACGAGTGAGCAAAATGTAAGAGTAGGAGTGGGGGATAAAAAAAACAAAAACATGAGTAGGACATAATTGTTCTATTAGTGGGCTAGATTTTCAAAATAGTGAGGAAAAAGAACGTACCTTAAGCTGCATATCAAAGCTATTGACTAACTATTCAAGCATCTTTCCATTGAAGCAGGACATCAACATTCAGCAACATTCTAATTTCATTGATGATTCCATATTCATATATTTACCATCAATTTTCAAGCATTTCTACATTCCCTGGCAGGTCCCTTATTTCTATGCTAACGGGTGTGATGCTTTCACATGAGGTCCAATATTTTACTTTTGTTTTTATATATTTTCTGAACACGTATTGGGCAACACAAATTTCTCAAATCCCAATGGCTAATAAGGTCTTTCAGATTGACCGGGAGTTTGACAACAAGGCTGCTAACAACTCCCAGTTCAAGTGAGGTGCGCGTGCGTTCAGAAAGAGTTCAAAGGGCGTTTCACAGCTCCGTTCAGATGACGACACTGGTGCCACTGCGAGAGCTCTTAACCTGAGAGAGACACATTTAACATTCATTTTTCTCTGCGTGAGAAGTCTGATTGAGATTGTTTTTTTTTTTTTTTTTGTAATTAATTGCGACTAAATTAAAGCAATGTTTTTCTTACAGAGTAGTTCCTTCTTGGTCCTGGTTTGTTTCCAGGCTCATACTCAGTGTAGCCGGGAGGTTTCTCACCCCAGCCTCCTCCGCCTCTCCTCCCTCCTCCTCCTCCTCCTCCTCTCCGATAATTGTCCTCATCAGAGCTCCAGGACCCTCTTGCCCGACCTGCTCCCGATGGGGGATAGTTTCCTCTGGACCTGCTGTCAAAGAGATCATCCCTGGAACGGGATCGAGGGCGGTTCATGCCTCCTCGTGCCCCACCACGCGGCCGCCCATCCAGTGACTCTTCGCTGTAGCTCCTCGGGATGCCTCTGGACCTAGTAGGTGAGGGATAGCGCCGACCCGGCGTCCCGTGGTCCCCGCGGGATCCAAAACCGCCGTGGCTGCTCTCGCTGGAGCTCGGAGGCCGAGTCTTGGGTGCAGGAGGCGGCACTCGCCCCGGCTCACGTATCGGCGGGAGGGTGATGACGCGGCGCTCTGAGGACACGTCACCAAGGCCAGATATCATGCTGGGAGGCCCGGCGGAAAAGGGGACACTGATAGGCATGTGCTGGTGCTGAGGGCCAGGTGGGATCTGCGTCATGTGGGGAGGTGGAGGCGGCTGAGCCTGATGACGGGAAGATAATTAAAAAAAAAAAAAAAACAAGGAAGAAGGTCAATGCCAACAAAGAGGAGATTCTACACACAGGTTCATTCATATCGGTCATGAGTTTCCAGTTACCACGTCATAAATATACACAACTCAGAAAAAGTTAAGGATACTGGGTTGTTGGATAAATTCATCACCAAAGAAATATTTAGGTTCACATGAGGCTTTGATTTTTGCCTGTTTGTGGCGACAATAAGAACATTAACAGCACAGTACGTACCTGAAGCAGCGGACTGGCCATGTCCAACCCCCTCACCTGACTCTCCATGTAGTCAAGCATGTGATTGGTTTTGGCAGGCGTGTGGTTGCCGTGGACACTCGGGGCCGGTATACTGTAAGCCGACGACTGGGGTGGTGGCAGTGGCATGGGATTTAAAGGTACGTTCTTCCCTGACATGGAGCCTATTAGGACAAATTCCCATCTCAATATAGCAAATTGCAACATCTAAAATATCTTACGGTGCTTGTTGTACCTGCATATAGCAGTGGGTTCATTTGAGAGGAGGAAACCTGGCTCATTGGTCCATATATAGGCTGTCCTCCCACCCACGGAGCCATGGCCCTCCGAGCCTCCTTCATCATACGATGCTGCATTACCGCTGGAAGACAAACACAGCAATCGATTTCTACATCTACAAACACAGGAATGACTTCTGTGGACAGTTTTTTTGTATGTACATAAAACAATCAGGAATCTAGTCAAAGAATAGTATTACCTTAAAACAACTGAAATTATATTAATGATGGGTCAACAAATCAGTCCGGCAGGGATTTAATGGGTTTGAAGCATGACGGCGCTTCTAAAACGGTTATCAGTTTTCACATGATCTGCAGAATTACACTTAATCGGTAATCATAGATCGGGCTTGTGAATAAATGGCTTCCTGCTAGCCAATTTCAATTCAAATCTGTTTCCAAGCCCAACTACCTTTTTCCGGGCAGCAACACTGCTGCGGGCAGCAGGGACAGCGCACGTAGCAACAACATCTCTGAGGACAACACTGGCAGCAGCAGACGCCCAGTAGGATGATGAGCAGCAAGGCTCCGATGACAATGAAGAGCACAGTTAACCAATCTGGAGGAGGAAGAGTCACATCTCACAAATCTACACAACAGTACTTATGACCAAAATACACCTCATAATATGTCGCAAAGTGTTCTTACGGTAAACAATAAGTTTGACTTCTTTGTCAGAGTCTCCGGTGGTGTCTCCAGCGGCATCAACCGAACAAAAGTACACACCGTTGTCCCACCACATCACCTCATTGATCACCAGATCAGCCTCTGCACAAACACACCATCGTTCCAAGTTGAAAGGCATTGAGTGGGACATTTTGGCATTACTCAAGTACCAGTAATTGATCCAGTTACTGTATGGTATAAAATCTTGAAAGAATTATTCTATTCAGCATACATTCTCAAAACATGCTGTGGTTTGAACTCACTGTCTTGGATTGAGATCTTGCGATCACGGTATTCTGCGCCGCGTATGGGCTCATTGTTTCCTCTCTTCTGGATCACAGTACGAATTGTGCGCTGGCGATCCGGACAGTCGTTAGCAGGATCCTGGCCCAACTGAAGTGCCGACTGGTACGCTAATGAGAGATTCATGCGTGACAATGATTACACTTGTCAATGTTGAATTTACACACAAGGAACATAGTGTAAAACATTCCTAGTGACAGGTTAAAAAAAAAAAAAGAAAAAAAAAAGGCATCTCTTACATGTGGAGTAGTACTCCAGTACGGGGTCCTTACAGAAGGACTTAAACCTCCAGGTGACCAGTACATCCTGGAGGCTTGCAGATGTACTGAAGTCACAGCGCAGGATCACATTGGCAAAAAGGGCAGTGCTGCGCTCTTGCTCGGAGACGATCACCTGAATACACAGTGACACTGCAGAGGAACACACAATTACATACAGTAGGTCACCATGCATAGTGCTTCAGATGAATAGAAAGTGTGGCTAATCTGTCTGCCACAGATAAAGCACAAAGGCAGAACCATCATGCAAAGAAGAGAGCCCTCCTTGCCCACATGGTTCTGAGCTACAATTTGAGTAACGTCTCGAGGAGCTTGATACCATTTTTTTTTTTTTTCAGACGCTTGAGTGGTCAACAATACAAATAACTCTAGTACATTCATGCCATTTTCCCTAAAAGTTAATGATAGCTAATTTTAAAAAAAGACCTATAGATCATCCATGATCACAATTTTGCATGGAATTGATGTCTATTTTCTGTTCTTCTAATTTTCCAGTTCCTGAACGTAAAACGACCACCAAAAGTGCAGATAACGTCAAATAAGGCAACTATCGGTAACAATACCGATACAATACTCGCCCATTCCTAGTTACAATCTATATAAGAAAACAACTGTGCCTGATTGCTGTTTATTGCCACTCCCATTTGAAGTTCAATATAAAACAAAACATAAAACTAAGAGAACTACATATTGTGTATTTCACCAAACTACATTATGTTACCTTACAAATGCCACAGACAGTTAAATATCACTGCAGCTGAATGAGAGCTTTGATATTATAGTATCATGTCTTTTACTGGCCCTTGGGGGGGTGGGTCATGGTTGTGAATTAAAGTTGCCATGAAATGTGGTTAATTTTGTCCTGATTAATCTAAAATATAATTATCTCGCTCTGTATTGTTACACAGCAATCAATTTGGAACACCCCTGGTTTACTCCAAGTAATTCTCATTAAATTTTTTAAATTATGGAGTTTCCTAAAAATCCTTGGCCTTTTATAACCAATTAGGAGCAAAATAAAAGGAGTAAGGTAAGAATTCAACCATGAATGTTTTGCTACCACATCTCATCTCACCTCACAGTGGCCCAACCAGAAAAACAGGTGACACAGACAAAGGCACAGGAAGTGAAACCAGCCAACAAACATCAATGTGGGTGGGATGAAACTAGTAATCTCCCAATGTGTTATTTCAAATTTATCGTGGGACTCTCTCTATTTAAACATAATAATTACCACAAACACACTTAAGAAATGCAACAATTACATTTACTCTAAATTAGATCCGTTAAATTTACAGAAGGACCCACATGATTGGATAAAACACTATATCACATCACGTGCAATGAGGGGAAAAAAATGTGAACTTTGCCCGAACCGGGAAAGGAAGTTCACTCCTTGACCATATTTAGTTGAAATGAAACAGTAATAAAACAAATAAGGCATTATTCGAATTCAACATAGTGAAAACAGAAAGTGTTCTGTACCTTTCAGTAGTGACGAGAGGATGGCGGCGGCTAATAGTCGCCGCATGATGTAAAAACGCCGCAGTTTAAAACCCCCCCAAAAAGAGTAGAATAAAGGAACAAACTGCGAAAAAAAAGTACTATTAAGGTTCCTTTGAAAGCGTATTTAGCAGCAACTACTGGTTGGGACCTCTTGTAAGTTCGAGTATGGGAATGGAGTGAAGACACATCTTAGCCAGTAGACCACGCCCCGAAACAGGTGAACGCTTCCTGTGTGACGTCATGGATTGTCACCTTATGCTACGTCAAGAAACTTCGTATTTTTACGGTAATTAAGTTGTATTAAAAAATATTTTTACTAATGTTAAAAGAATCTCTCCTGATTCAAAATCTTCTCTCAACAGTGTACAGAAAAGTTTTTTTGTTTGTTTTTTTGTTTTCTAAATCCTCATTGTATAGTATTAACAGGCCCAATTCCTTTTAGACTTATGGACATTCACTGAATACCTTTTTTTCTAACTTTCACTGAAGAAGTTGAGCGAATACCTCTATTTTTTACCAGCATTTTCTAAAACCCACACATATCTGTACTTCTAAAATCCATTTTCACTTTTATTATTCAACATGCTTGAGTAGCTATTTACCTTTACTTGCGTTCTTCTCAGTTCTTTTTTGTTAGCTCTCCCAAGTTTTATGGAGAGCATTAGATCAGCTCCTTTAACCGGAGTCTTTTTCCATTACTGAGCCACCCCTTTCTCAGCATAGCCACTAGGTGTCAGTGTAAACCAGAACAAGAACAACGAATGCTCTGCCATTTCTAGTATAGGTTGCATTTTGTCTCCAAATCTATGCAGTCCAGATTGTTTTGTATTCTTAACACAAGCTGAGATTTGTTTTCAATACGATATGTTGGTTACCTTCTAGAGGGTGGAAATTCCATCTGCTAGGTGTCAGGCAATGCAGTTTGACCTATTTAATTGTTTAAATTGTACGTATTTACTGATGAGATTCCTGTTCTCCTACAAAAAAAAAAAAAAAAAAATCTGTATTCATATGTGTTCGGTGAACGATGACAAAGACTTTGTGTAGGGAGTTGCTCAACTGCATTCCTGACAAAATCTGTAAGCATGAATGGAGTGGTCACTGGCTTTACCTCCCATTAGACACACGGACAACATAAAAGGGATTCTTTTAAATGTCAGCTTACATCCCGTTTATGTTCAATGGACACACAATACTGTATATTGTTCAGTCAAGAATAATCCCACAATGATTGCCTACTTTTATCGTATTATGAACTGGCTTCTGTATGACTTCTGGTCCATATCCTCAGTATGTATGATCATTCCTATGTAGTTTTACTCTTTCACTGTTTTCGAGATTAACCCACCCTTCAAAAATGCAGTAGTACATGGCTGAAGGACATTGAATAAATGCTTAAACGGCTATCTAAAAATATCCAAAGCTGAGCAGACAGAACTGCTATGTGAGTTTACTCCAGCTGTGTATTGAAGAATGGCAGCTTGTCACTGCAACAATGGACAAAGAAATGAGTCACACTTGGCATAGTTTCCTTAGGCAAAAGTTTAAAAAAGTCGCCCCATTCACCTAAAGATATTCCACCATTGCACAAGATTCCATCAAAGCTGACATTTGACTGCTACTGCAGTAGGCGTTTACGCAGAAGTGGCAAGGGGTGACCTTTAACCTATAGCAAGCCATTGAATTTCCTTGATATCCATCTTAAGGTCCATAGTAAAATTACTAATAAAATGACTAGGGTGCACTAGTATCTAAGACATCCTTATACATTAAGTCACTGCTATGTCTAACTAGTGAGGTCAAAGTAAACATTAATAAATTCACCTCAAGCTGGATAACAGAGATGCTTAAACGGTTTTCCATATTCAACAAGACAATATTTATTTACCCTGTAGGCAAAATTAGGTTTTCCTGAATTAGTCAAACACATAATTCTTATTCATGTGACCACATATCAAAATACCAGCCCTCAATTCAAAATTTTAGCTGCACTCAGTTAGAGGATACAACAAAGGGATAAACTCAAGAATCCAATTTTCACAACGTTTAATGTGGAATGAAGCTGCACTTACACAGAGAGTCGACACGTTACTGATTCATTAATAGGGACTTGATGAATTAATGCTGTACATGAAAAAAATAATTTAGGTCACGTTGTGTCAGGGAGCAGTCAGCAGTATTAGTCCAAACCCTTATTAAGGTCACGTTAATGCTTGTAAATCTCATAACAGACAGTGCAAAGTTTCTCTGTGTTGCCATGACTTTGCATGCCTTTGGATGGAGAACAAACTCCTAAACTGACCTGATTGGTCAATTAGTTGTTTGAGCGATTGTGTTGAGTGTGGTAGCTTTAAAACAAAGAAGAGTCCAATAGCGGCTTGAGGTCAACGTCACACATTATTTGGTATTGTTAATTTAGCTCTATCTAGTATTTGTATTACTTCTATAGTTTTTGATTTTCCATGTTGAAAGGCTACAGATTTCTGTATTTGGTGATACTATGTTCCTCCACATATTTGGGATTCGCTGAATTTGTTTTCTGTGTGGAATCTATTGCCTGTTACTTGCTGAAAATTCACCAGTACAGTATATCCGTGCCGTTTGACTTTTGAACAGAATTACATTAAATATTATTTACAGAATTACACCCGCGACCCCCATGGGGACAAGCGCTACAGAAAATGGATGGATGGATGGATGGATGGATGGATGGATGGATGGATGGATGGATGGATGGATGGATGGATGGATGGATGGATGGATGGATGGATGCTATTACGTGAAATCGTTGGTATTTTAGTGCCACTGAGTTTGACACTGATTTTTTACAGTGTTTCACATCAAATTTGAACAGATTTTTAAAAATCTGTGCAAATCGCCAGTGTAAAATTCTAATTCTAACACAGATGCTACATAAATACCACATAACCGAACATTGCATTATTTATAGTCAACACGATTCTGTAAAAAAAAAAAAAATTACAATTCAAGAGGCACACGTTTGTTCTGTGGCGTTTTTTCTGAGAATAAATTTGAATTCAAGAAGTTGAATTTAAATGCTCCTTTCTGGGTATAAATTTGAATTTAAGAGGTTTAATTTAAGACATTCAGATTTTTGGTATTTCTGATTTTTAATGTTTGAAAATTTCATTTTAAAATAAATCATTAGAAATTCAAATTCAAACACAGATGGCACAGATAGTTCAACATAACTGAAGCTAAGGAACTATGTTGGGAACGGAGGAGCTTCATTTAGTCAGGACAGTCATAATGGAAACAATTAAGTGCTTTGCCGCCATCTTGTGGCATCTATGGGAAACTACAAACCTTTTAGGATAGTCGTTGATTACTTGAGGTTTTCCGCTATATTTTGCAGTTTAATCTGTTGTACATTATTTCTTGTTTTATTGTGTAGACTACTATATTGAATGGAAGTGTTTTTCTTTTTTTTAATCTACAAAAGTTTTTAATGTCTGTTCTTGGTAGTTAACATATGTTGCCATCACATACATAATCCCCGCTCTTTATATTGTACGGTAGTTATCTCATCGAACAAAAATGAATGTGCTCATTATGCCGGAGGCATAAAGCTACTTTCACTGGTCTCCATCCCCCTTTAAAAGAAGGAAGGTCTGTGGGGTGGTCCTGCCAGAGGGGACTTTCCAGGTCACACACCAAGCCCACATTAATCCAGCTGAGACGTATGCTTGGTGACTGGTGACAAATGAAGCACTGATGACATCAGCAGTTTAGTTTATATCCGTGTCATCTGTCTCCATTCTCATGTACCAGTTACAGTGAGTCTTTTATCAGCTCACACGTACGTGCTGTAGCTCCCATTGAATCACATGGTTGTAGAGTCCTCCCCTTCCAAGCGCTGAGGCTCTTTCAGACGATCACACAATGAGGGAATCCCGGCTGAGAAGAGTCCCGTGCTGAGGATGAAAACAGTACAACTGAGTTTACATGAAAATATCGGAATGAAGCCTAGGTTAGACCACACAAGGTTATAGTGGTAAAGCAGAACTGAGGACAAACTGCACTTCAACTTCTGTCATTACCATTCACAGCTACTAAACCTTTCGCTATCTCTGGTAAATATACCATTTGGAGAAGAACTTTTGATGTTGAAGCGAGTTTTGTCCAATATTGTAAGGGGGGAGACGTTAGTGAGGATGGAGGAATTGAATGCAGAGCAGAAAATTCTACCTAGTCTTCATTCGAGTCGCATGCAAACCTGACCTGTAAAGGCAAAAAGTTTAATGTAGAGCAGTGTTTCCTGACCTTTACTGTCTTGAGGCACATATGAAAAATCTCATAGCGTTTGACCAAACAAAAATGTCACAAGTGGTTACAGAGGGTAATTCAACTGCTCTTCCTCTCACTATATCTCCATGATTGACAAGGATAAATGAACAAAGACACATTATTTGCAGTAAATACAAACTATTTCGCAGTGTATCCTTTTAGCGTATACTGTATTTGAAGTCGCGTGCCTTCAGTTTAATACCATGCTGTGCCATGTCTACTGGAAGATATGCAGCAAGTGATTAAGAGCAAGAAGAAGAAGCAAAGAAGGTCACCAACTAATCTCCAGTAAGTGGAACTTTTGTGTCTTTTCTACTGCTATGCCCTGTTTGCAGCATCAGCATCCGTCCCAAACAAATACTACAACTCACCACTTTGCGAGCCTTGTCTCTGGTCTCCCCTCGCCGACCGAGCGGGGAAGGAGCATGAGGTTGTGGTGAGCGAGTGCATGGTGGCCGTGGAGAGGGTCTGTCATTCCTGTTTCGCTCTGTATCCGAGTAAGGCGCCAGTGAATCAGCTTCAGGCGGCCTGTTGCTAGGTGACCTGCTGCAGTGCCGGCCGGACTCCCCGCTGCTCTTTTTCGAGCTTCCTTTTGAGGGTGTGTCTGAATCGTCCTCTCCCCGGGAGCCGCTCTTCCCGTGGTTGACTCCTCGTAACTTAGCTTTACGCTCCAACAGGCTATTCAGGAAAGCTCTGTCATAGTCTTTCTCTTGAGAAGAAGTTGATGGTGGACTCGCAAGGGGAGGCGGTGAAGCAGGCCGCTCATTGCCCCAGGTGCCCTGCCTCTTTTTAGGCGATGGAAGTGGACTTATGTCATGTCTGTTTTTCTTCTTTCCTCTAGGTCGTTCTTCGTGGTCACTGCAGTCTCCGATCTCATTGCGATTTTCATAGTTGTGTTGCGGTCGACCGTGCCGGTACGAAGGATATCGACTGAATTGCCGAAGCTCTGGCTCGTCGCCTTCATCCTCCCTTTTTTCTGCTTGTCTGCGTCCTCTTTGCTTGTAAGTGGCAGCGAACTCTTCCAGCTCATCCAGCGAACCGGTCCGTCCCGCAGTTTGGTAGGTCTTTCTTTCCAGGTGCTCCGATCGAGGGTTCCATCTGCAAATACAAAACCATGCCAAGGCAGAACAGAAAAAGAAAGTGAGGACATTGTAGGTATTTATTTGGGGAAGCTATCTTGTTATTTTCTGAAAAACTCACCTGTTTGCTGATTTTGTGCGCTAGCTAAAGCCATGTCTAATATAAAAATATTGCTTTAGCAACATCAACTGAATTAAGTTTGGACATGTACATGTCAGGCCGCAGTTGTAAATAAGAACTTGTTCTTAATTGTTTGCCTGGGTAAATAAAGGTTAAATATATATTTTTTAAAAAGTATATAAGATGCAAGTTTGCTTGGCCTTACCTGTTGTAACGGGTCTCTTCACTGTGGTTCTGTTGCCGAGCATCACGGATGTGCCTGCGAGACTGAGAAGCGGAAGGAGGGTCATCGCTGTAGCGGCGTGGCAGGGATGAGTCCTCTGCACATTGACGGTGCTTGGATTCAGGTTCCTCGCGATAACGCTGGGGTGACAAAGGGGGGTCGTCACGGAACCGCTGTGGCTCTGGGCTGCGGTTTGAGTCCTCACGATAACGCTGGGGTGAAGAAGGGGGGTTGTCACGGCACCGCTGTGGTTCTGGGCTCCGGTTGTCCCGGTATCGTCTGGGTTCAGGTTGAGGATCATGATCCGGGATGGGGGGAAGAGCTTTCTTCTGTACATTCCGGAATGTTTGGCGAAAAGCAGTTTCTCCCTCATGTAAGGAACTCAGCTCAGACATGTCGCAAGCTAGATTGATACACAGGAACGGGAAGATAAAATAGCATTACAGTCAACGCACATTTAAGAATTGATATTAGATTTAATGGATGGAAACAACTGAGAGAGAAATACAAGCGCTTGATGAGAGATGCTAAAAACATTCTGCCAGCCAAGCAGACATGCAAGTTTGGATGTCAGAACTGCCGAAAAGGCGAAATTGATGAATCCTGAAACATGCATGTAACCCTAACAAGTAACAATGAGATGCGTATTCCAACATAGCATGCAATTTGTGAGGAATACACGCGCATGCTGAAGAAACTATTGATTTCACATGGACAGGAAGAGCCACAGAACGGGTTTCTGAAGCTTACACTGGTGATTGGTGGACCTGGCAGGGTTGAAGTGAGCCAGTTGGTTCTCTACATACTGTAGAACCCTGAGTGAGTCCTGGTCCTGAGGTGAGGGCAACCGGTAGGGGGCTCCTACAGCGTGCATCGGAACTGGACATAAACACTGGACCCTATCAGCACTGGGAGATTTTCATTGTTTTTCTCTCACTGTATGTTTTTACTTTTATTTCTGATGATTGATGTGGTCGAATTAGCATGACATCACAGTTTGGGACACTGGACTTTGAGTTAAAATTTTGGGTTGAACCGAAAAATTTATTTTGTCTACAATCCAATACTGAGAAGTCAGAATGACTTACCTGCTGTGAGTAGACTACTATCTGAAGGAGGGACAGATGACAGCTTTTCCACCAGCGAAGGCGGCGCAATGGGCACCATTGCTGGGACACCGGAAACAAAGCATGGCGCATATGCAGGTGACTGCAGGGTGGAGGTGCCCGTCTTTATCCCCTTGCCGGCCTCGTATACTAGAAAACAAATGACTTGAGTAGTTGGAATTGTTGCAGCCTTTTGAGATCCTGGATATCCATTTGAAGGTTCTTTCTGTTGTGTTTGTACGGTACGCACAATGCTTGGGGCAGCAGCATGTGTCCGGGCAGCAGCAGCAGCTCACGTAGCAGCAGCAAGAGTGAGGACAACACTGACACCAGCACACGCCAAGCAGCAGAAGGAATAACACGCTGCCCAGGGCCACGGCTGCCACAAACACCCATTCTGGAAGAGCAAACAGAGACATTTTCTTATAGTGTTTTTAATTATTTTGGCATATTTTTTACAATCACTGTGAAAATGTGACAAAAATATGGGACATTAGTGCCTTGCTCAAAAGAAACTTTTCAATTGAACACAGGGGCCTTGGGTCAGCCAAAACCTTACCCACTTGGTTGACAATGCTGCGAGCATGCTGAAAGGATCAATGCAGGGGGGAAAAAAAATCAAATTTAAAGTGAAGTGTATCAGCAACAAAAAATTCCAGCGGTGGCCAAGTGGTTGAATTCATTGCCTTGCACCTTGGTTCAAGACCAGCCACTCTCACCATCACATGGCTGTGATGTTCTTGAGCACCAATATCCTGAACTGCTTCCTTGGTGATGGTTCATAGAAAGTTTCTAATTTGCAATATTCCTGAGTATAATTCCATTTTACTTTCTGGGAATTTCCCACCCCTTTGTAAGCCCATTCTTTCACATTTTGAAATATTTAAAACTTTGGCAGATTTCTTCCGGTTGAGCTGTTGGAAATGTGCGGCCATCCATGTCTTAATAATCTAAAATACAATTAAGACGTGTATCTCCATGTTGACACCATGTCTCTGGAGTGGAGACAGAAAAGGAAGGAGGAGGCTGATAAGAACATTCTCTGTGAACTCAACAATATCTCCTTAAACACACACACATACACAGAGAGGAAACCTGATTTAGCTACAGGAAGGAAAGCAACAGTTCCCGCTGCTGTTTCAACAAATCCACTTGTGATGGGATCTCGTTTAAAAGCATTACCACACACATCCACTGAAAAGATAAGCTTCCAGTAACCATTCTGCATGACCCAGTAACTTCATGTCATCTACTGTATACAACTGGCCCACAAACAGCACTGTGTGATGATTAAATACTTAATGTCACATAAACAAACGTCCCTCCCTATACTGGGGCGTTTCAAACAATAAGATAGTATGTAAGCCACAAACATAAATAAACCTTGAATCGCCATAATAGCTGTTTCCCAGCATCTGGGCACCAAAAGCTGAGTGCATTTGAGTGAGTGCAGTACTGGAAAACTTCTCCACTATTACTAAATCCATCAATTGCTTTAACAAGTGTTCCTCAAACATTATGACAAGTACCACCTCAAAATAATACTCTCCAGGTATCACTATCATAACTAACTTTCAAATAGTACAGTAGGACTAAGTGTTCAGAAAAAACAAGCAGTTAATTGCAAAAATTTTACTTATACTGATAAGTCTGCAACGTTACGCCCAGATTGATTAATAATACGGTGCTTAAGTACAGGAACATGAAAAAATATATACGTATTTCAATGATTCAACAAAAAAATTTGACTGAATTAATCCCCCTTCTTGAGTGATATTGCTAAACTGATGCTTAGCTTTGTTTTATTCTAAATCACTAAACAATTAAAAATAAACACCAATAATTGGTTAATAAAGATTAATGAGTAAAAAACTGTTTGGTACTACAGTATACTTCAATCCAAAATAAAATGTAATCCGATAAATGTACTCAATTGATCGCTGGAATAATCACAAGAATAATCAATTGTAAAAATGATCGATATTAACAGATCTAGATTGACCTGTTATCAATGCAAGCAATCAATGACAAAGGTCTACTAAACACAATTGTTTGCCCAGTAAGCACAGACATACAGTTTGCATACAGTTAGTGTTAGTAAGAGTGAAAGGAAGCAGGTGAGGGTGGGGGCGGAGTACATTATGCCCCTACCTGGCATAATCTTCAACTCAAAGCCAGGAAGCAGATCTTCAGGCACGCCTGAGAAACCTGGTGAGAGACAGAGCACAGGTGAAGAGGAGAGGAAAGGGAATGGGGTGAAGGTAACCAAGAATTCTGCCTCAAAGAAAGTTATTGGTGCAGCAGCAGCATGCCTTGAGACCATGAGAAATAGAAGCACTTGAACACAATCACCTGCCACTTTATTAGGTACACCCATACAGGCGCTTGCGATCCAATATAAAAGATGTCGACAGTTAGGAAAGATTGTTTTGATTTTTTATTGTTACTAAAATTTGTTTAGTGTTTTTTCTTGTATTACCTGTAAAATGTGAAAATATTTTATTAAAATTGTACTGCTGCTTTTCATAAAAATGACCATGAATATATTTGTAAATACAGTCGAAACATCGGATCACATCAGAGTTTACGGGTGTAAATAATGTGGCTGGAGTGTGCCGACAGAATGTGAGTTCATCAGACAGGTAGTGAAAAAGGTTTAGCATGCACCATTCCACTCAAATTTCAAAATGCCCGAACTTAAAATATAACTAAAGCAGTTTGATTGCTTGATTTGCGAAAATAACTCCAGTGATGACGGCTGCAGTGAATATTTTTACATGCAGAGTTGCAAATATGGTGGCTGTCCGCATATATACAGGCCAGGTGGGAATTTGGCAGTCTTAGCTGGAGCATTCCAGTTATCAATTCAGGATGATGAAGTGTTCCTATTTGTCACTTTAGAATTGTGCAAAATCAGTCTAATTCCCTCAAATGCACTACTCGCACAAAATAAGGGATATTCTCCTTTTGTGTGAAATTTCAGAAGAACACGAAACTGGACTTGATCTGACTGTCTTCAAACTTTTTATACGTAGTGTATACATCAACCAATGGAGCATTTATTTGTTTTGAGGTATAAATCTGACATACTGTGTGTGCGGAAGCAGAGAGAAAAGTGACAATGCTCCAAAGTTGGAGTAGTATGAACACCAGTAATACCCAATGTGTAGTACTGATGCTTAGCTTGGTCCCAGCTGACCACCATGGCCATACCTCAGTCAGCATCTTTCGGGAATGCCAAAGTGGCTTTGGAAACACAAATAAAAAAATAAAAAAAACACTGAGAATGTTTTTTCAGTCATTATTCTGACCCCTCTTTGTCATGAAATAATCCCCATATTATTGCCAGTGAGGCCATTTGTTCATAAAACAAAGAAACCTCTAAACCATCCTCAGAGGCCTCAACAGTTGTTATGGTAACAGAAGCGCCACACATGCCCTGCCCGTGCCACGGAGACAAGGAGATACATTTTAGCTCACAGATTTCCATATTTAAGGCCTACTAAGGAAAATCTTGTCATGGTGTGATTCCACTCTGTTATGATCTGCAAGGCCAAACTCGACATGTGGCGTTATTCAAATAGCAGCGACGTGCTGATGTGGGCTCTTGTGCATACACATAAGTCCTCAAGTGCCAGACAGACAAAAGGATCAGCCTCAGAATGAATGAGGACCAAGGCTCTCAACGGTTGCTATAGCAACACTTAGAATTGCACATAAATTGAGTACACTGTCACTGTAAGTGCAACAAACAACACACAATAGAGTTACAGTACTCACAGAAGCTGCAGACTCACACACACACACAACACATATGTAGTATAAAATGTTATAAGACCCCGTTAAGGGAATTCAAACACATGATTCAGCTTTTTATATCTAATAATATTTCTAATCATTCTGTCTTATTAGCATATTCATACAATAATGTTTAACTCAATCTGTACATTTTGACTCAACCGTGACAACTTTGGGTCAATTGAATCCCATGAAAACTTTTTAATTACTTGTTATTTACTAGACCGATTTGTAAACACAAACAAGGCCCAAGGTTTGATACAACAACAAAAAATAAGTGAGTTGTTTTGACAAGGGACCATGAGTTTCCGTGAAATACCACTGATTGTTCTAAAGCGGCTTATTAATGAGGTTCTATTGTTCTCTTGGGGCTGAATAGGACCACGTATGAATACCACATTATGCAACACTGTCAATTTGGGCTCCTGCATTTATTTCTTACACAGGCTGGAGAAGACCTGTCAATCAATAGTTGGCGATTTAGTGTGTGATGGGTTTTATTCAGTTGTACAACAAGAGGCAACAGGACACACTAACACATCCGTGTGTGGCACCTGGATTCTGAGGTTCACACAGTTCTCCGAAAGCATCTTACCCAGAACCAGCAGCTCCACAGAGGCTTCATTCTGTCCCACCACATCATCAGCTATCACCACTTTGCACGTGTACACGCCACTGTCACCCCACTGGACCTCTGCAATGCGCAGGTCTGCTTCTGCAAGACACAAATAGTGGAAATTTAAAAAAAAAAATCACTTGGTATCATTTTTTAAGATGCTTGTGAAGAAAATAGAGAAAGCTGTTTGCACATTTATCCATCCAGTTTACACTTTCCAGTCCATAAGACTATTTGAGGTGGAAGGTTGTCCTATGAGTGAAAAAAAAAAAAAAGAAAAGGAGAAAAAGTGCTATAAATGAGACTTTCTACTAGTGCACTCAGATGCATATCAAGGATATCCAAGTAGCTTTGCATGAGTTTGCCTCATGGCTGGTGTATTTTGGCTGAAGAACTATCCACACAGGACAATGCAAGCCTATTGTAGGAGCTCAGACACAAAAACTACAGCCAGGAAACGGGCTGTATTCTTGATTTCCTTTTCCTGTTTGCTGAGGAAGCAGGCAGAGCGGCCCTGACATGCTCCGCTTACGGTGGGCGACCTCCATGAATCACTTTTTGTATCTAATCTAAGGATTGATGACATGTATTTCCTTGAACACTATTCAAAGCAAAAAATGCAAGTAACAGTACCAGTGTGCTCTTTGTCCCCACTAGTAAGATAGTCCATGCACTAGTAGACCGACTGTGTCTCACTATACTAGTAATGTTTTTTAGGCTACTGTGTGACATTTTTGTGTACTTGAACTTTAGGTTATGAGTGGAACTATTGTATATATTTTAACAAGGCAACTGTACACTAGTTGAAAACTGTGCGCTATTAGTACAATTGGAAAAGTGCTTGATGTTCACTGGTAATTTCTTTCACTTTAGTAGTCAACTAGTGCACAGTTTTGCAATACTAGTAACATGTAGTTGTCCTACTGGTGAAGAAAAAAAGTGTCCAAGTCGAATGAGAGGTTTCTACAACTGTATGGCATTTTTGTACCAAAGTACACTTTTTGTGTAAATTAGTAAGGCTTTTTTTTTTATATATACTATATATATAACGTTTACCATGTCACTTGAGGTAGTAGTAGGACTCGTCGTGCCCAAATCGTCCTATGGTACTCAGAAAATGTCATGCTTTTGTATGAAGCTAGTAAAACTACTAGTGGGCAATTTGGTGCTACAAGCACGATCCAGGAAGTGGAAGCTAGAGTGCCCCAGAGAACAAGAGCGGTCTGAGTTCATGTCATTATAGTATGAGTGTGATTTGGGAAAGTGTGTGTGCGCTCCTCACTGTTGATGATGGAAACATCTCGGTTCTTGTAGTATTCTGACAGCGTGAAGGAGGAACCAGACACGGAGGCCACGGTTCGCACTGTGCGGTCGCTGTCCGAGCAGTCCAGGTAGTTTTCTTTCTTCCCGTTTTCGTGACCTCCGCCTCTCATCAGTCCGGCCCCGACCAGCCCTCCGCTCAGGCTGTCGGAAACTCTAAAGGAATCCCGCGTACGGTCCCGGCAGTATGACTTGTAGACCCACTGCACTATCGGCGTTTGGGTGGACACGCTGTTGAACTGGCACGGCAAGACCACCGACTGGAACAACATGGCGTACTTCTTCTCATCTCTGACTAACACGTGGATTCCGCTGCACTGCTGCGGGAAGAAACCTGCGGGAGAAAAACGGCAAGGTTGACTTTTTTTTACACTCAACATGCTCAAGAAGTAACAATGATGGGTCACTCTTGAATAAACGTGCTCTTTAGCTTTCCACAGACAACCACAGAAAATGAGATGTTGTGTCTAAAAACTGCAGGAATACAAAACAAAACCCATCTGGCAAACGTGCAGTTTGATGTGATAAAAACCAAGGCTGAGGTGCAACTCGCTCAGCCCTGTTGTTGTTTTCGAGCCTGAAGCTGCAGGGGGCTGGAGTCACATGATGGCCAGGAGTTTGAACCCAGCAGTTCAGTAGCAACATTCACCCCAAACGAAAATGTTAAAGAACCCTTACAATCCACACCCAGTAACATCTGTGAAAACACGAGGTCCAAGGATCAGGTGGGTTAGGGTGCGAACGTAATTGCTTCACCACGATTAGCCCTCTGTCTCCTGTCTCACACTGGATTGCACTCACATTGTGTTAACTTAATTCCCACTTCAGCATCACCATAGCACTTGTGTTTTTTTAAGTACCGTATTTTCCGCACTATAAGGCGCACCGGATTATAAGGCGCACCTTCAATGAATGGCCCATTTTAAAACTTTGTCCATCTATAAGGCGCACCAGATTATAAGGCGCACCTTCAATGAATGGCCCATTTTAAAACTTTCTCCATATATAAGATATATACATTTGGCCCGCAGACCGGACTTTGGACACGCCTGCTGTAGTGGCTCAATATTGGTCCATATATAAGGCGCACCTGATTATAAGGCGCACTGTCGGCTTTTGAGAAAATTTGAGGTTTTTAGGTGCGCCTTGTAGTGCGGAAAATACGGTACCAATTTTAATTTAGTATGTACAGTATGATCATTGTTTTTTTTTCTCTCTCCATCACTAGTTTGATACTCTCATGTGTGTGCAGGTGCATGCTGCAGGGGGGAACCTGCACATATGTGGAAAAACACAGACAGCTCTCGGGACTTTTTCAAACTACCTCTGGAACATTATTAAAAAAATCAATACATAAAATACATTCATGGTATGAACAGTTTGAAAACTCCCACCATAACAGGCTTCATTTACACACACTGGTAAATCTGAAAATCCACTTCACAAACTTTGTAGCACCTGTACAAGAGAATATTTTCACTTTTGTGTATTTTGGATCACTTTGGGAATTTTTTTTACACTCTTAAGAATCTTAACATTACTTCAATTATTTAAAAAAAAAGTGTTACAATAAAAAAATGTGTCATGACAGTTGATTGTTTTTATTTCCATTCCCTAAGGGAGAAATCATTCCCAAAGCAAACAAATCACAGCTAGATGGATGGTAGTCTTTCTGAGAGATCATTCCACTGTATAGGACTCCTAGGCAACAGTTTGTACTTTGTCCAGGGATCCCAGACTGTAAAAGTCAAGTGTACAAAAAGAAGTATCTTGAAGTGTACCATCCCAGTGACAGAACTTCACTCCTAAGCTAAATTGTTGAACTGTGAAAGATGAGAATATCCCTGACAACAGATGTGACCTCCATCTCACCCTACTCCCACCCAAATTCTTAAACTACCGTAGTGGAACTTTATTTTAGAACGAAAGAAATGTTTATAAGACCAAACCAAACTAAAATGGAAATCCTAAAGAAAGACTTTTCTCTTGGAAGTACAGCAACAAAGACAGAGGACATATTCTTTCAGGATCAAGCACCCGTGAGAGCAACCCATGCTTTATTACTTTTATAGAACAAAATCCCTCCCGGAGAAAACATATAAGCAGAAGAAGAAGGTGGAGGGTGGGGGTATCCTGTTGCAATATTAGAAGAGGGGTTAAGAATGTTGCAAGGGTGTGGCATAAACATTGCAATTTTGACTCGAATGACAAAATACTTATGAATTTCTGTCTTGATGGTGGCACACAGACATGACATCACATGTATGAAGTAGTTTCACTTTTTTCCTTGATGCCTATTTATTTTCATATCAGACCATTTGAAAACAAATGTCTGGTCAGTCTAGGCCTTAAGGCATTTTCACACTGCACTTAACACTCGACAAACCATGGCAAATATCTTCTGTGCTCCGCCTTGAATTGAATAGTTTTCAAATTAGGAACAATGTTGACCTGACATAAAATCAGGCATCCAATAGGACAGGATTTGGCAAAGTGATTTCAGAGTGCGAACAGCAAAAGGTTTTGGCAAGCTTGTGCAATTATGCAGTATAAAGATATTTGGTGCTTTGGGACACAAAATAAATGAAAAATAGCCAAGTTCATGTCAAATCCAGCAGGAAAAGCCTCCAGGCTAATGCCTGGTAGAATGGTAAGCAACCAGTTCAAAATAAGGGCAAGCAAGATGTTCCCCATCTATGGCGTTTAAAACAAAAGAATAATAATCATGCGATTTTTATTGGCAATTTGGCCTCAAGAATGAGGTGAAAGTGTGCCACAGTAAACACCACCAGCTCCCGCCGTTCAGAAATTCTTCATCTAATTTAAAGAACATAAATGTACATATAAAGTGCATTTTTTTAAATGGTATTGTTAATTTAGCATTTTTGTTGTGTTGTTAGTTTTTTTTCTCTCACAATGAGCACTTAATCGCATGTTAATAAAAGAGGTAAGATTTTGTGTGCAAGTTTTTTTCCCGCATTGTGCCAAATTAAGAGAATTTTTATTTTCAGTGAGTCTCTGGACAAAAGTATCTTTTGTCATTCCATTCAGAGTACAGAATACTTCCTTACCATCCCCTCAGCAACTCTGCAAGTTACCGAAATTAGGGAACTATAAACCTGTCATTAGTCAGTCAACTCTTCTAATCCACTCTTCCCAATTCGGATTATTAACATATGATTTAATTTTAAGTCAATTGCAAAAGTAGCTGGTCATGAAGGAAACTTCTTTCAAGATGCATCTCTTGACTTTCAAATCACTGCAAGATAGGGGTTGGAGGAGGGGGGGGGGGGGGGGGGGTCGATCGTGGCTATGTGCAGCACCGACAACTTGAAATATGACCATCGGAGTAAAAAATAATGAGCAATTTTGTTTTCCGAAACGAATTACTGCATGCATCAATCTATCTGGCAGTAAACCAACCGTACAACTCGACGTGTGAACCTGCTCGTTCTTTCCACCTACCTGACAAAAAAGTGATCAAGATCAACCATTTCGGGATGAAAATCCTGTTCCAGACGCTATAAGTGAAATTCAATTGATCCAAGTGGACATTGCGCTCTATTTTCTTTCGTTTCATCCTGGACGCCACTTGTTTCCTGCACACAAACTTCGGACGTCGGTGCAGCGAGAAAGTGGCAAATAACGGGACCCCAAGCAGCAAGCTAACTAATAAAAAGCAATTCCTGGTAAAGCTTTTCACAATAAGAGCATTATTGTTTCTGTTTGTTTTTTTTCCAGAATAAAGGTCTAAGGAACTAGTACAGCAGCATCTTGCGAAAAGGCATTATGGAATAGAATTTACATAGTTTTACAAAACATTACACTCATGTGACATATGGAAAACATACCAATGCTGAACTATAAAACGTTTATTTCATATAAACATAGGCCAACAGACAAAGTTTGGCAAGGGGCAATTATCACAATACAGTAAAAATACAAATTAAATTAAGTAAAATAACCCAGAGAGGTTATTAAGGTATGTTACATATTTGAAACGTTTTGTTCAATGTTTTTCAGCTGTTATTTGATTTAACTACCCAGAAGCTTTCATATCCAATATTAAGTGCACCCGTGAACCTAATAAGGAAAAACACTCTATAAAAGGATGGAAATGCAAGAGAAAGCCATAGACAAGACAATTTACAAGAAGTAGAGGTAGACCACACAGAGCTACACTTAAAGGACAAAGGGGAAAGGGGCAGTTCCTTGACACTAAGATGAAGCAAGACTGTCGCAGAGCATTCTGAACTCTTCGTAGTTCCTTGACACCAAGATTACCAGTAAATCCAAATCCAATTAATTGAAATGTTTGTATTGAAAAAAAAAAGAGTAATTTGCCTCCGTCTTGTGGCAACTTGGTGTCAACGAAGTAGTACCGTATATTGAAGTGAGTTGAGTTGCATTTATACAAAAGACATTGCTTAGGCCATCAATTACTTGCAGATTCTCATTCACAACAGGGCTCATTTCCAAAATCCCCCATCTCAAATTCCTATTGAAATTTTTATAGAACTGCACAACTTTCCACCCTAACTTGGGTAGTTGCAAAGAATGAATGTTACAAGTTGGATGTCATGAGTTATTTCTAGTTGTCGATATTTTACGTGGCCCAGGAAAGTGGGCGATAAAAATGACAGTGCCCCCTCCTTTTGAGCTCATCCATAATCAGTTCCTACAATAAAGATTATCAGTGAACCCGTCAGATTTATTTGTCTCTTCTGTCCCGAGCATCGTAGCGGTCGTTATCACGGTAATGGCGATCTCTGTTTCTCTCATCGTCGTAGCGATCATCGTACTTATCGCGGGGATCTGTACGATCGGCGTAGCGGTCATCATCGGCGTAGCGGTCATCATCGTCATAGCGCCCACGGCGGTCCTCGTTGTTGTCGGTGTAATTGCTGCGCCGATCGGTGTAATCGCTGCGACGGTCACTGTATTCGCTACGGCGATCGTCATAATCCCTGCGATCATCGTTGTAGTCGCTGCGGCGATCGTCGTAATCCCTGGGACGATCGTTGTAGTCGCTACGCCGACCGTCGGGATCCCTGCGTGGGCTCTGGTCACGTTCACGTCGTCCTTTGTCCCCCTCCCGAAGAGGCGCCGTCACGCTGGACTCGTCTTCGTCATCAATGTGTCTATCGACTGACCTCTCAGCGCCGTTCCTGTCAGGCACTTTGCCGGGACGCTCTTCCCCTTGAACTCTGAAAAAAATTTCAGCCTCTTTGTCATGCAATATCAATTTACGGAATCTGTCCGGGCCTTCAGAATCGCAAGAGCCAGCCCATCTAACATCAACTATTTGCAATGGGACATTAATCATATTCAACCTCAAAGGCGTAGTGAGTTTATCTTTCAATAATTCAGCATACTTTTGTCCTCTTATTGGTAGTTCACAGCCCGATTTGTTCCATCCAATTAGTTTCACTGACACAAACATATCTATAGTGATCTGCACCAAAGACATTTTATAAATGTAATAAAACAATACAATTATATTTTAGTTTAGTCTGTGCATTCTTAGAAGTTCTAAGGGCTCTTTAAATGAAGTTGGTATGGTACGAGATTAACCTCGAGTTGCTAATTAGTGTGTGGGTAAAGCAAACGTTACCCCATCTCATAATCCTCTTCCTCTTTCTTCTTGCGACAGCAGCAACAGTAGATGACGACAACCAGGATGATCAGCGCGGCGACAACTCCAGCGATTATTCCTGCTGTGGAGCCGATGTTCATGGACGCTACACACACAGGGAGGAAGATGAACAAGTGAAAGAGAAAAGGATATGAAAATGATGCAGTGTGGCAAAAAATCTAAAGAAAAAAACTGCAGGGAGCGCAAAGGAGTTTCTTACGTGGCATGACTGTGAGGGTGAGGTTGCAGCTGGCAGAGCGAATCTTGTTGCTGGAGATGCAGGTGTAGTATCCTGATGTCTCTTTGGTGATGTTGAATAGAGACAGGATGCCACCCTCTGACAGACACAATCAGAAAGAAACAGATGGTTACACTTCCTGGCATTATTATTTGTGCCATACAGGTGATATTAAGATAACAGTAAAACTTGTATCGTGTACTTACTGCTGGTAGTCCTCGGGTCTTTCATATGAGGAACATTACGTGCATTAATACTGTTCCACTCGTAGGTGGGTGGTGGTGAGCCCTCTTCTGAGTGACAGGTCAGGTTGATGTTCTGGCCGTATTGTGCTTTCCCCTGGATCTGACATATGGGCTTAGATGGAGCCACTAAAAGCAACACAGTTACAGAAATGTCACATGATATAATAATCATTGGACATTGATGTTCCATGTAATGAAAAATGTTACCTAGAACCACCAAGCGAGTACTGTCGAAAAGTGTGCCCTCCGTGTCGCCCGGGATCTGGACACGGCACTCAAATTCTTTATTTTCCGCAAGTGTGATTGAGGAAATTCGCAGGTCGGCCTTTCCCGTAGCCAGGTTTACGTCCATTGAAACGCGCTTTTTGTAGACTTCTTTGATGTCCGTCAACGCACCAGCAGAGTAATAAGTGGCGACCATTTTCTGTTTAAATAAAATCGAAATGTTGATCACATTGTTGGCCATTTGGGTCCACCACGCTTCATTTTATTTGAACCAGGGTTTTGATTTGTATCTAATTTAGCCATTTCCAAATTTCATCAATGATCAAAACCATTCAAATCTATCAATTTTCACATTTTGGCTCAAAGTCAACCACTATTGGCCATTTGAAATGCATGAAAAGTACATTTTTAAATTCATTGTTTATTTACTGGATTGAATCAACCTCAATTTGGGTCCATTTAATCACCATCTGCAGTCCAATGGAGCAAATACATTTTTGGGCGTAATTTTTTTTTTTTTTTTTAAAGTGGTGCTACGATCTGCTGACGATGTACAGAGGAGAAGTACATCTCAATTTAAGAAGTGGAAGAACTCTCTGCTGTAGGAGAACTATACGGTTAACAATAAGAGGAAAGGAATATTCTGAGACTGTTTCACAAATTGGACATTGTGCAAAGACACCAGAATAGATATTAAAAATAAATAAATGAACAGATACAGTGAAAATGCTGATTGGAATTGAAGTTAGCTAAACACTTTATTATAGGGGTCACCAACATGGTGTCTGTGGGCACCAGGTATGCCCCCTCCCCATCATGAGTAGCCCATAGGCCTATTCCAAAAATAGTTCACCCCAACGGGTTAATGTGATTTTCAAGGAATTATTTGAAAATGTACACAATTTCCTAATGTTTGTAGGAAATCATTAGTACAATCAGGTTCTTCACATTAACAAATAAAATACTACAATTTAATTTGAGGTGTAGCAAACTGGTAGCCTTTTCCATTATCCATCACCCAAGAAGTAGTAAGTAAAATCCAAACACAAAAGAGAACTAACCTCATCAGCATTAGCTTCTAATCCTTCCATAGACCAGGTGATGACCACCAGTGGTGGCTTGGTGAATTCGGATTCGAATGAGCATGGCAGCGTTACGTTGTCACCTCTGGCATACTCGTACTCATCCTGTGCAATGCTGACTTCCAAGGCGCCAATGCCCACCACCACTGGAATGATGTCAAAACAGACATTATTGCTTTTAAACACAGTCACGACTAGAGCAAACATTTTTACAATGATACATAAATGCACACTAGGTGAATTCAGTAGCTTCCTCCTCAGGCAGCAAAATAAGCAAAACAAAAATGTTACACTTTGCATTTGAAAACAGAACACAAACAGTTTTACGATTTACTTGGTCAAAACGGGATTGCTACTTTTTTTCAAATTCTACATAAATAGATGTAAATAAAGAGTTCAAGTCAACCGCGCCACACTTGAGATTCTGTTGACTTCGGACTTCATTCTAACTGAATCTGATCTAAAATAACAAACCAGGGAGTATCCATTAATATGATGCAGAAGAAAATGCAAGCTATTACTCATCAGTGGCCCTAATTCTTTCATCGGCTACAAGAATTGTGACATCTTGTGCCATCATAAAATCTCAACTGTCAAAAATGTTATGCTCAATCTGAAAAAGTAAAGAGACATTTTCCAGTTACAAATTTAGTATTTTCTGTACTGTTAATTTGTTTTGCTGACACAGAACAGGATATTTGTTTTTATCCTCAAATTTTAGCTGTCCAAATGTGAATTAACAAGGTAGAAAATCTTGTGCCCCCCCCCACCCCCACCCAGCAGTGTCAAATGATCGAAACACAAGTAAAACAATTCTCTTTTTACCTTTTAATTTTAACTGCAAGTTTGTTTTCCTTTCACCTAAGCACAGAAATTGAAACTTAACACAATTTTTTTTACGCTGGTATTTGCACTCCCTGTACAGATTGTGAGCAAGATGGGGTACTTAGGCTCACAAAAAGGTGGACTCCTTAAATTGTTCACCATATAGGGATATCGAGACTTTGAACACGGCCTGGCCTGGGTATTTTATCGCGCAAAAGGGAAGACAGCCATGTTGGGCGTTTCCCCATTTCATTGCCATAGTACCATTTTATATCAAGTTGAGACATAAAAACGTACAGGTGGTGTCCTTCCCCCACATTTTAAAGACAATTTGCTCTATGATTCTATATGGACTGCCTCAATAAGTACACACGCATTTCACATGAGAAATAACCGTTGAAAAGGGGAATGCTTTACAGAAGTAGCGCGAACAGAAACAGGTGTGGTCCCTTAAAAATATGCCAACTCACTCAGGTACAGGAGAGTGATGATGAAAATCCTTGTCCTCATGGCCAGAATGTTGAACTGTTGGCCTTGGGTACACTGTGAATTGTAAGGTGAGTACTGCACCGAAACCCGGCCTCGTCGATCTATGCACTGCTCCAGGTGAACTGCTTCAATCTGGGATTGGCCATTGACTGACAGATCCTCTCAGCCAATCACAGACACTCTCGCTGAACAGGTAGCATTCTTGTCCCGCCCACCAGACATGTCTCAGCCTGCTCTTCTGTGCAGACTTGGAAAGAAGCTCTACCAAGAGTCTCTCATCAAATTTAACACGATCTGTTTTGTGTTTCAGTTATAACTGTCGACAAAAAAAGCGCCAAATTTAACTACTAGATTTACAGTTGTTAGCTCATGAAGCGGAGAATGAGGACAATGTTGAACCAGGCAAGTGGGTGGTGCAACTTACAAACTGTTTAAACCAGCGTTGGAACCTGTTAGACTGGTTGGAGGAGAATGTAACTTCTGTGTTTTTACAGTATTGTATAGGCGGGAAAGGTGCGAAAAATAATCACACCTTGTATTTAAGTAGAACTACTTGTATAAAAACAAATGATACAAGTTCAAATACTGATTTAACCCCTTTTATCTGTATAAAAGTAGACTGAAATGTACAGTTCAGCGGTATAAAGTAAAATTGAATTTCTATTGTCACTTACATCAATGCCATTTTCGATAAGTTTGCAAACCAAAAAAACACTGTAATGTTTATTGTGAGTTTGAGTATTGAGAGTCGTCAACCCAGAGTTCAAAACATGACATATGACCTCTATCCGCATCACATGTGTGAGCATGATGAAGGATTTTGTGTAAATGTGCCAGGGTGTTTGCTATATGACCTTTGACCAAATTTCCTTTTTTGTACAATATGTTTACTTCTACATGCAACTTTATTGGTCTTTCAATTCAAAGATGCAATTCTTAGTTTGGTTTTGTAAATGTGTTGATGCGTGCATCCATGTGACCCATGGGTATCACTGAAAGTGTCTGAATGTCAAAAGAGAGTCATCGGAGGCTAAAATGACTTTTAGGCGGGTTTTAGCCATCATTTGTATTGTGACAGGTGGATTGTAATTTATAGCTATGACGTTTCAGGTGAAAAAAGAACCTAACCCTGATTTCATGAATATTAAAAAATATGTTACATTATTATTATTATTATTGGTATTATTATTATCATCATCATTATCATCATTACAAATTGATGTGCCAGGGGGGGAAACAAAACAGCATTTGCAGATTAGCCAAAAAACATCTAGAAACGTTTACTTGTATCTCCGATTATAAAAAGGTAAAAATTTGTTGACCCGTGTTGTAATGTATCGTAAATAAAATGCGAGCAATTATTCACAATGTATTGATTCAAATTATAAAAATAATAATCTTTTAATAATCTTTTTAGATTCTATATATTCAGTGCACAAAAAAAATTACAAATACATTGATTCAACATAAGATCTGCATGTTAAAAATCAATTAACACGGTCTTGTGACTAAGAATCATTTCCATTAGTTCACGTGATTTGCATAAATAGTGTTGTAAATAAATTATGTGCCTCTATTTCTCTGCTTCCAAAAAGAATATTCTGCAGGTTGTCCCCGCTATTGCTTCGACTTGGGCCACTTGCATCTGCCATTCAGAGAGACAAAGAACACACGCATGCATTCAAACAACCTGCCTGTATGTCGAGCTCCTGTCCTGTGTGTGCTATACCTGCAAGAGGAGGCGTCAAAAAGTTGACGTCTGTGAGAACAGATGGAGCTGTTAAGATGACAGCGTTGGACCGCTCTTAGTTGGCTTGTTGGTTCAGCTCGCGGAATGCAATCGCAACGATCCACATCGATCTCACAGTCAGGCATCCATGAAGTCATTGGGAACTCTGAACAGTCACTAATAGATTAATTTCCAGAAGCTCTTGCATAACTGTAAATCTCACATATGTGACTTGTAATTCAGTTTTGATTAATGATGTGTTGAGGATGTTTGTAGTTTGGTGAATATTTCCTTAACCCAAACATAAAATACTTAGCGGTCTGAAAAGCTGGAAATGAATCAGTACGATACCATGTATAAACTCGTAATTCGTTTCTTGGGTATTCTGGCTTTTATTCGTGGTATAAAATACAGTATAGCGATGCTTCTGCCTGCATTTGTTTTTTACTTATTTAGTAAAGTGTAAAAATAAATTCCCTTGCACACCTCATGCAATATGACCACACAAACTAAACACTCACCTGGTCTACTACTAGATGGGTATGGTATGCATCTGTCACTTGCACAATCCCAAATCCAACCGCTGACGCAAAGTCTCCTGGAATTCTCAGCCCCCGAAAGCTGTTCGATCAGAGAACACCTGCAAAAAAAAAAAAAAAAGAGATCAGACAGTGCAGTAACCACATTTTACATATTTGGGAGAAAGTAGAGAGACAGTTTTCAGACTCACCCACTGCTTCTCTGAGGCTGAGCATTACGTCGTATAATGGCCGGCTCCATGCATCTGCATTCTGTATGATTGGCTACTTTAATCAGCACAGGCTCTGGTACAAACTTGAAAGGAATCACACTCAGGACCTGACGCACATGCAAACAAAAAGTGTGTGAGAGATTACAGTCTACTCAAGACGAGCATGCCCACTGGCCCACTTACAGTTTTATTGACCAGCACTGTACTTGTGTTTCTGCACGTGACACCTTCTTGGTTGCAGCAGCCGCCACACCTGTCAAGATGAAAAAGATAAAAACTAATCCATGTTTCATACTACAGTGACTATCAAGTGAATGACGTGGAGCTGGGTTTGTGTTAAACAAACCTATGGACGGACACGCAAGGTGGCTTGAAGAACATGGACGGGTCAGTTCCCAATTCCTTGGCGACATCCACGCATGTCTCTCTTGGCATGCACTGCGTCCGCTGCCACTCCTCATCTATGGCTGCATGCAAAAGAGACAGAACGTACTATAAGAGGCAATCAGGGATGGTGTTTGTGTGTTTCAGTAGTGTTTAAGAGCATTCAAAATGTTTCTGAACGTTTCTGTAAGCACAGAAGCACCAAACATGACCTGCTGTCCTACCTTTGAGTATTTCCAGGCTGTAAGACTCGGCTGCATAACGGGTTGAGCGGTGGGAGCCGACTGAAGGTGGCGAAAAAAGAGAGTCCGACTGCTGCAGACTCATGCGGCATTTCCACAACTTCCAGTCGGGGAAGTCTGCAAGTCGGAGCAGCTCGTCAAGGCTGGAGGCTGAACGCACCTTCCTCTCCCACTGCTTCATGACCTGCACAGAACACTCAGTCATCTTTTCATCTAAAAACTTTTGCAAATCTTTTACAACTTGTATTTAAGTGAATACACAATAAAAATATATTTAATGTTCAAGCGTGTTAAAAAAACCTGGGATATAGGCTACAAAAGCTGCAGAATGCTCACAACACATCTTTTTGGAACATTCCACATGTGATCAGGTTAAGTGGAAGCAAATGAGTTTTAGGATTGGCTATAAAAGGAACATCCCCGAAAGGCTCAGTTGTTTACAAGCAAGAATGAGGTGATCTTACAATCACAAGGTAAAACTTTACTGTACAAAGCGAAAGCATTACTGTACTGTAACATTCACTGTTTGAAAATAAAGATTTTTTCTATAGAGCCAAATAAATACAGATTGAAAATGATTTGCATTCATTGTATTTGAATTTAGGATTTTATTCCAACTTCACTGGAATTGGGGTTTGTCATTATACATGCACACATCTTGTCTTACACAAGGATGAAACAATTTATCTTGGAGGGCTTGGTCATGTACTCAGAATTTGAGCATCATGCCGCCAAGTGTCTCTCCAGCGTATCGTTTCCTTTACGGCTCACTCTGTCGACAATTCTTATTCTCAAGCGCTGCGTGTGCGTGCTTACATAACACGAGAAGAAAAATTGTGGGATGATGCCAGCAAATATCTCAGTTTGCTCTTCTAGCATTTCAGTATAGAGTGAGAGACTTTCATTAGTGGAAGAAATTATAATGATGTGAGCTGATTTCAGTGGCTTATGTTTCAGTGCTACATGTGAGATGTTTATGTGCGTGATAAACATGCAAAGTATAGACAATCTGTAATTTAGTTCTTCAGCAAAATTATGAAAAAATATTTGTAATTGTGCCAAAAAAAGCACAATTTGTGACTTGTGGAAAAATGTCCATTTAAGTACACAAACAGAGCAGCGGTGCAATGACAAGCATCAATGTCCTCCCATTTGCTCAGTTTGTTGCAGAAGCGTGAGCGTGTTTGCTCTGCCACTTAAATCAGAGAAATCAAAATAACACGCAATTTTGTCCAGAAGATTCGTGTTTTCTAATGAGAAACAGCTTGTGAGAGGATGTTGACGATATTGACGGGGGAAGTGAAACAGCATGTGGCCGGGACAGAAAAGTAATGAGATCAAGGAAGAGCAAATAAAAGTTGGGGAAACTCAATGATCATAGATTACGCTTTCAGTTATTCGAGAAAATCCCCAAATACGTCATATAGTGGCCTCACATATTTATTTACTCAACCACAGAAAACCCACTAATGAGTCATATTCTATCTGTCTTCAATGTGTTTTTATTCAGTTTGTTTTGATGATTTGTGGTAGGAACCAACAAATTACAATTACTTTGTTACCGTACTCAAAGGAGATTTTTCACTCATCTGTGTTTTGTACTTTTATTTAAATACTGGATTTGAGTCAGTATTCTGCTTTTACTGGATTTTTTTTAAGTAGAGTGGCAGTATTACTTTTTCCAGGATGCACCTGCATCCATCCACCCATGCATCCACCCATGCATCCACCCATGCATCCACCCATGCATCCATCCATCCATCCATCCATCCATCCATCCATCCATCCATCCATCCATCCATCCATCCATCCATCCATCCATCCATCCATCCATCCATCCATCCATCCATCCATCCATCCATCCATCGGTCCGTCCGTCCAACCCCGCCCGCCCGTCCTTCCGTCCGTCCGTCCGTCCGTCCGTCCGTCCGTCCGTCCGTCCGTCCGTCCGTCCATCCATCCATCCATCCATCCATCCATCCATCCATCCAAAGTACTAGTTCCATGACTTTTGCGCATAAAGACAAAAAAAATTCATGCCACTCACCCTACTTCCAGCTTCTCTCTGTAAGCCAAGGCTCCCATTGATCCAGCTAAGCTCCACCAGCAGAGTCACCAAGCAGGAGGTTCGATAAAGAGCGCACTTCATCTTCACCAGCATCCACTCGGATCTTCGGCTCTGGCGTCTGAGAAGCACTCGCTGTGAACTCGTCTTCCTTCTCACAGCTGTCTGCCTCTGACTGCCAGACTGACTGACCTCCTCCGTGTATGTGCTGGATAAACTCTCAACCTCACTGTGTGTGTGCGTGTGTGTGTTTGTGTATGAGCCAGACGTAACCTGTCACAAAAGCAGCCCCCAGACACCCGCCAGCCAAATGGAGGGGCTTTAAAACTTTGAACGTCTTATTTGTGCAGCTTTGATGCGGTGTTCACTTGAGTAAGTAGGCAACGAGCTAGAAGCTGAAAATGACCTCATAAAATTCAAAGAGTCCCTTGAGGGCTTCTTATCACCCACCTCCTTCTTTGTCCAAATGGAGCTAGCAAAAAAAAGGCCTAAGTTTTAGTCTGTCCTCTCTCTGAATCGAAATTAGTTATTGGCTGCCTTACCTCTTTATCCAAAAAGTGCATTTCCCCCATATTAAACTTATTTGCTTCTTGCTCTCATCCTTTCCTTCCAATGCTGTTAAATGTCTTCATCATGTGCTTCTTCTGCACACGCATAAGCATTAACATGTGTTTTAAATGTGATCCAGACCGCTGTTACATGTGAGCAGCACCGCCCCATCATGTCTTACAGATGACACCCCTCCCGACTTGGAAGAAATTAACATTAAGGAGGGAGACACTTCATCATGCACCTTTGTGCAATCTAATGAGATCCATGGGTGCAGATGGCATAGTTTTATGTCAAATAATTAATCTAATCATTAATACATTTTCTTTTTACTTCTCCTATAATTAACTACAGTGTTAACATTCAGGAATAAAACCTCTGCTCTATTTTTGTTGCACATTTGGACCAACTGACTGTAATTCAATGTAGTTAATTGTGAAAATATTTTATTTTGGAAATATATTTTCAGAAAAGTTTGAAAACCACAGACTTGACTGTTTTTGATATAACAGACCGGAATATATAATATCTATTTTTTGTGGAGTAAAATACTAATAAAAATCTAAATATTTGGAAACAGCAAACAATATAACTTGCACATCATAGCGGTCAAAATGAATCTCGGATCTTCGATCGCCAATTTAAGGCCCGCTCAAAACCATTTTGACCATTTTTGTAATCGCTGATAGCCTGCTTGATCTCTTCCTGCGTGTTCATCACAAATGGACCTGAGGAGCAAACACATTGTTTGTTCCTTTTCGTACACACATCAGAATGTTTTGGAAAAGTCAAACCTACCGTGCTTCACCACAGGCTCATTGAGGGGTTCTCCAGCGATCAGAACAAAACGGGAAATGTCGGAACCCTAGAGAATATAAATAAAATGGGCTGAAGTAGAACGACGGTGAGAAAGAGTATATAGAGTATCTCTCACCTTGTTTTCAAATCGAACACTGTCCCCATCGCCAAGAACCACCGTGTGATGGGGCTCCACCTTGTGCAGCTCCTCATCAGGACCTTAAAGAGAACAATGTCCAACTGGAATATTTCAATCTCATACAACCGATCACCGAGAATAACTCATGTATTTGACTCATTGTTATTGTGGCAGCAAACGTGCTGTTGGGCATTTTTGGTATCATCAAAACAATTTGAGCAAATTAGCCTGCCCAATATGACAAAGGTTTGCTTGTCACTCATAAAACCTAAATTATATTTATTTAGGGAAGAATAGGCGTCACTGGAAATAGCAGTAGTATGATATTTGTGAATTCACTTTTTTCAAAATCTTTTGCAGGTGCAAAGGAACTATGTTGAAGTGGATTTGAAATTCAAGCACTCACCAACATGAATGGTTCCTGATAGAGTGTAAATGAAGGCAGTCCATCCTGTGAAGAAAAAAAAGAAGTAGTAAGGCTTGGATATACCTAACAAAGATTCCCTTTATAAACTGGTTGTCATCTGAATGAATTGATTTATATGGAACATAACAGGATGATTTAAATAACCAAACCACACTCATGCTGCAAATCTCCTCTATGACTATTATTTACCTGAGGGGACTGGCTGTACATGCTGGGCTCCAGTCTTCAGCAAAAAATCCAAATACATTGTTGGTGTTCTGGTGTAGACCTTGGACTATAATACAACATAAATCAATTTGCAAAAAAACCCAAATGTAATGCACTGTATTGGGCACATACAAATAGACACCTTTGCTCCGAGGGCTTCGCCAGATATCACAGCCACGGTGACTCCGCCCTGAGACGGTTTGGGGATCTCAGAGCTCCGCAGCTCCTGATAGGCTGGTTCCACCATCTTATTTTGCCTGGATAGATTCACCCACAGCTGCAAACCCACCAAGGGTTCCTCAGACATGGGCATTTCTGCATGAACCACACCCCGTCCTGCAGTCATCCACTGGGCATGCACACACATGCACACACATTTTCACTTTTATATTGCACTTCAATCTTAACTACCTTTTAAAAGCTCAGCAAATACGGTATAAACCTAATTTACCCTCTTGTTACCTTCAAACTACATTTATCTTTGGTGTTAATTTGAGCCCAACAATTCAAAACCTACAGAAAGTGATTTTAATGTTAAAAAAAATAAGAAGAAGGATCATACTCCATCATCATATATGATTGGCAAGGATTCCCTCCTCTAAAATTGAGTCCAATATTGTTGAAAAATAATTACTTGCAGATCTCCAGGCTGCAGTCGTCCGGAATGGCCACAGAAATCTTCATGTGCTATGACCCCTTCCAACACGTATGTTACCTGTTTACAGCAAATGTTGAAGAAACAATGCTCATCACTTTTCCAAGCACTGTCAATACCAGTTCACTTAAGACCTCCACCAACGGCTAACATGTGGAAGATTAAAGGATGCTTCATCTTGATCCAGAGGACAGTTTCAAGGGAACAAAATGTCATAACACCAAACATAAGCACAACAGTTGGCTTTGATAGTGAGGTTGACCGAGTGAAATTCAGAGGCAGATCAAAAGATAGGAAAAGTAAGTCCGCTAATCTGTTCGCTGGGTGGTTAAAGGGAAATGTGCTTTTGGGAGTTTGCAAACATATTTTTTAAGTTTGTGTTAAACTTATAATCATATTAATATAATATCTAGTATTAGAGTGCACGTGTGGATTGGTGGGGGGCGAGGAATGTGCAGACAAACTGCATGAACTTGTTTTCTTCAAAGTGTTGTGGAATAGGCCCGGATAGGGAGTACCGGAGGAGATCATCTCAAGGTCGGTTAGGAACAAGAACAACAGCACGTCTATGAGACCGGCCTACGAGGGAAAAACCCAACTGTCTGACCTCAGCGACACCTGGACCGGGGAGGAGATGGCCATCGACCAATCATCTCACAATATTTTGCATGCTTTAATATTCATATTGTGTTTCTTTAAAACTGGGCAACCCGGAAGAATGTGTCGTCTTTTGGTGGTCACAAAAACGCACGAGTTTTAGTGTGAGGGACCCGGGACCCAGGCCTGTATTAGTGCGCTTTGTCAGGAATAAATAATTGGTAAATTTGGTCTGATTGATCTACTGGTCTTCTCTTTGACAGAACGAACTTGCAAAATTGTTAGGTGCGCCAGTGTGTGGATTAGGACATAGCAATTTATGTGTTAAGTGTTGATCGCAATTTGGAGTCAGATCAATAACTAGAATCCGTAACCTAACAATTTCTTGGTGACCGCGGACGTGATGTCAAGAGAAGGGTAATTGACAACTCGTGGTCTTTAGCCAAGACACCGGACAGTGTCAGGGACACTGTCTCCCGGTCGGCGAACCGTTTGGAATAAGCGCACAACGTTGAGCTGGTACGACGTTTCCTAAACCTTGAGCTCATCACCGATAAGGTAAGCAGAATACCTGTTACTATAAGTCGAAATGCTGCAAATTGAAAGAGGAAATTTAAGAGGAGACTGTCGTTCAGATCAAATAAGGTGTGCATGAAGTTAAGATACATACGGTGAATAAGTTTGGAACTTACGTGTGTAACGTGTACGGTAAAGTCAGGGACTTACGCGTACTACTGATAGGTCAGGGACCTAGTGCTTCGTCGTGGCGGACAAGGGTGCGGTGACGATCGTATTCAAATAGCTGGGGTTAATAAAGAGATCCCCGAGGGGAAGTGAGGCCTCCTCAAAAAATATCCGGTGGTAACAGTTCCTCCTGTGAGAGATCAGACCGCTAAAACATCCAAAATGAACCAAATTGGGGGGAGAGAGAGTGTGCGCGCAGAGGATCCTCATGAGTGGGTGTGTATATGAGTGTGTGTGAGTGATGTGTGTTCTATGGAAGAATGGTGTGTTTAAGTTAAGTTGGTTAGAGAAACTAAGATGAGCAAGGTGTGGCAGTAGAGAAAATAAGGTGTGTGACAGAAAGTTACTAGAACGGTGGCTTGATAGGATGAGAATAAGAGACAACAAATGTTGTGTAGAAGACATTGAAAGATGTCGAATGTGAACATGGTGAAGGGCGCAACAGCAAAGTTGGCCTGCCCTTTGAGAGGTTGAGACTGATGGGCGAGCCTGCACTCGCGCGTAGTCGCGGGTCTGGGCTGTATGCGTGGGCCTGTGCTATGCTCGCGCGGGCGGTGGGCCGGCATCATGATTGTTGCAGGAAATGGCCAGCCTGTAACCAGTCAACATTGATGCCGCGACCCTCTCGCACGGGGGGTGCTATAGCCCGGGCGGGGCAGGGACAGTGTGAGTTTCTCAGTGAATGTTTGAAGCAGTGAGATTGAAGGAATGTATATGCTGATGTGGAAGCGCAAATTGTGAGTGGTATTGACCGATAGAAAGTGGCAAAGAAGCTACATGAGAGATGGATTGTGCGTGCGTGCGTGCGTGCGTGCGTGCGTGCGTGCGTGCGTGCGTGCGTGCGTATGCGTGTGTGTGTGTGTGTGTGTGTGTGTACGTGCGGTTGTGTGCGCGCTCGGTGTGTGCGTTTATGTGCACACCCTGTGTGCTGCATCCACACAGTGTGAGGAGGAAGACGGCATGGATCAGAGAATGTTCAAGAAAGGGGGGCTAACTCGTAAATAATGAGGAGCTATTGGGAGTAATCTGTTTGTCCTTTCTTTAAGGTTAGGTTAGGTTAGCAACACGAGCGATTTAGAGGTTCAAAAGAAAGACAGTTAAAAGAAAAAAACATTTTTGATTTGGACAATGGCAGGCTAACAAGAGCATGAGAAAGAAGGGTAGAGAAAGCGGTGAAAATAGACAAGGAAAGAAATGAATACAAGGGCATTTATCCATCTTTGCATGATGTGACACACCCGAGTGCCCCGAAACTCGGAGTGAGCTATGTTGGACCGCCGCCGTACGGCGACCCCGGAGTAATGGATCCGGTGGTGACGTTGGGTGGTAGGATGGTAGTGGATGTCGAGGGCGAAGGCGAAAGGGCGGATCAGAGTATTGTACAGTTGATTGAACAAGCAGTAAATAAAGAGAGGCGACGGGCCCGGGAGGGGGACACATCCCGCGTGGACACATCCCGCGTGGACACCTCCACCCCCGGTCCGAGCCCTCAACCGTCCAATGTGACAAAAGGAGAAAGCTGGCATAGACTTACTGCCGAGAATGAGGAGCTAAAAAAGAAAATTGATCAAGCCGATGAGCAGCGTAGACAGGAAGCGCAGATGTTAAAATGGGCAACAGAGAGAGAGAGAAAGAGAGAGAGAGAGAGAGAGAGAGAGAGAGAGAGAGAGAGACACGGAGAAAATATAATTTGCGGAGTGGTCAGGGACAGATGACACAGGCCGAGGTGCAGAAAAATGAATTGATGTGTCCGCTGGTGACCACATCGGGCGGTCAGCACTACGAGCCCATGGTGCTCCGTGATGTGACCACGATAATGGAAAATATGCCCCCACTTCACAGAGGAGGCAAGGTGTGGCTGAACAAATTTTTGGCTCTGATGAGTGGGCAGAGCTGTACACTCGGTGACATGCGCCAGATGTTGGCAGGAGCATGCTCCCTGGTGCAACTGCAGGCAACTGAGGAAGCAGCAGGCACAGCGAGACTGGGGAGGGAGGTGCCCTTGCCACAAGTAGCAGCGCCCCTGTTTGAAAACATTAAATTGACTTTCCCACAACCCACCGATCTGGCCCCCACTATGTTTCCTTATGATGTGAAAATGTCACCTGCACAACATTATGTAACATGTGTGGAGAGTTGGATTGAAACCACAGGTCGACATCCGGCTCTCACGCACGAGGCAGAGGTGCTCTTCCGAACGGCGCTGCTGGATGGACTTCCGCCAGATGTGAAGAAGCAGCTAATGTCAGATCCTGACATTCTGGTTTGTGCCGAAGAACGATTTAAACGTCATCTTTTGCATCACTGCAGAATGTTCACTGAGTCACAAGCTAAAGTTGAAAACGAGACAGACGCATTATCTAAACAGTTGTTGAAATTACAGTTGGCAAAAATGCATGGTGAAGCTAAACAGTCTAAATCACAGAAAAAGGAAATGCAAATGTCACAGGCTCTTCAGGTGGTGGGGCGCGGAAGGGGCCAGTTCCGGGGCGGATACAGAGGGAGTGCACCTGCTTACCCGGGGAGGGCAGCATACAAACCCCATTCGCCCAACGCATGTTTCATCTGCGGCGAAACCGACCACTGGGCAAAAGAATGCCCACAGTATCGACCGCGCGGAGCCACCCGCCCACAAACGCACGGAGGTCAGTACTACCAACATGATGATCTCTGGTGTGGACAATTTGAATAGGGCTGCCCAGGGAGCCAGGAAAGCAGTGGCCCGGCGGAGCCAATGCTTCATGTGACAGTGGAAAGAAAAACCTGTGAAGATGCTGGTGGACACAGGAGCAACTTATTCATCAATAAACACTGCCCTTCCTGTATCCTCACTGTCAAAGAAAACAACAACTTTAGTCGGCTTCTCGGGACAACCACGTACTCTGCCTTTTACCAAACCACTTGAAACTGTGATCACCCGGACAGGGTGTAGACTGTGGTACAAATACATCCATTCCACAGACACTCCGATCAATTTGATGGGAAGGGACTTGCTGTCAGCCGTTCAAGCCAGAATTCTGTGTGGGCCAAAGGGAGTGATTATTCAATTTCCAGATGGCATCAGCATCCAGTGCTCACAGCAGCTACAACAACATGGTCAGTGGCTGATGGCGCCCCTACCGGCAGAAGCAGAAACTGCAACCATCTACTGGGCCAGGCTGGAGCCAGAGACCCCTGCTGGTGGCGGTGTGTTCTCGACCTACCTACTGTGGAAGCCTGGATCTGCTCACTGGCGCCATACCACCCACCTGTTGATCCTTTGCATTGCACTCTATTTTATGACCGAAAAAGTGATGATGTATATCGGGATTTGTTTGAAGAAATTGAAGGGCACATGTGGGATTTAACTTCATCGTGCATTTTGATTGGTAAAGAGGGAGTCGCAGCGGCAACTGAATTGACATATGAACAAATGCAGTGGTTCAAAATGACAGAGAAAGGGGTGCCACACATTTCGCTGGCTCTTGCCCCAGGACACGAGGCCAGACAATTGGGCTCAATGGTCAAGCAGTTGTTGCAACAGACTGATTGGCGGAAAACTCACATTCCTAATTTGTACTGGTCTGAGTCTCAGAATGCATACCAAATTAAACAACCCATGGCAGACACAGGATTGCTGGAGGAGATTATGGTGTCCCGCACACACGGTAGGGAGTTAACTGATCATGAGGACGCTGAAGTAATGCTGGCGGCCTTGCCCGACACACTTTGGTCCCAGGGTCCATTTGATGTCGGGTTTTGTCATTCGGTGGCCCCTATTGATCTCCAAATGGATGAGACGCAGCCTATCAAACGGCCTCAATATCGTTGGCCGAAAGAGGCGGACCAAGGCATGGAAGACACTCTGTGTGGCCTCTGGGACGCAGGGGTGTTGGAAGTGTCCGACGGCCAAATCGCACTCCTTGCTGTGGCGTTACCAAACTGGGTGGAGCTCGGGTCAAGGTGGACAGGAGCTTCATTGTGCACTGAGTTTGACAGAACTGAGGAGATTTGATAAAAATTGAATAATGCGTAGAGCTACAGAGAAAAGCATCATAGTCAGAGATTGAACAGATTTGGATAAAACAAATAGGCTAAAACGGTAAGAAACAAGAGCGAGATCTGATATTTTGGCTCGTCAGGCTTAAGAAGTAGAAGTCGAGTTAGATACATTTTAGAATAGGACATTTGGACTAAAGTGGATTCGGTCAAGAGGAACAGGGGCATTTTGGCATTTTAACAGGGATTGACAGCAAGGGAGATTGAGGATAGAAGATCTGGACAGCAATGACGTAAATTACATTAAAAACTGCCCATTCTAGGGAGAGGTGCTGGATGGTGTGACAGGCAGGATTTTTAGGAAGAGAAAAAGGGGCGAGTTAGACTCGCCAAGAGGGGCAATAAAGAGAAGCAGACTGAGAAACATATTTGAGCTAGACAACAGGAAAAAGGGGGAGAGCCAAATGATGATGTAAAAATCCAGAGGGAATAGTCGGACCCATCTTTATTGAATTTAATTAGGATAATTAATAGAGATCGAGTTTGTAGGAGCAATCTGAGGTTATGGAGGCTCCCCTGACACGCGGGTCCCACAGTCGTCTCCCCCCCAGATAGACATATATGACAATTTGCGATGAATCTGATGGGCGAGTTTATGGAAAATTGAATTGGAGATTTTACAATAGGTCATGTTGACAAGTATGTCCAAATGTGAAGAGTTACTATTAGGAGTCAATGTTTGCCTGCACACTAACATACTAACTTTGCTTAGTGTGGGAGGAGAGCTGAGTGATAGAGACGGATGTGTGTGTCTGCGAGTGTGTGGATGGGTGTGTGCGCATGTGATCATCTATGACTGTGTGTGCGCAGTATGATTGGCCAGAGAGGTCTGAAGTTGGGGTGATGTGTTTGCAATTGAGGATAAAATTCCTCTCACCTGAAGGGGTGGTACAGACTGGAGGGTCTGGAACTGGTAAATGATGAGTTCTGACCGGAACCATGGCTCAATGATCAAATCAGGGGCACCATCGACAACAAAACGATGTGATGGAGAAGGCCCATTTCAGTGATATGGTCAGACAAGACAGAACTAGTATCGAACAGCAAGACTTTGGACGATTTGACGTGTGACGACATTGAGCTCACCCGACGGGGTGACGGACTAGGTGGACAGTGACCAATTGTTTGACGCTTGAACGTGTTTGCGACAATAGCACGCTCTGCTTTGTTTTTCTGTGTGACTTGATTTTTTTTTTTTTTTTTTTTTTTTTTTGCAGCATCAGCCACCAGCCAAGGAGCGGATTGCGCGTTGCTTGCGTAACTTGTTTTCATTCTTGCAGGTTGTCGATTGCATTCGTGGAAAGTTTGTGTTGGATTTACATGAATATGTTAACCCTTGCCCTTTTGGTTTTTATGATGAACTTGTTGATAACGTGGTTTTCAGGACATGATCCGCGGGCGCCAGGATTCATTTTATGACTGTTTTAATTTTGATACTTGATGTCAGTTTTTGTGTGTACAAATGTCCACTGTCAGCCGGGCTATAAGCTCACTGACAGGAGTGCGATGATTTTTGTTTGTGTTGCCGAGTGTGTGTGGTGGACAGTCAAGTTTCAAGGACTTGGGGTGATGGTCCCGGGGCCCAGATGGTAACTAGAGGTTCCGCGGGCCTGGCTACAATGAGTGTGGTGATGAGAGGGGACGCTTTGCAGGTTCCTTTTGATACGTAATGACACATTGGGTGAATGTGTCAAAAGGGGGGAGTGGTAAAATAGAAATGGGTGAGTAGGTTTCAATTTGTAATTGTGATATACAAAGTTTTTTTTCCAAATTCACTTGCTTTCAAGCTTTAACAGGACATGCCAGAATTCACCCAGCAATGATGGAAGGAGCAGAGGAAGACCAGTGACATCTGGTTGTGGTGTGGAGATGACAAATTATAGGATCGCTTGCCGAAGAATGCATCAGGTATCTGTGCCCTCGTGTCGTTGATAATGCCTGTGGTGGTTGTCCCCATTGAAATACAGAATCTCAATTGGAACCTGGAGTCCCCACTGGCGGGGCTCCTGAAGCGAGCCAAAAGAGACATTTTGCCCCCGTGGTTGAGCGACGACGATCCAACATATATTGACACTATAGGAGTGCCCCGGGGTGTGCCAGATAAGTATAAACTCGTTAATCAAGTGTCCTCGGGATTCGAAAGTATCTTCCTATGGATCACCCCCAATAAAAATGTAGACCGTATTAATTACGTTCATTACAATGTCCAACGGCTGGGTAATTATACAGCTGAATCATTCGCCGCAGTTCATGAACAATTGGCTGCAACGTCGTTAATGGCGTTCCAAAATAGAATTGCGTTGGACATGCTATTAGCTAAGGAACATGGTGTGTGTGGAATGTTTGGTGATGCATGTTGTACTTTCATCCCAAACAACACGGCACCAGGAGGCCGACTGACCAGGGCGTTGGAAGGACTGAGGACACTGAACAAAAAGATGAAAGATCATTCAGGCGTACACACCGATATTTGGTCTGATTGGATGAAAACGTTCGGAAGCTGGAAAGGCCTCATCATGTCTGTGCTTGTTGCTGTAGCTATTTTTATTACAATTATGATTTTATGCGATTGTTGTTGTATTCCATGTATTAGGTCACTCACTGTCCGGTTGATCGAGAAAACCGTTGGCCCGTTGCCACCGATGGGCCAATATGCCCTGGTGACTCAACATGAGCAGCGGGGGGAAGGAAGGATCGACAGCGCGCTGGTAGCTGTTTGCTAGGGTAACGGGTGATGACCTCATAAATGAGGTCATGAGAGGGAATAAAGGGAAATGTGCTTTTGGGAGTTTGCAAACATATTTTTTAAGTTTGTGTTAAACTTATAATCATATTAATATAATATCTAGTATTAGAGTGCACGTGTGGATTGGTGGGGGGCGAGGAATGTGCAGACAAACTGCATGAACTTGTTTTCTTCAAAGTGTTGTGGAATAGGCCCGGATAGGGAGTACCGGAGGAGATCATCTCAAGGTCGGTTAGGAACAAGAACAACAGCACGTCTATGAGACCGGCCTACGAGGGAAAAACCCAACTGTCTGACCTCAGCGACACCTGGACCGGGGAGGAGATGGCCATCGACCAATCATCTCACAATATTTTGCATGCTTTAATATTCATATTGTGTTTCTTTAAAACTGGGCAACCCGGAAGAATGTGTCGTCTTTTGGTGGTCACAAAAACGCACGAGTTTTAGTGTGAGGGACCCGGGACCCAGGCCTGTATTAGTGCGCTTTGTCAGGAATAAATAATTGGTAAATTTGGTCTGATTGATCTACTGGTCTTCTCTTTGACAGAACGAACTTGCAAAATTGTTAGGTGCGCCAGTGTGTGGATTAGGACATAGCAATTTATGTGTTAAGTGTTGATCGCAATTTGGAGTCAGATCAATAACTAGAATCCGTAACCTAACAGTGGTGCATTACTTGAATTGTCGCTAATGAACAAGAGTGTTAAGTGTAGTAGCCTAGTTTCATGAAAAATGCAGGAACCTGATCTGACTGTTTATCTTTTTTCAGTGTCATGTTGCAAGCCTTGTGGTCCTCTTCATGCAGTCAGTACTGTGTGTGCGTGTGTGCGTGCGTGCATGCATGTGTGTTCTTTTGGCTGCCTCACTGGTCAAAAGAAGTGCTGAGTTTGGGGTCGGGAATTCAGTGGGGAACATCTGAAAGTTGGGCTTCCTACTGCGAGCCTCCTGTGATCTTTCAGCACAGCTGTATCTTTTCCAAAGTCATGTGAGTGTGAGCAAACACACCTGCAGAAAGGCATGCTGGGAGTACAGCCCTATACGCCCACATTGGGAGATTAATCTGGAATGTTTGCAATAAAGTTGTTTTAAGTTTGTGTTTATAGATACAGTGAGCCCCCTTGGATACTTGCTATTGGCAGGAGATGGTGACTCAGTGCTGCCACAGTAATTAATGCCCACAGCTTTATAATGACCAATTTTCTCACTTGCTTTGGTACATTTCTTAGATCAGAACTGAATTTCCCAAAACTACTTGTCCAGTTTTCACATCCGTTTCTCATTTCTTGGAACAAGTTGCAAATGCTTTGGCACGTCCATGCTAATGAATCGGGCCAATTCTCTGCTGTTTCCAAAATTAGGGGATAACTTTGGGATTGAAATTTGGCATCTGTTATACATGAACTGAAATATTTTCATGTACCAAGTGGATGTGGATCAAATCAATGATTATTATTAACAGTTTAAACCTACTGTTTCAAATCCTCTGTGAGGGTGGTCTGGAAAACCTGCAGGCTTGCTGACACGAAACTCATCCAGCATCAGAAAAGGATCTAGGTTCTGCAACTGGGAGGGACATTTGGAAATAAGTATATTGAAAACAGAATGGAAGTTTATGTGTTCAGAAAATAACTCAAAATATATTGTACCTCTTTTCGACCGATGCTTCTGCGAACACGGGCACCAACTCCTTCACCCTGCTCCACACTCAGTAAAGTTTTCTCCACTTTTCTCATGTTTATTGTGCTGTAAAACATTGTGGATTCTTTTGTTTGGGTTTTTTGGGGTGGTGTGACTATTAAATATAAAATGTGTGTTGTTTTAGAAATTACCTTCACATTATTTAAATGTGAAGGATTGTGGTTCTGTAATTATTGGTATGAGTTAGAAATCCGTCTCACTGTACTGCATCTTTTTGATATTTGTCACCCCTTTAAATAAAAAAAAATACATTTCCCAGCATGCAATATGTGAAGGCTCGCACAAAAAAAACAAGAATTTATTGGATGTCACCTTTACTAGTAGAAAAAAAAATCACATTATAGATTACAACAGTTCACAGTGAGGCAGATTAGGTGGCAGTAGGTTTAAAACAAAAAAAAAAATGAAGAAAAAAAATCTGATTAGCCGCAGCCCATCGCTAATCCAGAAAACCGCGACTCGGTGACGTCATCGCGATGCTGCATGCATTTGTATCCGTCTCTTTTCTTTTCGTAAATTGATAAACACGTAAATTAGTTACTGAATGTGACTTGGAGCAATGACAAAAACAGTCTACAAGTCCTTAAAATGCATTTGTTTGCATGTGTTTCCTCCGTACGATGATGTTTGAATATGTTGAGAAATGTCGCATATTAAAATGTGTTCAAAGCAGACTTTGTATATTTATAGACGCGAGCAAACTATATTTAATTGTGCAGATATAGTACACACTCACCCTCAAGGTAGTGAATCCAAATGACTGTTCCTTTCTGTCCACTTGTAAACACGGAAATCATCGGTGGGCGTGGCAGATCAGATTATGACTCAGCGCTTTCTTGTCCAAAGATTTCAATCCGTCACCAGAACGTAAATTTAAACAAAACAATTTCATCCAGTACATTAAATGTATCATAAAATGTATAATAGATCTTAACGTATTTGCTGATTCCTACAGAAACATGCATGTCAACGATTATTGAGAATATTCTTCACCATAAATCAAAATAAAACTGGAATTAAAAAAAGAAAAAAAACTACACTTGATGAATATGCTCACGTTTGCATGCATAATGTAGTTACAGCCATAAAAGTCCTTGCATTTGCTGAATATATTCTTCAGTTTTAGATCTCCCTGCTCTCAGCTCAGTCACTTCCATGTTGCTGTGATGGCGCAGGATGTGCTTGGCAATTCTCATACTGGCTGCCTGTCCACCTGCCAGGTTTACTGCATGAGGTCCAACCTGTGGGTGGGCAAGAGTAAAACCTCACGTGGATTATTTGCTGTCTATCACGCTATTGTTTTATACTTTCTTTTTTTTTTTTACCTGAAGAGCAGTGTACTGCCCCATCAAGTAAAGAGGGCACCCCTCTGCCCATTGTAAATTCTCTGATATGCATGGCCAGCCATCCAGCACCTTCGTGGGAACACATGAACAGTGATGCCAAAACAGTTTATCATTTCAAAATTGACGTAACCTTTAAAATAAATGTCTCTCCATAACTTCAGCTAGCAACCTAGGCCAAATTGTTCCCCTCCCCTAATCTGCAAGTAGGACACACGTCACTATAGTGTACAGGTAGTTCCTTATTTCCATTAGCCAGGGCTTTGGCGGCATCTAGTGGCAGGTTACAAAAAGTCACAAAAAATGCAAAGATTCCCCGAATGCCTGAGGCAGGCTAAATAAAACCCCAAAGAAAAAACAGATACATTTGTGAATAGTGAACCAAAAATACGTACATGCAATGAGTTGACTTCCAGATATCTAAGGTCTTATCCTCACCTGTATTGGGAATTCCTTCATCACGTCAGAGAGCAAAGGGTCCTGTTTGACATCAAGTTTACACCCAGTGGCCAACCAAATCATGTCTCCTATCCAGTGGTCTCCATTGCTAAGGGACAGCCTCCAGGTTTGACCCTTGTAGCACCAGATGGCTTCACTCACCTGCCCAGAGATTCACACGGGTTTCTGGGCATTGAATCATGACGCAAAACTTTGTGATTCATCAGGCGTCATGCTTTGGCCTCCTGAAATTCCCTTCTCCATTTTCAATTTCAACAATAGAATGCCTTAAACCTTGAAGAATTTCTTGACTAAAGAGTGGAAGTTGTTAAACCTTCAAAGGACAGATCTGAAATTTTATTCATTTGTTCCTTCCTTTTGTTTCCCCTATACTTTGGTCCTTATCGTGGATAAGATCACATGGCTACGTTATATCTTCCGTTCCTCGGTCTGGGTACTTTGCACATCGTCATTGTTCTCTGCCATCAGTCACAATTCAATCTCACGTCAGTATAACTTCCATGCAATTTACCTGACAATACGTCTTCACAGCCACCTGTCCTTTCAAAATAAATGGCTGCAATTGGATGTAGGCCTCTGGGGTGACAGCACCTCCTTTCCTTGCCTGACGAATCATAGCCAGTCGCTTGTGAAGACTCCTTTCATTAAAGAACTGTCTGAGGAAGGCTTGGCCATCCATCTTGATGCCATGCTCCACATGGGAGTAACGACCCACCAGGCTTTCCACATCGCCCACATCAAACTGTTTTATCTGTGAGACACATGTTAAAAAAAACTGTCAGTTATTCTCTGTGGAGTGTCATATATGCAGTGGAAGTCCAAATACTCTGTTAAAGTACTTTAGTGTAGCTTTTAGTGAGTACTTTTGCCACCTCTGCATAGTAGGTGTAGTATAGTGTTGATGGACCTGGAGGTGCTTTCTCATGACCCATGTCACATGACTGGCCCCTTGCTGCAGTGCGATGGAGACGACATGAGCGCTGGTCAGACCTCCTCCAACTACCATTACTCTCTGGCCTGCCTCACACACCGCACATGAGCCTAGAGACACATAGGGATGTCATAGGTTGGGGATAAAACCTCTAAAAATATAAACAACCAAATAAGGTGATATTTGCGGTTTGGTAATAAAACTATTGCATATGGAATATTGGTGAATTTGTTGATGGGTTTGATTCATTAATGGTTTGATATGTCGTCTTTGAATGCAAACTCTTACCTTGTGTGAAATCACAAGTGTCGTTGAGGTTTTGCTGGGTCCTTGATAGTGAGTGCATGAGGTGCACAGTGTGTCGCAGGCGCTCGTCTGGATAGCTCTCCTCGATCTGAGTTACCCACTGCGGGATGTTTGCCATCTGGGCACGGGTGGGCCCTGTTGCCATTACCAACTGTTGAGCTTTGAGCACGACGCCATCTTCAAGATGGACTTGGAAATGTTTCACTCTTTTCTTGTTCCCACCTCCTTGTCTTAAAGCATTTCCATTTATTGTGTTGTCCTCTTGGCACATTTGGTCATCTTCAGTCACCGCGGAGATGCGGGTAACAGTTCCCTTTACAAGCACCTTGTCCAAGTTGTATTTCTCCACCTGTATGTTCATATCCAAACATTTCCATCCAGTTTAGACTCTTTTAAGTATTTAGCATGCATTTTTTTCGGAATGTTGGGGAAAGCTGGAGCACTCAAAGAAAATGCAACACAAACGTACATTGAAGCAAACATGCAAACTTAAAACTTGAGTTAAGACTCGAACCCACGGAAGGCCACCAAAAAGGCACCCAAAGTAACCCAAATTGCGTGAAATAGTTAACCCAGCACTTGGTCCCAAAAGAACCCACCCAAATTCAAAGTCCAACCCACTGTGCGTGTTTAAAATAATTAACCCACTGTTGGGTAATGGTGACCAAATTTGCTCGGGTCAAGAGCTACCCAGCAAGTGCGCTAGCATTTTTTTGTCTAGGAAAGTGCAATAATCCATCCATCCATCCATCCATTTTCTGAACCGCTTAGTCCCCACGGGGGTCGCGGGCGTGCTGGAGCCTATCCCAGCCGTCATCGGGCAGTAGGCGGGGGACACCCTGAACTGGTTGCCAGCCAATCGCAGGGCACACAGAGACAGACAACCAATCTCACTCACACTCACACCTAGGGACAATTTTGGAGTCTTCAATCGGCCTACCAAGCATGTTTTTGGAATGTGGGAGGAAACCGGAGTGCCCGGAGAAAACCCACGCGGGCCCGGGGAGAACATGCAAACTCCACACAGGGAGGGCCGGAGGTGGAATCGAACCCGCACCCTCCTAACTGTGAGGCGGACGTGCTACCCAGTGCGCCACCGAGCCGCCCCAAGTGCAATAATAAAAACATAAATAAATGTAATATGGCATCATTGTGAAACAATATTGGAGTGTTTGAGCAAGACATACTATTTTAATCGATCATATCCAAACAATAACCTCATTGATTAATTTGTTCATCTTTAAAATGTCATGTTTTTTTTTAAATAGGAATTACATTTGAAAGAAAAAAAAAAAGTACACATCAAGCAGCAATGTATGGATCTTCAATAAAAGAAGCCCCTATCTACTCTAAGCAAGGTAAGGCGTTGGGTTTATATCACATCAAAAATGAGAAAACATTGGGCATAACAGCAAAATGCAAACATAGATTAATAAATGAATAAATAAATAGAAATGTAAGGTTTAGTTGAATATGTATGTTAATTCAACACGTCATGCTGAAGAGTAAGACACATAACAGACAGTCCAACCTGAGCTTTAAAGAAATCCACACTCAGTTGAGTTCCTGGCAGACTGAAGGACAAACTGTTCTTGAGGTTGGAGGAGACATTCAGACGTTTTCGCTCTTTGCTTCCGAGCCGTGTGTCATTGAAGAAAGCGTTGTCATCCAGAATACGCACCCGGTCGGGGAGACTATGCAGCTCAGTGGAACGATTGTGCCTCACCACAAACTCCTGCAGTGCTGTCTGACAAAAAGCACACACATACGCATGAACGCCTTGTTTTAACATCACATGTTGTTGCTTTGTGTTTCTACCTTGTCGACAGGGTCCGTGTGCACAAGTGTGTGCGAGCGCAGATGAGGGATGCTTAGGGCTGTGAATTGACTCTTCCACAAAGAAGTCCACTCTCCATAGGTGTCAACCACTTGGAGGCTGATGACGGACGGCCGGATGACGCCTTCTGCTAATGAGTCAATATTATAACAACACAATTCTGTGGCACAAAGATGCCACAAGCAAAGCAAATCACAGACGATAGCTTCAATGTATTTTTTTTTTGTACACTAAATCCCCCTTCATTGTGGGTTCAGGGGTTCTTAGTCCCATATTTTGTCTTTTTTTTAACGAGTAATAACCCTTTTATTGTTCTAAATATCATCTATGATAGAAACATAGTATTTGTGAAGATACTGTACCATTTGTTACCTCCCTCTTTGTGTTGTCATTGGTTTGCCGGGTAATGGTTTTGTGGTCGAGCTCAGTTTCAGTGTGGGATGGGGGCAGGTGTGACTCTCGTCCTGGATTGGAGTTGTGTTCGGGGTACAAGGGTGATAGCGTGCTGGCCAGGGTCAAGGCATGAGGACCGCCCCCAATTATCAACACATCCAGCATCACCATCTGAAGACATTCATGCACGTGGGGCAGCAACATTTTTGAATGACCCTTTTTTTTCTGGGGGCAATTCTTTGTTATGTTTTTCAAGAGGAAAAAAAGTAATAAGCAACCATATGATGGTATTCGTCCAGCTTTACTGTTTATCATATTTTTTGCTGGGTTTGACACAACCGTGTTAGATACCCAGGCACCTACAAAAACACCTTTCAACAATATTGCTGAACAAATTGTTGACAAATAAGTTAACTTGTGTTCATATCCGATTTTAATTAGAGCATTACTATACTTATATTTTTTACAGCATGTTTGAATGGCATTTAAAAATAGAGATGATTGCAAATGTTCATAGCACAGCAAACAACAAATCCAAGTCTTTCACTCAGTACTGTATATGCCACCCCTAACTACAATAATAAAGATAGAATCAATCACTTTAACAAAGCATCATGCAGAATTGATTGGCTTACTGCACCTTGAAGCGCTTGGACAGTCCGCTTGTGTCCTTTGCAAAAATGTTTTGCCGTCTCAGTTGTTGGGAGGACATGAAACTTGGCGGCAGTGCCATGTGCTTCTCATGTAACTCAATCCAACTACATGTTCAGCTGCCTGGCCCAGGGATGACTGGATATAGCGTCAGTGTCTAAATATACAATAAACACGGGGGTGTATATTTGCATTTTAACCTTTTTGTTGGGATACATGAATGCTAATGCCAAACTTTGGTTGTCTTACCGTGTATCATTGTATTGAAATCTGTTGGAGCATTTTTTCCCTATATGATTGATATCATGAGTGGAGTTTTCTTTCTTTTGGTATTTTGCTTGATTAGCACAGATAGAAGAGGGCGTTTGCGCCGTTGTGGGATGAAACGCAGCGTTCCCTTTCAAATCAAAAATATCAGAAGATTTTTTGTTGTGTGAAATTTGTGCGACTGTGTAATACTGTTTGTTGTATCATGTTGTATGTCTTGGATATTGCGTAAATAAAAAACTCAAACTCAAAAGTTTACAGTGCTAGCCTAATTATATTCATATTTGGCCCTATCACATCTTCTGACCAAATTCTGAATGACTGTTCTGATACTCTCTAGTGTTGCTAGTTTGGCATGATGCGTGATGAATTAAATATGCATTCATTGCACTAACAAGAGGAACTCTGAGGAGACCCAACAGTGACTATTTGTACTGTATATATTCAAAAGAAATGATTAACTATTATAGTACCTTTTCAAAGTAATCTAAATGATAAATAAAATATTATTTCTGTCAGTTGCGTTGAGTAAACAGTTGAAGTTTCAGTGTTGATAAATGTGAGTGTGACATACTGACTCTGTGGTCTGAGTTGTTCCGATTTCTGTGTAACTGACAGTTAATATCAAGACTGTTTTATTGAAGAGTCACAGAGGAAGTTGAATCCTTTCAGTTCCCATGTCAGTGAAATACTGTACAACTGAGGACTTCCATTTCCTCATCTGCTAGTGTTTGCTCATAAACTACAGAGACGCATTCACTGATTAAGGAAGTGAATGAACACCACATTGTGGTGTACTCCATTAGGTTGATATACCAAAATGAGTACACAACTCACATTTTTGTTTTTTCCATTATACAGTATAACATTGGCAAAAAAGTGAGTGAAAATTTCAATTAACCGTTTTTCATCCCTGCGACTAGTTGGTGTTACCGTCTCAGGTGACTAAAATAAATCTGTTGCTATTGCTCTCTGAATCTTTCATACTGGTCCCTGGAATTTCAATGTCTAAAGATATGAAAAAATAACAGTTGCACTACAAAAACATGGCCTGAAACTGGCCAAGATCATCAGACCGCAATCTGTCGTCTGATGAGACCAAGATAAATTTAGCTGGTTCAGAGAGCATCAAGCTTGTGTGAGGAATGGAACAACAAGCATGAAGTCATGTGTGGTGATGTGGGTGTAACCCTAGAAAGTCATATTTTCAATATGATAATAATATCACATTGATGTGAAGGATCCCAAACCGAGGTTCTTGTTTCTGACGCAATCTGCAGCTTGCTGAGCGTCAATCCAATATCAATTCCGCAATTTTTGTGGCCTCTGCTCGCTACTTCCTCTTCTGTTCAGGGCAGAAATATAAAACAGGATACAGGAGTTCACTCTTAGTTGTGCTACTCGGTCAAGAGCAACTGCGAATTGTCAGCGACATGGATGTGGCGGTGGGTGACCAAAGCTTCTTACTTTTTTCTCCGCAAAGGCACATTTATGTGGAGAGATTCAGATTCAAATGGGTTGTTTTCTTTCCACATGGAAGGATTCTCTTGTAAATGGAAGCGTGCTAATAGTTCACCAGCTCCGTGAGGGGAAGCACCAGTATGAAGTGGAAAATGTTGTCAAGCAACAAAACCCAACAGGAGGAAAACTAGCCATAAGGTATTTGGAAAATGAAGTCAGACAAATAAGTATTATTGAATTGATTAATATTAATGATTAATTAAAGTTAATTTGACCCATTCAAGGGTGCTGAAAATTCCCTTTTTTTTTTTTTTAGGAGAGGAGACAAGCTGGTGCAGATAAATGGCAATGACCTGCAGGATCTAACCCCTGAGCAGCTGGCTCAGGCCATAGCGGAGGGTCAGCCAATGTTGGTGGGATGATGTTATTCATCAGCATTCTGTCCGTCTATCCGTCCGACTATCATTGGCAAAACAGGAAAGCCTTCTGCACTGTCATAAGTGCAGGCTCACATTTACAAAATAAATGTTAAGTTTCTTCAACCAGTCCGATTTTAAATGGGCCTGACCGCAAAGTAATAACAATCATGTCTGAATTTTCACGCCCTCAAATTGACAACGCTGAGCTCTTATTTTTGTTATCAGACAGTGCACAAGTCAGGCAGGAAGGAGCACAGTGAGCGGCTGTGCTCATCGGAAGATGCTCTCCACCCCGTCTCCAAGGAGGTTACCATATTTGAATTCAGCAAGGAAATGGTGCGAGAGGAAGACCTGCAGCAGAGTGATTTGAGGGGTGACGAAGAAGAAAATGGTGGACCTGAGGACCAACTTTGCCCAGCTGAGGATGGGCAGAACGAGTGGGAAAGCAACTTGCTTATAGTAACCATGACTGAAACGAACTTTTCCGTGTTGAGAGGGAGGGGCTGCGATGCCGGGAGCAGCTGCCGTGGATGTCATGGGACAGGATGTACCCTCAACGACATTGTCATGGTGGCAAAGTCCAGCACGGTAACGCTTGGTGAGTTTGTTTGTTTTGAAACAAAATAATATAGTCTCTTCAGGATTGATTCTCTATAAATAATAAAGTGCAGGTGATGGAAAGGCACTCTTCCTTTACAAATGAAGGTGACACCAGGTCAAAGCATCACACAATTGGCGATGTCCATGAGCTTCACTGACTGCAAAAAGTGTTCAAAAAAATAATACTAACATTGCAGTTAACCACTAGTCACAAAAAACTGAAATAATCCTCTTACAAGTGAAAATTCATGGAGGAAACTAGCTTTACAAGTGACCTGAATTTCACCGTCTCTAAACCTTGAACTGGTCTATGTTTCATTACTAGCACAACTTGCAAGAAGTTAAATGGGGAATAAAAAAATCACAACAGATGCACAGAATGATTCATAAAAATTTCCACTTTTCTGGCTTTTTGTGACTCTTCCACTCTTTCCTTATATCTGTTGCAACTTATGGCTGAAACTCATAGCGCAGTGACTATACTTCCCTGACAAAATTCTTTTTGAGGCCTACTTCTCGTGTCCACTCTTAAAATTTACAGTGGAAAACAATCATGGGCTGCCATGTTGTTGCCAGCGTTGGAATTTGATGCAAAATCAACTTGAAGCGCAACAAAATTGTGTTATAAAAGTGTACCCAAAAATATCCGTGTCTGTGTGTGCGCAAGATGATCAACCTCCATTATGTTTATCTTACCAATGAATTCAAAACAAATAGAAACTTATTTTGCTTTGTTGTTTGACAGTTTCAAGAGGAGGGGGCACTTTCAAACTAATGAAGGCATTGAACACCGCAGTGGAGCATGTGGCCTCGCACAAATATCTCAAAAGCCTCTGCTCAGAGAAGACTCTATATGCTTCGCCTCAACCAGGTTTTTGATACAGTCCAACAGATTAGAAGAAATTACACTGTTGCTTTCTTTGTAAGGACAATTCTCTCCATGTTTTTATGTTCAGCGAAAATGACCATCTACCACTACAAGTCAACTTGTTTGGACCCGGATTTCCCAGTGGTTTTGAACTTCACAGACTCTGACTGCTTTCTCAAGTGCTTCAAGACAGAAGAGAAGGTGGTCCTGCAAGTGGAGGTATTGACAATGTCTCTTTTGGAATTGGAAAATTTCGACGGTAATTGAGTAAGTTCACCTGTGTAATTGCACTTAGATACCAGTAGGTGGTACTAAAGCATTTATCCGTTTGACCAATGTTTTTGCGTGACTACATGAAACTACTCCCCCTGTTTTAACATAGTTTCTTAGGCCCAAGATATTACCAAAACAGCAATTTTATGTTCTACATATGGCCTGAGTAGGAAAAAAATTAGATACATTTTCCCGTGAATAACGTACTGTGACAGCAATTGCTGTACCACACAATTGCGTTTAATAAAATGGGGTAACTTATCAAACCTACAAATACAAAATGAAAACTGCTGCAAGGAACAATGAGCTCATGTGAACATAAAAATTCATGCGTAGTGAATGGCTAACTGACTGACAAAGGCACTACAATGATTGTGTGACTTTTGGCTTAATTACACTCTCTAAAACCATTTTTTCATATTTTCTTTGTTTGTGTTTTAATATCTATAAAAGAAACAAATAATATAATTTCACTTTATCGTAATGGAGACAATGTGTTTCATAAACAGAAGGCCAGCCCAGTCTCAAAAACCTGCCTGTGTATATTTGATGGCCATTAGAGATGTATGCAATTTTTTAAATCCCAAAATTACTGAAAAACAAACAAATAAAAACAAAATCAGGAATAAATTGATGATAAAGTTTTGGGGGGTTAGCTACTCAAAACAAAAATGAAAAGAAAGCAAAAAAAAGACAATTGGCATGATACGTTTAAAACAAAATCAAGCACCGTAAATGTTTTTTTTTTTTTTTTTTTTTTCCATTTCCATGCCGCATTCTTACCATGTTTGTTTTTGTAGGCAGTGGATAAGAAGACGCTGAAAAGCATTTCAATGAATGATGAGCGCAAACTTTGTTTCGTCTTCTACATGACGTCGGACAGCACAAAGCAGCGCAAGTTTGAATCTGCACTCTACAGGGGATGGTACATCCAAATTACCACTTCAGCTTCAACAGACTCTGTACAAATGGCTAAGTCAGATGGACGGCAAGGAATTCAGTCATTCCTCTTCATCATTCAAACATAGAAATGATGAATGGTTTTTTTTTGTGTCTGTCTGTGTGCTTATAAAACCCAATTTTGTTGACATTTCATGAAAACACAATAGTGCTCTTTTCCTCTATACAAACACATTTTTACAATTTGTACATTGCATGGTATCATTTACCGTACATTGATATTACGATCAATATAATGAATTCAATTATATTATTATTTACATCATACACCTATTAACACTGATAAATAAACCTTAGCAATGCTATTGTGTACACAAAAGAAACAAAATATATTTAAAGGTATGTGAGGCTTTGTTTTAGTGCTATATAAGTACATATTTTACAACACAGTCCAGTGCTGCATTATTAGTTTCACAAACACTACTCGTAAAAAAAATTGGGGAAATTGAACTTCCCCAAAAGCTGAATGTTCCTAACTTATAGAGTAGTTTAACTATCCATAGTAAAATAACTGAAGGTGCAAAAATAAGTTTCTACCTGTGATATGATGTTATTTCAAAGAGGCCTGGTGCTGTGCTCACATTAATTTTCATTCGAGGTGGGGAAAAAAACCACACATCATTCTTCAGAGACCGGTTTGTTCATCACTACTATCCTCATAAGCTCTGTTGGTCTGTCCGTTGGCCTCAGGCTCGTAGGGATTTTCCACCACCGTGCTTTTCCGGTTCCTGCAAGAGAACATGAACATAACGTGATGTGGTTGTAAGTGACGCGTGTGTCGAACATCAAGGAACGTCAGCTTACTTCTTTTTGCGGTCTTTGATGCCAGAGATAATGAGGAAGAGTCCCATGAGCACCACCACTCCCATGATCACTCCAAACACCACCAGCCACACCTCCACCGGTTGCTCCACGGGAGGTGAAAGGGTTGCTGGGATACCGTCAAACTCCAGTGTGTGGTCGTCCAGTTGGAAAGCATCGTTGAGTCGGCCTCGGGATAGTCTGCCGTTCACACAAGACATATCAGTCTCATATCTTCCAGGAGAGGACTTTTCAAATTGGATAAAAAATTACAGCAACGCACAACACTTATCTAAATGAAGTTCCTCAACTCATTGAAATATTTACTGATGCCAAGATTCCACTTTGAATAAAGTTCCTGCACTCAGTTCAACAGCAAAATGACAGATGTTTTCGGCAGTGTCTAACTTAAGCTCCTCACCTCAACATACTTCCTTGGCACCAACATGCACAAGATAAATATGCGGTGGTCGAATGTCCTCAAACTTTTCTATGACAGTCAAATTGATTGAGATGTACAAAGTTGTGCCTCACCGTATAGCTGCCTTCAAATCTTCCTTTGGCACATATACGGACGGATTGTTTGGATCGGTGACCACAATGTAGAAGGAAATCCTGGGCGTTTGTTTGTAAGTTATAACGTTCTCCGCTCTGCAGATGCAAAACGAGAGAAATGCTGTCACACGGCAGCAGTAAGAAGTTGAAAAGACAAGACAGAGCCAAGCATACTGACGTGAAGAGGAGGGTGCTGTTCTTTTGGCTGTAGTACTGTCTCAGAGCGTAGGCCACGCTGGCTTTGAACAGGTACTGCTCGTTGGCGTTCCAGGAATACTACAACATCAGATTTTAGTTGATTAACACTTCCCATGACATTTTTGTCAAGCCATTTTGCAACACATAATACTTACAGCTTCATCACCCATGGCCATTTTTAAACTGAGCCTCACTTTGATGGCATAATCAGAATCTGCAAACAGAGTCAATGAATACATGTTACTTGCCTTCTTGTTTGGATAAATGTGATTGTCAAAGCAATACAGCATTTTACACGGGCCCAGGGAAGTTATTTTCCCCAAAACGTGGTGCATATGCTTTGGTTGTTGTTGTTCAATGACTTACATGGATCTACCGCTGCATCCCAGCCAACAACGCGGTTGTGTTTCATGTTGTCCTCCTTTAGCCACACGTAAAGTTTTTGGAAATAATCCAGCAGTGGTTTAGCGTCCATCTTGATATCTCCAGATATTGTATGTAAAGCTCGGGTCCACGACTGGGACCGACCCAACTCTAACATGTTCCTGACAAAACAATGATCGGTGATGACTGCTGAAAGGAAAACCCTGCCCACGACATAAGACAGCTACACAAACTCACAAGTTGTTCAGTAGTAGTTCCTAGAGTTGTGACGTCATGTTGCTGGTATAAAGAGGTGGATTAAATTGTTGATGGGAAAAGTAGTAATGTTACCTGAGTTTGGCGCCTGCGACTGTAGAACCGGTGATGTCACATGAAGACAAGGCATCGGAGTGACCAGCAGCATCACAAAGGGCTTTTTGAAACTGGAACTGGTAGATGGTTCTTGTGAAGTACCTGTATGTTAAGACATCAACAAAACACAACGACGATTGTTGTTCAAGTTTCAGATACATACAGTTTGGTTTTATGGATCTGTGTGTGTGTGTGTGTGTGTGTGTGTGTGTGTGTGTGTGTACATCTCACATCAGTGAAACCAACAATTTGTCCATTTTATTTTGTAATGTTTTGAATAGAGAATCCCTATTTGTAAATCTTAATTTAATTTGACCTTCTCTTAACTATTGAATTGAAATGTCTGACTGTTCAAATGTTACCTGATGAAGGAATAGTCTCCAGAAACGTGGAACAGAGCAGCGGGGTCACAGTAAGTTTCATCTCTCGGCACGGGCTCCACCACACCGACGAGCTCTCTCCTGTTATGTTCGACAACACGGATTGGAGAAGATTCAACCATTGGGGATTTCTATTGTTTCCAATCTCTGCTTGTAAGAATGCATATTGTCTGTCTGCCTACTTCATCTCCCACCAGCGTGCCATCCATTTATCCTCGGGGATGTTTCCTGCAAAGACCTGCCACCTCCACTCCTCCAGCATGTAGGTGAAAGGCAGAGTGGCTACAATAGTGAGCGCTTGCTTTAGAAGGAAGTTAATCTCTGTCTCTGTGGGCGTAAAATAAGAATGAAATTTTATGGATGTCGTTAAAATGACCTGTAGTGCTATAATTTTGCCACTTGATGGCAGTGTAAACAACTTTGATGGCCTGTTAGATGAGGCACAAACAGATGTGTGAGTTAGTTGATGAAAGAATAGCTGTAAATAAACAATAACAAATAATAAACAAGCACTGTATTGACAATAAATGAATCAAAATGGCATCTGAGTTACATTGGTACATTAATAAGAAACAATAATCGCGGGAGTGAAGGAAATACAGGGATAAATCTGTCACACTAAATAAATTCAATATTTTTGTAGAACTTTCTTTTACCGTTATCATAGGTGAAGTTAGAAGGCAGGAGGCCAAGGCTCTGCAGGTGCTTGGGTGTGGCGGCAGACAGGGACATGATTTCACCGACGGCCTCGTGGAAACCCTCGTTGGCGCCGTCTCTCAAGAGGTAGGGCAGGTTTCGGTACGCCATCTGGTACTGGTTGTGGCCCATCTCATGGTGGACAGTCAGAAAGTTCTCCATGTTGACTTGAGTGCACATTTTGATCCTAAGGGCGGCACAAGAAGTGTCAATGTTAGCAGTTTTATTGAGGAATAAAAACGTGTTATGATAGCATATCTGATATGGAGTAGCAATAAAACAGATTGCACCAATGTTTCTGATGAGTCATAGTCATAGAACGAACAAGAAATAAATGACGCTGGAAGTTGCCAGCAAACATCAAACACATGCAAGACTGAAGTAGGAAGGGTGAATTAAAACAATTTATAATGATTTGATAAGATATTTGCACATAAAGGGGTTAATAATAATTGTACCTTAATGTGCACTGAACACTCTTAATTATTGTAGAAATTAATTAAATGAAAGCAACATTTTTGTCATCATCTTTATTATATTTATTATAACCTGTTTGCCATTCTTTTAATTGTTGCTTTCGATTGTTCATCTTTGTTTATGATATAAATGTGTGCGCACGTGCGTGGACGTGTGCGTGTGTGTGTGACTGTGCTACCTAAAGTCTTCTCTGTTCCCCATGTCCCATGCTGTGGGATGGCAAACCACCTTGCGTCCATCCCCAGGTTTCACCAGCATTGAGTTGGTCCAAAAGTTGTCAAACATTTTGTACAGGCCCACCGACATAAAGAACTTCTCCGCCTCTTCGAATAGTCGCCGCTCAGTCCAGCCCTGAAATTCAAGATGATATCTCATGAAAATTGATGGACACAAACTTCCACGAGGTATTTGTGTACCCCTGTATTTGTGCACAAATATTTTTACAATTCTCTACACTCAGATTGACCAATAGAATGACTGAACAACAACAGCAACAAAAAAACAAAGCTGGTTGCTGTCTTTTGTGGTATTACTTTATAAACAGAAACAATTGTACTGTACCTTTTCTACCATTGTTTTGCTGACATCAATCTCACCCTGGTAGGGCATTGACAGAGGATACAAGTTGGTCCAAAATCTTCCCCACATGTCACCTAGTAAAATCATGATGCAAAACAGGAACAAGAAAATTGGAAACTTGAGTGTTTCCGATTAGTTGATGTGAATGAAAATCTGCAAATTGATGACACGGTACCCAAGAGATGGGCTGGCAGAGGTCCTTTTTCATCAATGTGGCCTGTGTGGACTTTCATCAGCTTTGCCCTCACATAGGCATGAAGCTCCTTGTATAAGGGCAGGATCTGTGGGAAGACATCTTGCTGTTTGGACATACTCGCTCTCTTTCATATTGGAGATTCCATGAAAGACGTACCTGTTTATAGATGGAGCGTACATCTTCCATTAGCCGATCCCTGGTATAATCGTATGGACTTTCCTCATCAATAGTCTCATAGTTATATCTCCAGTAAGCTCCATAGTCCTCAAAACCTTCAGGTGCATGTGTTAGAAGAGAAAATGAAAAATATCACTAGGTTAGTGAAGGGAATTTTGCAAGCCTTTATGTCAATGATTTAAAGAATGGAAAAGACTATGAGTGGGATCACCATTTAGTTTGGCAGCTTGGTTCTTCAGAAGCACATAGTCCTCGTAGAGTGGCCTCATCCTCTTGCCCACCTCTCTCCGCCATCCCTCCCACACGTGCAGAAGCTCTGAGTAGTTGCGGCTGGTGGACATCACGTGTTCCAGTCCTGTCAAAAAGCAGTGAGCGTACTTAATTGCCCAAGAGTATCGACTACCCCTCCCATTCATTTTTGTTTGCCACTGCTGTCAAGTGCTTGCTCATATGCTTTTTGAGGAGTGTGGATGTGTTGACCTGCTCAGGGTGTAAAGTGCTTATACTTTGATAACTTCTGATTTGAATTGGCACTATACAAATACATTATATGGGCTTGACCAGGCAACTGAAAAAAAAAGCCTGCCTGCAAGTGTGGCCATGCCAATAGAGCATTAAGCTTCTGTATCAATAAATGAAAATACTTTTCGCATGTTTTCAAAAAGTAATGTACATTTAAAAAAAAAAAATCAACAACTGTGCACCTTGTGTGTGTTAATTATAAACTACCCCATTCCATAAGAACTTGTGGCTTATTAACAGCGTGTACCTGGCTCCAAAGTCTGACAGTTTAGCGGGTCGTCCATCATGCACACAGTTGCTGTGCTGTAGATTGTACTCATGTCACTCATGATCTTGCTCAGCTGCGGGCAGATTTGAAACAAAATGGCAACATGATGAGATTTTGAAAAGTGCAACATGCACGGGGGGCAGCTTTGGAATAGACGAGAGCGTTTAAACAAATGGAACTGAAGCAACGGTCTTACGTGTGAAGCTTTATCCGGAGAGAGAGCACCGGCACCTTTGTCTTGTAGAGTGATGAGCTGTAATTTGATTTGAGGATCCTTGATTTCATTAATGGGGAATTTCTGAGCTTGTTCTGACCTTTCAGTGTAGAACTTGCCCCAAATTTGACCCTGTTCTGACTGGACGCATAAAAACAACCACAGTATGTATGTCATCAACACAATCTGGTTTGAAAATAAAAAGATCGCAAATTCTTACCAGTTTATCCGAGTTCTCCTTTGTGATGTCGGTATTGTAGGCCCATGATGCCAGTGAGTACTGGTACATAAGCGCACTGGCTTCCTCATCAAATTTCCGCAGGAACTCCTTTGCCTGGTTCTCCACAAGCGACGAAGTAGAGAGAGAACACCAGCAAGCCAGCACACAAAGTAAAATTTTTCCTGACATGCTGCGATCTATTCACAGTCACACACAATCACACTCTGACTAGGAAGGACACGTTCCTCTCTTATAAACTATCCATAATCTTCTGTACTGCCTTGGCCTTTGGACAGAGTCATAACGGAGGGTGTATCTGAGTTTTGGTTTACAGATAGCGTGCCTCACTCCAGTGGCGTCTGATAGAATACAGTGCTTGAAAACAAAATGACAGACATCTTTCGGAAGTTGTGACATGAGTTTGGTTCGGTTTATGAATGAGCATGTAGAAAAATTAACTATACTTAACATATGTACTGAATTAAAGATTAAGACAGCATTATGTATTGTATTTTGACAATCAGTATTACTGTATGATTTTGTTGGTGTCTTCCTTGTAAGTGTCTTATGAAAATCAATCACAGACATATTTGAAATAATAGTAAAAATCTACTCTATAGTTGCAATCATTTTACGCAAACATTTTTTAGCCACTGAGAGGAAGAGAAAAGAAGTGAGCTATTAAATCAAACTTTTTCGCTGACCATACCTAAAATAAAACTCTTTTATTCCCCATATTTTTTCCAATGTTTTAATCCACAGTGGAGTGTGTCAATCAAACCAAAGCAGTCATGTTCCTTATGTCAGAAAGACAACCATATCAAAGTTTGTCTTTTTTAAAAATTATTATTAAATTTCAATCTGATAAGGTTGGTCTTTCTTTTACTTGAGTGTCTTATTTGATCTTCATGATCCTATGATGCCAAGAAACAGGAAACAATAGAACAGTGCACGTTTTTATCTGCTAACAGTCATAAACAGCATGTGCCCTATTACGTCTTAAATGTCGATAAGAGAGCGGCAAAAGGTTATGCTGCACTGTAGTTTTCATGACCTGCACAAAACGATTACTTAACACTCGTTTCCCACCATTAAAAAATGTAACAACGCAACAATAGTGTTGAGAAGCAGTGTTTTCTTTTTCTTAATATTTTGGGGTGCCATTGACTTAAGTTAATGTGGGGGTACGTTTAAAGAACTGCACTTGTTTTCATAAAACACACACACAGTACTGATGTGTATAGAAATGTTATTAGAATGGAACAGCGACCTCTCTTGCTTGTGGTTGGTGTTGCAATCTTAATTCAATGTTTCGTTCCGTTGAAGTTGAACAACAATCAAAATGAATGTAAAAATTAAAGCAAGTGAACGCTGTAAAACACAAACATATTCATCTTCACGTACTAGGACAAGGTTTAACAGACTTTATTGAGACAAAACATTTATTTTACATTCAAAAGTTACATCTCACTTAACACGCATGCGTTAAAAAAATTCTTCTGTAAGGCATTTTCCTTTTTTCTACTATTCAGTTCACAATCCTAGTAAAGCTATAGGAGCATATTGTTTTAATAGTGTGTACAGTTTATATTTTTCTAATATGAGCAGACGCAATTTAATCAAAAGGAAAAATATTCAGTTTTTTCCTTTATAGTGCCAAGTTATTGACTGTTTATTGTAATTACCTGAAAGTAAAAACTAATTTTTAGGTTTGTACTAAAGTACATTTCAGACTCTTTTGCTTTATTTGTTTTTTAATTAATTTATTTATGATTTTTTTTATTTTTAAGGTTTCTGAAAATGCTAAAACAATCGTATGCAATTGCACTATTAGGCTAAGAATGTGCGTATATATATTTTTTTTTTTGCCACCTCTGCCTCACTGTCTAGAATGAGGTGGTAGGGCGCTGTCATTGGTGAATGAGGGGGCTTGTAATGGTTTCCCGTCGACCGACTGTGCGTCAATTCTTCAAATTTGCCCCAACAGCAGATTTAGAGCAGACATCTCTATACGGACTGAGCCTGGTGGCTATATGGGAATCATGGTGAATGATGGAGACAACAGGCCGGCTTAGTGGCTGTGCCACACATTCAGCAAAATGTGCTCACTGCACATTGTTTGTCAGGCAGCCCCTCTGCAAGTGACTCAATACAGTAAAACGCATTACACGACATGTGTGCTTTAATCCAAGACCATCCAAATAGCTTGATTATTAGCCTGTGCTGCACATTAAAAACGCCTAATTAAACATTATGAAGGAGGATTAGGGCCACAGTGAAAACAAGAAAAAATGTTACAGAAAAAAAAGTTGAAAATTTTTTATTGCTTGAGATCATGCACTATTACAACAAACCTTCATCACAAAGTTGAGTTTAGGCTGACTACATCAGCCATGAAGCACGCAAAGCTATGCTGGTGAGCAGTCAATGCAAGAACGATCAACATCCATTGGCACTGCCTGGATGAGCTCTATTTTGCAAATTTGAAAGGCGCAGTCCTCACTTCAGTTAGATTATATATTTGCATTTATTTGCATGTGCTCACTGTGCTATGAGGTTTGAAGACTACATGCAACATTTCAGTATATCTGGCTCAATACAGTATATCCAAATGTTCCTGGCACAGCCCCTTCGAAATTTTAGAACCCATTGTGGCCCACGTGTCAAATAATTTTGCCCACCCCTGGTATAAATAAAAGTGAACACTATTTTTCATTTACCAGTCCAAGGCTGTAAAATAAATAAATAAAACCAAGCACTGACACACACATGCAAAATTGCGAAACAGCGTGGCCGTGAAAGGTGAATGGCAATATAGCGAGGGAAAACTGTACATACAAATTGAAGAATGTCTTCCAAAGACTCTTGCTCACTTCCTGTCATCCCCTTAATACTGCTCACTCACAGCACAGCGGGTCAAGTACAGAGAAGAATCAATGGAACTGGAAACGACCGCTTGCCCTGAAAATGAAAGAGAGGTGCGTTAGGAAACGTAAATGTTACGAAGTGTTTATTTGCATTTCCGGACAATCTTTTATTTTGAAAATCATTGCCGGGTGTTACTGACGCTCGATTGTCTGCCTTGACGGTGCGCGGAGGCGAGCCCGTCCGTGATCGCAGAGGCGACACGCATCTTCCTCCTCTTCCTCACACCACTGACCTGAGCCCCTGCGCTTAGCCGTGTCCTGACTGCATGTGAGTGTGCATGTGTGTGCGTGCGCGTGTGTGAGCGATGCCCATAGTAGGCCAGCAGAAGGAGAAGGAGCAGCAGCAGCAGCAGCGGCGGCGGCGGCGTCAGCATGGAGGATCTCAAGGAGAACTTTGGATTGCCGCTCGGGAATAACGCGCGGTCGACCTGAACCTCGTCAGGCTGCACGTTTTGGATATATTTGTTTGGATGGTGTCCTTCTTTCCACCTTTTCTAGACGCTGGGAATTTACGTTTGCTTTCCAAGTCTCATTTGGGGCGTGCGAAATGCCTTTCGCCAAAAGGATTGTGGAGCCGCCGCTTCTTTGCAGGCACCAGATCCCAAACGATGAAGGTCTGATCTTTGAGGACCTGTGCGCCATCACCAATGTGGTTCTGTCCCGGACCTTGCGACAGCTATCCGACCTGGCCCGGCACGCCTGCTCCTTGTTCCAAGAGCTGGAGAACGACATCGTCAGCACCAACCGGCGGGTCTGGGGGCTCCAGAACAAAATAGGCCGGATCCAACAGAATGCCAGTGCCCTGGACCCCAAAAAGGAGGCAGTGCGTAAGTAGAAGCGGATGACGCCCCCCCCCCCTTTCCCAAAATATGAATCCACTTGAGCCATGTGTTATTTAAACACTCATTTAATCACGCACATATGTGTGCGTTCATGCTTCGAAGAAGGGTGCCCACCCATATATAATTTCAGACACGCACAAACGTGTCACACGCGCATTTTTACTCATTTGCGCTTTCACGTCAGTCCCGTGTTGACTCTTGCGTCCAGACTGAAAGAGCGTGAAAATTTGCGCGCGCGTGTATGCATGCGCGTGAAGCCTGGCGGGCGCGTGTGTGAGGGGCGTGTGTTGGCGCTGCATTGGTCCCGCATCGCTGTTCCGTTACTGCGGGTTGCGCACACCAACGCACACACACACACGCCCTATATGCATGCATGTCGCGTTATCTGTGAAGAACGCCACGTTATCTTTCGAGTCGACTATTTCAAAATATGTGCGCGCGTCAGCCACTCACGCGCGCTCCATTCCCACCCTTTTTCACATGCAGCGGCACCATCCCAGCATCAATAATGAGTCCAGTTGACCATGTTGCAGCAGTGTGTCCCTAGACAGGAACCGATGGTCGTGACAAGGGTGTGCGAGGGATGCGGCCGTGCACGAATTCATAAGCACGGGCAGCACAAGCAAGCTTGACTGGCACCAACAAAAGACTACATTCGTGTAACAACAGCTACATATTATTTATGTCCTCTGCAGCAGCTACAGCAAGCAAGGCCTTGCTCATTTTATTCTGCTTGCCTAAACCATCACAATTAAAACGGTGTGGACAAAATTATTACTTTTAGCATTTGTCAGCAATAAAAATACCCAATATGTCATTCTTCAAGCTTAAAAAATCGTGACTTTTCTTAAAGTGACTTATAATACACAAAAATGAACATTTTGTATTGCAAAGTTTGCGTGCACCGAGCCTGTTGCGGGTTATATTAACTCCTAAAATGGATTTTTAATTTACCAGTGTGTCATATCAGTAAAAAACAGATGGAATGCCAAGAATGTGTGTCTATGGAGCAATGGAAAGAGACAGAATCAAACAATTTAGAGAACTGTTACCATCTCATGTGCAAAAGCTCCTGTAGAAAAACATGGCCCCGAAGGGTCATGGGGGAATCTTGAAATAACAAAAAAGTACAACGGCACAAATATGATCATATGAAGTAAGTTCAATACAAATGATCTAGCAGTTAATTTTTTTGTGCTATCGACAATCAAGAATGTTAATTTCATCTGGGATGTCTTACACTCTTACAAAAGGACAAGCACTACAAAAAAAAATGATGGACGGATAGATGGATGTACCCAAAAAGTTGCTTTACTTAAGATTGCAATGGTATGATGGACCTGAGAACAATCTGCAAGGTAGCCAAAATTAAAATCCCAAGTACAGGTACAAACATAACATTTAAACATGGGAAAATACTTAACAAGTTTTCACACACCACAAAAATGTAATCGCAATTTCAGTCTAGAATTTTGAGCTGTACTCGAGGACATATTGATTTACCACATCCAATGTCTTAATAGCCTGTCTGATATTCACAAATGGTTGATTAATCCTTAATCAATGTTTCAAGGGAAAGCCAATTTGTATTTTTCTTTTTCCAGACAGAGTCATGTCCAGTTTATGTAAAGTATGACTAATTCTGCTGTTATACTGTTTTGAAATTCCTCCATTAATTTAAAAAAGAGCAACAGGTGCACTATTCTGCTTGAATTTGCTGATAACTTGGATTTATTTACACATTCTTGTAAATCACTATTTTTCAATATTATCATCTTGCTGTATGGGGCAGTCAAGGAAAAGTCAAATTTAACCTAAAGAATATATGTATAAATGTTCAACATCATTTTTCTTTTTCCAGACTGATGATATTATTGACTTGAGTCGTCACAAAATTGAGCATTAATATTACCCAGTACCTTTACTATATATAATTTCAATTAACAAAATGAAAGATAATTGTGAAGAAGACCTTTATTTCTGTCTGACGCATAAGATGATTTGCCAATGTGTTACACCACTCACTGTTGTACAGCACCAACTACTGGTGAGGAGGACTATCCTGACATAAAAAATGCCTTCAGTATCTGATATCGGCAGGCTCTACCAATTCCCGATACCTTGAAATACGGCCAGACACAGATCGGTACCAACCCATCCCTCATTAAAATCAACATCTCTTTTCATGATAACAAATAATAGAGAAAAAGTAAACAAAAGTCCACAAAGTGGGAAAATATTCAGTGATTGTCTGGGACTTCAAATTGGCTGCATGGACGGTTTGTGTTTTCTTTGCCAACTCTCGTACTTGGAATTTCACCAAACAATTGCAATTTTTTTTTCTTTTTTAATACAAGGGTCATTATGTATGCTGTCATAATGAAAAGACAGAAATCACGCTGAGGAAATTGATATTTTTGCGCAAACAGACACATTCAGTACCCATTGCAACATCGTCTCCTCACTTCTTTGTTGAGCCACTCAACACAGAAGATAGTCAATATGGTGCAAACTGGGATTGATCCTGGAGTTGACGGTGGGCAGATGGCTGATATTGCAGGAAAAACAATGTGTCGTGTGCACCACTCATCTCTTGTTATGAGCAGTCAGTAAAATCCATTAGACGTTACTAATAACACAATGAGTCAGGCCACGGTCAACCTAATGGAACTTTTTAGGGAAAACGCTTTGGTTCACATTACACTAAGGTAATCTTAAACTTTGGAGTATTGCTTTCGTCATTTTTACCACACAGTACACTTATTTTTGAGGTGACCATCAATCCAGTGCAACTGTTGACCTATTTCATATTCAATTTATGTGAATATTCACTTCACATGTCAATTCGTGAGTCATGTGCGTCCCTAAATTTTCTACCTGCGCCACTAAAATTTCAGGTTTGGGGCCACTGTGCGCACTTAAAAAAAAAAAAAAAAGGAGTAGGACAACCTTGGCATTCTGTACATTTCATTTTTAAAACCTGACACATGGAGACGACTTCAAAGAAGTTTAAGCCTCCACTCATAATCATCACCTGCTTTTTAGGATATTGTCCTATCAAATAAATCAGAAGCCCTCAGGAGATAAAGATGCTGCATTTTCCCAAAGCCTGGGGGAAATACTGAGTTGTTGCAAAAATGTCACATCAAACAGGCACGTTTCAGATTAATGATGACTCACAGGAATGCGCAATGTCCCAAGAGCTACTGTGGACCCTGAGAGGATTGTCATGTTTTGTGTTGCTTTTGAACGCCTTTTAGCTCATTTCTATCATTTAATGTCCACACACTCACAGGATGCTATATGGGAAACGTCTTCTCTAACAGCAAGTCGCACCAGCCATAAAATGCATAATAAAGAAGGAAAAGACATATATAAATGGCACTGGAGTGTAAGTCGCATTTTTGGGGGAAATTTATTTGCTAAAATCCAACACCAAGAACAGACATGTTATCTTGAAAGGCAATTTAAAATAAAAATAGAAGAGGCAACAACAGGCTGAAGATACGGTAGGCTAACATTACATAAACACACAAACAAGGAACTGAGAATGTGCCTGACGTAACGTTAAGAGTTATTATTAAGAGTAAATAACTATAGCATAATTAACATGCTAACAAGTTTACCAAACCATCCGTGTCACTCCAAATCACTAAATCCAATGAAATCTTCATTCTCTGTGTCACTTTTAAACAACTCCGCTAACTCTGGAGGTAGAAGATGTGGCGCTTCCTTTTCCATGTTGCTTACATCAGACTCATCAACACAATTATCAACACAGGCCTAGAGCGCCATCTTGCGGTTTAGTGTGAAAATAACATGTAAAATGATATGATAATGTGGTAATAATTTCACACATAAGTCGCACCCCCAAATAACGGAAAAAAAACTGCGACTTATAGACCGGAAAGTACGGTAGTTAAAAATACAATGTGAGAAAGTGTCCCATATCGTTGTATTTTATTTTTTGACAAGTCCATATCAGAAAGTTTGCAATTGCCTATAGATGCTGCAAGATGGTGGCCAATTGCTTTTTTCCTATTAGATGATGTGATGGCTTAACTAAATGAAGCATCTCCCCTCACTCCAACATAGTTCCTCCGACTCAAGATGCCACAAGACGGCGCCAAAGTAATACAGAACACAAAAATGAATAACATTGGCTCTACCTATACTCAAACAAAAGAAAAATAAATCATGCTTTTCATCAAATTGAAATGATTGTGTTCTATAACTACGGGGCTAGGAAATGGTAGACTACCAGTAGATATCTGAGCACTGAACATCAGAAGAGATTTTGGGATATTGATCTCGTGGCGGCTAGATTGTACTCTGCTCTTTTGTATGAATGCTCTAAAAGCAAACTTGACTGCATGGCCAGCAGGGGACTGCTCCATATCTCTAGTCTGCATAGTAACAGAAGAGAGAGAGATGTGTGCTTTAACCTTTCCGCTGAGTCAATCACTCTGTCACTCTCTCCCTGGGCCCGCATTTGAACTTGTTGATGTTGTTGTTGCACAGCTAGAAAGATCATACGGGGAAAGGTTCTCTCAGAAATCATACCATATATATATATATAAACGGAAGTCATTGTAGGGGGAAGAAATAATTTGCTGAAAATTCACAGATTTACATTATTAGGGCGGCCGTAACTCAGAGCTCTGGTCATTAATTCTTCATTGAACCCATATTTTTAAGGAGGTGGCAGTACTTGGAGAAAACTGACACAACTAAGAAGTGGCAAGTAAAAAGGCAGAAACTTGTGTAAAAGTAGAAATATTGAATCAGAAATATTGCTAATTGTGCAGCATTTCTAAATGATCTCAACTGTTATGGTCTCCCCACAACTGAAAGGCAGCTTCTATGCACACTTGCTTTGTCCTAGGATGTCCATTTCTTTCTTTTTAACTGTGATTGCTAACCGAGGGTCGATATTCCGCCACAGTATCAGCAAAGCCCCTCAAGCACATCATTGTCGTTAATACTCCCACTCACTGCTGTCCCCTTCCCTGAAACATTTCCACCTTCTGAGCCCCCAAGATCTCATCCAATAAGTCAGTCAACATCTTAGCTGTGGTTGACGTTACCTCACTCTATTTACAGTACGTCTTGTTTTTCATCAGATCGTCATTCACTAATGCTAAAAAAAATAAACACAACGGGACTGATTTTCAGTGTTTCCCGAACCCTACTACCAATTTCTCACTGTAGCTTGTTTGACGAAAATGTGAAAATCATGCATTCTTGCCAACCCCCAAGTGTTGGCCTCCATGCATTGCTAACGTGTGTCCATTCTCCTCCTCTATCTATACCTCGCATTCCTCACTGCCCTACTTTCCCCATCAGCAGCAGCATGGAGAGACATGTGCCTCTTGACAGCATATTTAATGTTTAATGCACTTTGATTTCCACCCAGACACAAGCAGGAGAGGAGAAAGTTTGATAACACTATGAAAGAGTGAGACACATAAGAGAAATACGTGGCGCTTGTGCTCTGAACAGGGAGAATATGAGAAGAGCGCTTTTGAATGAAAGCTGCTGCTGAAAATATTCACCATTGATTCAAACATTAATAAACAAACAAGGAGGTTCCATTAAGAAAAGCAGCTTTCATCTTTGAATAACTGCCGTCCGTCCGTCCGTCCGTCCGTCCATCCATCCATCCATCCATCCATCCATCCATCATTTTTAAATGCTGTCTGACGATATTACTTGACTCTGTTGACACTCAAATGACTCCACTCAGACAAGCTACTTCAAGAGTCTGCCAGAGGCTCCTGGTCACAACTACGCTCACAGAGCTGGACCATACCACCCTCTAATATGGTTTGTGCGATCGTATCTGCTGATCCGAGTGATCATGATGAATATTTTGATCACGAGAGACCTTTGCATCAATGATATGTAGAGATTTAAGAGTAACAAATTTACTTCTCTTACCGCTGTAAGAGCCCATTGGGCTAAAAGAGACGATTCACTCGTGTGGGCACTCAGCCAATCAAAGGCACAATGTGACTCTAATCTGTGTGCGCACAGGGTGAGTCGCTTTAATTGAAATGCATAGGCCGTTAGTAGATAGTTGGGGATGCGCACATTTTTATCGTGTCATTACATTAACATAGCACATAGACGGTTTTATGAGCAAGGGCAAATTTTAAGCGCAAACCCACAATGACATTTTCTCCATCAGTCCGTAGCCTGGAGGGCAAAACAAAGAGGAAGAAATTGAGTTCAGACTAAAAACGCCATTTTAATATTTTCTATTTTTACAATTTAGATTTGAAAATATATTTTCGGGAATCATGAAACATTCGCAGCCTCAAAAAGATTTCTTTAAATAAGGAAAGGATAGCATTGTAAATATAAATACACCAACATAGCAAAACATAACAAAATAGAATGCAAGGGGGAAAAAGTTTTATCAAATGGAATTAAGCTGAAAGTCAAACACAGTCAACACATTGAACTCTGTGACCTTCTCCTCGACTTTCGTGTTATGATTGGAACTGCTACTTTAAGTGCTCCTGTCTGTGTCCCTGTTGCGGCTTGCAATAAAACATGCATGCAGGACTTATTGGTCTGTATATTGCTGCATGTGTTCGGATGGATGGCTGCAATGGCTTCCTTTTGCTCGCCTGTTAGTTGATTAAAGGCCCTTTCATGTGGCATAACACTCAACACAAACATCTCAATGTTGATGTCTGTTAATTGGTTGTGTCTAATAGTTAAGTACAGAATCTAATCAGCAGAGGTCAGCAAATTAAGAAATGTTTTGGTCTGTCTTGCGTATCTGTGCTAATTTCTTTTACCCCTTCTCATTATTCATCAGTTGTACAAAAACAAAATGGGACTGACAAATAAATAGTTGAAGCAAGCACGCTGTGCTTTTTTGGAGAACTGTGCTAGCGAGAGAATCTAATTCGTCTTCCTTCATAATTATCTTGCAAACATCAGAGTAAGAAAGGGTACAATATTTTTTCACACGTTTTAATGCATTTTACTGAGTTTCCGTGTGTTTAAAGCATTTTATAGGGGCAAAACTAACCCCCCCAATTTTTTTTTTTTTTTATATGGTCTCTATATCGCTGAATTCCACCAATCACTGGAGGGCTTGGAAGGAATCCCCTTCAATAACCAAAGATTGACTGTCTGACTATATCAATGTGCCCCCACTTATTTTCACATGCGTGTATTTGTGTCATGCTCCAATGGCACGTTAAACTCAATTATGTCTGTCGACTCCGCAAAATGCTAGCTTTAAACCAAAATGATGAAGTCAGTGACCTCTGTGGGTGGGTGGTAGTTTGTGAGTGTCTTCGCCACGAGTGGACATCTCTCAAACCCCGAGGCTCTGATGCGTAAGCGTACCGTGATTCCATGAGGATACATGAGTAACATTTCCTCCAGCTTGATATTACATAACAGTGGACTTTTATTGACAAGTGTTAGTGCTCAGCGCTTGAGTATGATGCTTGAGAGCTTATTAACTCTGTCAAGAATGTAAATTGGGCATTTACTGGCAGCAAACATTGTTCCTTAGCAAATGAGTTCCCTCTGTAACAAGGTCAGACAATTTCATTTGAATTTAAATTATTCAACCACCTGAAAATGTGTCAATTTTGATATGCGAAGGTTCTCTTAAAAACACAAAAGCACATTTACCACAAATGGACTGTACACTATAACCGGTTATTATTTTGAGGAAACTATTGAAGAATTCTGTCATGTGCCTTTTCAGGCCAATCAAGTGTTTACATACACCTCATACTGTCAGATTCCACCCTGATGCAAATGGTATCAAGTAACTGACCTTGGAAAGCACAGACTTCCACTTCCTCTGGTTTGTCTTTACATCACCATCTATGGAGCGTCATGCTTTTTAAGGAAGATTACAAATCCAAACACCTATGGGTTACCTCAAGACTCTTCAACTAAAATCAAACAAATACAAACTCAAGTAGAGTTTTACCATATTCCTATTCAACCCTAAAACATTATTCCCATGATAACTTGTCCCTGGCACGCCTCCATAGGGAGCTCCACTTAGGAGAGATGAGTTTCCACGTAATCCCACAGAGAGAGGCAAAACTCTGAATGTCCCCGTTTCTGTCCAGTACAAAATAGAAAATGTGTTTTTATGCTATGTTTTAGTAGATCTGACAAGGTTATTGACCCTTGATATCAATGCACGAGTATGCTCTTTGTTCACATCGTAGAAAGACTATTTCTTACTAGCTATGCTTTTTACTTGACCGCCTCCAACTAATAGTTCACTAATAAGGTTTAATTGCTAGTACACAATCAAACTGGGCTAAAGTGGTCCTAGCAGTTGGAAAAATATTACAGTCCTAATAAGATGCTGCCCGATAGCCATTTTACTAGCATACTGAATTGTATTACTCGTGAGGACCACGAATGGACCTAAGCTTGATAGAAATGCTCAACCGGCTTCCCGTAAATGTGTATGTTGAAGTTACATGTGGTACTGTATAGCCTACACATGAAATTAAAGGTGGCGTTGTAAACTTCAGCATAGCATTCAAACAGATGGAGGGTGAAAATCTTTGTCTGCTCTTGTTTTAACGGGTGAGCTGCTCTAGAAGACTTCCTCAGAAACAGATTGGCTTTGTAAGATCCTTAGCATGCTGCAAAGAGGAGCTGTCCTAATTGGACTAAGAGCGAGTTGGGTTTTGCACAACAAAACACGCGCGCCACACGCTACAGCTGCATGCGTCTGTGCTTGGGTGAGAGAACATCCTGATCGCTTTTCAGTCGCGTCGGAACACAGAATAGAACACAAACAACCACGCTTCTTCCAAAACTGCTCCAAAATCCCATTAAAAGCTATTGCTGTGGGTTTCAGATCATGCAATTTACTAAGGCAGGGTAAATTAATCCAATTTGAAAGAGGATAGTCAGTCCATCAGTGAGGACAAAAAAGACTTTATTTATAAGCCATATATGTCACTATCCATTCAGTCAAATGCTACAAATGCCGACCACTTTCCACACAAATCTTAACATCCAAAAACAGGCTTCTTCTCCCCTTAGCAATTCAGTTCTCTGAAAATTTTCTTTACAGAGGAAAATGGCAAAAAAAAGTATGTGGAGGTCCACTCCATGCTAACTGCATGCACATATGAACGCACGGTCCTGCATGATGAGTACCTCTGGATGACAGGCCAGAGATGTGCGAGCCAAACGCTTCGGGCGACCACAGCTGTTCCAGCGAAGGGAAAAAAGTATCGGGAAGAAAGTGCCGTATTGCCATCTTTTCTCTGTCCTGCACTTTTGTTTGCTGAACAGCTGTCAATTTTAGCCTCGCGCTCGTATTTTTCCAAGGCCGGCACAAGTAGTGTGAAGTTAATCAGTGTTTCAAACTGCGGCATAAGGAAGAGGATACGTTCCACAACCAGCGTGATAGATTAAAATCAGACCATTCCCACTCACTTTGAAGACATTTCAAGACTCTCTGTCAAGACTATGGAATTATAACATTTTGAGAAAAAGGAAAAATGACTCACTTCACTTGCACAGTTCTCCAAATGAGATGCAAAGTGTGCTTGCTCACTCCCAGTTGAAGTTTACTCTAAAGAGAATTCAACTGTGCATATTTAAACAACAAAGTGTTTAACAGAGGTCCACTTGCTTAATGGTAACATGTAATTTAAAAACGCCATAGACCAGCAAATGGAAATTAGTGTTGATGTTAGTTACGTTAATTCTAATCCTTGGAAAATCACATACAAAGCCGCAACACAGCAGAGCATGCAACAATACAGTGGTACCTTGAGATCAAAACAATTGTATCTCAAAACATCACTGGTCCTTTGAAATGACTAAAAACATCAATCCATTCTAGCTTCCTCCAACAAGCAATGAATTTTTTTTATAATTTAGTAAGGAAATCGACACACGAAAGTAACACATTTCAGAATAGAAAACATACATAGAATGAAACGATGGTTTATTACTAAAATGGTCATGAAGACACAAACAAAGAAGACTTTCACAACTACTGAAAGTAACTCAGTAAACTACAGTAAGATTTTTTTTGCAGAGGATAAATAATATATGCTGACTATTGCTGTACTGTCTGTCTACATTTGTTGCTTCACCATTTTCAAATACTGTGTCTGTTGCTCAAAGTGTTATAATACCGACGCGGTTCTATTTGTTAGTCCATCCGTGGCGATTTGCATCATAAGTTAGCAATAATTTTTGGCAACAAATGTTGACCATCTGCCACAGTGCTGCTTACAAACATTTAAAGTGAACGGTACAAAACACATTTAGTGAACATAAAACAAAATCAGCTGACATTGCACAGTTGTGTTTCTCAATACAACATGGTAAAAATAATTACAGTGTCTTGACAGATATTGCCCCCATTCTTTGATCTTGTAATTATCACCATGGAGTTGAATAATTACAGTAGCAGCAAATTACAATTAACTGATCGTGTGATTTACCGGAGACTCCCTTGGATAAGAGTGTGCCTATGTGTCTGTGAGTGTGTGTGTGTGTGTGTGTGTGTGTAGATTATTCCTGTGATAGACGTGATCAGATAAATAGACCAACACATTCAAATCACAATCCATATTATTTACCTCTGTCTCAAGAAGTGCTTCTTCATCACTTGGTGTTCTCTGGTGTCACCTTCACTAGAATCCAAAATTAATCACAGTTAACTGACAGGTGGCACACACAAGATTATGTAATACATTGTGATTTAACGCGACTGTGCAGTGAGCAATAAAGGGGTGGGGGGGGAAACTTTTCAGATGCGTTGTCACATGAAAGAGAAATCTTCAGATCACAGAAAATTTAAGATGATTAATAAGTAATTAGTAACTAGAAAGACATCTACCAATTTGATGGGGTTTCCTTGTATTTACACTGATACGTTTAACATTTTAGCATGAAACTTCAGTCAAATAAAATCATTGTGAACTTTGTTGCCATTTTCAGATATGAAATAAATTCATCTGAGAATTAAGATAAGACGTGTGGGTGAGCAGCCTAGACCTTTAATCCATGCCAGTTGAAATAAAGCAGAGCCATATGGGTGGCAGTGGATCAGGAGCAGTGATCCTGAGGATGATACAACCCCAGTTGAACCTGTGTGTGTGTGTCTGCGTGTGTGTGCGCGAAACATATTTACACTCCATCTGATGTTTATCATTGCACCATGCTTGCTGCGCCAAACTGTGCATGAGCAGAAATGCTGCTCCATTCATTGCATGGAAATTCAAGAGTTTTGTGACCTCTCCATAGGAATTACTGAAGTGCAATTTTGTATCACTGCCATTGACTGGCAACCAGTTTGGGGTGTCCCCTGCCGACAGCCCCGAGTCAGCTGGGATCAGTTCCAGCACACCCGCGAGCCTCGTGAGGACACGTGGTTCGGATAATGGATGGATTTTGTATCAAATGTACAAAAGACTTGAAGTATTGCCTTCTTATTAGGAACTTCATATGATGTCTGAGAATAACACCCAACAATCAACAGCAAACTTTAATCAGATATTTTTGGGGGTTGACTTCCCCTTTACCATGGAAATGATGCTGATGGGAAATAATTTTGCTGCAATCATCTTTTTGACAATTCCCTACCCTCAAGTACATATAAATAGTACTGTAATGCATTCGGGATGAGAACTGTCTAGACTCACAAGGCTAGTTGCTATGTTGTCTCTGGTTGCTTCTTTGTTTGAAGGTTATCAATCTTTAAGACACAGGCGCAGTTCTCGTCTACGCACAGGGATGCAGAACAGCACGTACACATTGAGGCCCGAACGACGCAGTCAGACAAACACACTGTTGCACAAATCCATGACCAACGCTTGGAAGTCCCAGAGAAACTGGCCCTTCTCTCATCCTTAGGATGAAAGTGGGAGGGTGGGGATAATGCATTATACATTCCCTCTTCTCTCCAACTGCTCATTATGTTACAGCCACGGCCACAGCTTCAAAACAGATCGTTCCTAATGAGACTGTAGCTTGCCGCATAACCTCATAGTCACAGGTGACACTTAGACATAATGCGAAGATACATTTTGTGATATCCCTCCACTGCGGTTATTAACACGTCAAAACAACTGATTGATCACTTTGTGTCAAAGCTTTTGAATTGAATCTCTATTTTTAGAGCATGTGAATTTACGTTCTGCCGTGTTGTGATGTGTTCCGGTTTTATTTGTCAGGGTTGCCACAGACCTACGAAACAGGAGGTGGCCAAAGTGGAGGCCTGGTTCTCATGGTGGTGAAATACATGCAGTGCTGCAGTTTCAAAGCCTTTGAACAGATTTAAAGCATAAATGCCTTACTTAACTCTGGAGTAAACAGATAGATTGGATAAGATGAACACTGATCTCGTTATCTTGGGTCTAGGAGAAGTCGGAATGACAGCAGGTCTGAGCTTTAGAGCTTGTTGATATCGTAACATGAGTCTTTGGTTCCTCTCACGAGACATTGTGGTTTCTTCTCCATTTATTTGGCCATACTAAAGATCGGAAATAGATACACCACTGCGGATTGGTGTATCATAATCACAGCAATAAACATTTCCTTGCATTTATTATCTCGCCACATTCACACAGCAGAAACATTTCTATCGTCTCCTCCAGAATGCAAGACATGTTGAAGAACTGGAAGGAATAGAAGGAAGGTGGGGAACAAAGACTGAAGTGAGCAGGAGATGAAACTGTGATATGGGATGGAAAGATGATGACAGAAGCAGATAGAAGAGAAGGAAACTGCAGCCATTTTACACCGAGGTGTGCGTCTAACGCTGAGAGACAGAGTATGTTGTATGTGCGATGGGGCAGTGTGTACGAGAAGAGCAATAAGGCCAAGATTCTTGGAGGAGACTCGCTCTCACTGTCACATCAATCAGACGACATAACACACACACTCAACACAGCTTCCCTTCTCCTGCCCTCTCTTCATAGCATGGCTGGAAGAGAAGCACGGAAGCCTTTTTTTTTCTTTCCTTTCGGAGACAATTTTAATCTCGTATTAAATATCTTAAGGAACATCGTCTACATGTAGACATCGAAAGGAGAAGATTAATGTCTCGCTCGTGTCGTTAGTGGGCGAAAAATATACGAGTGGGCTAAATCATGTTGGAATAAGGGCTTGTTTAGAGTTTCGTTTGTAGTGTACACAGGGAGAAGGCTTTGGCAGCCCCTGACTGGACATATAACAATTGGAGGCTATCCTGATAGAAAAAACATCACTGCATATGCAAAATGATCTTTGAAGTGATGGAATCCAAAGAAGAAGCGAACATACCCTGCATTTTTTTTTTTTTTGACATGTTTGTTAGGACCCCTTTTGAATCTTGCCTACTCAAAGAATACGCATGCTCACAGTTGTTCTCCATCAAGTTGCACACGAGTGAGAGCCAATCATTTTGGGGAAGCCAGCGACCGCATAAAAGCCATATTTTGATTTATCAAGTTCTGAGTGTGTGTAAATTGGATGAATCTGCCTGGTAAGTTGAGCGCCCGTTGCCACAGTGCACTTAAATGAGCCATTTGGAAGGAAATGCAGGGAACACAGTTGTCCTAGGTGATATAGAATTCTATTCAACCCTTGAATCACTCCAGTTACATTGCTAGATTAGTCTCCAGCCCCCCCGGCATTTCAAAAATTAGGTTTTCGTCCTCGTCTCTTATTTTGCTAACGCTTTGTCCACGCCACAATAATCGTCATTGTTCAGTATTAGAGGTGAATTAGTTACCCTAAATTCTAATGGCAATGTCCAAGTACTGTAACTGCCAATGCACCAAATCCTGGGAGGTTAAAATATGGAAGAGCAGATGAACAAGACCCTGGAAAGCTCTTTTAAAATGAATATTGTGACTTTCCAAGGTGTGTAAAATACACCCGTTATCACAAATTTATGATCCATCTTCATTTTATATGCACTGGCGCACACACACACACACACACACGCTCACAGCTCCAGGGTGTGCCCAGCATCAGCATGAGTACACTTGCTGCCTGCTCTCTTGCTCCTTGTGTCCTTATTGGTTCCTGCCAAATCTGGCCATCCAATCACATTAGGCGGAGCAAGTGTGTGCACAGACTTGCAAATAATCTGCGCTTTTACAATAACAGCACACAACCTGCACAGCCATCTATCTCGACGACGACATTTCCCCCTTTGCTTTGTACGCTTCTTCGTCTTGGGTGGTGAATGTTGGTTAAGGGTCTCAAGGGGTCATGTTAGTTTGACGTCAACCTTAAGTTTTCCAACCCAAAATTAGTATGTGCTATCGCCTATACCTTACATAAATACGTAATTGTATACATTTTTAAGGGAATATCATAATACACAAAATGTGCCCCAGATTGTATTTGCATCTATTTCTTGTTTTCCTGAGCCAGTGGTTCCGCTGAGTGGGGGCTTCTAAAGCTGTTGTGAATTATTAAGCAGAGGTGAATTATGGGGCTGCAGTGAGCGAGAGAGGGCGAGAGAAAGAGCGAAAGAGCAAGAGAGAGATTGAGCAAGCGAGAAAGAGAGAGAGAGGTCTGGACAAAAATAGGTCAACCTAGTTGTGGCAAACCAGGCAAGTAGAAATGATTCTCTCTCTGAGGAGGCGCTCTATGTGTGTGCGTGCGTGTGTGTTTGTGTGTCAGGGAAGGTTGCATATTTGTCAGGAGCTCTCGAGCACTTATTTAAAGCAGACAACAAAGCTCCCGCCTGTATGCCAGTCGTGTTGTATGTCAAAACATAAGAAGTACATCTCGTCCATAAAAGGAAGCTATTGTGGAAACGTAAACAATCATTAGGAGTGTGACACAACACGGTGCAGTGGTAATTTGACTTGTGAGTTAAATTTGTCGTGTAACCAAGCTTGTAACTTAATGTATCCTAATAAAATGAATGGAAATCCTTGTTGTATAGAAGCCCCAAAAAACATAAAATAAGATATAAGTAAGTAAACTGGCTTCATAAAAGTTATAACTAGTTGCGATTGTGCCTTTAAGGGCCGTTTAAAATTTAGCTTCGTTTATTATTATTATTATTATTTAGCTTAGTTCATGTGTCTGGGTGTGAGCTCTTTGCCTGCTCCTTGCAAGTGTTGTCATGTTGCATTATTCAATAACTTATTCTTTTTCACTCGAGCAGTGGCATATGAGACGCTTGACCAAGCAACTGCTCAAAACCTTAGGTAAGTTGGGGCATGCCTAAGTTCGACTTTATTTTACATGATCAAAGTTGCAACAGTCAACCAGAGGTTCTTTTTCAGGAATTTGGGAGTGTAAATCAATCAATCAACGTGAGAATATTTAAAAATCTACAATACTTCAAGTCAATTTCAAAATCCATTTTCCAATTAGAAATAATGTAAAACTTAAAATATTGTTTCCCAAGCACTCACCATTGTGAAACTTGTGTAAACCGCACAGGCAATCGTTTAAGTTATATAATTTAACATTCGTAACTGAGTTAAAGTTAGAACTAAAATAAAGTAAAACTCATTCTTTGAGTTTGTCAGATATTCCTAAAATGAATGAAGCCTTTAATCTGGCTGCCAGAAGCCAGAATAAGTCATCTTGAGCTCTGTGTTTGCTTTTTGGATAAGCTCTATGTTTACATTTCAGTGTACTCATGAAGTGATGGCTTTGAAACAGAGTTTGGACGGTTGCCGTCATACATTTTCTTTTTGCCATCACTGGCGCTCAAAGCCAAAGAAAAAGTCAAACATTTGTGGAGTTAGATGCTTACTAAACTGGTCAGTGGCGTATTTTTTCCATATTTCACATTTTTATTTATTTGCTTGATTGATTTTCCATTTTACTTTTACGTCCGCCTCAGTTCAGAGGTTGCGGGTTCGATTCCGGCTTCGGCCTTCTTGCGTGGAGTTTGCATGTTCTCCCTGTGCCTGCGGGACTTTTCCCTGGGAAATCTGGTTTCTGTTTGATAGTAGGCCATGAAAATGATTAGGATGTATATGACTGTATTTAGAAAATGACAATAGATGATCTCCGAGCCAGTCTAATTACAGCCCCCCCCCCCACCCCGCCCCCGCGCCGCCTCCCAAATAAATAAAGAACAGAGATTATCGAGAGATTGTCACAAATACATCAAACATTCCTTTGACTGTTTCCAGTGAAGACAGACTGCTAAATGCATTTCTGTATAATCAACTTCCTCTTGTGACTGTTATTTACATCATAATCCCGCAAGTGCGATATTGCAGCACAGTTGAGTGGTTCAACAAGAGTTCAGAACAAGAAGAAGCACTTACTGGTTGATTTTAGAATTGTACCCCCCCCCCCCATTTCTTTTTTTTTTTTTTAAATAAACCCTTTTAATTTAAAACCCTTTAATTCTCCATGCACAATTACTGTAGCACGTTCTGGGTCAACTTTAAATATATTAAATATATTAATTGTCTATACCAAATGTTTAACTCCAGATCTTTTCAAGGTTTATTAAAAGCCTGACTGACATTAATGTAAAGATGTTTTGGAGGAGAGGGAACATCTATTGATCATGTAAGCGTTTGTATTTGCGTAACTAAAATGTGAATCATAACTTTTTGTATATTAAGAAAATAAATTGAAGTAAATAGTACGCCAAATTGGGATGAAGTATATACATATATACATTTATGTACATTTGCTAGAAATGGTATTTCCTGGGGTTTGGACACAAATGGCACTGGTATAATGGTCAGTATAAAACCTTTTTTTTGTTGTTGTTTTTCTATTGTATTAATTTATATTTTGATATCAGAACAGTGCTATTTTTCTTGACTTAAAGCACATCAAACATTTATTTAGGGGTGCTCCTTTCATTTGATTCAGTAAAATTGCCTTGATATACGAGTGCATTGAGTTCCCAGCTTTAAGGAAGAAAAGTCAACTTTGTAAGTTAAGGTAGTTTAGTTTAGCACATCTGTCGCATCTAAACGCAAGAAAATGCACTTGTGCGTTATCTGTGCGTACGTACGTCTGCGAGGGGTGATGAGGTTTATGTGTGTGTGTAGGCAAATGTGAGCGAGCTCAAGAAGGCGGGGCGAGCGAGGAGAAGCATGACCTACATTTGGCAAAGCTCATCGTATGAGCATGAAACTGCCTAACATCACCCCAGAGCTCTTCAGCATGGTGCCACGTGATTGGCTGCTTTCAGCTCCAGCCTGACAACAGCACTGGCATCACCCAGGGGCGTGGGGGCAGGGGGTAAAGATGAGGATATGGGGCGGAGGCACATACATTTAAAAACAAATAAATTGGGGGGGAAAAGAGGACAAGGTCAGAGTGACACTCCTGTATAAACATATTTTGAATTGTTTACATTTTAGTCTCACATTGGGAGTGGGAAGCTGCTTCTGCAATGGAATTTTTTTTGGTCAAGGTTATCATGTGCTTAAGATAAGATACGGAATGTATCAATGATGTGCTTGTCATGTCATACGCACCTTTCTGATTTGTATACTTTTTTTATTAGCACGGTAGTATTTGGGTGGGGGCGTCTGGGAAAGAGTGACTGATGGGCATCGACTTTGGTGTAGCAAACAGTCACAAAACAGAGCCAATTTGAAGCACAACACCTCTGCAGCTGGCAAAGACACAAGTGGGCATGCACACACACACACACACACACACGCTCACGCACGCACGCACGCACGCACGCACACACTACTTTGACAATGCGCCTCCGCCTTTCTCTTTCCCAGAGATCCCCAGGCACAAGGCATTGTGGGATTCTCTCTGGCAAGGCTCTGGCTCTTCACAGCTTTAATCTTTTAGTTGTTTCCATAGAAACGATATGTTCACTCAGTAACTGTCAGATGGCTTCTAAAGCAAGACGTATGTAGGGGAATGTCCTCAGTGAACACGAGCCCTCGCCCTCGCCAATGATAAAGACAACATCTCAATCACTGTACAGACGCATTGATCCTGATTATAAATAATGCCATGAAGTATTGATCATGCACACACTACTTCAATTATCAATTTCCTTATTCCTGGAGTCTGAATTTTTTTCCCCCCGGCATGATCCCAGCTCATTTATATGCTGTACATTTGCTGGTTTGCCGAGGACACTCGGAGCGCAGTTAGTGTTATCTAAGGTAGTCTCCACCCTATGCATCACATCTTTTTTTTTTTTTTTTTTGACAGTTTACAGTCAATTCCAAGGCGCAGTAATCCCTCGCTAACTTTTTAAATGATGACCTAGTGAAACAAATGAGATGAGTTTGATTAATAGCTAGAGTGCTTCAGTTGTTTGGGATGGAAAATTGAAAAGATGAACGACCCGGAAAAGTTCAAACTTTGCGAACGACGATAAATGATCAATGAAATGATGAAAAATAAAAATGCTGGAGTGGTGGTACGCATGGTGAGTAGGAGCCAAAATTATGTTAGTCATCATAATAGTTATTTTATAGCCCATAATTTATGCCATAAGAAAATAAAAAGCCAACTACTCTGGGCAGTAAAAAAAAGTTTGGATTGTAAAAAAATATATATACCTATTTAATAATAATTATGATAACGCCCAAAAAGTACACACGCAATGACCAGCAGAAGGAGTCTTCCCCCAAAGAAAAGCACAAGTCCCCATTTTTTCTGCCTGTGTCCGTTTCCATGGAGACACGGTTAAAAATAACACAGGCTTGTTTTGTGCCATTTCTACAACATAGCTGAGACATAAACACACACGCAAAATAATAACTTTTAGTGCACGGCATCTTTCTTCCACCATTGTCTTTTGGGGAACTTAATTGACCCGAGTATTATTTGAAAAATATCTCAAGCCACACCAGCTAACAAATATGTTAGGGAAAAAAGTATACCTACTGAACAAAAATGATGATCTCATCTAAATTTACTAAGTGTGAAATCTAGGCCTGATTAGTTTAATATTATTCTTTTGTATGAATGGCAACAGGTAGATAGATACGCAAGGTCATTGAGTCTCACTACACTATGGTGTTTTGTGATAAGGCTATGCTGATAAAAAAAAAAAAGTCCACATATCCAAATAGGAGTAGCTGTTAGCCAAGTAGAATAGAGCAGAAGAGATTTGAATAATTTCCCCCTCTAGTTTACATACAGCTAATACTCAACCTTTTTAGGAACACTGATGTAAAACACACAGTGCTGCTTTTCTAAACAGATTTGAAGACATGTGGCAATACATCTTTTAATTTTAGACATTCAATTAAGATTTCTCAGTTTTATACATTTCAATCCATACTGAAAAAAATTGTTAAAATTGCTCAATTTTATTTTGTCAAGTGTCTACATGAAAGAAAATCGTCCTGAAATGTAGACAATATATCAATAGTTACATTTTATTTCATGTAACCACTTGACAAAATAAAATAGAGCAAATTTAGCCAAAATCTGTTTTCAGTGCAGCGGTTTATTTTCTACCCTTTACAATTGTTACAGGATAATGAGAACTGATTGCATAACAATTGTATGCGAGTTTCATGGAAGAGAGGCAACCAATCATTTGTTGCACTTAAAAAACAAACCATACGAACAAACACGTACTATTTAGTGATTTATCAGTCCTATTTATGTTGATGTTAATCCGCAATGAGTGAAATATATTTTGCCACTAGGGGGCAGTATAAGAACTTTCAGAAGCAATAGTGTGCACAAGCAGGATAATTCCCCAAACATCTAACCTGCATTTATTTACGCCGGTTTGCCAAATCGCTCTGATGTAACAGTGATTTAAAAAAAAAAAAAAAAAAAGGCTTATGCCGGACATTGTGACTCAGCCCTGCTAACCAATACAGGCAGGCCATTAAACATGAATTTAAATGAGCGTTTCAATCGCACACATTTGTTATGCCAAAAATGAATTGCAGGTTGGGGGCAGGCGGTGGGGTGTAGAGGGCCATGAGACAATAGTGCAGGTGTGCAGCACAAAAAACAAGACGGGTAAGGAGGAGACTTACATTATGAATATGGATGCGGAGAAGTACAAAGGCGCAACAGGGTTGCAATGAAAATCTAAAAAAAAATAAAAAAAATCATGAGACTGAAATTGAAATTTAACAAGGTAGTATTTTATTAGGTAAAATTGTTTAATCAAACAAGACACAATTGACTACTTTAGAAATTTGTGTAAATGGCTTAAATGATTAATTTAGTCTTTTTTCCTGCAGTAGTTGCAGTTTGTGATGTGTCAGTCGTGTCATGTGACTGGTTAGTGTCACGTGATATGTGTCTCAGGTGTGAATGGGGAATATGTGTCAAATGTGGCATTATTGCTCAATGAAGTCACTGAACATATAGCCATTAATGTCCAAGTTGCTGCTGGCAACAAAAGTGACAGTTTCCACCCTCATGTGTTAAAAATGTCAGGTATGATTAGGCAGCAGATGTCTAGACTGTCTTTCTGTCGAATTTTGTTATTCAGTTAAAAAAAACGTGCTGACTATGTTTTTGGTTATCTCAGCAAGACATGGTTGAAATCTTAAAGTTCCTCAAGACAACTGCCAAATTGCCAATGCTACAAAATGTACATCCAAAATCAGTGGCAGCCAGAGCTCCAGATTACAACAGATTACAGGCATGAACCTTTCTCCTTCTATGTTTGTGAAAGATGTCGCTTTTTTTTCACACCATTGATTTCCAATTGCCTTGTGTTTCAATGACTACTGGATTCTGCACGTGCATACTTTGTCGGTCACTTACTGCACAGAAGAAGCATGTGATACTCTTTCGCAGTCGCATGTGGTGGATTAATGCATTAATGCTTGGTAGTTGACTGCACCGAGCCAAACTCATGCACCCCACCCCTCCACGTATTACTGCATCATGAGGAGATTACGGTCATGGACAGGCCATGCCCAGGCGGGACCCTACCATCGCACTCATATTACGGGGGGGTGGGACTCATTTTGAACCAAACGTTTTGTGATATAATATTACTCTTTTAAAGTGCAAAATAATTCCAACTGAAACAACAAAAACAACTTTCACTTTTTGACTGAACTAAGCAAGCAAAGGCATTTTCAATCAAATGATGGGCCATATGCTGAGGAGAGGGGAAAGAGGGGACAGACAGCAGATCGGCAGTTAGTTGGGTTGCAGGGAGAGGTTGTGTGACTGCAGATGTTGCTTGTCTAAATGTTTCGCTTTGCAGAGAAATATTTAGAGCTGAGTTTGCGAGTGAGTCAAGAGCTGCAGAGAAAGGGATGAGTGACAAATAAAGAAGGGAAACGGGGAGCTGCTAATTATGGCTTTGGCTTGTCTCGGGATTGGCTGTGCCTCTGTGCCATCTAAAGGTAGGGATTCAATAACTTGTTTCATAATGTACATTTAATCTGTTTCCCAGAATGGGTGAATATGGCATCATGGAGTGTTCTGTGGACAGAATGCAAAACAAAAAATCTACTAGTTGTATGGTCCGCGTCTTCCTTTGTAATTATATTTTACATTTAGAAGTCGGTAACTCGTTATTTGATTTTAGAATTATCAAAATTGAAATACAGATTGATTTTCCTCATTTGTTGTCTGGAGAGAGGAAGTAAAATACTAATAACCGTTTGATTTTTAGTTTATTTTTTAAACGAAAACATATATAGCACGAGACATTTAAAAAAAAAAATAACGGCTCATAGATTCCCGAAAGTTGCCACTGACAGCATTTTTCATACTGACCAGAAGATGGCGACAGCGTGGAATTCAAACTAGACACACTTGGAGAAAATTATTGTAAAATAAGGAAAGAGATAAAAGAAGTTTTTTTGTGTTATTCATGTTTGTAATTAGCAGTTGTTGATGGTTCGTCATTACAGTACACATTTTTGTCTTCAAACGCCACACTGTCGCCATCTGCTGGTCAGTATGACAAATGCGGCCAGTGATAACTTCCGGGGGGAAAAGCACCTCTTTCATCTTTAACTGCCAACAAGTGAATTGAGACACAAGTGAATAAGGAACAGAGTGAATAAAGAACAAAGACAAGATTACGTAACAAAGAACATACGTACAAACCCGCACCCATGACCTTTTTTTTTATTTGTGTCTCGTGCTATATTATTTTCGTTTTAGAAATAAAAGCTTAAAATCAAACTATTCTTAGTCTTTTACTAACTCTTTCCTGACGATAAATGAGAAAAACTATTTCAATTTTTATATTTCTATCTTAAAACTAAACTCAAATAAGTTGTTTCCAAATTTAGTAACTGCTTCTAAACGTAAAATCTAATAAACAAAAAAGACACGGACCATATCGAAATTAAATGTAGTTATTTTACCATGACGGCTTTACCTTTACTGTCCGGGTCAAAAAAATAAAAGCAGTAAAATATAATAAAAGTCATTCATTCACTCTGAAATGTTATCTAAAGTAAGCCAAAAAAAAAATTTAAAATCTCATTCTTTTGTACGACTATTGCAAAATTTGTGCGCACTGAAGCTGTTGGAGGTCATATTTGATTCATATTTGTGGATTGCAGATTAACCACATAATAAGATAGTAAATACAATAGTAGTAATGAAATAGTAAAATAGTCCTGAGAACAGAGCAGGGCTCCAAGTGGTCATCAGAAGCAGCCAGCAGCATTGAGATTGCTATTCAGCTTTTGTTCTCTTGTAACAAACTGACCAACTAATTCTTCCAGAAATGTTGTGATCACAACAGCAGTCTGACAAGATTTTGCACTTAGTGCTTCTTGACCCACATACAAACTAATACGGCCTCACTTAATGACTTCTATTTGCCAACATCTTAACTTGTCTCAGTCCAGTCTAGTTTGGACTATTGAGTTTCTATTCATGCATTATTTATTTGTGGTTTTCACATCCTAATCTTGTATTGTGACTGTGTTTTTATATTTGATTACTGATTACAATTTATTACGTACTCTACATGTACTACATGTTAGTGTTCCTCTCTGAACTGGTTCAACAAAACTCAATGCAAGCTGCTATTTATATGCCGATGACTCACGGGTCTATTTCTTGTCAGACAACAGCGCAACTCGTCGAAACGCAATCCCGTTTTACAGATGTTGAAAATTAGCGTAATGAAGATCAGAATCCAGATATCAGGCAACATTTTATGCTAAGGATTGAAAACGAGTTATTAAAATCGACCAACAACGTATTCATCATTTGTGACATGAGGCAGAGTAATTGTGGGCATGTGTAATTGCATGTGATGCAGGGTATGCCAACTCCAGCTCCAATTTAATCATCACAGATGGCCCCTGATGATCCTATAATGCAGTCGTGTGCGCCTTTAGACAAAATGTTACACGTGCGCTGAGGTGAAATCAATGTTGGCTGCTGTAGTTTCACATCAACCTGACTGACTTGCTCCACGCACGCACGCACGCACACACACACTTTCAGAAATGAAATGGTATAAAATTGGATGCCTTTTGAGCGCTTTGATGTTTAAATGACACAGAACCAAAACGACTACTTGGCATTTGAAGCAGGCTTGAGGACTCGGACCATATGAATCTTTAACATGTGTGCCCATATTTATTAGCAAAAACATGCTGTGAAGACTTTCCATAAAGTCTGCTCACAACCCAGGTTAAATCTTTTTCCTCCCTGATATCCATAGATCTTAGAACAGTCGAGATGTTTGACTTTGATTACTACTTTCCCATTAGTCAGGGCTGGGGTGCCATCCTGTGGCATCTTAAAGAATTACAGAAAGAGCACAGAAATATATTGAGACTATCAATAGATGAGTTTTTGAGTGAATCACTGAGGATAGGATTAGAATAACTACTCCCACGCCACTCAAGTTTTTCCGTCAATGACTTGGCATGAAGATCCAGAGCAAAATCTTTGCAAAAGCAGTATCATGTCATCATTCATGTCTTCCTCTTTCCCTCATTTTTCAGCTGTATCAAACTTGGATATAGAGAGCAAGTTGTCAGTTCACTATCAGGCTCCATGGCACCAACAACACAACGTATTCCATCCACGCACCCGACCACCATGTCTGGAGGAATTGCACAAGAACGCTCAGTTCAGCCTCCGAGCTTTGCGCAGAGGTGACAATTATCCTGACCTGAAATTCAGTAATGTTCATTTGGACGGACATTTTCATGCGTGCGTGCTTACAATTTTCAGACGAAAAACAGAACGAGCCACCCACGAGTCGGGAGAAGAACAAGGTGACTATCTCTGTCTCAACGGCGCCCCCTATACCCACCTTCCCCTCACCGCATTCCATCAGACGGCAACAGAGAAGTCGGCTGGCACGAGCGGTAAGGCACTGCAAAGACCATGCAGGGAAGGGGCAGGACATTTTTCACGCTGTAAGCTTGTTCGCCTACTGTCCTATCAAGGTTAGGGTTATTTAGGGTTTTTTTTTTTGAAATGGGGGTTCACTGTTGATGATGAGCATACGGGTACCAAAGACTTTAAGACAAGGCCTGTAAATGCGGAGATGATTAGACAGAAGGGTAAGTAGACAAACAAGAAAGGAAACAGTAATGATGACATGAGCTCATATTTTATATACTATGTATACTTTTTTTCTGCCTATAATCAAACTGACCCAAAATTTTATTGTGGTGTTGCCATGCAGCAAGAAAGAGAAGAGCGAGAGCGAGAGTTAGACTATCAACATAGTAAGGTAAAAAAAAAAAAAAAAAAGTTCATTCATGTGTTTACACCATCCCATCATGTACTGTAAAAAGTGTCATTCCATTTCAGATTCAGCTCCATTGTTTTTTGTTTGCTTTGTGTTTACAGAATAATCTTTTGAGTCACACTAAAAACGTCCACTGTTTTGCTTCTTTTAGGAGAGAACAGTGAGAGAAACAGAAATCCAAACCATTCAAAGAAAAGTAAGAATGAGAAGCCAGACCATTTGTCCATGCAAAGATATTCAAAGCATATCACATCTTTTGATGTAGTGAGCTTCTGCACATGATATTAACTGTTTTTATTGTGTAGGAGAGACCGGGGAGAGAAGCGGATATTCAGACGATACAAAGAAAGGTAAGGAAGGTTTTTAAAAAAATAAATAAAAAATAATGCACTTCAAACACTTAAGCAATGAGGCATGGTTATTCTCTGAAGGATAGAATAAAAGAATCTAAACAAGGATTTCGGTAATAATAAGGACGATAGTTATATAAGAAAGTAGGACACACAAGGACCTTGTATTGTGATTCAAGAAAATGTTTTATTGAGTTGTTTCTAATGCGATGAAACTCATGAATTCATCTCTTTATTTTTATTATTTTTCATTACATTTTTTTGTCTTTTCTTTTCTTGCATTGTTCATTTATAGTTTGAGTGCTTTTACTCACTTCATCCAATTGAGGGATGCATCTTCATTCCGTGGAATAGAAAGGTATTGGACCTGTGTTGTGTGTTCAACTTCAGTCTATCCCATTTGTTCTGCTATTACATTTTTGTTGGATTCATTCATTTTAGTAGAAACATTCCAGAATTGGAGTATCCACAACTAGACCCCATTCAATTTCAAATAATCCACGCAGAAACATGCACAATTTGTGTAAATTATAGTTATCTTGAGACAAATGGTCAACTGCTTAATCAGTGGCGGACCTGGAGGGGGCCCGTGGGGCCACTGCCTCCCCCCCTCTCCCCCTGTAATATGCTTGGATCCCCCAGGTCCCAGACCAGATATTTGACTTGACTTTTGGGTATTTTTCACACCCTGTTTTTTTAATTATTTTTTTTAATAAATTTCCATCTATTCCCCAATGGGAACATATATTGAATCTTTATGATAAAATTTTGGGGGTTTGTTAAAAAATTTTGTTTTGTTCTGTGGAACCCCCGAAAAATCGTTTGTCTGCCAGTGTACTTAATATTCAAATAACAAATAGTTCTTGAGCAAACCACTAGATGGTTATATTTTTCTAAATATGTAACTGGACTTTTGTCCTATTTTAATGCTGCTTGTTGCGATTGACTTTTACTTGAAGGCTACCTCAACGGGCGAGGGCGACGAGGATGAAGTGTTAACAGGTCACAAAACAAAGACCTCAGCACATGCTGTCCCCTCCACCCAGGACAAAGAGACCAAATGGTCGAAGGAAAATGTGTCCCACTCCGATCAGAAGACAACTTCGGATGATACTCGTGCAGTCTCTTCCTGTATCATCCCTATCAATGTAACAGGTAAAATACAAGAGTCAAATTTGACCTGTTTTTATATTTAACAACAATAAAAACAAGTACCCTATGTCATTCTTTTATCCTGAAATTTGATGACTCTTCTTACAGTGACCCATTTATTCATTCATTTTCTGGATCGCATGTCCTCAAAATGAAAATATTTAATAATGACATTCTTTTTTTTTTTCCCCAGGAGTTGGATTTGATAGAGAGGCTAGTGCACGGTGCTCCCTTGTGCATTCCCAGTCAGTTCTTCAGAGAAGAAGGAAATTGCGGAGGAGGAAGACCATCACTGGAATACCCAAACGAGTACAACAGGACATGGGTATGTTTGTTATTTATCACTGCGTTATTTGCTTGAATATTAGTAGATAGGTTAAATTTGGGGCTAGGGTGGGGGCATATTTCTGTTTGCCAATGCGTCCGCTGCATGTGCCACATGCTCAGATCTGCACACAAGACTTGCTCACTGTAATTTGGTGACGAGCTAATTCAGATTCAGCGTTGTTCACTTCTGCACTCATGTGGCATACCCAGCAGTAGATGGCAGCATTTTCTTATTTGCATGAGACAAAACTCCACTCCCATCACATAGTATCTCATTGAATATATATGTTGGTAAAGTAAAACCTTTTTATTATTGTGCTTGGCACTGGTCGTACCAGGAGTTAAAACACAGGTGTCAAACCCAAGGACCGGGGGCCAGATCCATCCTGCTACATCATTTTATGTGGCCTGCAAAGGCAAATCATGTGTCAACTCAATGTTACTTGTTAAAATACTAAAACTAAATTGTCTTCCCTTTTAATAACCATGAGATATTGCAACAATTTCTATTAAAACCTCACTTTCAAAATAATTTTGAAAATTATTGATTTTTTTACTGAATTCTGTTGTTTGTATGTGACAATGAGTATTATTTGTATTATGTCTTATATAGTATTATATATTAGTAGTAATCTTAACTACGATGTGGCCCGCAACAAAGATGAGTATGACATCCCTGAGTTAAAAGAACCTTACACCATCGTAGAACTACCAAAAAGCATTTTCGAATATTGCGTTCCTCCAGCTAAATAGGGTTATCAATATGTTAGCAGGATCCTTTTCTGAAATAATTTTACATTTGTTTTAAAATGATTAATAATCTATAAACCTACCAATGCACGATCTTAAATGTGCCACAGACGCAGTAAATGTTGCTACATTTTCTCTGAAAAGCTTTGTCAAATATATAGGGCACCAAAACATCTGAGCTATCTCCTGGTCCACCTTTGCTTTTTTTTATTGATTTATTTTTTCATATGCATGCAGTCTTCCAAAACAATGTACAATTGAAATGTACATTGTACTATATTTCTGCAAAAAAAAAAAAACTTGTCTTGTTATACTCTCAACAGTTTTACTTTGAGACTCAACAACACCAAAATTAACAAAGCTGAATATGATAAAGCACATTATTACAGTCTAGTGGTTCAACCATCTCTCCTTCATATCCCATGTTGAAAGTGACTTTAACATGACATTACTGAGACTCAGCATGCTATGTCATTTTACATTCAGACTCAGATGAATCACCAGTAGCAAGAGAGCGGACAGTAATTGTCCATGCCAATCCGCACCAACTCTCGCTGTGTCACGAAGACTTCTCAATTAGTGGTCGCCTTCACCACACTCGAGACTCTGGCTGCCAAACAGATGATTTCCTCATAGCATGTAAGTTCCTTTGAATGTTTTCTCATGTCATTCCTTACCATTTGTCCACCAGGTTGTTAAATTAACTAGCCGCCGCTTACGCCACCACATTAGAATTCCTGATAAAATTTCATACCAATTTACTGTGGCTGGATGATTCCATGTCAACCTTTTACTATTGCTACATATGTTGCAAAACAACAAACATAAGCTTCACCAATTACAAATAACCATCCTCATTTTAAAGGACAGTGAACCCACACTATTCACGGGGGTAGCAAACCTGGGCGAAAAGCAAACGTATTGATGCCCCCGCACCCCAACATACACACAGGGGATTTATATTCCAGTTAGATGCTACAACCTTACACACAGGGGATTTATATTCCAGTTAGATGCTACAAACTGGCAGAAAAGCACTTCAAGTAGAGACAAAGAATAATCAGCAAAGCATCAACACCCCGAATCAAGTATGTGAACCCATGTCATATAAACAACTCCACAGTAGTTCATGTATTCAACACAAGCAAACTACCTATAAATGAGCCTAATCAACAATACTATTATCCGGCATGCTAACCTAAACAGCATGCTAGTAAAAATATGCATAGTGGCACTTTAAACAAACGGTGGAGCAATAAACTCATCCTTTGGCATTTACATTCAAAAGAAAATGCTGCGAGTAGACTACGTTTTATTCGGAGCTGCACTGCGAGACAAGCAAAACCACTTTCTGTTTTACTTTGTCCAGAAGGCGCATTCAACGACCACCAACAAAAATGGGGAAAAATATTTATATATATATTAAACCTAACAACAATAATACCAACGTGAATGTGCAAGGGTTCACTGTAGCGCCAGCACATGAATTCAAATGATATTTTCATAATCAAGTGATGTAACGAATGTCACCATCTGTCCCCATGGTATTCTCTTCAGGCACAGCCGCTCCTTCCAGGAGACGCATTCGAGCTCAACGAGGCCATCAGGGAATACCGGCATCTCTTTCCCACTCAACAGGCAACATTTCTTCCCTTGGTGATCAGTCCGACTCGACATACACAAGTACCGCAACCCACACTGGACGTTTGCGATCTCGCAGCCTTCCACGAGAAGGTGGTCGCCTGATGGATAGTGATGAGGACGACGATGACAATTACGATGATGATGACGACGAGGATGAGGAATTGTCACCGTATGAACCAGAGGACTTTATTCCCCCTGGTCCGAGTCCGAGGCTGAAGATGATGATGATGAAGGATGAAGAGGAGAGCACAGATGACCAGGCAGCTCCTGAGCCACTGCAACTCGGAAGTTTAAAACGGTTGCAACGATCTGGGGAAAGAGATCGGGGAGGAGGGAGCCCAGAGCATTGCTGGATGGAGAGAGGCCGGTCTCGCTTGCCCCGCAAAGCTGACATGGGCAGCTGCGAGATCTCTTCAAGTTCCGATACGTTTAGTAGCCCGATTCACTCCGTGTCTACAACAGGAGTCCTGAGTAGCCATGTAGACCCCAAGGAAGACCATCAGTCATCCAGTGGCAATTGGAGCGGATCCAGTTCTACCTGCCCATCCCAAACCTCCGAAACCATCCCCCCACCTTCTTCTCCACCACTTACAGGCTCGTCTCACTGTGACTCAGAGCTGTCACTCAACACCGTACCCAATGCCATGGATGAGGGCTTTTCCCTGGATCCCTCATACCATTCCGAATTGAGACCTCAAGGACCAGGCCACAGGTCAAGCTCATTCACATCCTCAGCAACAGATCAGCTGGATGATGCAGGGGTCAGTACAGCTAGCGAGGGGGAATGGGCATATCCTCCAGACCAGGACCAGCTTGACCCAGACCAATACCATGACCACACCCAAAACGTATGTCCAAACCAAGACTACAGCTCCAAACAAGCGCGAGAACAAACATGTTTCAGTGAAAAGACCAACATTGCTGACAAAGACATTGGCTCTCATTGCTCATCTGATGCAGAGGGTTTGTGTACATCTGAGCAATTTGGGAAGAGTAATAAGAGTTGCGGACACTACATATATAACTATGCAGACCAAGGGACTGATTGTGGCCAATCCAACATTGTCGCACAACCTCCCATTTCCCATGGAGTTTACTCCCCAGCCTCGTCTGAGTACAAAAGAGGCACCATGACGCTCGGGAGGCCCTGTCGCCCACTGAGGAAACCCAAACTAAAACCTCCTCCACCTATGCGAACGTCCTCCCTGAAAGAGCCGAGTAGTAGTGTTGACGTAGGAACGGACACACAAGCAGATCAAGACCAACCAAAGATGGTTAGTGAACAAGACCTGACATTGTCTTCCACAGATATGAAGTTGGAACTGGAACTGGTAGGCATTCCAGAACCATTGGAGACGTCTTGTCTTGTGGCAGAGCCTATGGGAACATGGGTAATGGGACTAGGAGAAAGCGTAGACATAGTAGAACCCATGTCCTTTAGCTCAGCAGATACACACTCGTTTAAAGATGAAGGAGCTGTGCAATCAGACTATGCAGACCTCTGGCTACACAACACTGAGGTCAAGTCCAACACTTGTGAGTACAAATCCCTGTCAAACTCAAGCACGGCGACAGGCACAACTGTTATGGATTGTGTTAAGTCACCAGACAGCTCGTCCTCCTCTGACACGCAATCCCAGACTCTTTCCCAGTCTTCTGAGACGAGAGCTGCTAGTCCACCCCACCCGCCTGGAGACTTTAAACTTGGGTCACCCGAGAAGTTGGCTGGTTTGGCATCACCATCCAGCGGTTATTCAAGTCAATCAGAAACACCAACTTCTACTTTGCCCTCAACTTCAGCAGCATTCTTTCCAGGCCCACTGTCCCCCTCCACCGGCAAAAGAAAGCCCAGAGTGCCAGAGAGAAAGTCTTCTCTTTCATCCTTGCAACACCTACCGAGAGACGGAACTTCTATAGCCTCTGCTTACAAGAGAGACCCAGACTTCCCACCGCCACCTTCTCAGCTTGATCTTAATATTCTTCACAGTGGCTATGTCAGACATACGCTGTCGCACAGAACACAACACTTGCACACACTTCACCACAGCAAACACAGAGTCGCAAATGTTATTCCCACAGGAACAAAGACGTCGGTCCATGAGACATTAACTAGCAACCCCCCACCATGCGCAAACACCACCGCTTTGATTCCAAACGCAAATATGTTGGCCATAACGCCATCAATTCTACGTTCAGTGCAGCTCCACTCTGTCAGCAAATCGAGTAATACTGTGACCAGCTCAGACCTGGAATCTGCAAGTGGACCAGCAACTGTTACCAAACCCAAATGTCCTAGTGGGGCGACTCTCGCCCCGCCCCCAATCAACACCAGGCCGCTCCCTCCTCGTAGACCGCCCCCGAGACCTCCAACTCAGGACCACACCTCCTCCCCCGATCACTCTCAACCACCTCCCCCTGGACGTCACCCTGACGGGCCTCCTTCTTACGAAAGCCTACTACTTAGACAAGATCGATACGGGCCTGGAACCTTCTGGTCGATGACAGCGTTCAGGACTCGTTTGGACCCATTTTCAGAACTCTCAGATGACAGTTCGCCTTTGCATCGGCCAGTGCCACGTGCTCCTCACCCTTCACCGGTGGATCTACACACACATATCCGCTCACACACAGAATTTAGAGGGCTCACACATTCAGCTCGCGCACACCCAGAGTTTCGGATCTTGGGAGAGTGTTCTTTTTCCCAAGATGATGATGATGATGAAGATGACGAGGAAGAAGAAGAACAAGTAAAAGAATCCCAGAGGGCCACATGTCACAGGGTGGGCATGCGAATAGATCACCCTCCCCCTCCAGCCTACGAGTTTGCAGGAGGATCCCACCTGGACTCAGGGCCCTGGACTAGTCCAGTCAAAGTGCCTGGTACCACAGTGGAGACATCGCATCCTTACCTAATCAGCGATGCCAGGAGGATAAGACAAGTGGTGCAGGAAGAAGAGGAAGAGACATCAGGTGCTACCAGAAGTGCCCATCACCTGCTGCCACAAGAAAATAAAGATGACTCCACCACTCCTGACACAGAAGACTATTTCAGTAAAGGTATGCTTGCATAATGTAAAACAACGGGAATGATCAGACATCAATTTTGTGCGCTATACATTTTTTCTGTGGCAGATTCCACACCTACTGACAACTCACTTTCCCCTTTGACGGATGACGCCAAAGTTGATGACGATATTATGACATCACCCAACAAGTCCAGAACAACCGAGGATCTGTTTGCCATGATACACAGGTGCTGTAAATCAAAACCACGACACACTACCGTAGAATTCATGTGCAAAAAGATTACTACTATTAGATTAATGCAATATAGCATGTGTATTTTTTTGCTTGCTTCTTGACTCTGACTTTTTCCATTCAGATCCAAGAGAAAGGTCCTGGGCCGCAAAGATTCGGGAGACTTAAACGTGAAGTCTCGTCTCTGCCCGGCAGCACCAGTGAATCCGAGCAGTGTCACCAATGCCATTATGCCACCGCCCCCTCCGCTCAACACCCCAGCCACCATAGCCACTGCATCCGGGTCGCAACGCGTCCCTGTTCCAATCTACCGCAGCGCCAAAAAATCCAGTACATCCAATGAAGAGTTTAAACTATTGTTGCTGAAGAAAGGCAGCAGATCTGATTCGAGTTACCGCATGTCAGCCACAGAAATTCTCAAGAGCCCTATAACTCCAAAGAGCCACGGGGAATCCATCTTGGAAGGTTCCATCAGTCAAACTGAAGAGAACCTCCCAATGCATCAGGAGCCACCGCTTTCCAACTCGGACCCGATCCAGATACCAGGCCTCTTTCCCAGGGCCAACTCTGAGAGCTTCACCCCCAAAATACTGCCTATGACCGCTGCATCTCGACAGGGACGTTCTCGGGTTCCACCAGTAGCCAACAGTAGTCGCTATAGTACTCGTAGCCGCCTCTACACTGCTCCCATGCAAGCCATTTCTGAAGGGGAGACAGAGAACTCAGATGGAAGTCCCCATGATGACAGATCTTCATAGAATGAGTTGACAGATATTCTTCTTCTTTTTTGTTTTCAAATGGCCCCTTCCTACTTTTATAATATTGGGTGTCTCTTGATGCCTTTGGTCTAATGCACCCCAAAATCTGACTGTTGCTAAAATGTGCCCAGTATTAGGAACTGCAATGGAACTGTTGGGTTTCAGATGTTCTAAGAAACTGAATGACAGAGTCATTAAAAAAAAATGTTTACCTTAAAACTATAGGAAAAAGAATAAATCCCTCATAGATCAAATATCTATTTTGATTGAACTGTCTTTTTATATACGTAAAAAGAATAGAAAATGAAGTTGCAAAAGAAAGATAAGGTGACATTTTGTGAAAGGACTGCATGTACAAGCACATGCAAGAGTCACTGATATTTCTACTTCCTGTCTTGTTTGGTGTGGGTGTGTGTGCTGTTGAGGAACTGCTTTCGTTTGAAATGAAAAAGTCATACAAATTGTAACATTCTTGCAACTGTTGCTGCCCAAAGCAGAAACCAGACTTTGCATTATAAACAAGCAGCAAGGTTTATCTTGCGCGTAGGTTACAAAATGCTCCCAACTCGAGTTTTTGATGATTTCCATCAGCACACCAGGGAGCATACCATAAGACGACCTCATATTTCTTAACAGAAATGATCTTATAAAATTTAATATGATGCATGGATTTTTGTAAAACTTATCCAAACTTATGCTGAAGTTTCATCATGTTGCATGACCAGAATGGAAACATCCCCTAGATTCTCAACTGTCAACATTTTTTGTGCTTCCTTCGTATCATATGGAAAATGATCCTGTGAAAAATTTTAGTGACTGATTGATTTGTAACACATTTCCATTGACCCAAATGATTTATTTCTGGGATTCTAAGGAGCAAGGGGCCCATTACTATAGTAGACAAGGGGTCCATTTGTGGAAGACTTTGGGACAATTGCAGTGGCCTTTCTTTGCTAGATTTGCTTGCGTTTAGTGTGACCCTACATGGAGCCAGGCCAGAATCATATTTTAAACCAACCGTGTCATGCTGTTCTAACTTGAAGTAGAAAATAGGGCGTTTTAAAACGCACCATTCAGCGCAAATGGTGAAAATGCTTTAGAGGGTCCAAAATCGGGTTGACCAGAGAGTCATTCGCAAAGCTTTCCAATAACCGACCTCTCTTTTGCACTTGATGATTCTTCAAGAATATTCATAAGAAGTTATATCTTATAATGAAATTCCATATGTATATTTGTATTGAATATAAAGTCATATCTATGTAAAACCAGAAGACATTTTTTAACAAGAGTGTAGCAAAGAAGAACAGGTCTCACTGACAACATGACATACAAGTCTTAAGAATGAACACTGTTCTCTCCTAGTTGCCTATCCTTCATTTGCACTGACCTGACCCAGTAGCACCAGACAGGTGAGAGCTCAACCCAGTGACTGCTGTGCACCATTTTGTCTAACCTGACAAATATTCTTGTCGAACACACTGCCCAAGTTTTAAAATCAATTCTTTGGCTGTGGTCTTTGGACTCCATTTCATTTCAAGGTTACCTTCCTATAGTACATCAGTGCATTTATTGAATCTCCTCGAGCAGCGATTCTCAAACTTTTTACTCAAGTGCCACCTAAAAAAACTACTTAGGTTCCCAAGTACCACCATCATGACCAACATTAAGATGCACTACTAGGTTCAAGTGTTCATTAAAAACAAGACAGACAGGTTTTATTCTTCAAATAGTACCACTCCTAAAGATATATATTTTTTATTATAATTAAAAGCATGGGCCAGTATCAGATTCTGACAATATGACCTTGAGCAAAAATATTTCACTGTCTTGCATATACAGTACAGTTCTAAAAAAATATTGTTCTGGGAGTAAAAAAAACATTTTCATCTCAACGTACTTTGTTTTTAAACAATGTTGAATGCAATTTGGTTAATTGGTTAACGTAAGAATAAAATAAATTTGAGTAATCGCTGGCACTCACAAATGTGATATATTGGGAGTACCGCCTCCTCCAGCAGTCACTCTTCAAAAGTGTGTTTTGCATAGCCTTTCTCTACCAAGTCTTGGTACAAATTCCCAAAAGAGGCAATTTTTTTTCTGCAAGGGCAAACGTTGTCAGGCTCACTAACTGCTTGCACCCAAAATGAGAAGGGTCTTATCACTTTGCCCTCACTGATGTGGTTTTGAAAATCTGACATTTTAAAACCTTGGTATCACTTGAAACCTGTAATTGGGCCAAGCCTATTGTCAGCATTATGCACAGTTTGCACATTTACCCTGAACTTATAAATACAGACAATTAAAATGTATTGCACATTAAAGTAAAATTAAATTGCACCTAAAAAGATAAAATGCAAATGTATTCAACTTCAAAGTTAAATACAACTAAACTGTACTTGGGCAGTAATTCTTTCACGTACCACTAGAGGGAGTGCACATTCCAATACGCACTACGAATCACTTGAACTTGAGTGTTAACAGAGAAAAAAAGGACCATCAGTTAACAGTTTGAACTCTCCCCTGCCTGTCACAGCAAACATTACTCACATTCAGAGACCGCACTTCAATAGGAACCATTCACTGTATTCTGTGAATACCTCAACAAACATATTGTTTTACTGCAAATGCAAGATAGATAGATAGATAGATAGATAGATAGATAGATAGATAGATAGATAGATAGATAGATAGATAGATAGATAGATAGATAGATAGATAGATAGATAGATAGATAGATAGATAGATAGATAGATAGATAGATAGATAGATAGATAGATAGATAGATAGATTGACACATACTCAGCGAGCCCGAACTGCAGAACTGACACTGTGTAACTTGGAGTGAGTAAAAAAGCTGTGAATTGCGCATACGAATTTCACATTCATGACACCCACATGGCTTCATGGCACTCGTTCCTGACCATTGTTTTTATTTGTCGTGTTTTCTATCGCATGCAATAAGACACAAATGACGAAAGATATAAAAGACACCACCATATGATTATTTTTATCTGAGGGATGTCTCCAGATGAGAAAATAATTTGTATTTTCTGTTCTAATGTCAAGTTCAATAGTGTGTTCAATAGATGTACAAACTGTCTGGCTAATTCTGTTCTGTATAGTTGTGATCACGACAGGGGTTTATCTTGTACTGTATATCTTACTCACTGGACAATCATATGTTTAAGAGACTAAAAAGAAAATGATCGTATATAGGAAAATCGAGACACTTGTGGTGCTGGGTCCTAGTCTTGCTTGAGCTGCAAAAGTTGGCGTGAGAGATACTTTTATTTTCAATTGGAAAAGAAAAGCTTGAAAAAAATGGTGATAAAAGGCTCAAAAGTGACTTGCAAAACAGTCGTTCTAATTTTGTTATTTTTGAAACTGCTAATATTATACACAATGGATGTGAATGGGTTATCTCTGCCACTTGAATAATGCTATGTGAAAATTCTATTTTAAAATTGGGGGGGGGAACAAAAAAAAAAAAGAAAAACACAACACTGAACGTGTTGAAGATCTGTCTGGTGTGTTTGTTTTTCCATACTGTACCCGTCATTTATCCCAACGGCGCAGTGACACAATTTGTATTATTTCTGATTTCAGTGGATAAATGACTAACACTATTGGCTGACTAGGACAATGTGTGCGGTTGACATTTAAAATCAATTTTAGCTGTCATTTACAAAACTATTAAACCTCAATTTACTTGCAAGAACAACAAAACAAGGTTCTTAAATTCATGACTACTTTGTTCCAAGTGTTTCAATGTTTGCATACAATTTTGAGATGTGACGGACACTGGACATTTTTTTTATCAAAGGTGTACAGTATGGAATAGCACTAAACAGAGTTGAAAATTTTCAAATATATGTGAGAAAATACTCAAGCATAACTGTCTATTTAAAAGAAGCTCCAAGTTTAAAGGTAGCTAGGACATTACAGATTTGAATCATTTTTGTATTTTTGTATAAACTTGTAAATACATTTTTAAAAGAAAACAATGTTGAAATTCTCTCTTTTGTAAAATAACCAAATAAAAGAATGAAAACAAGATTTTCTGATTCATTTCAACAGGTAATCAGGATTTTTGGAACAGTAATAAAGTAAATGGTGGGGGGGGGGGTGAAGAAGTTGAATGCGTAAAAGGAAGAAATGGAAGAAGAAATGGAAAAACAAGAAAACTATTTTCGAGTGTTTTATATACCAGGTCGGCAAGTCTCTTTAAAATGTAGCATTTTTTTTGTTTACAAAAACAATTAATTACTAATGTTAATCTGTTTTAAAGTTAAATGTTTTTGAAAAATACTCAAGTGCAAATGCCTGCAAAAGCTACTCAGTGCATCGAGTAATCGAGTAGTATTTGTTCTTTATTACAACACAAAAATGTGCATTAACGAAATCAACACTAGATGGCAGCATAGGCCTATGATGTACAAAAATGAATGCAGATTGTTTAAAGTGGTGCAATATGACAAGTACTAGAAAAAAGTCTGTTTAAAGTGATGCAATATGACAAGTACTAGAAAAAATTCAGCAAAGGCCAGTTGGTGAATTTGGTGAGCGATTGCCATAGCAACACACGGAGGCTGAAATTTATTAAAACAACCTTATGGTACAAATATTAAGATTTAGAACTATAAATGTTCGCAAAACTCAAGAGCATACTAGACTGGCAAAATTGCATTGTTGCCAATTATCTGAAAGATTTCCCCTAAGGTCATTATGGACCAAAATATATGTTCTAAGTAATGTTTCCTGCACCTTTTTAAATCTATAACAAAAATGTTGTTCAAGCTAGCACTTACAATTAAGTGTATGCCTTATAAAGTGGTTGGTAATGAAATAAATCATTTTGCATTTGACAGACTGCAAATGTTTTAGAGGTGTGTGCATTCAAATTTGAAAGATTGTGATTAGTCTATGTGATATTTGGAACAAGGCTTGATTAAGCAAGGTATCAATTATTATTTCTATCCTTCCTGCACCCCCACGCCCAAACCCCACCCTACTCACACAGCAGCAGTATTTGATGTTTCAGTGTTAGAATTAATTATTGACTAACTACTGTAGACACGTACTAGCTGAATTTGGGAGGACAGGACCCCTAAGGGTTAACTGGAAAATTAATGGGGAAAATTCTGCATCATAATTTACTCATTGAAAGTGTTCTTTGTCGAGTTGTGATGAACAAACGGTGAATGTTTGTCTTTCTTTTTTTCACCTTCACAACTTAAAACCAGTATATATTCGAGACAACAAAATAACTAGATCCCCCCCCTCCCCCAAACACAGACTCACACACACCCCTTAGATGTATCTACAAAAACTCACATTTGCTGCTTTCGTGCGCCATCTTGGTGCCAAGGAACTGTTGATGAGTTGAGGACGATTTAGACAAAAGTAGTCCTCTGCTATTGCTTTGTGGCACCTGTGAGCAAATACTTTATTCATGGCAGGGCTCTGTCTCTATCTAACACAAATAGCGGCGGCACAGTCACATTCTTGGCCTCAGGTGTCAAACACTAAGCTGATGTCAAGTGAAAATGTTTAATTGTGTGAATGCATATCAAACATACGTAAACATTTTTTGAGCGGAGGGTAAAAAGTTTCTATATACACACAAGATGCTGCAGGGCATTCAATGGCAAGGCATTTCAAATACACATACTGAAGTTGGTTATACTGTAGCTCCTCTATGATGTAATATGAACACAAATGCTACTGTAAAACATTCTCTAAGAACTTACTACAACCTGAGTTTCATGTGAAAGCCAGATGGTTTCAAGTATATGAACCGGTGACCACTATGGAGCGCAACAGGGCTACAGCAAACATTGATTTGGCTTGAAAGGCTTTCTGATGCTTCAAAAGAACAAAACAGCCAACAGCAAAATAATAACTAGTCTTACACTAGGAGTAATACTGTCGTTTTCTGCTTACACTCGATGGACTTTTCTCGGAGCGGTGGATCGATTGCAACTGGACTGTTCTGGTGCCGTTGAATATTTCGCCTCTCTTCCGAGCGGGCTTTGTCAGTTTCTAAAAAAAAGTTAAAAATGTTTTTTAAAAAAGAGGAAAAAAAACCCCAGCTCTTGTCTGAGTGAGAGTGAAAAACCAAATATGTAAAATCAAAGGAGTGAAAAGGCGAGAAAAAACACACCACTAGAATTACTCCAAACACCACAAATATGCCAAAGATGAAGTATTAAATAAATTATGTATGTAAATTATGTAATAATTTGTATAAATTGCGTCAACCATTTTCAAAATCTGCCATTTTTAACAAGAGCCCAATTGAACTTAGTGTACGTAATACTGCCTCGTGACCATTTTCTACTTCTGAGTTGAGCTGTTCCATAAGTACTATTCTTCCTTACGTGCATGAATGGATGAAGCCTGCTCGGATGAGAGGCTGAACATCTCGACACAAACACAACAGTCCAGTTGCAATCAATTCAATGTCCCGAGAATCCAATAACTTGGTTGAATGAGAATATTCAAAGGCTTGATACACTTTATTACACAATAAAATGAGTAAGAAACTGAACAAAGCTCCTTCTGTCTTGGGAACACTTTTTGTACAGCAATAGCAGTAGAACACCTTGCCGTTATTTTAACGTCAACACTTGCAAGGTTCCAGTCATCACGTGTAAGTGTGTGCAACCGTTAAGAGATAATACAATGAAGGTCAAAGCCAAGATAAACCCGTTGAGCTCATGGAACAGAGACAACGCTTTTTTTTTCCCGGCAAATACAGCATGAGGGCAAGAGCTTCGACAAAAAATGTTGGGCTCAATATTTTGCAATGTTGGTCAGTACTCCAGTACCTTTGTTTTATGACTTATTAAATTCTAAGGAGCGATGATCAGTCGGAAATGTTATTGCATTGGTAAGCAAACATCACGGCGGTGTGTTTGCTGTCAGTGTAAAAAACAACAAAAATTGAAAATGCAAAAGCTACAGTGTTTGTCTGAGGTCGTGTGCTTAAATAATGGCCTGTTGTACATACTAAGGCAAAAAAAGACAAATACAAAAACTCTGCACGGATATTGGATACTAATTACACGTAGGCTAAAGATTGAAAAAAATAAAATAACGCTGTACTGCTTTAATGTAAATGCTTGGTAAAATAAAAAAATAGATCATATGAGAGCAAACAATGCTGAGGTCATGAGCGAAGGTCCTCCTCTGAATCTGATCGAGAAGTTAACTTCCAGATGATTCACTTATTCTAACTGAATGTCTTTTTGTCGGTCCCAAATTTTAAAACGGTGCAGGGGTGTCCAAACCTTTTCCTCTGATCATTGCAGGACAAAAAAATGCATTCACAAGAAAACAACTGCCGGTTAGTTCAAGACTCATTCTACTGTCGACACTGCTTTTCACGTGACAATTGTTGAATTTGTGCAATTTCAGTCAAGCTTTTTAGGGTAAGTGATGCATAGTGGTCCCTAAAAAGGCCATTTCCCCTACACAGAAAGATCAATTTCTCTACAATGCTTCATCCAATTTTTTAAATTCTTGCTACATTGTACTCAGGTTGAACTGGTCTTACCAACTAGCATTTTTTTAAATCCTGTAGTGATGGTAGTAATTTGTCTCAACCACCCGTTTTTCTTGTTGCCCCTCCACCCTTTTTATTGTGTTTAGTACCTGCTGCAGGCCTCATAAAATGGACGGCAGATGGCACCCCCCTCAGCTATAGTTTGGACAGCCCTGCCCCTTTTGTTTTTGTCCTAAACATCTTGAAAGTCAGAGAAAGCAAATACAGATTGTGTAAACTGATGATGGACAACAGCCTGCAGGCTCGCTAAAACTTCCCAAATGTACATAGAGTATGTACAATACTTAAAACGGCACAAAACCGGGCGTTATGGTAGTTTCCGTCAGTGCTGCGTCCCTGTACAACAACACATACTTGAGTTTGTGTTTGCTAGTGAGGAAGACCACAACGGTCCTTTTACTGTTTGGTCTGTTTCAGCTTCTCAATGTGATGACAGAGTTTGAGCGCAGGGCCCAGTTTCAGTCCCATGTACTTCATAATGACGTCACTGCGCAGCAGCATCAAGGCCTTGCCGTCAATCTCCTGCAGGGACAGCAAAGCGTATGTTAGCGGGCAGCTAGATGACCTGCGCTTCGTCTCAGGATCCAAACTACCATGACTGAATAGGTGCTGCTGGCAATACATTCCAGACGGGTTGCATTTTCTTTGTATATAGACTATACAACAGAGTGGAAAAAATTGATTAAGGCAAATAAGTTTAAACATTCATAAATATCCAGTGGTCAAATAAATACATTTAAAAATGTAAAAGCCTGACAGTAATGTATTAGTGTGATGCTAGCAGAATTTATACCGTTATTTGCTAACTCAGTTTGGGTGTTATGACAACTCCCACATAACAGAATCTACTTTAGCCTAAAAAGAAAAATCCCTATCAGATTGATTGGCTCAAACAAGACGGAGTTGATCTAACTAAAGTACTCACATGCTTTCTAAAAAGCTCCACATGTGGACCAAGAGTGTGTGGGTCAGCCTCCTGGACAAATCGGATCACGTCATCAACTGACCAAGAAGATGCATCATTCCCTGAACTTTCCTTGTCTTGCGTGGCGTGGTCTGGGCCTGTTGTTGAACTAGCTGCTGAAGAAAAAAAAAAAAAAAGACAATCATCATGCTTACAATTCCAAAGTTTTGATTAGTAAATCCAGGTTAAGGTTTAAATTCTATGTAATAAAATAATTGAATAAAAATTGGGGAAGAAAAACGTAAAGAACCAGGTAAAAATATATAGTAGGAGGTACTAAAAATTTGACATGTATATGTGATCCTACCTTCCACGCGTCTGTGTGTGGGCACTTGTCCGAGTTCACTTGGGTTGGAGCTGACTCTTCGCAGAGGTGGAGGCGTGTGTGAGTGATTGGCGTAATACGGCCGTTCCCTCTTTGTCGCCCGATAGTCTGCCGCTATCTGAGGGGCTCGTGCGTTGGGAACGGAATCTTTTGCAGAATCGTTGTTCGATGCGTTGTTTTCTGTGTGAGGCAGTGGTTCTGAAAGTATAAATGGACACTATGTGAGCTGATTATTATATTAGTTAACATTTAATTGTTTTGTTTTTTTTTAATGAATTTCAATTACGACAAAATCAAAATACAGTACATAAACAATGAATCCCACTAGTCTGCATACTTTTAAGCAGACATATATATAGAAGTCTGAATTTAAAGTTGTGCATATTCAGTGTTGTGTGGCAACATGCCAGGCATCACTGACGTCCACTGGATGTACAGTAGATGCAGTGTAAATAAAAGCAAGAAGAGGCAGAGAAGGTGTATCCAAAGATGCAGGATGCAGTCTAATTAAGAGCAAGAAGAGGCAGAGAAGGTCCATCCTAAGACGCAGGAACCAGCTCGAAGCAAACGAACTTTGACTCTCATTTGGAGAATTTGGAGTCATCTTTTAATTTCCTGAAAATGATGATAGTCATTGTGTTTTAATAATTTTATAAAGTTTTGGTCACTCTACATCATGGATTTGTATGCATTACGGTTGGATCTGATTAAATTCACAATTGACAATCGCATCACAACTGACAAACTCACAATAAATATGCCATAATGGAGATTTAAAGATTTGTTTGGGCAATTGTGGTATGGTGGACAGATGTCTAAACCTATTACAGTGAGCCAGACAATATGGACTTTTTTGGCTCTCCCAACCTACATAAAGTGTGTGAATTGCTAAATAAATACAAATGAAAAAAAATAGAAATCAAATTACCAAACATACTACTGAAAAATGAAAATATAAATGATTGTATTGTTGTTAACAAGCTGCTTGGGGTTGTGATTATGATGTGTCATTTTAAAAAGTGCATATCTACATATGGGGACCAGGGTGCAAAAAAAAAACAACCAACAAAACATTACTCTACCTTAGCTTTGATTGTGAGTGCTTGCTTTTAACACTCCTTGTTTTTAACTTTGACTTTTTCCATTTTTAGGGGGTCGGTGTCAAGATGGTGTACAAGTTACATTTCGCAATATTTGTGTATCTTTCCACGGACAAACCTGACTTTGTCCTGTCAAAGAAGCGTGTGTTTTTACTGAAGGGGCTGAAAGGCTGTGAGCTGAACAGGCTGACACTCTCCAGATGCTGACACATGTTCTCCAAGAACCTTAGCACAGTAGAGGCACTGGAGACGGAGGGAAGCTTGACATAGCGGATACCATGCTCGGAGCGCACTGTAAGACACAACATACTGTATTAGTCTGTGCGTTGCGTAGGCTCACACCTGCTCACACACAGGCTGAATGCATCCACAGTTAAAGGAAAACAGCAGATGGTTTGGGGTTAAGCGCCCTCCTTTTATCAGCACAAACCCACAACCCTCGATCTGCACAACAACCCTCCCACCCAAGCCAAGCTCACACAAATTAATGTCCCCCAGCCCCTCCCCATTAGCCCACACCCTTCCCAATTCCACCCCCCTCAAGGGAGACTCAATCCCAGCATCCAAAACAGGTTAGCTGCACATGTCACTTCTGATTACAGTCCCAGCACTCACGTCAGATGTGGCCACGGGCATTATCTTTTATTTCCCCGCAGTATCTCAGCAATTTCTTCCCAAAATGCACAAGCACAGTCAATAACATTCATTCTGAATGACTTCCAATTTGATCTGGCTGATTGCCTCTATGGACTTCTAGAGAATGCGTAATTATTGACAATCTCCACCAAGGTTGAAATGTGAAAGATCAGTTGGTTGCATGAGTTTGTATTTGTGCGAGCGGGATTATGTGACCCTTTTAGTAAACATGAGCTCAAAATAGACTTAGACCCACAACATTTTACTGTACATTCATCATGCAACTAACCATTATTTTAAAAATTAGATTCATGAATCAATTATTCAATAATTTTGTTTATTTAGCGATGAATCGGAAAAACAACCTTTGAATCCCGTCCCTTTGTTCGGAAGAAAAAAAAGACTATTTCAAATTGAGGGTGCAGAAAACGTACAAAGATAAATCAATTAAAGTTCATTTACTGGTTGCATGTAAGAAATTTGACAAAGATGTCGATCATTGCTTTCCAAAGTAATTGCTCATGTTTTATGTTGAGTCAACACAAGGATATAACCAGTCTGCTTTCATGGAGTATTTCAGAAATTAGAGAATCAATGCTGAGAAAATGAAATTATGATTTGGACCATATTAAATTAAAAACATATCAGAATTATTGAGTGATTATTAAGAATTATTTTCTAGTTACTTGATAAAAGTTAGTTAATTGATAATACTATATGTTTACATTTATTTAAAGTCTGTTGGATGGGCAAAACGAATAAAAATGTAAATGTCTATATTACAGATTTTCACCTACTGCGGGTGAGTCTAGAGCGAGCCCATTTCCGCCGCTTAACAGGGATTGACAATTTACATATACTCAGTCACCACGATATTGCTGCTCAAGTAAGATATGCATGCTGAAGAAAATTCTTCGCCTCTATCGCACAGATTTAGTCAAGTGCCAAACTGCAGGCAGACTATAAGCAGCATCAAAAGAGCAAATTATATTGTTAAACTCAGGCTTTCCAAATCAAAGTAATGTGATGTTCACAGAGCAATGCTGGCATCAGATTACCAAGATCAATTTAAGACCCTCAAGAAGAACAAAGAAACACTTTTAAAAATGAGCAATTTCAACTCATAACTCAAATGTAAGGCGACATGCGGCAACCCATTCCCAACTGAAAAGTAGCCAAAAAAGTGATTTTTTTTTTTCCCCCTAAAGAGTTCTTTTCTTGTGTGAACATTTACGACTACAGACCTCGAATGACCTCTCCTCCTGTGTGGGACTGGCTCTGTAGAAACGACAGCAGCACGGAGGGCTGGTACGTACAGTCCACACAGGCCTGGACGGCCTGCTGTAGCACTGCGTTGACTGGAGCTGGCCCAAAGTGGTCTGGGAGCTGCTGCACCAGTTTACGGTCAAGATGGGGGCCGTAGTCGCCATGTTTGTTCACATAAACGCACACTAAATAAACACAACCGGAAAAAAAACATTCAATGTTTTTCAATCCATTTTCTAGCACTGGTCACTGTAGTCAGTTCGACACTTACCCGTGCAGACTACATTTGAGTTGTTGTTATGGTGGTTGTCTACTGAAACATGGCTGGTGCTCAATCGGGTTTCTGGAGGCGACACTGGAATTGATGACGAGCCCAGTGACTGTACCATCCGAGGCTTCCTCTAAAAAAATAAAAAATAAATAAATAACTCTACGTTGATAGGTAATGATTTATTCAAAGCGTATTTTAACTGTCTGACAACCACTAATTGCACAAGCCACAACTTGTATCACAAAGATGTTTTTTCTAATGTATTCTTAAGATGTAAACGCATTCATGACCCCTATTCTTGCAAACCATTCATCTCTGAACTGTTTGTTCTTTAGTCAATGTACATTTTGGTGTTTTCTTTTGTTGTATGTGACACGTTGCTGCTGTTTTAAGATGTATAAATAATTTTTGATAGCCTCCCATGGCTAGCGAACTTTTATTATATGGTTTAGTTGAACATTTTGGTGTCAAAATATACAATGCTTAACTGTTGTTAGCTTTATGTCAACTTGAACTCAGAGTAACAAATAAACAATTTGAAGCCAGCACCATTGGCTCCTAAAACAGTGAAAGTAAGAAGTTTCTTTTTCTTTCTTCAAATGTATGATAATCTTCTACTTCTGGATAGTGAGAAGGTGACGACAGGTGTTGTATCAGATTTAAGTTTAGTAAAATTTTATACGGTAATTTTATCGGTTGCTGCTGGCTACATAGCACTCAAATGAAATACTGAGGGTTTTTTGTTTTGATTTGTTTTGTTTATTTAAATCTGTGACCAGTGTTGTGCATTTGAACAAAGGAACAACTGTGGAAAAACTAGGTTCAAAACCATCTTTCTCTACTTATCAACACATGGTAGTATCTCACCTTGCTCCCAGGCTTGGGCCCTCTCTTCCTGTGTGGTCTGGGGGCCAACTGAGTGGACCTGACAGGGTTCTGCGACGCCCCATTGACCGCCGCAGCTGCTGCCGCCTCAGCCGCTGCTTTCAACAAAGCAATAGTCTGCGACTTGGGACGGCGACCTCGGACACCCTTGCGAACGGGCAGGGGCGGCAAAGGGTTGGGCAGTCGATATGAAGTCTGCATCATGGACGAGGAGTTGGAAGTGGAGCGGCGTGTTGTGAGGGAGGTTGAGGAAGACGAAACAGGGGCGAGAAGAGCACCTGGAAGGGTGACTGGAAGAGAAATAGAATAAATGGAACGTTATACACTACTGTTCTCTTACTTGACAAACGGGAAATGTAAATATGACCGCATTACATGAATTATACAAATTGCATGCTACAAATCTCACTAAATGAAAGAGAAGCTTTCATTCTGGGATTCTGCAGTGTGTCAGGCAGGGCCAAGCTCACAATTTCTGTTGCACTACATCTCAAATATGCATGATCGATCCTTTAACTGCCTCTCAACCCGTCAGTACAGCATATAAAGAAATCATTCGTCCGTCCATCCATTTATTCATTCATCCATCCGAACAAAGAATTTGTTTTGAGGACCATCGCTACCTAACAGTTTAGTCCACAATACATATTTTTAAATGCAACTCAACTCAATTTTATAGTGCTTCCACAATAGCTGAAATCTAACATGTTTTGTTATTGTTTGAATTTAAATGGAGCCACACCATCATACACAAATGAAATGAAGATAGTTGAAAATTAAAAGGAGCCCAAAAAAACACCTAGCACCACCACCAATCAATCTTTATTTTTCTGAGCATCATATAATCACGCAACCATCTAATTAAAGGTAGAGTGAAAAGGAAAGAAAATGGAAAATGAGAGCATACCTATTTGCGTGCAAACATATTGTTCAGGCTGTGCAGGGGCCAGTTAGTGAATGTGAACGCTCTCGAGGGGTCAAGGCTTTCATTTAAACCTCCTGGAGAGGTGTTATGAAGGGACTAAAAGGTGCTTAATTGAGAAAGAAGTAGGAATGGGTGTGGAATCACGCAATGTTTTGTTCCGGTTGTGTCAGGGGCGCCTCAATTGCACACCAGGAGCGCTCACATGTGCAAGCAGAGGAAAAAGCATGTTGGCATGCTTACTCACAGCAGACTCAAAAACACCCACTCCTGCAATGTCTGACCTTTACGCATTTTAATATTTCTTATGATATTCCAACCCAAGCAGCTATCTTTAACTGCAGATTTTTGGTATGGTGTGTGATCATTTAAGGCTGCAATATTTTTAGAATTGATTTGTGTGTGATAATTACTATATTATCATCAAATACTTTTAGAATTGATTAATTTACCATTCCTCCCACATTGCAAAGCTTCTAGCTAGAAATTTTGATTCATCTTTCTGTGCAATTCACGTCACTCAAAAATGTGCCTTTATTAGGACAGGGATGTTGAAAAAATGAATTATATAAAATAACAATCACAATATGGGGTGAATGAATTTTGACGATATTTCAAAATTGCTCAAAAATAATCCTGAGCAGAAATATTCAACTACAATTTTTGCAGGCATCACACATCCCGTTCAACATATGGCCCTGATCATGACTATATCATTCCAACTCGACCCGCTGACCTGTGTAACACTGCCTGAGGAAACTGTGTGTGCGTGTGTGTGTGTGTGTGTTTGTGCATACATATCAGAATGAGGTCGTCGAGTGTGTGTCTGCTGTCTGGAGGGTGGGGGAGGGGCCCAAAAGAGTTCCTCCTCATCTAATTACACAACCGCTTTCACAAACTGAGCTTCCTCCAATCATGAGTTGATTCAATCACATACAAATACACAGGAGCTGAGAAACTTCCCTTTCATGGATGCGTCTGTCCTGACTGACACGCATGTTAAAAGCACTCACCATTTCGTAATGAGAGTGCTTAACAATAGAATAGGGAGGCTCAATCCGGTGTTAACTGCTTCCTGATGCTCTACTCATAAACACACATGATCAAAAACAAATGAAGCTCCAAATGTACAGCCAATAAAATCAGCTCACACTGTGGACATTTGCAGTTGAACGGAGGCAAAGCACTCAAATCCCAAGTCTGGATGCTTCCAAGTTGTATTTGGTTGCATGCAGATAAAAGTCTTAAAACAATCAAAGCCACACAAAAAAGCTCCAATTCAAACGAGAAAGCAGCACTTCCTAAATGTGATAATTGATTCATATTGCCTCATCTCAAATCAAGCAACACTCACTGAGTGCTTTAACTAGTCGTAAAGGCTGAATAAATGTTTTGCTACTACAAAGACCAAAGCATTCGTTCTCATAAACACAATCACAGATACAAAAGAGAAAAAAAAAGAGAGAGATTAGCGCCACAAAGTTTCTGCGATTGTGCATACAAACATGCTCACCAGGAAATGTCTTCCAAAAAGCAGAAACTCAGTGCTGCAGCTGCGGCTTCCCGAATAGTGATAGTAGCAGCCGTGGTATTAGTGGTAATGACTGACAGTCGCTTCCTGTTCCTTTCTTTGAAACAACACTCAGTTTACAGATTTTCTCTCTCACCCGCTTCCAGTCCAAACTTTCTTGACTGTGCTCTCATCCTCTGCACTGCCTTCAAGTACGCTAATCTCGCTGCCTTCGCACTTCTCTTGTCTGTTTTGCGTCTACAACAAAGCCCACTCTACTGCCGCTGGTTGAAGCTGCTGTGAAGCTTCCCTCCCAATGAATGAGAAAGGGGGTGCATAGGGGCGAGGGAGGGGTTAGGAGCAAGAGGAGTCGGTGGGTGTGGTGAAAGGCATTAGGGGGGGTTGAATCCTTTATTCGTGTTATCTGTAGGCCATATCGACAGTCTGCATCAGTCACCTGCCTCCCGGCGAGTTTCTGGGGGAGGGGGTCAGTGTCAGGGGAAAAGGGGTTAACGCCAGGGCTCCTGGGAGCAAAAAGGGTTGGGAGAAGGGTAGATAGAGGGGTGGCGTGTCAGCTCGGGAGGGTGGGGAAAAGGTTGGATGAGAAGCATCTTGACTGAAACTCATAGTGGGAGCTGCATGTTTTTACTCACACGCATGCATACTGGCGGCCCAGACGGGGGTCCCCCCGGCCGGGCTGTAACCTGAGCCTTTTCAGACATTTGCCAATGAGAAAGATGGCTAGGCCAATCGTCAGGAAATAGTGGCATGCTCAGATATCAGCTTCTTTGCAGAACAATGAAGAGCTTAGCAGTGACAGGAAGCGTGAAAAAAGTCTCTGATATCTTCATCTGTTCTAGTGACCAACACTTGAGTGGGCACCATTCTTGGGGGTATATTTTATTCACTCTTACCAGGACAATTGTGACTTTTTGGTGTAAATCTTCCAAAGGTAGTACAAACTATTACTACTACTTATGCTGTTGACCAATAACCACAAAATACTATTTTCCAACTTTTTTTTTTGTACAGCATTTCGTGCCCTACGTCAGCTGGGATAGGCTGCAAGTCATCTATGACCATGAAGGGGATAAGCAGCATGGATAATGGATAGATGAATGAATGGTGCAAGCAGATGACTGACAAAGGCATCATGCATAATTTGTGAGCCATGGTTCGTAGTCAAGCACACACAATTTGATATTGTATGCTCCAAACACAAATGTTCCTACAACAAATACACTTCCATGCTTTGAATACAAAATGCAAAACGGCTGACCCAATTTAAAAAAATCCAACAAGCAAAAAAGGGATCCCGCCCAAGGTTGCGAGGCAAAAGCAGTTATTTTCAAAATTATTCCTATAATACACGTCATTAGTGGCTTCTGACAAAAAAAAAACAGACAGCACAGAACAAAGAGAATACAATAATGAAGCTATTTTAAAAGTATGTAAAGCTGATCAAAACCTCATTAACTGTTCACCCAAGCCCCCAAATGCATTCACACATCTGCATAAAAACATAGCACCTGTCTCACTGTATATTATCCCCTTTTTACAGCACACATGCCAGAGTCAAACACACGTACACACACACGTACACACACACGGAGAGCAAATCGGTGTGAAATCCCCCACATGCAGCAGCCTAGTGATCTCTCACCAAAAGTACATTTGGAGACGTAAGGTTGTCCCATCAAGTAGGTCATGTGCAACCTCAAGGATTAATGGAATCTAGTATGCAACTAGTTCTAGTGCAGACACCAACATCTGCATGAGTATTGTATAAAAAGCCTGAATGAAGATAGGCAGAAGTCAGTGGTCGCACAATGAACACACGTTCACCATGAAGCCCATGGTTCATATTTACGAAATTAAAGGTGGAGTACACAACTCATCCCATAAAGGTTGCGACGGACTTCTCTTAAAATTATGAGATTGTCCTTTTCCTTATAATTAATTGAGAAATGACGTTTTTTTTCCCAAAGCAAAATATTAATAGCCATAGCTAGACCATACCTGCCTCCGAAACATGATTAAAAATTCAGCTTCAGAAAGCCAGTCACACTGCAGTGATTTGTCAAAGTGATTTCCACACATGGCGTATAAATGTCTACCAAAGAGCAGCAACAGTCTAAGCATTAAGCTTTATCATTCGTCAAAATGACATGCTGACATACTCATGTATGTCTGCAGAGCATACGTATCTACTATATAATTACATGCCAATTAAAATGAACAACTATAAATAAATAATTAATAATTGAGCGTTAGCATCCAAAATCTAATCTGACTTTTTTTTTTTTTTTATCCGTCATGTATATTAGGAAATGTTGTTTTTTTTTTTTTTTTTACTAAACATATTTGAGTTATAAAATGATTACAGATTTAAAGCTATTTTTACAGGTATCACTTACATGGATGAAGTTCACTGTGCATAGAGAATTGTTTATTATTTCTATATCATACTGCCATTCTTAGGAAACAAAAGTATCCTCAAAGAAATAATTACATTTGATAATACTTTCATATTGCTCCATTATTTAGTGGCTTTTTATTCTTATCTTAAAAATAGTACCGGTATTTTAAATACGTTTTGTGTTCGTATTGTATTGTACCACAATTGTATTTGTATTGTGGTAGCTACTGGAAAATTAATTTCCCTTTAGGATGAATAAAGTAATTTATCTATGGCAGAAGCGTCTAAAGCCGGTCCTTGAGGTTCACTGTCCTACATGTTTTAAATGTCTCCCTCCTCCAACACCCCTGTTTATCTGAATCAGATTCATTATCAGGTTTCTTCAGCGCTTGTTGAGGAACTGATCATTTGAGTCAAGCGTGTTTGGAGTGGAGACAACTAAAACATGCATGACAGTGGCCCTTGAGGCCCGAGGCTGGACATCCCTGATCTATGGTATCCATCCACCCATTCATTGGGCCTCGCTTTGTGCACTTGGGCCGATGTTTATGTGCAAGTGCGGGTTTTCACATGCTCCTCAACTGTGACACTGGGTAGCCTCATTCTTTTGTAATGTGTGTTGAATTAGTGTTTACCATTCCTCGGGTGCCAAGATAACTTCTTCTGGATGAGTTGTGTCTGAACAGCCAGATTACTGCACAAGGACATGCTAATATCAGGAGAACTCACAAACACTGGGCTGTCCGAGAGTTACCTGGACTATACTGTACATTGTTATTGAGTTAGTTAGTTTGTTATAAGTGAACTTTTCGTGGGACAGCTGTCATTTTTCATTTGTTTATATGGAGTGAAACTCAGTCACAAGTAGCTTTCGGCTCTAGCAATAACAAAAAGAAAAAAAAAGAAAAATACTGGGCCTAGATTGTTAAACATCATTAATACTGGATTAATGCAATACACCCAAATTAATGATCCACGGGTTAAGTGGTGCATGAGTGCGCCTGTTGAATAACAAAGGCAGATTAGTAAACGTGATCTCAGGTCTTTTGGGAACTTTTCAGGCCATTCTATTCTCAAGTGAATTCAACAAGTTCTGTCCGGCCTGATATGTGGCAAAAGGGACAAAAGTCCTAATCATGGCTCTAGTATCACAATTCATGATGGTGCTGATTGTCATCTGACTCCACACATTGGTTATACTAAAATGTGACGACTTCAGATTGAAGGTTTTGCTTGCATTGCCCTCTAGCGGTAAAATGTGGTAATATCACTACTACTTGCAAGAGAAACAGATGTTGTTTTCTGCTGTAACAGTGTTACCAGCAGAGATGTCATGAAAATGTTTAAAATGTATTTTCAAAAGTGCCATTCACATAAAAAATATTGTACAAGCAGAGAGCAGCGGTTGTTTAAAAGGTACTATATAATAATATTGTGACTGCTGTGATGATTTCTATTTGCCCGTCTATGTCACTCGCAAACTTTCTTTTGGATTATATTATATTGTTTAACTGAACATTTTTGTGTTTGAATGTACAATATTTAATTCACAGACCCTTTCAGACTGAACCTCCACTCGGACTAACTTGAGGCAAACATGCTTTGCCACTTAATTAAAGAACTGTGAGAGCAAGTCTTTTTGTTTTTTTGTTATTGTTTTTTCCTCAAGGTGATGCTGTTTGATCTCTCCTATGCCTTGACAGTGAGTGAGTGAAAACGAAATGCCAAGGAATACTATAAATTGTCCAGAAGGGCTAAAAATACATTATATAGCTTTCACTATTGTGGATTCTCATCTCTTATTGAAACATAAAGCCCACAGGGACAGGGGTTCACAAGAAACATTTAGTTGGTTTTCTCAGAATTCTGCAATGCCTTTGTTGTTGATTATTTTTTTGGGGCAGTCAATTTGTATGCAGTACAGTCGCCACTGTTGCAAAAATCTGCCTAAATGTCAAAATAATGCCAAATTAAAATGAAAGCGACACTCACAGAAGTTTCCAGGCGGCTGTAAACTGTGTTTGGTCAGCACACACCAGCCAACAGGGAAGATGTCTCTGGAGTCGAAGGGGCACCAGTAGTCAAAGGCACCACGCCAGCCATCAAACATGACGAAGATCTCTTGACCTTTCACTTCACCCACGGTGGCCGGACAAATTAGGTAAGGGTTCTTCCTGTCCACGGCTTCCAGCTTCATACCAGGCTTGAAGTAGTTTTTAATGGGGCTAACAGGTTCCTAGACACAGTGGTATTTTGTAAAAAAAAATCCATTACATTTGTATAAACATATATGTGTGTCAGGCTTAGTATGAAATTATATGCAGTTGAATTGTGTGAAACAAACCTTCTTAAAAGCAGAGGCTGGTGCCATCTCTGCTCCACTCAGCGTTCGGAGGAGAAACATAGGCCACGAAGAGGCGTTCATTCGAAATCCTGAACACAAAGCCCAACCAATATTTAATTACATTTTTGTCTTGTAGATGCTAATGAGGACAAGCAGTGAAGTAGGATGGAAGGACAGATGGATGGAAATATGGTGATTTGCAACAAGATAAACAGCAGCCTTGGCTGTGAGATACAGTAATTTACAACCATTACGCTAATTAATGTTGGACTAGATTTAAATAGAATTCAATGAAGTCAAAAAAGAAAAGGATCAGTTCATCACATACACTATATTAACTAATAATACTGCTAATAATTATAACACAAGTTGAAATAGACTCTCCAAACAGACTCATGTTGAAAATAGAAAGTCCTAAAATCTCTTGGGATAATGAAGACTATAGCACACTGCATATAGAGTAAATAAAGTAAAGCAGAGGATTTGACTTGGCAGGAAAACACTGGCGATAGCAATAACATTAACAATGGATTTGCTCCATGAGCGCATCCAATTAAGAAGGCCTCGAAAAGAGATGGAGCGAAATGGAGTCATTACTTTTATACTTCTCAATGGGTGTGGGGATGCAAATATGAGAGGCGCCATCATAAACCAAGGATGGTGATTGGTGGATTAAGGTGGAAGGGTGCAATCTAGATGCAGTCCATTTACTAATTAACATCTTATTATTTCCGACACTTCATTGTGGAATATGCCGCCGCTTCAGTCGAGCTCATAACTGTGTGTGCATCCATTAGGAAGCCTTCATACGGTGTTTGTGCATGTCTCACCCAGCGGGGGCTGCAGCATGTCCCCGTTCCTCTCACAGGTGCCTATGGGTTGGATGTCAGAAGAGTCCACCAGTCTCCAGAAGTCGTTGGTGTTGTCGCTGCCATCCAGACGCAGGCGTAATCGCGTACCCATCATGCCCATCACCGTGGCGATGCACACCGAGTTGGAGTTGCGCGGGTCACGAGCCTCGAGCTTCATACCGGCCTTGAAGTCATTGGAGGGGGGGATCCTGGACTGCACACGCATACAAAGAGGGAGCATTTATCCTCCACTTTGTTTTTGAACTTTTGCACTTTTTGGTCCAATTGTAAAATCAAGACAAAGACCGAAAAAAATAAGTTGTAAATGGGAAAAGCTGGTGTTTAAGTATCATATCGATGTAAAAAGTAGTGTTTCAAAAGTTTAAATGTGTTTAAAGAGTAAGAGAGTAAAATTTCAACATTGTTTTTTATGTGGTCTGTTTTCACCAGTTGGTCACAGCGCTGAAATGGGGCTCATTGTGCTTCCTATTTCGTAATGATCAGCTACCTGTTTGAAGCAGTTAGGTGAGGCTGCAATGGAGGAGGTCTCTCTAAGGTAGTCTTCCCAACTGAATGGCTCTAGCAAAAGAAACAAACAAGGCTCTTACAAATGACACCACCCACAGTGTTGAAAAGAAAGACCGCACTGTGTTGTTGGCTACATAAATTGCATTTACATTAAGAACATACATAAGATACATATGTACCTATGTATGGCAGCGCAATCAATACAAATAAAAATCATCAATTGATCAGTATCAGGCACTTTCTAACAGTAACTGATGACAAAATGAAGTGGGGCACTTACCATTAGATTTATCGAGCGCAGAGCCTGCGCCGATGCTCGGCCTCTCCTTCTTCTCCTCTTTCTGATCTGGAATCAAATGATGGATTAGAAATGGTAGCCTTGCCAGACACTTTACTCGGTACTCCTGAAAACTCGACTGAGATCCATTTACTCTTTGCTCTACCAAAAATTAATCTGTTACGAATATTGGTGACATGAGAAGATAGAGAAGACCAACCTTTGTGTGGCGTTCGGCCCATGACGACCAAGATGTTATCCCGCAGCAGCAGAGGAAGTCAAACAGGCTCTTAACTAAAAGCACAAACCACATAACCCAGTTATTTACACGCACATAGCACAGGGAAAAGTAGTGTACTCATAATAAAACAATAACTTGCTCACTTGGAGTGGTTACTGTAAATTATTTAAAAAACGTTATGTATTTTTTTCCACCCATTTCTAATTGTTTAGATTAGTCAACAAGCCGAAAAACACATTTTTAGCATAGGAATTTGAAACATAAATAATGAATTTCTGTATTGATGAATGAAAAAAAAAAGGTATTTGAATAATTTGGATTTTGCGCCACATTCATACAGCCTATCAAAGTAAATCAAGAGCAGCAAACCCACAATGGAAAAAAAAAGGTAAAAACTGGTTTCTTATTTTTTTGCTTGTCCTTGTGAGTAGAATCTTAATTATCAAGTTCATATACTAACCAGCAAGACGCAACGAGACATTTTTGGATTGCTGAATACATTGTTTCCGTCTTGTTTTCTAAAAACATTTAAAAATGATTTATGAATCATGCCATTGCTTTTAAGATTCATTACATTTGTTGAAACATACTTTGAGAGTGAACATCTTACAGAATAATTCAGATAAGGATTGACCATAGTCCAGCTTGCAGGTGTTAGAAGCAAAAATTCAAAAAGAAATCATCCAAGGCAAAAGGACATCCAAAAGCCAGCAAAACACCCAAATAATCCAGAATTGTCACCACAGTGCTGCAACCTCTGCTCAACCGCGCCTTCCTGCTAGGATCTTGTGTCTTTCCAGAGAAAGCCATGGAGTGGGAAGGAGCCATTAAGATTCCAAGGTGCCATAAAAAGCCATTAAGACGTGTGGATATGGGACGTCTGCCGGCCTACATGAAAAGGATTCCTCATTCCTGCTCCACCACTCGCTCAGCGACAGACGGCTTCAGTGTTTGCACGCTTGAGTCTGCACCACTCATAAGGGGTCGTGCTTAAGAGCTCAGCAGACCAGGAAGCACTTCATTTTTACAACCTCCATTTCCACTCAAGCAGCTCTCGGTATGAGATTAGCGTTATGATGCTTTACACGCAGTAGATGACAGGGGAAAATTGGTGGTTTCATGAGCAGTTATAACTTTTGATTGACGGGGGTTGTCAAAAGTATTATTAACATGAGGAACGTGTTATAAGAGGGACTCTTTGTAAGCGTTGAAATAATGACAGAATTTGAGAGAACAATGAGCGCCTTGGAAAACGATTTGCTACTCAAACCTACAAAAACAATGAGAGAAGTAGCTATTAAAATGGTCCATTTAGCACGTGCAATGCGATTGAATCAAACCGAGGACTAATTTTGTTCGAAGGTTTTGCGTCTTAGAATATGACATCTGGCAGATAGGTGTAATCCAGCACTGCCCACTGTTTGATTTAGGAACTTTTTATCATTTGTGTTCTTAATTATTTTTCACAGCATGAATGACCTACTTCTTTTTTTATCTAATTTACCAGAAGTGCAAATAATTACACTTGACACTCCACACCATATGTAAAACGGGGACATAAAGAAAATATATTTGTTTTAAGCAGTTAACCCCCCAAAAAATGGTAGCACTCGAGGATAATTAATAAATGAGTGAAAGTGCAGCCTTAAATATGTACCTGATATTGATTTAATTCAGTTTTTTGACCGGACACACTGCTTATGGCATTAGACAATTACCAGGTTGATTTTTACAGTTTGAAAATGAGTTCATGATGGGTGTTTATGTTATGAATTGTCATGGGAGGACTGTTTTAGATCCGCAATTATTTTAAACCCTTTAAGGCTATCAGATTACATTGTTTGACATTGATCATTTGACATTGAGTGTGTTCATTCCTTCAGCATATTTGGAGATACATCGAGACTTGTAATAAATAACAACATATGTTGCGTTTTGTTTGACTATTTATTTATGCATGATTTAAAGGAGAGTTAAAAATAAAAATAAATGTTTGTTGTCATATTAATTAAAAGTAAGGTAGGTGCAATTCATTCAGTTTTCAAAAAATATTTGTTTATAAACATTTATTTGGTCATGGTGCTTGGAAAACTAAGAATTTTCTTAAGTGGAACATGTACACAAGTTTTAATCCTGTTTTTGTCTTTATTACATTATAATATTTGTTTTGGGAAAATTTAAGGAAAGAAAGAAAGAAAGAAAGAAAGAAAGAAAGAAAGAAAGAAAGAAAGAAAGAAAGAAAGAAAGAAAGAAAGAACGCGATGAGTAAACGGTGTATGACGCATTTCCATTCTTCCCGATTTGGTGGGCGGGACTCTGCACATTATTCTCAAGGCTAACGGTTGCTAATATTGCATTATTAAACACCACAGAGCATTAAAATCCAGTCGCACTTGTTTACTAAACAGCGTGTGGGGGTGCAGCGAACACAAGAGTAAAGCGAAGCACTTCAACATAGAAGTGAAACAATAATAAGAAGTCGCCTTCATCCAAGCAACATGCAGTACAGTGGAGGAAGAACACACTGCCAGCACACATCCTCCTGGCTGATAAACGGCACAATTCTGGCTCAAACGACGGCCAAAGATGCGTCAAATAACAACTCGGGAGTCGGCGCAGGGGAGGAGAATTGAGAAAGAAGACGTACCGAGCGTTGAAAGCGCTTATTTTGATGGTAGAGCCCTCACTTTCTGTCAGATGCAGGCGGCCGCCATGTTCGTTGCAGCTCCGCGCATGTCCGTCGTCGCCGACACACACTTGCACGCACGCACACGCACACACACGAGCGAGCGAGAAACCGCGGGAAGAAATCTGGCATTTCCCCGCTGCAAATGTAAATTTGATTATGCGATAACTTTTAATAATAACCTACATGTGGCGTGAAAACGAAAACAAGAAGGGACGAATGTAGCTTCCGGGTTATTGACTGCACGAGGATGAATGTTACCTGCTGCATCTATCTATTTCAGTGGATGGATGACATCATCGGTCCTTTGGTCGTACTGTACAGTCAATTAGAAACAGTGGAAAATCAGCCCATAATATATACCGTTTTAAAATGGATCATCTTTATAATACATAAAATCACGGATTGCCCCTACCGCACCCAAAATTATTTTAAAATATTAAAACGAACATCCTCAAATAGGTGAAACCATGAGTGCCATATCATGAATATGCATGGGTCTGCTGTACTGAAAAACTGTGCATTCAAGTTAAAAATTTACCCTGAGTCCAAGTGGCAATATCTTTTGTGCAATGATACCGGTTTTTAATGCTCTGGTGCAAAGGGAACAAAGGTCAACAGGCATTCAATGTTGATTTATGTCCTTGCCACTTTTGTTGAAATGGAATTACAAATAATTGTTTTATAGTATACAACGTCCCAACGTCTTTGGACTTTGAGTTTGTGGTATGAGTAATGTAATAAAAGTGACTATATAATGAGTTATATGCAGCTGTGTGTGTTTACCATATATCCAACCTGACAATATCCACTGTATGTATGCGCACATTTATTTTTTCCACTGAATAATGTTGATTGCACTTTTGAAAAGGTAAATGTTGTTTCAGCGTCTAAGGGTATCTTCCTCACACCCAGTGGGGAATTGTTATTTGGTTTAATGTAATGCTGAATAGTATTTTTAAAAAATTATCTGAAGCGTTGTCTTTTTGTGAAAGAGTTTCTATGCTACTCCAGAATGTCATGGAGAAGATGTTCATGATTGTCCAAAATGGAGAAAGGTTTGCTCAGTGAACTCTGGTCTCACACTGACTCAAACATATTTCCATCTTTGAATCCCAAGGTGTCACCAGACTTTATTGATCCAGGAGTTGAATCCTCATTTCTATTTCTTACAAATGCATTTGTACTTAAGCACAGGGTGTGAGTACTTTTGCCACCTCAGCTTTCTTACATAAGCATCTCAGTACTTCTACTTTGATCATTCTTTTTTTACACAAGTATCTTTTCTTAAACCTAAGTACAGACTGTGAGTACTTTGCCCCGTCTGCCTTTATAATTAAATATATTTCTGAGTCTGTACTGCTTTTTAAACATTTTACCCAAGTGAGCTAAAATCTTTTTTTTCTTTTTTTTTAGTGTCTGAATGTGTGCTTTTACTAAAGTACAGTGTTACATACCTTTGCCCCTCTGTTTTTGCACTACTGAATATTTTATTCAATAGTCTGCTATTTTTAACTTTTATTGAAATCAAGGAGTTCGCTCAGTACTTGCAGTTTGAGTCTTTTTTGTTTGTTCTTTCTAAAAGACTTCATCAGTATATTTTTGCCACATTTGCTTTTGTATTCAAATGCATTTCAAACGCTGTACTTTTTTAAGAATACAAAGTAAAGGAGTTGAAGAACTTGTCATTTTACTATTTTGTAACATAAGTGCAGTAGCTGTCATGTAAGCATAGTTGCCCCGTTTGAGAGTGAGAAAAAAATATATACAAAAAAATATCGTCTGAAGTTTAGTAAGAACGAATTTGAAGTTTGTTTCTTACTTCCCACACTAAACAGTGGACACTTGCCTTTGAAAGAAATGGGGGCGTATTGCACAGGTCTTACCAGAAAGACCACATGCACGGTGGTTTTACTGCCTTCGTGCAGGGGGTGGGGGTGCAGTGTAGGTGGAGGAGAGTGAGGAGAAGCTGCCGCATGATTTTCACATACGATGCCGAACGTGGTGCGTTAGAGGACTAATCCTTAAAATGATCGATTCCAATCCGAAGTTGTATGTCATCATCCCAGCTCATGATGTTGGATGCTGAAGGCGACGCAGCGAGCTCTCTATTGGCTTCCGGCGGCGTCGCTCATAGGATTGACAATTTTTTTTTCCCACGTACTTGCAGCTCTAAGCAGCTGATGATGCCCAGGCAGTGAACGCGGAGCTTGGGAGCAAGTATCACATGCAACTTACGCCCCGTCGTCGGCGCTTTGTTGACCGAGGATTCGCTCTCACCTCCGTCCAGGGATTGAGTGAGTGATTTTTCATCATGTCACGACGCATAGGCCTGATTGGGCTTTTTTTTTTTCTCCCCTCTGACTCCTCACTCTCTCTCAGTCACATTGCTCTTCATTTTCCCATCTCATCCTCTCCTATGTGCATGACGCCTGCTTGAGCATCCCCACCTCACATCTGTAAGGTAAACACGTAAATTAAATAAATAAATTAGTCCCCCCAAAAAGCTCCTCTACGCGTCTTAATGATGGCTTTTAGAAGGTATTGGAATTGCTTATTCGTGCGTCTTGTTGGCGCAACATGGTCGTGAACATGCTCGGCATCTAATGTATGCACCGGTTGCTGTGGAGGCTGAGGGGAAGCGTGCACAGTGCTGGAATGGTGGCGCGCTCCGCAACGCAGTTAAACGGTGTAGCAATCTCAGTGCAACATCACGTGCATCCTCACTTTATTATCTAACCACTGGAAAGCATGTTTGTTTTACATCTATACTAACACTATCAAAGTCATTCTTTATTTCTGGGCATGTCAGATGCAGAGAAAATGTGATCAGGGCGGTCAGGGGGATATGTTTCTCCACCTATAGAGCTGCTCGTTTTTTTTTTTTTTTGGATAGGTTTGCTTAATGGGCTCTATAATCAGTCCTCAGTGGCAGCAGCATATCCTTCGATGGCCTCAATCGCTTCTCCTGGAAGGATGTAGCTGAGTGGAGAGTGCACCGCATAGGAAGACGCCCACAGGCACATGAGCCATATCATCATTAAAAGTGTGTTTTGGGAGATAATGAACAAGTGTCAGCTACACAGTCATTGGTGGAAAGTAATAAATAGTAGTTAGTTACTTTAGGCTACTCGTACATTTTTGAAGGGCTATATCTATGTTTTGCTCTTGTGTTAATTTTTCTGACGACTTCTTGCTTTGACACGCTTGATTTGAAAACATATGTACTGTCCTTCACCCTAAATAGGGCAGGGTTAAAAATTGGACTAACCCACTAACTTGGGTCAATTTTGGGGTACTTCATGAACAACACACAAGTTGTATCAAAATCATCAAAGTTAACTGCTTAGTCCAATTATTCTAAAATTGGGTTGTTTTACTTTATCGACCTTTTTCAACCTCCATTGATGTTGCAATGCAAACAAACAAACAAACAAATAAATAAATAAATAAATAAATAAATAAATAAATAAATAAATAAATTAATAAATTAATAAATAAATAAATGCAAAATGTTTACTGTACCATGCTTAATTTAAGAACTGCACAGGAGTTGTTTTTTGCACATTTGTCTGTACTTAAATATTGTGTGATTAGACAAGACATCAATAAGGGAAACCATGACATAACATGAAACAAAACCGCAATGTAACAAACAAAGTCAACAAAAACACTGCTCATGAAAGTAGAATAGATACCCATGTACAAAAAAAAGACTGGTAAAGGTAGAAGTATAAAGTCCTTTAATTAAAACAGTGCAGACTGTGGAAACAAACAAAAGTAAAATGACTTTTTTGTTACTTTGATGAAAAAGATGTGGACTATAAGGCCTCTATTAGAAAGAAAATATCAGACAAAAGTGGTGAAACAAAAATATTTAACTTTAGGTATTGTAAATATGGAATATGGTATCTGTGGCTCAGGAAATCTGCTGTACGGTCTTGCAATACTATGTATGGATAATTCACTTGATGCTCTCCATGCACCCAAGTGCCTTTAAGCAAGATGCTGAGGGGCAGCTCGGTACCGCAGCTGGATGAATGAGTGAATGTTTCGAGCACCCTTGATGAAGAAAAGAGCTGCAAACCATTACAGCCATGCAAAGGGCGCCCATGTTCATTTAGCATCCTTCTTTCTAGCACAAAACTAAGCATGCAGCTCCGGCACATGGGTAGTAGCAATGGCGAAGTCAACTCGAAAAAATATCTTTACAATAATGTGATCTATGTGGCCCCACCAGTCTAAACACTGCTTGCTTGACCACGGAAAGGTCGTCCAAGACGTAGGCGCCTCGCTCCATGTTGTTGTTGTGTGGGTTCCCACATAACAGAGACACTTGATTTTGGAGCCTTACTTTTTATTCTTAGCATTTTTTTTCCACATTTAAATTTAGCAGGCTTGTTAACAATACTTTTTCTCTGTGTTGTGTCAAATTTACAGACATTTTTTTGTCTCTCTACTCCCACACCCTTTTAACACATTTCAACTTATTAAAACACACTTTATAACACATTCCTTTGCTCTTGTTCTGACTCTCAAAGACGATCACTCAAAAATCCCTGTTGTAGAAATTAGGTCCGGTAAATAATTCAAATGTCCTGTTTGCCACCGCTTGTGCCTCAGCCTGATGAGATGGAAAAGGACAGGGAAGATTCAGTGGGCTGAGGTCACGCTTAAATCACCTATGATTTATAGATGTCCTCTCGGAAATGCTGCATTTCTCTACATTTACATGTCCTAGTTAACAACCATCTACTGCAGAATGTATCAATACTATATTTTTAATGTAAGGAATTACGCAAAGTAGGACCTTGGACTGGGAACTTTGAGAATTAGCATTTGGAAAAAAAAATCGACACTATGCTTTTAAATAGAACCTGAGGTAGAGACTGCAATGGAATCATTAATCACTCCATCCATCCATTCCCAACACCACTGTTTATCCTGTTTTGGTTTGCTGGAGCCTTTCCCTGCTAATGTCAGGCAGACTACACCCTGAAGTGGTTGGCAGCCAGTTTCAGGGCACATATAGAGACTAACAACTAAACACACCCACATGAACATTGCCACTGAGCAGAAATTGATCCCACGCTGCCTGCACACAATTCAAGCGAGTGGACCCCTACACCATCAGCGTCTTACACCGAACAGTATCCAAGTAATTCTTTTACCAATGACACTTTAGTACTCTGAGGCAGCTCAGCCCCAGGCTGGAGCCAACACTAAGAGAGCAAAACAACTTCAACCAAGTTGTTTTACCAAGTCAATTTGCTTAGTGGTGACAACCAATCAAAGCCCATTTACAGCCTGAAAAAAAATATGTTAGCCAACCAGAGGGGACTTCATTCCTTATTTCGCAGCAGTCTGTGTTATATGTACAATAAGATTTGTTTCTGTTTAGCTTGCAACAGTGTGTATCAGACTTTGCCTTGCTCTCTTCAAACAGGATGGCTGTGTGCTGTCAGTACTTGCATTTTGTACTTGAGTAGAAGAAGATATTTATGTTAAAAAAAAGACTCATAAAATTTGAAATATTGATTCAACTCACGTACTGGTACTTTAAATGTACAAAAGTAAACATGTTTTTTTTTAAACTGTAAATTACATGCACTTTACTTTTCTGATAACTTGGCAGACTATAAAAAAAAACCTTCCCCGCACAAAAAAAACCCAATGTTAAATCTTTTATTAATTAACATTATGCATGTAATGAGAAGAAAAAAAATCACACAAAACATTTTTTCATTATTATTTCAAACCAACAACTAGCTAGTAATGGCTCAGGATTGGTGCTATTGTCACGCCTGTGCCAGAGCACGCTCTGCCGTCAACCTCCCTTAGCCACACCCCTTCGTTATCGTCATGTCTGTCACCTCCTCCCTCTTGTTACCTGATGTATTTAAACCCTGCCCGTGTGTTCCTCCTTGTTGGTGTCTACTGTTCGTGCCCAGTGTTCCTGTTCCTGTTGTCTGGAGGCTCACAGTCAGAATTTTAACCTTGTCCAAGAGGACTTCTGTCGGTCAGTCTGTCTGTTTGCTGGCCGTGAGTCTCTATCCCGTCTGTGTCTTCGGTTCGCCACCTACCTCCCTTCCAACTAAATCCTGGTTCAAGCTGCATTTGGTCGCCCTGGCTCAACTCATTCCTGACAGCTATCGAAATGTATTACTAATGTGCAAGCACCTTCTCATTTTGCATGTGTGAACGTTTTTTGGCCTAGTTTAGTCGCCATAATTAGTGTTCCAAGATGGCCGACCTACTGTGAATGGGTGCCTCAAATTGCGCAGGGGTCACAGGTCACGTCTTGACTGGCACAGGTCCTAATAAATATGCAGGGGACGTGTGTCCCCCATTTGCAGTGCCATCTGCGCCACTTGTTATCTGTACACGTGGGGGAGCAAAAGTGATCAGTTATGAGCGATATAAATCTCAAGTAAAGCTTCACAGGTACCTGAAGTGTCCACATAAGTGCAGTAAACAAAGTCATTACTAGCCTCACCTGACTGTTGGATAATGACTATTCCTATATGACAAACATTGAAAAGGTCAAGTACACCCACCACATGATTGACATCAATCAGCACTCCATAACAGTCCACAATGCTTAGTTCCTTCATCGAAATACTGCATTCTTACCTTTTGACTGTTTGCTTTTGTCTTTTAGGCACAGCTGTTTGGAGGCTCCAAAAAGACTGAGAGAAAAATAACCTGGAGAAAACAGGAGTCGTAAATTTAAAAAAAAAAATGACATTCACAAGCATCAGAGCAGCAGCTTGAGGCAGAGGGGGACATGAAGACGAAGAGGACTTAGAAAGATGGGGTGTGGTCAGAAGCTCACCGCATTTCTCTTGGACTCCACACTTGCTTCTAACTCCATCTCGCAGCAAGACTGTCACCGCTGAATCACCAAGGGTCTCGTTTCACCTGCTGGAGGAGCTCCGCTAAACGGTGATGTGATGAATAAGTTTGAAGTCCTTGGCATTGTGGGTGAAGGTGAGTTGCTGGATTTTATTGCATGTGTTCTTATGTGACATGAGTTAAACGTGCCTTGCCCACTGAGGATCGAGGTCTTTCTCATCTCTTTGTTATGTTTTATGATACCCTTGGTGAGTTTGATTGAGCGAGATTTTTATCGCTGTGCAGATGAAACCGCAAACAATTATGGCATCTTGATGACCATCGTGAGCGCATGTGTTGTGTGTGTGTGTGTGTGTGTGTGTGTGTGTGTGTGTGTGTGTGTGTGTGTGTGTGTGTGTGTGTGTGTGTGTGTGTGTGTGTGCGTGCGTGCGTGCGGGCGGGCGGGTATGCGTAGTAGCGTAAAAGAAAACATGGATGGATGGATGGATGGATGGATGGATGGATGGATGGATGGATGGATGGATGGATGGATGGGTGGGTGGGTGGGTGGGTGGGTGGATGGATGGATGGATGGATGGATGGATGGATGGATGGATGGATGGATGGATGGATGGATGGATGGATGGATGGATGGATGGATAACTTTCACTGCAAATGGGCAGAAGATGCAGATTGTGCTGCCAACATTGTCAACCCATGATGCATTGCACATCCGCAATCAGAGGTGTGTCAAGAAACGGCTTCAGAAAATTATGAAATTGCTTTGTGCAATTTGCTTTCAGAGCTTGTAATAGGTGCATGTGCAGTGTTTTTGACGATATTAGTTAAAATAAAAGTGAGACAAGTGTGTAGGAGAGTTTGTATGCCTCACACCTCGTGCACATTTGGGAGCCCACAACACAATTTAGAGGTTGCAACTTTAAAGCACTTCTCAGATTCATGTTTTATTGATATTTTTTTCTGTTTCTTTATGAAGGCGCATATGGGGTGGTGCTCAAATGCAGACATAAGGTAAGAATTCTCCTCACTGCAGGTCTATCATTTATTTGTATGACACCTCAAATTTCATACTTGGTATGTGGGACATCCTTGTTGTGGTTAAACTAAGTTCATTGGTGAACATTATGCAAAAGTGGATGAATGTCTGTTTTCAGATTCATGTATAATTTGATTGACTTCCAGTAGCTCCTTGAAAGAAGTTTCCAAATGAATGACATTCATGTATTTGACTTGAACTACACTTCCAGTGGTGTCTTTATATAATTGAATGCTTGTGTGTCTTCCTCTCCTTGCGATTTCTCAGCAGTATGTTTATCGAAGCATTGGCAATCTTGTCAGGCTATGAAGTGTTGTGCCTTGCACTCACACAAATTGCTAGGCACTTTTGGAAATGTTAGTCTAATTGATATGCAAGGGAAGATGAGACTCTGTTAGGCAGGACATAGCAGAGTGGACAGAGAGCCAACAGAATAATTGACAGCAAACACACCCACTACACGCAAAACGTTAGGCATATTCAAGTCAAATTTCAGGAAGGGGTGCAACTGTCAACTCAAATGCCATTTCCCCCACAAGTTGATCAATAACTGGCAGAGGACTGGAGTTAAGGCTTCAAAGTAGCGTTTAGATTTGAAAGCAGGGTTAGACTTTCAAAGTAGGTTTAAATTCGCTTTCAAACTAAGGTTAGGGTTCAAATGAAGGTTTCAAACTACTAGTGGGGTTTCAAATTAGGGTTAAGGTTTCACACTTGGAAGGTTTCAAACTAGGAGTAAGATTTCAAATTAGGGTTTCAATCGCAGGTTTATGGTTTCAAATTAGGGTATCACATTTAGATTAGGATTTCAAGTTAGGGTATCAAACTAGAGTAAGGTTTCAAATGAGTGTTTCAAGTGTTAGGGGTTCAAGTTAGGTGTTAAATCTAGGAGTAGGGTTTCAAAATAGGGTTTCCAGTTTTTGGTGTATTTTCAACAGGAGCTTGTCAAATGCTCTTAATTCCATGAAATGCTGTTGAGCGGAGACCTGAGCAGTTGATTTTCCTCAGGAACATCCTGCCACTTGATTCTCACTGACTTGAAGTCAATGCGATTCTTGTTCTCACGCAAAGCCAGACCCTGACCGGATTAATCCTACATTTGCTGTACAAGAGCAAGTTATTTTTACTTTTCTCGGCTGGAAGCAAGGGAAAAGACATCGGGTGGGAGGGGAGGAGCAAGAGAAGCAACGTGATAGTGTGCATGCGGGTGCGCAATGGAATGGAGGAAGTACTGAATTGAACATGGAGACCTAGCTGATGGTAACTGGGTCACCCTTTTATCAGTCAAAAGCCGAGCTGGTATTACTTTGAGTCAATCATAAGAATATATAAGATGCCATGCAATAGCTACTGGAATCTGACCCCAGTGGGTGACTGTGATGGCACTTAACTTAATGCGTTGCAAATGTGTACGTCTAAATAATGGATTCATGTGCACTACGTGGCGACTTGGAGGGAACATTTAATTAGCGCAGCAAATGCGTGCCAGCTTTTGTGCAATGTTCCACCACTCCGTTACAAGTGTTGTAGCGTATGTGGGTGTGTGTACGGAGGCTAACGTGTTATCTCTCAATTTGGGAGTGACAATAGCGCAAGCTACATGCTAGCCAGTGTTTCCCCAAGCCAATTTCTCGCTACTAAAATGACCTGTGATTTGATTACATAAAACTAAATCAAGTGACTTTGTAAATAGAAGTGACGCAGGTTGAGGCAAAACGTGACATCACAAATTCGCACAATGGCAAAAATAAAACAGCAAAACACCATAGTTGCAAATGTAAGAAAAACCATTGTGTGATCAACTTTTGATCTGAAAAGAAGCAAAATCTGTGCCTTGTGTATCACTGTGGCCGAGATTTAGTCCGTATATGTTACAATCTGGAGCTGTTCGTGTCCTAAGTAGAAGAAAAGTCAGCGGTTATTTATAACTACACTGACACCACCGTGGCTCCAAAGACGAGAGAAGGTCAGAGATGCTATTTACGATTAAAACAATCATCAGCACCCTGCGAGATGCTGTCACGGAGCTTGAACGCAGTCTACTACATCATGCATGAGCGCTAATGACGGGAAGTCCTCTGCCGTTCACGTCCTTTTGCCTTCAACTTCAGCTGCAAGAACAAGTCGTTGGATTACATTTCTCTCCTCAGACATTAGGTGAAAATGATGTGGTGTTTTTTTTTTTTCCCGCTCTCGGAAGCATCCTGAGCCTGGCAGCGGGTTTGTGTGGGAGATCTCGCTGCCAGCCCCTCGCTGTGCGCCAACACTGAGAGACCTCTGATGTCTGACCCCTCTAGAAAACAACACAATCGAGAAGCATTGGAATAGAAGAGATGACCGAGGGAGAATCACATGTAGGCTTTAGTTCTCGTTAGTCTCTCTCCTGCCCATAGGTTGAATCTGAGTTTAGATATTATTTTAATTAAAGCATTTCTTGAATGATAATCAGCGTAAGTTAGTGCTTCTTAAACATTTCATTCTTTACCAACAGTAGGATACAGATTGCCCAAGAGTTGTCAAACACAAGGCAGATGATTCCTGGATTGTATTTAATCTTCTAGTGGCATTCTATTTAATGTTCTTGTACCCCCGAGTTTGCTCCAAATCCGATTTCAGTCATTTTGCAGACAACTGCAACAGACATGGCAGATATGCGAGAGGGAGTGCTGTGCCACTGTGGGAGTGCTCACAACTTACCTCAATCGTGGACAATCAAAGCATTTCCTTCCCTTTAAAAGTGGCACACTAGAGTCTTTTCACAGTGGAAGGACCTTCAATATTTTCGAGCTCCTTCCCTCTGCTCAGCACGATGGTACAATGCACACCAAACAAGCAGGCATCCAGTGGTTTCTTTCCCCTTGACATTAACACCTTCACTGGTTGACTTGTAATTTCAAAGTGACTTGTCAATCTGCAAATCTCGAGTGCCTTAATTACTTTATTCACCGTTGCAGCTCTGTCACACATTCGATCGACTTCAACTATCAAAACAGTTTTTTTACATACGGAGGATTTTGATTCTGAAATGTGTGTGTGTGTGTGGGGGGAGCCCGCTGCTTAAAATATTAATCAGGTCACACCAACAAAGATACATTTCCAAAAACAGCACAAAAGCAAAACAAGAAGCCTTTAATTAATTCATTTCAAGTTTTGTGAAAATGCATTATTCACGTCCACCACAAGTTCCTTTGAAATGACATTACAGCAACAAATCAGAGCCAGTGTGCCTCATTTTTAAAACTGCTTTTGCATATCACCAAAGTTCCACCCGATTTGAAGACTGATTTGAATGTATGGCACCCCAAGCCAAGAGCACGGAAGGCCCCTCAAAAACAACTCATTGCCACAAAACCGCGAGAGAGAAACCCGCGTGAGTCATTTCTCATCGCAGATCAACGTCATTGTATCGGGTGTTGTTTAGTCACATGATCAGACAATGTGTGCAACCTCTCGATGAGTGCAAGTGTTGTGTTTGTTTCCGCTCACTTGCAGGACTCCCCTCTGTACACAGAATGATTCATAGCTCACTGGTGCTCACCTAGCTCGCTTTTGTTTTTGTGTTTTGGGTGATTCCTGAATGTCGGAATGGACACAGTGATTAAACTGGTGGCTTTGGTTCTGAAACGTGGAGGCGGTGGTGGGGCGTGCACATGAAGTTGCAATGCAAAAGCCGAAGATTTTTGTGATTTGGAGAAAATACAAATTGGTTGAATTTTGGAGGGGGTGAAATTGTAATTTTTATCAAATTGTTTTTTGTGCTTGAATTCACCATTTGGTATTGGGCCTTGGTAATAATATGATTAGTTTATAATAGAGCTTAATCCAGCAGTCTTCACAGATGATCTATCAGCGACATTAAAAAAGTTTGGACCCATGCCTCTAAGAATGTTTCCAAGATTATTGTGCATGTTTTCTGGAAAAGAATCCAGGCCTCTATTGGTGCTATCTGTGAATGTGTTCCAAGCCATCCCAGCAAATGTGGGATGTGTTAAATCCTGCGCACATCATCTCGTAGAGCAGCAAAAGCCACATCGGAAAAAAGAACCTGGAACTAGACCAGATTGTTGAATTCAGCAGGGTCACTAGAGCAAAGCTGAAGATCCATCTTAACCATGCCAGGATATTCTTCTTTTGTTCTGTGTGTGGGTGCCCCAGGGTAAAAGAATTGCCTCTTGTCTAGATATACTGAAGTCTTTAAATCTGTTCAAGTCAATTGAATCATTCTGCTCTTCATTAGTTTTACAAAGCCACCCATCTGTTCATCCAGCACTCCATCCATTCCCGGGAAAAATACAATATGCTCCCATTCTGAAACTTGTTTACAATGAGACAATAAGGATTATGATTGTGCCTATTGTTTATTTATACACATTTATTGCACCCATTCTTGGTTTTAACGCTCATTCTTGCGTATTGACAGGAAACCAACGAGCTGGTGGCTATCAAGAAGTTCAAAGACAGCGAAGGTGAGCAGGACAATGGCAACCCCACCAAAAGGATCATCGTCCATCATCTTTATTGTTGTGCACACAGAAAATGAGGAGGTTAAGGAGACGACCCTTCGGGAGCTGAAGATGCTTCGCACGCTGAAGCAGGACAACATCGTTGAGCTGAAGGAAGCCTTTCGCCGCAGGGGGAAGCTCTACCTTGTTTTTGAATACGTTGAAAGGGTGCGCACTCTCATCCGTCAGTGTAGACCAGGGGGTTTCAACTGGTTTTGTCCAAAGGACCGCCATTATAATCAATAAGCTGCTTTGGTGGAATATTATTTTATTTTACATTGCTATTTATTTGCATCTGCATGTCTATTTTGGGAATCTCAGCTACATTTGACATCATTGGGATGGGTAAATGATTCACAAAATTAGCTGGAAAATAAATCAAGTCTAAATAATACATCTGTTTTATCTTTAAATATGCTACAATTATTTTCTATTTCCAATTTCGTGGACCACTTGCAATGCCGCCACGGAGCAATAGACGGCCGCGGACCACTGGTTGACAATCCCTGGTGTAGACTGGATATTCTCACAGTTCTGCATCCACACATTTTCAGCTTGTTGAGGCTGCTCAGTTACACGTTGGAAGAAAAAAAAAGCATCACCATGGCAACATATGAACTTTGTTTTCATGAATAGTGTATTCCCTCACTATGTTGCCACGGTATCCAGCCCAGTAGTTATTTCATAATAGGTTTGATTTTAATGTTCAGTGTAATTTTTGCCCACAGATTTTTACATTTCATTGCTAAGTGATTTATTTATTTATTTTTATTATTACTAAGCTCCTTTCTCGGAAACACCGACCAATCAAGATGCATGTGAACGCCTGCTATTTGCAGGAATTGGGTAATAGGGAATCATGAAAATCGGTGAGAATCACTGGTCTAACTAAAGCGCCTCAACTCACAAGAACATAGGGCCAAGTTGCCAATAGATGGTGGCAAAGTACTACTTTTGCCTCAATTCAGAACCTCAAGTCACAAATTCTTGGCATCATTCCCGCAACCGACTGACGATCAGTCCAGGGTGTGCTCACCTCTTGATTGATCCCAGCTCACACGGAATTCTAAAGGAGGACACGCCCATGAAAAATGAAGAGATCATTTTTTTCTGTAGAGGTCATTTAACCGTTGTATGCACATTTCAGAACATGCTGGAGCTGTTGGAGGAACTTCCAAATGGTGCCGCGCCAGATAAAGTCCGAAGCTACATCTACCAGCTTATCAAAGCAATCAACTGGTGTCACAAGAACGAGATCGTGCACAGAGGTGGAATATTTATTATTTTTCTGAAATGGCATGATGATGGTTTTCTGTCTCTCGTGTCAGTCCTCTTGGGTGACATTTTGGGATTAACCCAAAATACACTGTAACCCTTAAACATGAGTTTGATTTGACCTTCTGTCTATTCATGGCTCAAATATGAATATATTGTATCACATTTAAGGGTCTTCCTGAAATTTCAACCAAATATCTCAATAGTGTAGGTTCAAAGGTAGCAATAAAAAAAGATTCAGACACATTCATCAACGGCAAAAAGATGTAAATATAATACTTTTGTCTTTGGGTTTCCCGCTCCTCCAGATATCAAACCAGAGAACCTGCTCATCAGCTCTGAGGATGTCCTCAAGCTCTGTGACTTTGGTGAGCTTTCTTTCTCACATGCTAGTGCTAAAATACAGAATTTTTACATTACTACTGACCAGAAACCAAAAAAAAGGATTTATATTCTAATTCTTCAGTGCTTCTCATTCCCTGGTAGGCACAAGAAACGGTACCGTTTCTTAAAACAGCATTCTCTTTTTTCACGGTGCATGTTCAAAGCATTGCTCTTTGTTGCCTACAGCCTTAGAAGTTCCCAACCTGTGCAAGTCATTTTTAAATGCTACAGGGGTTATGATTGTTTAGCAAAAGGAACAACAAAAAGAAACCTGCCTAGAATTGCTCCTACCTCAGGTACACAGTGGCTCAAGTCAACATGTTTTCCTGTCAGCCTTTTGTAGACTGATAAAACTTTTACTGTTCAATAAAGTACACAACACCATGGGCTGAGTCTCAAATGAAATTAGCAGTAATCACTGTAGTTATTTTTATTTAGTTTTGCCCTGTGAAAATTGTCATTGTTTATCACCTTGTAAATGGTGTATCTGCAGGAGAATTTTTGCTACTGAAAACCAATACAATAAGATGCATAGCTAAACCCTCAAACACTAATAGAATGAATATGTATGAAATGGGTTTTTCCAGAGAAAGTAAGATTAATGTTGTTTGTTGAGCCTGAGAAACCAGTCATTTTTCAACATTCAGAGTGCATGGCCAGCGAGCTAGGCAGACAGACAGGCAGAAAGATAGACAGACAGACAGACAGACAGACAGACAGACAGACAGACAGACAGACAGACAGACAGACAGACAGACAGACAGACAGACAGACAGATTTATATGTTTGCATGCATTCACATGTATTTATTTTGATTAATTTGTGTTTTACTTTGGCTCAGGTTTTGCACGCAACCTGTCTGAAGGAACCGATGCCAATTACACTGAGTACGTAGCCACAAGATGGTACCGCTCACCCGAACTGCTGCTTGGGTGAGTAAGGACTAGATGGAAGGTTGAGCATTGATTAACATGAACGTTACATGTGAAAAAACTCTTTACACAAGAGTAGTTTTTGGTTGGTCGGTCGATTGGTTGTTTGGTGTTGTGTGTTTGTTTTTGTATGTTTTTTGTTTCTTTGTTTGTGTGTTGCATTGAGATGGCCAACACGAGAAACATTTATCAGTGGGTTTTTGTGTGTTCACTTTACATTTTCCATTGTAGATCTGTAACCTTACATTTTTAGCTATTAACCTTCATTCAGTATTGGGGTCTAATTTGACTTGTTGACAGCAACAAAAACATTAAATTTAATTGCTTTTCCTAAAGTGACCCCAAATACACAATACATAACATTGTTTAAAAATGTACTGGTTTTTTTTTTTTTTTTGGTCCATGTGCTCCAAAGTTTTTGTAAACTAAGGTTGTTTTGTGTCTACTAAATGAATTTTAGATTTACTAGTGTGTTAAATGAATAGTAAAAGTCTTGAAACCCAAACTACTGTATGTTTTATAAATGAGTGTATTTTTTATGGGACAGTGATAAAACAATGAGCAGCTTGAAGCCTCCTGTAGTTTTACTGATTTTGGGTGCTTTCCACCTTCTTGGTCTTGAGATCAAATTAGTGTTGTGTTGTTCATGCAGCTGTATGTTGTGTTTTGATTTTCTGCATGAAAAGTCCAGTCCAGCTGAGAAACAGCTGAAGTCACATAGACTCGATGCGCTTGCTTGATTTAGTAAACGCCCTGGAACATTTATCGAGACGCAATTTGAATGCCGCCCCCTCAAATCATCTCTCCCTCCAACACCACCTCTGCTCGACTGCTGCCAGATCGCTCGCCTTTTCTCACCACGCTCCTCAGCTCCATTCTCTCGCAAATGACAGTTTGTTTTATGTGCATCGCTTCCCGTAGCATGCAATCGCTCTTTTTATTTCCCTGCACCAACATCATTCCTTATTCGTCTTCTTTTCATTTCCAGCACCGCCATTCTTGTTTTCTCATTTCAGCACCGAGGTCATAATGCGCTGTTAACGACTTGGCACATTTTCTTCATCGTGTCAGGGCTCCTTATGGCAAGGCGGTGGACATGTGGTCAGTGGGGTGCATCCTCGGGGAGCTGAGCGATGGGCAGCCCTTGTTTCCCGGGGAAAGCGAGATTGATCAGGTCTGCTTACTCTCGTCCCCTTAAAGAAAAACATTTCTCACAAGACGTATGTCATGTTCAGCATTCTGAACATCTATAAATGAATACATAAGAGGAGAGTTCCTCCAACTGTGATAATTGCAGATCCGTATTTCCCCCGCAATAATCCAAATGTCTCTAGCATTTATTATCTCTCCTTGATGTCCATCTTAAAGTGCATGTTCTACTATAATGCTCGTTGTCTTCACTAGTAAGACAATTAAGTGGAGAATGAGTCAGGCTCCCTATTAGAATATCTGTCTTTGATTTTTTTTTTTTTTTTTTTTTTTTACACACGACTGCCTTCTACTACTGTTTGACATTTCAGCACTGGTATTTTGGCTAAAAACGTACTTGTTGACATCTGCACGCTACAAGTAGCCGACTATGAGTGAAGCACTACACCAGTAGAATTTTATAATGTCACGCGAGCAGGGGTAGGCAATGGCGGTCCTCGGTCCAACATATTTTAGATTTGATTTGATACACCTGATCCGAACGATCCAAACTGATAACGACTATTAGTGTGCAGAGGTCAAGTGGTGTACTAGAAATATAAAGGTAGTTGTCCTACTAGTATAATTGTCTTACTAGTGAGGACAAAGCGCATACTCGTACCGATTTTTTTTAAAGAGATGGAAAGTTGCACTTTGTTCTTTCATTCGTTACGCTATCCCACAATGTCTACGACAATATCAACACTACGATAATATTAACACCAATGTATGATTTTATTATTATTTACAGCTATTCACTATTCAGAAGGTCCTTGGGCCACTTCCTGCTGAGCAGATGAAACTGTTCTACAACAACCCTCGCTTTCACGGAATCAGGGTACGACACTCTGCTGATTATTTTTTGTCGACTTCCTCGTATTTCTTTCCCCCTTCTTCGTCCTCACTCGTCGCTGTTTTTATCGCTCCCTCGCTTCTTCATGACTGAGTCCAGTGCTGTGACTCATGGGATGGAAACAAACCGTTCCACAAGGCCTGCGGTGAATGTGTGTGTCTGTGTCTGTGCGTGCGTGCGTGTGCAGTAGATTTGTTCGCAACAGTCACCGAGTACCATGTGACCTTAGCCAATTAGAACGTCTTACAAGCATAAAAATATAATTAAAAATATCAAGGTTTGACATCGTCTCTGTGTGTATGCGTGTGTCTCAGTTTCCCTCAGTTACTCATCCTCAGACACTGGAGAGAAGGTACCAAGGCATTTTAAGCGGTTTGATGTTGGATCTTATGAAGGTAAAATTCAAACACAATACAGTGACATTCTGCCTATTAACACAAGACACTGGTTAGGTAAAATTACACTACTGCTTCTCAAACATTTTGCAGAGGTTCTATTCTTATGATTACAATCATGCCGCCCAGGAAGATGAAAAATGTTCACGCCCCGCCCCAATTCTCCTCAGTCAGTAACTAAAAATAGGACAGAATTTGTCTATAAGATTGTAATACGTAGACCTGTGCATAACTTTGTAAGCTTATTAACATGTTCCCTGGGGTCACACAAGGGGGGCTTGCCCCACTATTTGAGAAGCACTGCACTCAAGGGAACAGACAGACTGCTACTTGTACGTGTACCATACATTGGAAAACTAATGAGAGTCAATACAAGCGCTCTGAGAGGCATTTATTTATAGACAGTGAACCCACGCCTTATTTTTCGAATTCAAAAACACTTTAACTTTGAACCTATCCTCTGTCATTTGTTTGCATGCATAGACAATTGCTGTACAGAATAAACCTTTTGTCAGTTATTCACTTTCATTTGAACTATTCGCGGCAGGGTTCTGTCCCTACCTCCATGAATTATGGGGTTCACTGTATTATGGTCATAATTTGCACTTCACACATTTAATCACAGAAGAGAACACTAGAACTACGTGTGACATTATAAAATTCTCTGAATCAACATCTAGTGCTTTGTGATCACGCGCAGCGATCCTGTAGTCTGGGTTTTATGTCAATTTCAGTCCATAGCTGTATTAAGCTAAAATGTCTGATGAGAAGTTAGATGAGAATAGACGCATTCATCTGATTCATTCTTATTCCAAAAATCCAATACTAATCAGAACACTATGTTTAGATACATATTTTTGCAAAGAACATTTTCTCAGAGAGTTTCCTTTGAATGCACGTGTGTGTCTGTGTATGTCTGTGTGTGTGTGTGTGTGTGTGTGTTTGTGTTACTCATCAGAACCTGCTGCTTCTCAACCCGACTGAGCGCTATCTGACTGAGCAGAGTCTGAATCATCCAGCCTTCCAGCCTCTGAGGCAGGTGGAGCGAGAGAGGCCTTCGCCTTCCTCGCCCAACCCTCCACGTTCCTCCAAGAGGAAAACACACCATCATGGAGAAAACACAGTCCCGACAAGGTCCAGTAAACAGCTTTTAAAATTAAGCTTCAGCTGTCATAGTCTTACATTTAAAAAAAAAATTAATGCACACACTATCAGCAGTGCTACATCGTCGTTCATCATTTGCAGCAATGCTATTTTGCTCTTTTCTATATATGGTCAACATAACAGTGAGAATAGTACTATGATCCGTTTGTGTTTTTCGCTCTGTTGAGTATCAGAACTTTAAAGGTTTTTAATCCAACCATAGCATCTAGTATATCAATTTCCACTAACCCATCCCAATTATATGTTGGTGTTAAGCTAGCTGACTTTCATTAGAAGAAATATTTCATTCGCTTTTGCGTTAGTGTTATGATAACCCTCAATAGGGATAGACAAATCAACAGCTTGAAGCAAGCACACTTTGCATTTTATTGCGCTAACAAGCTTTTGCATCCCATTTCTTGACTGTGACACTGAGACCATGTGATAAAGGAATACTTAAATGAGCTTTTAATTAGTTTAAGTTTAAATGTTTTTAAAGTGTCTGAGAAGGGTAAATGCCATAAATAGAGCTTCCATGTTATAATATACTGGTAGTGAATGTTCAACTTGGTGTGCTGCCCCCAAGCGGCCAGAAATAAAACTATCACACTGAATTTGAACATGTCACCCTAGGAGTCACACCAAGAGCTCAAGCCAGCGTCGCTCCAACAGCAAAGAATGTTCAAGTCTCCCACGTCATGGTGAACTCCATCACCTTGGCAACGAGAATTTTTTCAACGGTAACAAACCCCCGTCGAGTTTAAGTCCGACACTTCACCCCAAGAGTCAGTATCTGTCCCAGACCCTCAACCGCTCTGCCTCGTCCAGCAAAGATCTGGCCAATAACAACCTGCCGCACCTCCTCAGCCCCAAAGAAGTCAAAAACAAATCGGAATTTGATTTCAATTTGGGACCCTCGCCCAAGTTGCCAGAACAAGGACATGGTGCAAAGTACAGCCTCAGCAAGTCCAGCGGTTCCTCTCGCTCGCAGCAGCAGCAACAGCAGCAGCAAGGTGGACGCCACACCTTCCTGGAAAGCAAGACCAACACCTTACAGTCAGCAGGAGACAAACAACACGGGAGACACACCCACAGCGTGGCCGACTCAACCCACGGCTCCATGTCGTCTTCTTCCAAAAGCTCCACCTCCTATCTCAGCCTGTCCAAGAGCCACAACACTCTGAGCGATGCCAAATCTGTAGGAAACCTCAGCGACGGTCGACTTCACCCCGATGACCCAAATTCCAACACGACCGCAGCGGTGGGACCCAGCGCCCGTTTCTTCCCTGCCAGCTGTCTGGACCTCAATGCCCCTGCAGGGGCCCCCGGGCCACCTGGCAGCCCCTCGGCACGACACAGTGATCGCCCGGGGCACAGCCCCGCGTCCCGTAGCAGCAGCAACGTCCGCATGGAGAGCAGCACGCTCGACTCCTCCTCCAGACACAAGTCCAGACATAAATCTTTGGCTCCAGGTAGGTTACATGCTATCAACTCTCTGATAACTTTTCCATGCACACGTCCAACTCGACAAGGGTTCAGTGCTTGCTGTCCGCTGAATGACAAAATTCACAACAGGTGTTTAATCCTTGAATACATTTTCATTTATATGCCTGTGTGTGACTCCTTCAGTCTCTCTGTATCACTGCTTTCCCCTGAGAAGAGATATTGAATGAATCAACCAATATAGTATTTCCTCATTCAATTAGAATAGACATTGCCGTCAAAACAAGGTGTGGCAAGTGTCCATTGATCTGAGTGTCACAGAGTCTGCAACAGAGATACAGAGAGTGTGAGAGGTTGTCTATATCGGAGATGGGCAATTGGCTCCCCACGTGTGGCACAAAAGCATCAACTGTCATTTTGAGTTGTAATATCACATTTAACCACTAGATGGCAGGTATGGACAGCAACCCTGAACTAACAATTTTAGATGGATGGTAGATGATTGAAAATGTGCAATGAATCTTCCCTCTCACCCGCAGAGGAGGCCAAGGCTCCAGAGCTCTTAGACCCTGGGGGTGCAGGGATGCCTTCCACCCACACGCTGCCCTCCCCACACGATTCCTACCATTATGGCCTGGGTTACTCGTCGCCCTTCTCCTCTCAGCAACGGCCTCAACGCCACTCCATGTATGTAAGGAGAGAGCGCCACCGACCTCATGGCGGAGAAGCTGGGATGGTGGGCTTGCCCCCTCCAGGTCAGGCTATTCCGACACGAGCTTCTAGTCTCCAGCTTCTTTCCCCGCAACTTCAGCACAGGACCACGCTTAGTGGGCACTCGGTGAGCTCTTCCAGGGAAGACTGCACGGACGGCATGAGCAGGGTAAGTGTAATGTGGGGGTGGGGGGGAACCGGGTAAAGACGGATGGAGAGAGAGAGAGAGAGAGAGAGAGAGAGAGAGAGAGAGAGGAAACTTTGACCTGTACATGTCGGTTTCTTCAACAGAGCGAGCCGTCCCCTAAAGACATGAGCCACCCATGTGCCCCCGTCAAAGATTCAACTAGGGACAACACTGCCACTTTTCATACTCAGCGACCACCTAAGAATGAGGTTTGACACCATATGACTTCCATCTTACAAAGCGTATAGACAGCTGTTTGTTCACCTTGATCACGCGCCTATTCCGACTTTATTGCTGGTATTAGTGTAAATTCACTAAGAACTTTTTTGCTTGTCTCAGTGTCTCCTGATTTTTGTATTGTGTTGTCTTTGTGCAACGTAAAGGTCGGTATGTATCACGACGCTCATGGAGAGGATGGAGCGTCTTCCAAGGAGAACCGGATGATCTTCACTGAGTCCATGCCCCGAAGAGTTGGTAGCTTTTACAGAGGTCTGTAAAACTGTAAAAAACAAAAAAATATGTATTATTGTTTGACTTCAAATGACTTACCTGGACAATCTTAGAGATGATTAGTTATCGCAAGAAGGAACAAGGCTTGTCTTGGTTCTGTCCAGTGCCGTCGCCCAGACCAGATAACTCCTCGTCTTTCCACGAGGGTGTTGGGCAGGGTCGAGGACCAGTCGTACCCGTTGTCCCTGGCAACCCTGTTACCATGGTCAACCACTCCAAACGCCAGACTGCCTTTGACTGGTGAGAATCTTTTTTAAGAGAACGCTAAGGTCTTTCAAGTCGGAGTGGACAGTGGCTTAACTTGAGTTGAAAATGTTGCCACGTTATGTGGCCATAACTTTAGGTACCCCATTACAAAGATTTTCAAACATTCCCTGGTATTATGAAAACAATGATGCAGCATCATACCAGAATGGATTGTAAAATAAAAAACAAATATAATGTTGATTTTTTTTTCTAAGAGAGTTGTATTGCAGTGCCGTTTGTGTATTTTTTCTCACAATAAGCTTTTTGAAGGAGAAGTCATTTATCACATTGTGATCTCGCCATTACAAACATAGTCGATCGGTGATGAAGGTTTCCTTTTTCAGGAGCGCAGCGGAAGCAATGGTGATGAATCCTCCAGAGCCTGCCAAAGAGAAAGAAAAACAAGGCTTCTTCAGGGCCATTAAAAAGAAAAAGAAGAAGACACAAGGAGTAAGCACTTTTCCACAAACGATCCATTCATTTGATGGCAATTGTGGGAAATCATTACCATCATGAAAATAAGCAAAAGTCAATCAAATACATCTGAAATGATTGATTTCGTCAGATCCATGTGCTAGTTTTGAGGTGAATATACTCAATTTTGTTGGGTGGTTCCAAAAAATAGTAAAAATAGTTTGTAAAAACTTACTTTGTATTTCACCACCAGTAGGAAAAGTATACTGCAGTATAGTGCAGACATACTGTATATCATGTTTAGTGATCATTTATTCATTTAGTAGCTGCTGAGACTGACAGTGACATGTTTTCCTCTTCACAGGCAGACATGGCGGACGGGAGGAACCCCAGTATCAGGAAAAGCCTCTTCCCGCTCTTCAGCTCCAAGAACAGCCTAAAGCACAACTCAGCTGTCAAAGCCCTTCCTGTGGTGCCCTCGCCTATGCTACAACAGCAGCCTCCTCCGCCGCCATATCCTGCCACAACAGTAAGACTAAAGCACATGACTGTGATGCTTAAAGTCCATGTTCTCAATAGTAAGACAATGCGGATTACTTGACGATTACTTGTTGTAAAACAGTCGATTTAATAGCGAGCTGAATTGTCTTACTATCGAGGACAAAGACTTTATTTATACACGGGCCAAGGAAACATAATTTATTTGTAAACTAAAATATTTATATACCTGATGATATACTATACCTGATGCTTTCCTCATATCTTCTTGATAAAAGGGAACTGGGAATGCACAAGAGCATCTGTCCTTGCAGAGGGGCTCTAAATCATCCTCTCGCCACGGAAGCCGTCGGAAAAACCGAGAGCGTTCCCGAGACAGAGAACGGGAGCAGAGCAGAGACCGCGATCGAGACAGAGAACGAGAAAGAGGAAGAGAGAGAGTGAACGAATGGCCGACAGAAAAAGCGATTGACTCACATTCTCAGGTACATACTTCCTGGGCTCGGCCTCAAGTACACCTGAACGTTTAAAAAAAAAAAAACAATTTTAATTAAATGCAGTAACAATGTATTTGTACTTTGGTACTTCCCTCCACTAACTGTAAAACCTGATTAAAACTGATAACTAGTTATGTTCTTCAGTCGTACTTTGATTGTCCAGGTATGTGTACTTTACCTGAATACTGTATTTATCTTTCTAATGACTTTTCACTTTTTCTTGCTACATTTTGAAGCAGCTATGTTTACCCTAATACCACTTCTGTTTCCATCAAGTGGTATGGTCAGTCGTGGGAAATAACAAAGTACAAATACTTTATTACTGGCTGTACCTCTTCATAGAAACCTAATGATTTATTTGTTAGTTGATGGAACCTAATTAAGAGCAAAAATTTGGTTACTGTGCTTTATTATTTTTATTATTATATATTTATTATTTACATTTATTTTTATTCATGTATTTATTATTCATTACATTTATTTACCTGGCAACTTTCCTTGGTGTCTCTCTCACGCGTAGAGCCAAACGCTGAAGTCCCTTCGCAGGCTTCTCCACCTCTCCCCTTCTCCAAACCAAGGCCAGCCCCCTCCTCCTCCTCCTCCTCCTGCCCCCACAGACCTACGTTTCCAGCCCCCTCTGCCCAACCCCCCTCAGCCCTCCTCCAAAGCAGTCTACGCTGAGGGCCGGGGGCACGCCGAGAGCCGGGGTCACTCCGGAGCGAGTGGCTCGTCTCAGGCCAAGAACCGAAAGGCCAGCTACCCGCTGCCGGGCCAGCTGGAGTCCGCCTGGCACGTGTCGGCACTGCAGCGGGCTGAGGGCGTGCAGTTCACGGCCGAACAGTTGGGCATCAAACCGGGGCAAAACGGACCCACCTTTACCCGTGCCTCTCGCACCAGAATGCCAAACCTCAATGACCTAAAGGAGACGGCGCTCTAAACGGCCAACTCAAGCCGTACCGCCTCTGATACGGCTCATCGTGGACGCACCTGCTGGATCGAGGAGGGCACCGCTTGACTTTAGTTACAGTTTAAGTGAAAACGTCTTTCACTCCTCTGGCGCGATGAGCCCGGACAAGGACCGAATGCAGACACACTACTCGTCAATGTGAACTTGCACCCCAATGGAAAGCCCTTTGAGCATTTATATCCAGTTTAAGGTCTCGGGCTAGGCTCTCAAACTCTTTTTGTCTTGAAAATTAATTTTGCACATTAGTTTCAGTATATTTTTTTCCACAACTAGTGCCATTTTGGCCTACAATTAAACCATACTACTAAACAACCGTGCTGCACTGTTACTAGTTAGGTCAAACTGAACTAGTTAATCTCCATGCACTCCTTTTACTTCTAATGAAGCACTTGATGGTAACTGGTAGAATCGTCACTAGTAGCAGTTTTGCTTCAATTGTAACATGTTGTTTAACAAGCTGTCCTACGAGTGAGCGTATGTTTGTACATGGGTCATACGAGTGGTATCAAAGAAATATTAATTCAATCTCCTTGTTATCCATCTTAAGGTCCATGTACAATTACGCGCATTTGTCCTCACCACTAAGACAATTTAGTAGTTTGGGGCACACTAGTTGGGACTATCCTTGTTAGACCTACCGAGGCAGCCCAGTACTTTACTAGAAAGGTTTAATTGCATACTAGCCTAAAGTAGCCCTAGTTGTGGAACAAGTCATTCTACTGAATTGGCTGGGTAATGCAGACAAAGAGTGTTCTAGTACCGAGACCTGACACCGGATGAGAATTCGATGGACTAAATGCCGAAACAAAACTTTTCCATTGGCCTGCCCCTGTCAGGGCTGTTCTTCGGTCTTGAGGATTAGAAACTGCCTCTGCTCCCATCCTCTGGTCACAGAACACAACTGCAGCACACCCGCTTCCCCTGGTGACCACCTAAGCTTTTTTTTTTTTTTCTTCAAATATTTGATAAGACAGAGAGAGAGAAAAAAATATATATCAACATAATTTATTGTTATTTGTTTTACACCTGAGTATATAAGGTATAGTTATAGCCCTAATAAGATAAAGGGGATTATTAAAATGGTATGTACTAGTGTTCAATGTGTAATTACAAGAGCTTTACTTTGACACAGAGATGAATAGATAACTGTCATGGTGACTGTTGTTTTAATTTAATTTGATATGGTCTCGACAGATTTTCATATTTTTTTTCACTTTTGTGTGTGTGGGGGGGTTCCCCTAGAGACAATAACAATAATGATGACCATACATGGTGGTGGGGGGGGGGGGGGGGGGGGGGGGGGTATGTCATGTTAAGTTCTCAGTCAAGAATATACATGTCCAGCAGTTAAAAGCATTTCGAGGCTGTTTGTGAACATTTTGACAACAGTTCTCCTCTTCCTCGCTGCTACATTGATTTTTAGTATCAAAAAATTGTTATTGTGAAAAGTGAGCATCTTGGAATGAGGATAAACGTGTCGTCATTTGTAACTTTTAAAATCTAGGAATAAAATGATGATAGTTTGTAAAATAAAGTCCGGTGAAAAGACTATAAACAATAATTATTGATCCTAACCTCAATCAGAATTCCAATGAATAGCTAGTAGCTGATACTTGCATGCATGTCGGTGACAGTTCTGTCATTATGATGTACAGTATACTGACTATATCACCACAGACTCATTAATTTTCTTAAAATTAGTGTTTACGTTCAATTGATTACTACTTGTTTATTGTTCTAAGAATTGTTTTTAATTGTCATAATCGGGGTTGATTAATAGTTTTAGTGAATAGATAGACGGATCCACCAATTGATGGATGGATGGACACGGATAGATAGATAGATAGACAGATGGATGGGTTGGTGGGCGGATGGGCGGACAGACGGACAAAAAATCATTACACACCCCTGATCAAATGTCAGCTTCCCGTGAGCTAAAGAAATTAGACCATCAATGTCCCCTATCAACTGTACAACTCAAGTTAATAATAATTAAAAAAAAAGAACATTCAAGCTTTATTTAAGGTTGATTAGGGGAACTTTAAATGGTGATAGGTGTTTGCTGACTCCCTGTGATTGGTTAATTCTGAACACAGCCACACGCCCACTTCTAAGAGGGTGTGCTGACTTATGTAACCACATTAACTCTCATTTGTTTATTTCTACTTCCCTTTCCAACATGTTTTTTTGTCTTTTTAGTTGTGCAGGTTAAAGATCATAGTAACAGTGAACAAGGTTTTGAAATTATGCATCTCTGTCCCATTTGTTCACAACACCTGATATTTGAACAGGGGTGTGCAGACTTTTTGCATCTATGGCAGAGAGATAAATCCAGAAACACAAGCAAAATGCTAAATAAGCTAAATATATCAAGCTACTTGTCTGATTTAAAGCAATAAAATTGACTGACAGTCTCGATTGACTGATGTAGTAACTGATCAAATCAGTGTGATTGGAGCCGAATAGAGTCAAGAGGGAGACCATGATTAAGGGTGCGCATTTAAAATCAAATGATCCTTGAGCTGCCTCATCTTGTGGTTATGGAAAGTACTGATTGTATTTGATTTGTTTACATCTTCACTTGAAACAGTGTTGACATAGTTTGCCTTGCTCGTGACCAAAAGCCTTACATTTGTTCATTATTGACATGAAAACAAAGGCTTCAATCCCCCCCCCCCCCCCCCCCAAACCCTTGACACACATTCACTGATTCTTTCTGCTCTCAACTATGAATGTTTCCAAGAACAGCAGTTCATTGTGTTCAGGACACAGATGCCCATTTCTTACAAAATGTAAATAGAAATAATAGAGTGTATCTTATACCGAGTGCTCCACGCTAAAAATATATAATAATAAAAATCTACATTTTTTTTTTTTTTTTAATGGTGTACACATTTGTTTGGTCTCACTGACAGAAAGAACACATTATTTTGGTAGTTATGGTGTCCAGGGTAAGAAGATTTTTTTTTCAACAAATTATGTATGTTTGTATAAATTCAACAAGTGACATTCTTTGAGGATATCTTTATTATCAACAATGAAATCCGTGGTGGGGCAAAGCTACGAGACATACATTTTGAACAGAATATTTAACAAATAAATAGAGTAGGGTCACGCTTTACATTAAAATTCAACAAAAGAAATGGGAGTCATATGGGAGTAGGCTATATTTGACATCAAAGATTCCACTTGTTTTGAATGATCAATATCCTAAACGGAATTATTTTAACATGAGAAAAAATCATGAAACTTGATGGCACCAAAATACAAGCTATCGATGACATCTGAATTAGATTTTAACAGATGTTTTTACAGTCTGACAAAACGACCACAAGATATATACGTATGTATCAGATGAATTTTAATTAGTTGTTTGTTTGTTTGTTTGTTTGTTTGTTTGTTTGTTTGTTTGTTTGTTTGTTTGTTTAATCTGTGAAAATCAAATGTTTATAATTCACAGTAATAAGAAATTGATATATTTTTTGATAAAATCAGAATCGGTAACATTTATAGTCACAAAACTATGATCTTGTGACCTTGTAACAAGATATACTAGTAACACAACTCAGGTTGTGTTTTTTTTGGTCATCACCCACAGAAAATAATATTCAAGTTATCTGCCTGCCTTTTCCTTAGAGGCTGGTAAGGTGAGGCTTGGTAAGAGCTGTAGAATTCCCTTCTGACCACCTCACGTCAAAAGAGGCAGCGAGCGTTTCATCGAGCTGTCACACGTGTTCGGGATTGGTTTGTTTGTATGCATATTCCCGCCATAGCAACGCGCTCTCTCCTGTGCCACTATTAATTACTGCTTTGAATTTATGCTCTTTCAGTGCAAATGCAACAATTGGCTACCAAGAAAAATTAATGCAGTCAGTGTCATGACGACTGGTTTAAACAAACACAATGGAGAGTTCATTTGCATATCAAACATTATATTCAATCAAGTCTAAGCAAACCTTTTGAAACAGTATTTTAGTCTACTCATGGGACATTCCAGAATTGAAGGACATTTCAGAATTTGACGAGAAAACCAAAAATATCTCATTTGAAATGGCTTTACGTATTCCCCCATGTCCCTTCCCTTAGTCTCACATAAATATCAAATAAAATATCTTTTTGATGTGATTTTATCTTGTATGTAACTGTTAAAATATTTTAAACGCATTTTAATTAATGCTCTCTGTTTCTCTCAGCACACAAACGGCTTAGTAAAATGTTTTTCACCATCAAAATCATCAGCAGAAATGACCTCAAGCTAATTTCTCTGACCATCAATAAGCTAATCGCTGGTCTTCAACAATTAGCATATTAAATCATACAGTTAGCATGTACTCTTGAGCATAAAACAACATTTTAGTGATTTCAACCATGTTACTGTAATTATCATAAAATTAAAAAAGTGCCTGTCGTCAACAAAAAATAAAATAAAAAAATATGGCAAATGAAGTATCTAATTAAAATCTTACTTTTGCGAGTCTAGCCGGACAATAATAAAATCATATGGTGATTTATTAATATTTTTTCTTGAAAATAAATAAACAAATAAAATAATAGACTAGATATATAGATCGAGATAGCTACTGAAGATGGATGGATAAATCGAAAGATAGATAGAATGATTGATAGATAATCTGTTATTCCAAAATATTGGTGCCTACATTGTCCTCCAATCCTGGAATGACCGCTACACAACTATGATGGAAAGATTGAAAATAAACACATACGCTGAGAGGGTATAGACAGAGGAGGTTGGAGGTAAAGGCTTGGAGGAGCGCACAAGTGGAGGCTCAGGCACATTTGTTCATGCAGAGCAGCAGCTCCAGACGTAGCGCGATGCGAGTGTGCCATCCCAGGGGGAGGATGCGGATGTAGCGCGCCACGATGGGCGGCCGCAGGAGGTTCTGCACTGACGAGGAGCGGTCCGAATTTCCATAAAACACCTGAAGAGAAGCATGAGAAGATGTGTCAGAACGATCACTTATAACTGATTTTTGTCTGACTGGCGATTGTGTTCTTCAACTGACTCTGTTATTCCCAGTCTGGTCCTTGTAAAAGATCCAGTTGAATTTTTCGTCCGTTCGGTACTGCACACTGTACTTGGTCACCCATTCGTCGACGTCGCAGCGACCTTGGGTGAGGATCCCGGAGACCACCATGGCCTCTCTCAGGTCAATCTGCAACCACTGGCTGTTGTCTTGGAACTTGGAGAGCCACGCACAGCTGAAGCACAAAGACAGTTGGTGTTGATTTGAAAAAACATACTGAGGTGGAGCCTTTGTCATTTTCCTCCTTTGCAGTTTGCCTACCCAAATCCTTGGCTGTTGAGACGAGCCTTGCTTGGGAGCCAAGAGGAGAACCATCCGCTATACTGGTCCTCATTGGAGCAGGTGATCTGGTCCGGACTCACCGATCCAGCCTCGAAGCCTAAAGGCTTGTGGTACGGACACTCTGCAAGAAGACACACTCGAGAACTAACTGTATGACTGTATGAAATTTCTGCCTTTCCTGACAATTGGTGATGCAACCAAATCTGGTGTTCTATGTGGAGCTCATCAGAGAACACCACACGTAATCCGACTAAAATGTCAAATGCCTGACTTGTTTTTAATCTTAATGTGTGAGGTCTGTAACAGATAATCTCCAAAAATATGAAAAATCCTGGCCTAATATTTGTCTGTCTCTTCCTCTAACACCACTTTTCACTGGACCTTGGTAAATCATAATTTGTCATTTTTAAGATTAGTTTATGACTCCATAAAGTAGTCGCTTGTTAAAATCTAGCATGAAAGAATCCATTAATTTATATTTTCCGACCCTTCAAATTTGAGTTTGTTTGCATATTGCACAGGTTACACCTATGAAGTTTTATTATACTTGCAAAATGGTTCATGTAAGGATACAAATGGTTTAAGCAGCACCAAAGTGACCCACATGCGATCCTAAAAGCATCCACTCTTAATTCTCCACTTTGAGAGATCAGGCGATGGCCATTCGTGGAGTGGGCGAACAGATGGCCGTGCGGAACCCTCTGAAGCTTTACTCTGTCCTCACGTCCACGAACAACCAAAAATAACAAGTCCTGATGGGAATCCTCTTTGAAAAAAAAAAGTTGAGCTGAAAAGGACATTTTCATCAAGAGTGCTTTAGTCCCTTGGAAAAAAATGTTGTATAATGTGAGCAACATGCCACATCGCCGCTGGGGCCCATCCAGTCTAATCCGAGTATTACAACGTACTGAGCAGCAGCTCCGTGCATGGGAATCTGACGGAAGTAAGTGCTGACATAACAGTAAAGCCTGAGACTTGGATGCAAAACGACAACGGATATCTATCTATCTATCTATCTATCTATCTATCTATCTATCTATCTATCTATCTATCTATCTATCTATCTATCTATCTATCTATCTATCTATCTATCTATCTATCTATCTATCTATCTATCTATCTATCCATCCATCCATCCATCCATCCATCCATCCATCCATCCATCCATCCATCCATCCATCCATCCATCCATCTATCTATCTATGTATCTAGCACGTGCACACACACACACACACACACACACAGTGAAAATGTCCCCATTTTTGTACGCCTCTGTATTCATTTTTGTGAAGAAGCTTGCACTGACTCAGAGTAGAGATTCTCCTTGCTAATGGCTCCGCCTTTTCTCTCCCTTGGAGCATGTTCTCCCTGCAGCGTGATGCATTCATGCATGTGTACATGTATAAATAGACTTCTTCCATTGCTTTTTCACCTAGACACAAGAGCTTCCCTTTGTCAATACATGATACCAGAGAACATTCTTTCATTTCAAAGTGATTGGCGATCCTTTTCCTGTACTGTTTTTTTTTTTTTTTATGCCGATTGAATAACATGTTTGTGGTGATGAAACTGGCTTTTACCTGGCATGCAGTCCACTCCTCTCACTGAAGAGGAGCCAGTGAAGGAGTACTGAGTTGGTGATACACCTTCTTCACAGTTGCATTTGCATGACTTGCTGGTCCATGCTTCAGACACATCCGTCTTAAACAAACCAAGATACACATCACTTTAATAACAAAAAACAAAACAGTCACGTGTAAACAATCTAAAAGTGCTTATTTTTGGATTGAGTCCGTTAGTTATGGTAATAACATTTAAAAAAACATCCCCAAAATGTTAGAAAGAGCATCATGAAGACATTATTAAAACTAAACATACTACTTGTCTGTGTGTATCAAACGACTGTATTATGATCCAGTCCAATTTACTTTTATGTATTAAACATCATTTGAATGTACAGTCCAGCAGTGTTTGTGCAGTTTCCTCATACCTCTTGAGCAAGGCTGCTGAGAATGACTGTTCAAGCATATGACAGAGACAACATTTTTATTATTTTATTAATTTTTTTAAATTCACAATTTCAATTAAATTCAAACAAGCACAACATGTACATCAATTTCTCATCATAAAGACATATGTCACTTAAATAGACATGGGATTAAGAAAAAGTGTTAATACTGTAATTTTTAAAAGTGAAAATAAAATATTGAAGTGCATTTGGGAAATTTGAATTAAGAATTCAGATTAAAAAATATTGGTACTTCACCGACCCAAATTAATAAAATAACACAAATCCTACCGTGAGCTGCAATCAAAAGCAGAGTGGGCAGGAAAGGACGCACGTTGAGAGCCATCTTGCAGTCTCCACATAGGAAAACGACTGATCTTGGATGGCGGAAGCGAGCCAGCACTCATACAAAGTCTGGATTACAATAATCCACAGGACCCGGATGACCCAACCTAATGCCATGTTTATCTGGCAAAGCCCCTCCAACTGTTCTACTGCTGGCATATGCAGTGGGAGACGACACCAATGATATGTTTGTTATCATTAAGGCAATTTATGCGAGAATGAAGCCACATTTGTGGCGAGGAAACAATCTCGTCAAACAAAGTCAAAGCCCTCATTCCAAAACGATGTAATACGTTAGGTTCTTTAAAGGTTCTAAATGGTCTTTGTGTGGATAGTTGTTTGTTTACATGTTGTAAAAATACATGAATGGATCTTTATGAGTATGAAGAAGTAAAAAAAAAAAAAAAAAAGCAGACATTTCCGTTAATTATTTGTTTATTTATTTATTTTTGTTTGTTTATTTTTGGGAGAGGTGAAGTGAATCAAATAAGGTTTTGTTTAATTTCAGGTCCTAGGCTAAATCTAAACCTAGTCTAACCTAATCTAAGAGCTAACAACAACAAAACAATTTTGGTGTTAAAAATATATATGGTAAAAGAATTTCAAAGATTAAACATTCAATTCAAACTCAGAAGGCATACCCACCAGATTGAGTGCTGAATAAATAAATAAATAAATAAATAAATAAATAAATAAATAAATAAATAAATGGCACAGATATACAGAATCCCAGCGTAGCAAGAAGCCTGCGAACGCCTCGTTCCACGCAAGGCTGTCAGTGTGAAAGTAATTAAGCCTCATTAGGGAAAGCTGTTTTAAATTTGTTCTCATTAAAAGCGCCCTTTTGCACTTCTGCCTGTCTCTCATCCAACGCACAAGCTCACTTTTTACTCCTTTGCTGCTATGTTTCAGAAAGAAAACCTTCTTGGGTGACTACTTTGACACAGGATCAAACAAAATGAAGGCTCTTGCCCGGCCAGCACCCAAGAAGAGAAGGCGTCGTGCTCACTCCACTCTCAAACCTCGTCATGGGGTTAAACCCCAGCAAGGGTGTTTGGTATGGAACTTTTTTTTAACTGGTAGGGCAGAAATACACATTTGAAGCTTTTCATCTCCTTGTGCAGGTCATTCCAGCCGGGCTGAGTGCTTTGGGTTTCCTGCTCGGGAATCACGTTTTGCCCAGACCGCTCGTGCTAGGACTGGTGAGCTCGGAGGCTTCCAGGCTCTCGAGAAGAAAGCGGGTTAAAGTCATCACCCTGCGTGAGATCAACGCTGCTGTCACACTCGTACAACATAAGATTTGTACCAAAGTCGCTGCATGACATGTGGTATGGGAAATGCCCACTTCTATTATTAAAGAGTATATTTTTAACTAAGTCTCAGGCTTTGCACTGGTAGTTTGCTTTTTTTTTTTAAACCCTCTCAACTTACTTTGTGGCTTGTATGGTTTCATACAGCAGTTAAGTTTTTGTCTTGTGCTTTACTGCAGTGGAGACAGTCAACAAAACTCAAATTTCAATTTGTTAGCGCAATGTCCAGACTTTAAAATGGCCTCAATGATTCTCTTGTTTTGAAACTCGTGCATCTCAGAGCATGCATTTAAAACACTTCTGTTAATTTTCTATTTCATAATTAGTCTTACAGTAAAAACGTTTTTTTTTTCTCCCCAAAACTGCTTTTCCACAGGACATGTTGACATAAGCAAATGCGATGTAAGCGTCCAGCAACTTGTTTTTTTCCTTCAAGTTACAGGACATTGTGCTGCTCTTTCTGTTGTATGTTGCATGGCCACATGGGAGCAGTGTACCAAACATGGAAATACTCCACACGGAGCCAGTCTCAAGTGTTCCGTAAGCCAGTGATTTTTATTCTTTGCTGAAGACAAAGAATATATGTTAGTTTGTATGTTGCTCCATGCTAAGTACTCAAATATACTTTGCTTAAGGGATACAACACCATGATGCAACTGCTGATTGTTCACCCACCTATGGGATTTCTCATTAAGGTCACTGGTAAAATAGGATGATTTTCTGCATCACACCTGATCTGTCACTGCACCCTGGCTGGGGAATTGATGAACTACATGCTATGGGATTACTTGACAATGTCTCCGCCTCTTTGATTCCCTCATCTCCTCCTCTTCCTCCTTTTCCTCTTCCTCCTGAAGAGCTACACAATCTCCGCCTCAGACATGGGCACGAAATAAGGATGACATTGATTGCAATGGAAAAAGCACCTAAATATCTTCCGGGCTTGTCCAAATTTGGATGGGAAGCACGTGGATCCATCTCATGGTTTGTGACTCACTTGTAAACATTGAGCAGGTAAGAGCATCACTTTCAATCATTCTGTTATCATTCAGGACAGGGTTTTGCTGGTGTTAAGAGAGCAGGATTAAATGTACTATTTTATTTTAATTGACCGAATTGATATTAGCTGAGTAAAAAAAGACATGTTCATTTGAAAACAGTTCATATCACTATTTCAAGTTGATAAAAATAAATTCGGAGACCAAATTTCTGTAACTGATAGTTTACCTTTTTGCCTTTCCAGTCCAGTCTAATCAAAATTCTAAATGAAATCCTATTAAAATTAGAACAAGGTATTTTTTGTGTGTGTGTGGGAAGGGAAATTAAATTCAAATTCAAACTCACATGCCACAAAAGTACCGCTCAATTACAGAACTAGTTCATATTGAAACTTTGAATTTCTAATAATTTTTATTTTTTCTTCTCATTTTTTTTACTGATGCCTTTGACCATACAAAACAATAGAATTTAAAAAGTGAGATTAAATGCATAAAATAAAAAGTGAAACCCTTCAAATTAGATGTATTTTTCTCTCTCAGTTTGCATTTAAATTTCCCAACAAAACATTGCTTAAATGGCATTGTTCCATTTGAGTCTGAGTTTGAGTTAAACTTTTGTATGTTTGGATGAATTTAACGTTTGTATGTTGAATTTTTTTTATTTTATCTTTACATATTTTTTTATCATAGTCCATGCTCTATGAATATACATATCAATGGCTCTCCCATTCAGTCTCAGTGCTGTGCTGAGCACACTCACCTCACCACAGACGGCTTTGCAGACTCCACCTGCCAGATGTGATCCACCTTTTTCCCCATTCATGCAATTTGTGGGCTTTCTCACGGCTCATCATGGGATGCAGCGCCTCGGTTGCCATAGAGACACAAGTGACGAAGGTGGCAGGTACGTAGGTGTTGCTGTGACATGAACCTTGGGTCTGTCGTAGCTCAAAGGTGGTAAAATGCGGTCTCTTTTGGGATTGGTTTATTTAAAAAAAATTCAATTAAATGTGCTATGACACCTTTGATGAATGACTCAGCATAAACAATTTAGGTGTTGTATTGTTAATCAGTGGAAGATTTTTTTATTCACTCAGAATCTGAAATGAATGGATTTAAGACTAATAGACTATCCTTAAAAAGGCTTATTGGGTATTTGAGTGAAATTTCAGGATGACCCTAAAATGACCTTCACAGGTGAACTCAATTTGACCCTCTCTAAATTTTTGAATTCACATTCAACCGTGCACAACTAGTTGTTCGCCAACATAGAAACCCTAACCCGTGAATCGTTTCTGATCTCCACTTGATTGTCTTTCTGTGAGTGACTCTCCCAGTCTCTCTGTACCTTTGTTGTAAGCTGCTGATGGCACTCAAGGAGATGTTGATGAATTGTTAGGTGTCATTTTAGCCATATTAAAATACAACGAAGAGCACTATTTAAATACTAATCTAATTGAACAAGGAAATATACTGGTCCATTCACAAATCAATTACCTGTTGTGATTTTTTTCCATCCAGCGACTTGTTAGAGAAGAGCAAATGGCCAATTGTTTGTCAACGTAGACTACAACCGTATATTTGTGAAGGATGTTTGTAATCCCTATTGTCTTCTTTCTGTTGGTTGTCTCAAAGGTTGTGTATGTGTAATGTGTTGAGCTTTTCCTGTCCCGCAGTGGCTCACGGCCTCCCTGTTGTCTTGTTAACACTTCCTTATTTGGTTTTTGTCGTGTGTTTGCGTTGCTTTGCAAACCATTTTATTCAATTAACACATTCCAACGCTGACTTCTATTTTTCTTCACTCAGATGAAACCAAGCCACCCAATCCAGCATTAAGTAAGAGCAATTTATTTCTTAAAAAGATAGTCTTCTTTATGGTCATTAGCAAATGCTAGTCTGATTTGAAAAAGGGAAAAAAAATGAACTCATTTAAGCATTTATTTCATGTCACCAGTTGGTGCATTGGTAGAACAGCGATGACACATTTGTAAAATTACTGTCTGACCCATAAATGTTTTTGTACTCATACCTGTTACTCAAATGTATGGCGTGCCATGTTGTGTTGCCCTTGTAGCTATGAAGGCAGCAGTGCTGATCCAGCGCTGGTACCGCCGCTACATGGCCCGCCTGGAGATGAGGCGAAGGTACACATGGAACATCTTCCAGTCCATCGAATACGCTGGCGAACAGGATCAGCTCCAGGCGAGTCTCCGAAAGAGGAAAGTACAGTGAGATGTCTTAAAGACAACCTGTAAACCTCACCAAGCTTCTTGTTTGATGCCATTTCCCCTCAGCTGTCGGGTTTCTTCAGCTTCATGCTTGACAACTTCACTCAGCTAAATGGAAATGGACCAGGTAAGATGACGGCGAGAATAACTGGTGCAAAGGACAACTCAACTCACTTCACAATAAGCAGCAGCTATAGTATTTATTTATTTATTTAAAATTTCCTTGAAGCAAGCACACTTGGTTCCTTACGTCATACATTTTTTTCAAAATGTGTGGGCTAAAACTATTTTGAAAAATACATAACATGGTTATACAGTTTCTTCTCAGTGATTTTCACCCCGTGATCAATAGGCATCGACTATATTCCTTTTTTTCCACTGCTTTGAATTAGAATAGAATGTTCTAATACATACCATATCTGTGTAATACGTATATAATAAGCAATTCAAATGGTTAAATCGCATCACATTTGTACACGTGTATTCATACATAGCCTTCAGTCAATCAAATGAAACACCACTTTGATTAGTGATGCTCTTTTATTTGGATGTGAAAACCCCTTTGTGTTGCCTAGCAACTAATGTGAGCGTGGCGTGTCGCACGAAAGCAGCTGTGGCTTAAGGGTGCACTGACCCACTCATTCAGCTAAAAAGCCTTATGCACCATTGTAAAGCTAATCCTCATCTAAATGGTCTTTTTTGAGTCAAATGAAGTGATGGAAAAGGGCCGGACCCTCGCTGCCATTTATGACACGACATCTCTGACACAATACAGGACATTAATTCACACAAAATAGTCAAGGAAGTGAATCAAGCCTGTTTAGAAATGGCTGTAATGCTTATTGAATACCAAGGTGTCGCAAAAAATTCGGCATCATTTCGTAATCTGACAGACAATTCTCACTGAAATGATCAATATAACTAATTACTAAAACTAACTAAAATTGGGCAGGGGCTTGATAGATTTTTTTTTTTTTTTTTAATAGAGGATTAGGCTTTTAAAATCATTTTAACTACCATACAGCAAATTCTGCATTCTGTTCCCCCTCGCTGTGGTCAACAGATCTGATTTCGCAGCTTCTGGAGCCCGTGATTGACCCCTGGTTAGACCGAGAGGGCTGCTACGACGCAATCCAAGTTCCAGAGTCGTACGTCGGACCACGATTGTCGTTTCCCCTCTCCGTGTCTGACACAAACGCTCTTCTCGGTGCCTTTAAAGAGCAGCAGGTAAATTGTGATTCCTCCCATTGCTTGTCACATAGCTCAAAAGCTGTTTGATATCCTTGATTTCCGTTTGAGGTGCATGTGCGAGTATTTTTGTCCTCACTATTTATGAAGCTATTTGAGTATTTACTCAATTTCAAGGATTGCAGTTTGAGTAGTTTTTCGATATCTTTGATACCTAAAGGGACACTTGGATGAGCTGAGCATTGGCATTTGTATCATAGGTATTCATGTAAATGTAAAACAAGCTTCCCCACGAGCTAGTTCATTTACCTAGAAGCACCTGTTGATTAGAAGCCTCCTTTGCACAGACTCTCCACGCCAGATACGTGTTGCAGCTTCTCTATGAGACCAAGAAGCTCCTCAAACAGATGCCCAACGTCATCCACCTGTCCACATCCTACACAAAGGAGATCACTATATGTGGTAGGTGGTCTTAGTCACTTAGTCCTACTATGCTATTGTATTTTAATGGCGGTCAAATGTTTCAAATGGGAGTTGTGTGCAGAGAAATGCTCGGAAAAAAAATGCACAAAAGATTTAATGACACCTGGAAGCATCTAGAAAGTATTGTTTGGCCTCTAAATTGTATGATTTGGAGGGACGTTGAACTTTGGACACACCTTTCATCTGTCATGTTCATGCATTTGTTTCTCTTATGTGTACTTTAGGTGATCTTCATGGTCGACTTGATGACTTGCTTCTTATATTTTATAAGGTAATGAAAGTCTTGACATTCTGATTTTAGCTTTACAAGAAGGATGTTTTATGCGGACTAACAGCTTTTGGTTAAAAATCAACTCTTGTAACCCTGGGAGCTGCATTTTTCTGTTGTCCCTAATTTGTGAGCAACTTGAATTGGAAATAGGAACAATCAATCAAATGTACAAAGGCTTCTTTGACTTGATCTTGACCAGAACGGCCTCCCTTCTGCTGAGACGCCATACGTATTTAACGGGGACTTTGTGGACCGAGGGAAAAAGTCAATTGAGGTGGTCATCCTCCTGTTTGCTTACCTGCTACTTTACCCTGATTACATGCATCTGAACCGAGGAAACCACGAGGACCACATTATGAACCTCAGGTAAACAGGAAGTGGAGTATCAAAAGAGAAAACATGCATGTTTAATGGTTAATACAGAAACAAATCATGCATCGAGTGCAATCATAGGAAACGTATTGCCTCTTCATTTCAGATACGGATTCACAAAAGAGGTCATGCAAAAGTACAAGGTATGGTTTGGCAATGGAGTAATGATTTCTCGATGCCCACAATACTGGATGTAACGTATTACGTTTTCTGTGAACAGGCTAATGGGTGTGAGATCCTGCAGCTTTTTCAGGACGTCTTCAGTTTTCTGCCTGTTGCCACAGTGATAGACGGGAAGGTCCTAATTGTTCATGGGGGCATATCAGACCAGACTGACTTAGACTTCCTCAGTGTCATTGATCGGCACAAGGTCAGGAAGGAAGACTACTAATATCTGTTTTTTGCATAGATCAGTCACTACTATAGGCAGAAAAAAGTGTGTTGTTCATAAGTCAGTATTCTAATACATGTGACTATTCTAGTCCTCCCTGAAAAATGCTGCACTATATAGATAAGACTGACTGACTGAGATTTTTTGCCAAACATTTACCAGGTTAAATCGGCACTGAGGCTTCCCAGACGGAGTTTGGAGCAGCTAGATATCGGTCAGTCCAACAAACAGATGAAAAGAATGAAATCCACGGATACTTATCGCAGTCACAAGAACCAAAGGACCCCAAACCTAAGGTCAGAGCTGAACCAGAAAGGGGCTTCTTTTAGAAATCATAAATCTTGTCATTTTTAAGCCCATGGTTTTCATGTCGCTTCAGAAGGAGGTGCTCCAGACTAAGCCAACAAGACAGCTTTGCCTCCATCTCTTCCTCATCTTCCTCATCCTCTTCGTCATCTTCCTCACTCTGTTCTCCACACACCCCATCGTGCTTCTCACCTAATCCGTGCACGTCGTCTCCCAATGTGCCATACAACATAAACATCCTCCAAGTGCCTTTTCTGGATTCTGCAACTGCCATTCCACCTCCTTTGCCTCCACAAAAGGAGCAGGAATGGAAACAGGTAACGGGTGACATTAGTGTTTGGCTCTTTGCATATGTATTCAAAATTTTTGAAATTCAGCTCTTCATTTTTCTACTCAAGCCATATTTCTGTTTAAAATAGCTCATTTATTTTACTTCTGAGCTTATTGTGGCAAGTGGCATCTTGGTGTCAAGGAGCTGTAATGTTGTGAGGTGCGAAGCTTCAGAAGACAGGCACTAGCTAATAGAAAAGTAGTTCTCTGCCACCATCTTGTGGCATCAATATGCAAACAAACCTTTTGAGGGATGGGTGAGCGACATCTTGGTGCAGAGGAACTATATTCAAGAATTTAGCAGCTTAATTGAGATAAAGGTAGTGCTTGATCACCAAATTGTGGCATCTTGATGCCAAAAAATTCAAGTGAGTTGAGGAACTTTGGACAAATGTAGTGTTTTGCTGCCATTTTATTGCATCTTAGTGCTGAAGAATAATGTTGAAGTACGTTGAGAGATAAAAGTAGTGGTTAGTCAACATCTGTAGGCGATTATAAACTTTTTGCTGGGGGTATCATGGCAGAACACTCAATGATTTAGCTCAGTAACTTTTTGTTGTAGATTGTGGACATACTGTGGAGTGACCCCAAAACCCAAGAAGGCTGCAGCCCAAACACATTCAGAGGTGGTGGCTGCTACTTTGGCCCCGACGTCACTCGGAGATTGCTGCTCCAACATGGCCTACAGCTGATCATCAGATCCCACGAGTGCAAACAAGAAGGTTATGAGCTGTGTCACAGTGGCCAGGTATTTTCACAGTGACTTATTCATTTTTTTATTTCAAGATTTGAAAGAAAACATATTTGTCATTGCTCAACAGGTGATCACCATCTTCTCTGCATCTAACTATTATGAGGAGGGAAGCAATCGAGGAGCCTACATCAAACTGGGGAGAGATCTGGTTCCACGCTTCTACCAGTACCAAGTCAGCCGCTCAACACGCAAACTCACATTGACTCAAAGGTACATCGAGTTTGGGCTTCACCATTTTCGAGTTGCTTCAATTCAACCTGGCAGTTGACCTGAATGAATGGATGCAAATGGATGCAAAAATGCAGTACAGTACTTAAAAGGAACAATATTAAGCATCATGGCACTCAGTACAGCACAGAACTCTGCCAAGGTCAAACAATTAGGCATCAACATATCCATTTGCTCTTTCAACTGGTTCCTTTACAATTTATGGCCCATTGGTCCACAATGACACGAAGCAAAAAAAAAAAAAAAAAATTAAAAATACATGTAGCTACTAACATTGATTTTTGGCTGTGTTCAGAGTGCGAGCTGCTGAGGGTTCAGCTCTCAGGGCTCTGAAAGAAAAAGTGTTTGCCCATCGTTCTGACCTCCTTGCTGGCTTCCAGAAGTATGACCAGAATGACACTGGTAGGCTAAGCATCAATCACTCTTGTGCTTCAGTGCATTCAAAGATTTGAAAACGACTCCAACTATCTCTAGGTAGTGTGACGGTCAGTGAGTGGGCTCTGGTGTTGAGTTCTGTCCTGAGGCTGGACCTGCCGTGGAGGACCCTGTGTCCTCGTTTAGCTCATCTGGCACCAGACGGCAGCGTGGACTACCAGTCCTGCTTTGAGGACATGGGTGCCGGGATACAGCTGCCTCAGGTTAGAGACCACCCAAACTCAACTAGTCACATTTATGAAACACAATATCTGTCTACACTATTACAAACTAGTCATCCTTCCATTTTTATAGGACTTTAGTGGCGAGAACTTTGGGATTGTTATTTTTTGCATATAATGTACCCAGCTGTAAGAACATTTGCTGATAGATTTTTCCCTCTCGTAGGTCACACCAAACCTGGCAGAAACTCTGTTTCGATACAGGACAGACATTGAAATCATATTCAACATTATCGACAAAGACCACTCGGGTAGAGAAGCACTGCACTTTGTTGAATTTGACTTTTCTTCTTGGAATTGGTGAAGATCAGTGTTGTTACATTTCAGGTCTTATTTCCATCGAAGAGTTCCGTCATACGTGGCGTCTTTTCAGCGCGCACCTGGGGGTAGACAGCAACAACGGAGCCATTGATGACCTGGCTCGAAGTATTGACTTTAACAAAGACGGCAGTATAGACTTCACCGAGTTCCTGGAGGCCTTTAGAGTTGTGCACAAACTGGACAGCAAGGATCAGCAACACAAGACAAGTGGAGAGTAGGTGGTAGACATTTTGATTTTGGATAGCTGGGCCTTCCCCCTGGAAATGAATTCTGGATTCTGTTGTGATTCTGCAGCGTTTATTATTAACGTTGCAATGGCAAGGTGCAATAATCACAAAGGTTTGTCGGTGGGATTTCAGGATGATCCAAAAATGCAGTTTGGTATAACTAAGAGTTTTATCATTCAGCTACTTTAAATACTGAAACATTAAATAGGTGGACATTCAAGAGCATTCAAATGTTTAGAGGAAGTCAAATGCAGCCAGCTGGGATGCAGTCATGCCCACACTTCCTTATGAAATTATTTCGCATACCCTGTTCGGCAAGTGTAGCATGTGTAGCTGATCAGTAATCACTGGCCACCATGCATACTACATCTATTTGTTTATATGCTGGTTTACCATAAAAGTAGTTTCAACCTTGTGGTGATAGATGGATAGATACTATATTGATCCCGTGAGGAAATTCAGGACACCTGTTGGACACCTTCATTACACATTAACTCCTACTACTCTCATTAATACACAACATTTCGATTAGATCTCTGGATTACCCAGCGAGAACATGCAAACTCCACAATGATCCCAGAATTTTTTAACTGTCGGACGGACACAAGCACCACATGTCAACCGTGAGGTAGATGCGTTAACCGCATGCTCCACCGGGCCGACTGTAAATATACATTTCAGAAATGCGTGGGCTGGTACTCATTTTTGTGAGAAACTGTAGATCTTGATTTGGGAATAAATGCACATATGAAATTATGTCCACAGTCCAGGTTTACAAATGTATTGTGAAGACTATGATGTCAACATATCTTTGGAGTAAATATTACCAGCACATGCCTCCTCTCAAGTCTTTCAGGAGGACCCAGTGTATGGAAAGACAATAGTCAAACGGCTGCCTTACAAATAACATTTGGAATAATGAATGTAAATTTCCCCATTTGTGGGACTAATCGAGGTTTGCTAATGGAAATATGTTTAAGCATTTACTTACTATGAAAGAAGTCTAGTTTAAGGTTGTACTCGTAAGTCATTCTATCAGTGCAATGATTTGTTGTAGTAGTGAGTATAAAAAGCAGACCTTAAGATGGATGTCAAGGACATCAAATAATTACTTAATAAAAATGAAATAAAATAACAGATTTCACTGCATCAGGCAGCTAGAACTTGGCAGAAAGTCATGAAGGTACGCGATTGCCGCTTTGGACAAATACGTCATGGTGCCGAAGCGGCCACTGGGAGCGCTGTCATAGAAAAAGTTGCAGATTCCTGTTGCAGGGTCCTTCTCGAGGAAATAATCACAGGCACTGTGAGATTTCTGGAGACAAAAAAAAAAAAAAAAAAAAGACGTGTTGGACATGTTTTCCAAAATGGATTCTCCTTCCTGTCAATGTGCCATACCTGGTCGCTGAGGAACAAGTTGTTGGCCATGTGTAGGATGCGCTCCACATGGATGATACCCCCAATGCTGTCAACGTCCACGTCGGCTACTAGGCCCAGAACCGTCAAGGTCTCCACCAGCAGCTGTCTGTATTCTGGTTGAGGCACGTGGTTGAGAACTGACTCTACCTGCACTGCAAACTTGATTTCTCTTGCTGTCATCTACACAGAAGGCAGAAAAAAGCATCCATGTCGATTCCGTGTTTCCAGGCTGTTACTGAAATACAGACTTCTGACATGGAATTTGGGATTTTAGGCTTTCATTGGAAAGTACCTCTCTTGTGGTGGACGAGGGTAATACGTATCCATCGATGGACAGGCCGTGGCACTTTTGCAGAATCTTCCACACCTTCTGGTAAAAACCCACCGGAACTCTGTTGATGGCGCCATCCAACCTGCGTCTCCTGAGCCATTGGCCTTGCCTCTCCTCCCAGTGCAGTTGCGCGTCACCTTGTGCAGAGCCCACGGGGGATAACATGCCACTGGGAGTGGAGGGGCTGCTGCAACGCTGTGGTGAAAACGAGAATTTACTTTCACAAGAGCGATTCTGGGTTGCATTGTTTTACTACTCTGGCCTGAATGTTTTTATGAGCCATGCACTAGAGCAAAAATTCCCAACCAGTCTGCCATGAGAGCTCATCGGACATGCCATGAGAAATGATCCAGCTTCATATAATTGGTTTAAAAATTGTATCATTATTACACACAATACAGTCACAATTATTGTGTCGACTTTGCTCAGTGTACACAAAAATCGTCAAATCAAACTATTCAAATGTGAAATGAAATGAATTGAAAACAGATGAGATGAGATGTTTTTACCGTGGAGCGAGGAGAGGTGACATTGCTGCATGTGGACAGACTGCCACTGACGATCTACGTAAGCACATGGATAACATGACATGAAGTTGGAGATGCTTTTGTGCGTCCTTCGAGGCGTGATGTGATGAATGAAATCAGTTCGAGCTGGTTACAAAAAAAAATGAGATCAGTTCATGATCTCATACAGACGGAGCGAGACAGAGCGGCCATTCCCATAATGGAAAAATATGTAGATATAGCAGATGGTCAATGTTAGCGAGAGTCACATATATACTTTTTTTTTTTTTTTTTCAAACCCACACTGAGTGGCCGAGAGCCATCCAACTGCAACCAAAGGCAAAAGAAACACTATTATTGGACACATTTCATATATATATATATATATATATATATATATTTTTTTTTTTTTTTTTGTCAGGTAAATTTGCTAACCTCACCTGTCTGATTTCACTTTTGAGTTTGTGTAACCCTGAGCGCTCTGTCTTAGTGGCTCCAGTGTGTCCTAATTCATGGATAGAGATGGCTGGACTAGTGGCTGTTGACTGGATAGGTCGCACTGATGCACACAGACAAGAAAACATACAGCCTGAACATTAGACACAACGACGGAAATAGAAAGACTCCGGTTGCTCTCAGTCGGATAAAATAGCTGTGGAACAAACACTCACTGCTTTTTTCCACTCCAAACTCCTTGCCACTGAGGATGTGGTGGAGCAAGTTCTTCATCCCAAAAGGACTGAGGCTCATCAGGCTTTCAGAAGCCTCCTCACCTACAATGGAATGAAGCCTTTTGGAACATTATCCTCATAATAATTACATCAGATTAAGAACAACAGACAAATTGTTTCAAAATCTATTAATAGCCTGTCTGACAAGTTCCTACCAGAGCAACGAAGACTGCGAGCCAACTCGGTTGCCATCACTTGCATGATGAGTCCTATCCTCAGACGGAGCATGTCACCAAATAGGGCAGGCTGGGAGCGCACATACATGGCCAAGTAGACCATGATTTCCTGCAAAATCAGCAAACGTCTCACACTGGTTGTCACAAAACCAAAAAAAAAAAAACATTACACTGATCTCCAAGGTCACCTGAGTGAGCACAGCAACACTGATGTCCTGACCGCTGGCTTCAAAGATGAGCGCATTCAGCTCCTCAGGGGGGAGGGGACTGGGAAAGAAATGAATGTAAAGCAAATCAAGCATAAATTGAAAGTTTTTTAGCAAATTCGACTTACACTGTGATGACTCTTTCCCTGGGTTCAGGAGGAAGACCTACGGTAATCTGCTTGTGGTGGGAAATAAGGTCTGTACAGGCCTGTGCATCACACACATAAAACAATTACATACATATTATTATATACATCCAATATTAATTATTTATTTCACCACTGTAGCTATATATGCAGCTCATTCAGTTTTATTAAAAACAAGCTCATATATTATACAATAAATTGTTTATGATAAAGCTAAAATTGGATTTCCTGACCTCAGCAAGGACCTCCACTCTCTTGCGTAGGATTCCCGAGATGTATCTGATGAGACCCCATTCCTGGGAGGCTCCAGCTTGCACATACAGCTCCTCCAACAGGGTGCGCACACTCACCCAACCGTGACCTGGACCCGACACCTCGAGGAGCCAATCAGCTCCTCTGGGCAGCGAGCACAAAAAGAGCTTGTAAGGAAACGTTCTGGGTCATCATTGCTTGTCTTTTTGTCTTACTTCATCACATAGAGAATATAAAGGATGTCCGCTTGGTCCTGTAGAGTGGGGCACTCCCTCAGCTGCCTCACCAGCGCTGCAAAATCCGTGTTGCCTTGGGTGTCTCGTGGCAGGTGGAGATCAGCTACACTGCGACACTTTGCCAAAAAAACAAAAAGATACATAATGATATATGTACAGTAGGTAATGGCATGCACCAAAGAGGCAATCACTGGAATAAATCCTGAGATACTTTCTGAGAGGAAAATAGTAAATCGAAATTGTTTTATATTTGGCTACCTTGTGCTGTTTCGCATGTGAAGCGGGTTGAGGAACTTCCAACAGGTTCAGAGATTTGCGATGCTTGTTCATGAGAGGGACAACAGGTAGATACATGGAAGACTCTGAAGAGCATACAAATATGTTTGTTGTAATCTACAATCGCTGCAGAGCGGCAATCAACTCCAATTTTCATTTAATGCAGGGATGTGATTCAATTGTTAAAAAAAGCCTTTGTGGCTCTAGTTCTCTTTTAAAATAATCCCTAGGAAGTGTGCTTTGTGAAGTTGTTAGGAAAGGACTTCTGTTGCACTAGGATGCTCTTTTTGCTAGAGTCGTATGTTTTTTGACATGTATGTTTTTTAAATAATAACACATACACTACTTTTACAAAATTACAATCCAAAAAGTCATTTTAAAGAAATTATAATAACTTTTATTATTATTATTTATTTATTTTAATAACTTTTATTATAATAACATCCCTGCTACGAGTGGTTGGTTCCCCACTATTCTTCTTTTTGATACAAAATATTCAAATGAATAACGTGAATTTTACTATGGATTGCCCTTTTAATTGCCATGTTGGCAGCTGGTATTGCAATAATAGACAATTCCAACTCACTGGGCATGTTAAGCCCCTGAACCTGGGCCATCATAGACAGAATATCTCTGGTGGTGTGTTCAGCACTGAACACATGGTGCTGCCCACTCTGGATGGGAGGAAGATGACATCTGGAGGTGGTGCTGTGGAGGAGCTGCGTGAGGTACTGATCAAACATGTCGTCTGAGCCTTCTAAAGTGCAAGAAAACATTTAGTTAGGAATTCAACTCAAGTGTGTAGCAAAACTGTGGAAACTTTCAACATATACTATGTGAAATCAAAATAAATATTGGCCTCATGATATAGGCTACCTGGAAGCTCACAGTGACTGTATTCTTCCCCATAGTCTTTATCGCCCTCGTCATCCACTTCAAGTAAATTGTCGTTTTCTTCATCCAAGAAGCTGAGGTGAGTGTGAAAGGAAGTGTTTTGTAGGTTGGGAAGGTCTGACATCTGGATCCTAAAGGCACACAAAAACGGATGTTTACAATTCACAAAGATTTAGGGATATTTGGGTGAAATTTCAGGATGAACCAGTTAGAAAATGTTGGTGAACTTATTTAAGCCTCTAATATCTTGAATGTCCAACTGTTCATAATTTCAGTACAAAGTTTGAACTGCAAAATTTGTTCAATGGGAGCCATGGTCCTGAAAACAGACCTTGCTCCAGCAAAGTAGCCATCCTGCAGCTTGCTCAACGTTGCTAGGATACACGGATCAATGGCATCTCCATCGTCAACTAGGAAAATGAAAAATGTGAACAATAACGTCACTTGAAAAATGAAACCTAGTAATTATAAATCATGAAAACAATGGAGAATGAAAATCTATTCTGGGGATACAGTTGTTAGCAAAAAAAGCGGTCTAGAGCCGCCACACATACCAAAAACTCTCATTTTGATCTAAAACCTCTCTCACTTGCGCACGCACCAAAAATCAGCAAAAAAGCATCAGCTACTCAATTACCAAGCATGCTGCGAGTGATGGGGAAAGTCAGGGTGGGCCGTCCTGTCATCCTCCAGCAAGAGGAGAGATAGGCCACTTCCGTACGCAGCATTTCCACGATCATCTGGTTGTCCAGGGCCAAATAGAAATGGTGCTGATCCAGAAACTTCACAGCGGAAGACAGCAGTGTGAACAGCACAAAGAGTAATGAGGGAATCGCAAAAGAGGAAGCTTGTTGTACCTGAGGGGTGAAAATGTAAGAGCGGTTCCTGATCTCATAAAATTTAGATGTTCCCAAAACTCCGATGTGTCTGTAGGGCCTGCCGCTCAAATCCAGCTTCTTGCAATTCCCTGTCGCATTGACACACAAAAATGGGATCACTACATAGTTTCACATTGTGGACTACTTGGATAAAATCATTTTTTAACTTATTAGTGTTTCATTGTAAACATATCAGAAAACAGGCAAACATGTTGACCGGTTTTCCAGGAATGTCTTTTGTGCTTAAAACAAGATTTGTTTGCTCATTATAGTATAAGAAAACAGTATCATTTGTGTGTGGGTACCCAGTCGGACATAAATGTGGCTCAAGATGCGAGCAGGCAGGACCCTGATTGGCAGAACCTCAGACAGCATTTGGACCTTTATCTCATGCTCGCGCAGCAAGTTCTGGATGTCCTTCGATTCTGCTAAGACACAAACTGATGCAAACACAAGCAAGTGTAAAAAACGTTAGTCTGAAAGGGGATATTTGCATCAAAATTCATGCCATCTCTTTCATATCCATCTTTGTGTACTGGTACACTATTTGCCCTCATTATTAAGTCAATCCATTTAGCGCACTGCCACTTTTCCCTTACTAGTACTCAGTTACACATTACTGGTAAACTAGCCAACAGGCAGTAGCAGAAAAAAAACATTACTAATAATAGTTCTATTACCGTGTTAAATTTCAATACGTCACTGTACTTTACCAGTAAGATTTAATTGCAGACTTGTTTGCCATAATGGTACTACTACTACTACTACTGAAACAGATGCTCAAACAACTTTCCATTTCCAACTCAAACCAACCTTGTACTACAACATCTGGCTTTAAATTTGTAGAGAACCTCCTGTTGAGTGGATCGATCTCTCCTGGTGCCAAAAAGCCCTTCCAGGAGAGAATGCACATGGGTTAAATTTGAAGTAGCAGGGTTAGGGTTAGGGTTCACAACACAAGTGGTGCTAAGACTTATCGTACGACATACCTCAGCCAAAAGGCACCCCAGGATGTACAATGATTGTCCCCACATGTGAGGCAACTGGCCCATGGCTACTCGGTCCACAGAGTGGGGGTTGCTGTACTCCTCCTCCACCTGCAATTAAATACAGCGTTAGTTTTCCATGTATTTCATCAGTAGTAGTAATAGGTATATTGTTGCCACCCTAGTAACATGCCCTACTAGTATTAATCTCATTATCATTCTCAATGGAGTGATGTACCTTGTCACTTGGTACGGCATAAAGTTCAGGCAGCAATTTGATGCCATTTTTGCCCCGGATCAAGATCCCCTCCAATGCCTCACGGTACTCCTGCACCTGAACACAACACACAGCGGTTTAGTATGACATTACCGTGCATTCGCAGCCAGTCATAAAAAAAGAAAACTTCATTGTGGTAGGGAGTTTGTCTTTCTTACCTGCACTTGGTCTCCTGTAAAGATTCCATCAAGAATGAGGTAGGTCCAGAAGATCGGCCACTCGCATTCGATATTCTCAAACAGTTTCAGCTCAGCAGGATCATAATGGAGCCGGGTTGGGTCCTGGGAGATTGTCCAATATTTAGGCTTTGAATAAAAAAAATACTGGAAATCTTACCTCTTTAGGACAGTGATAACCATCCCTGATGAAGCGACAACAACCATAGCGTCCCTGTCAGGGAATACAAGGTTACTGGTATTACATGAGAATAATACAGTGTATCTTTACTGAGCCAACACACTTTAGTCTGAATAAAAATCAACAGAAGAAAAATTACACCAAAAAAATGTCTATCTTTACCCAATTTACCCACAGATTTTTTTTTTTTTTACAAAAAACTACTATGTATTTTGAATAAAAACAGGTGGTTACGAGTTAAATATGTCACAGCAGAGTGGCCTGGTAACACTGTTTAAAAAAAAAAAAAAAACAGCATTTCTGAATAGAGTTAACGAAATGTGGTCTTAAATAGTACCTGCAATTTACTAATAATCTCCGACTTGGTGATAGCCACCAATTCTGCATCCTCCACTGCAAAAGCAGGGAAGGAGATAACAGATAGGAGGCCAGCATCTATTTCCTTGGACGTGGAAGCTCTGGGCAGCATGGAACACAGGATGGACTGAAGCATGTCAAAAGACGCAAGATGGATATCAGTGATGTCAAATAAACGGCTCTCCATATTTGTGCACGCTTACAAGGTTGAAGGCGCACTGTACCTGACAGTGTTCTACTTCATCGGGGAGAACATGGATGACGGACTTTGGGCCACCGTGCGCGCCAAAAAGATCCAGCTCATCAATAGCTTCAAGAGCTGCCTGGAAACACAAATACATTGCATTGGTTTAGATCGGGATTGCAGTACCTCATGCAGTGATTCCCAACCAATTCTATTTGCAATTAATATACCTTAGCGATTCCGACAGAGCTCCCGTTGAGCTCAGGGATGCCCTGGTTGGTTTTGTCACCTCGCTCCCACATCCCATAATCCTAAAAGAGGGCAGCAGGCCTTGGTTCACAATATCTTCATTTCCTAACATTCCGCTCATCAAATCATGATGCTTACCGCAACCTTGTACGCAGCCTCGATGTAAAAGACCAAGTTTTGGATGAAAGCCACCTCATCCAAGTTTGAGATGATACGAAGACCTGCGTGATCACATGATTTTTTAGGTTTTATCATATGATGAGGTATTTAAACTTTGTGTGAGTTAAAGTTTGTTTAGTGCGCGTGAGTGGTCATTGTTATTTTTTTGCCTAAACAACACCTCATAGAAAACAAAGCCAAGGCCCAAACCTGATGCCGTCATCTGTGCCAACATCAGCAAGTAAATCGAAGTGGCATCCACCTGAAGATGACCCCACTGGTCATCTCCCACAACGGTGGCACAAGTGGGAGTGTCATATTTGGCATGCAGGCAATCCTTAGTACTCTGCGTGTGTTTGAACTTCTCAACCTTAGCAACCTGAAAACAAACAACAGGGTGTAGTTACCAAAGAGCGGGACTTGGGTCAATAGCTTCTTAGTACTGGTCTACATCAAATTATGACCTACAGATTTATTTAAAGAATGTATGAATAGCCTTTATGGCAAAAACAAACAAATAAATAAATAACACAGGCCTGTTTTACCTGTCTTATCATGCAACGCAGAAGTCCTTGCATCAGTTTGACCACACTCTGCCAAGAAAGCAAATACGAGTAAATACAGCTAACCTCCACTCAACTAGCATCTGTCCACAAACACACTGTTCACAAACAGTGTTATGCTGAAGATGTTTTTACAAGTTTCACTTATTTCCTTGTTAAATTTCTCCATTAACTCAAAAAAATGAAATGAGTTAGTTGAACACAAAATATATTGTTTAATTAAAAAGATATGTGCTATTTAAAAGAATATATACCAAAACTCTTTACATGTGACCTATAACCTTCCAGTTGCAAGGATAGCAGCTTAATGTTCAGCTATATGCTTTTCCTGACATTTATATTGCTCTCCAGCAGAATTATTTAACTATCTGTCCATCAATCAGTGCATCTACATAAGTGTGCATTTCACTGTGTTTGTAGCCTTTTGCCACTGTAACATTGACTTGAAGTGAATCCTACTGAAGCACAGAAGAGCCCCAAATGTTTGATAATCTTTCAGCCAATATCCGAGTATAATCAGCATGTGGGCGATGAAAGAAAAAAGGAATGGCTGTCACAAACACCTGCTCTAGTTCGTAGGCCTTGGCCTTGTCCTCGTCACGGTCAGCATTCTTGCGATAAGCCATGCCCAGACCCCACACGGCCAAAATACTGTACACATTATCCCTCACCCATGCATCCTTTTTCTGGGTGCTGGCTGGCAGGAGCCCTGACACTGGGTTCTGAAACACATACATAAACACACATGCACACACAAAACTGAAACTCATAACTCAGCAACAGCAAGGGAAGAAGGGACTTGAATGGTTTATTACCCATGAATTCACAACAAGCAACGATCTTATATGAAGGTAAAGCCGCTCTAGCATTTATTCGATATATATGTATATTAAGATAACCAAAATGTCATCTGCAACATTTAAGTAAATTACTGCGGAGGTTTTCTTGCCCTGCATTAATTTGCATTGGCTCTGGTAGACTTTTAGTGCTCCAGTTGTGTGTTGAAAAAAGGAGTCACTAGTATTAAGCATGACAGAAATCAACACTGCTGCTTCATTTTAGATTTTAAAAAGTTATAAATGAATTGATAAATGAAAATGCATATTCCATTCATTTTTTTGTGGTAATTATTAACTTCCTGCAGTTTCAACTGCAATGCTTTGCTTGGTGTATGTATTCCCTATCTCATCAAAGAGGGTATACAAAGCAAATATGTCCAGCGTGCTTCAAAGTCAATTCAAGAGTCGGTCCCAGGAGGCAGGCCTCAAGCTACACCAGGGTTGGTTGACCTTTGCCCGTGTTTGTTTTTATGCACTTCACACTGGTGGAGCCTGAACCTCAAGGGACAACAGAACATCTGGATTTGTCGATGCAAAAAAAAAAAAAAAGAAAAAACAGCATGTTCCTAAATATCTATTTCTGCAACTAATAGCTAACCTTTAAATACTGTTTTGGTCAAATAGTTGGGGAGAGTCTGGGAACCACCAATGTGGATCAATTCAAAGAATGTTCTGGTGTCCTCATTTATACCACAATAATGTGTTTTGAACTTTGGTCTAAGTCCAGCCATCCATCTGCACTGCTGTCTCTGTAAAGGCATGTTTTTATGTAGCTTCCTAAATTACGGGAACATAAAATTTTCCACATGAAAAAAAAACATTTTGTCAATTTATATTGTAACAATTAAAAGAGCCTATTTGACTCTGTTACAATGGATCTCATTAGACTTGTGAATGTACCTAATAAAGTGGCATGTTAGCAAAATAGCACAATGAATTTGATTTTGTCTGTTTTACTGCACACTTTATATTGCTAACAACTTTTATGTGCATCTCAGTACAAATGAATAATTACTTAAATACCGTTCTCATTTATTTAAGTAGTGTTAACATACAACCTGGCAACAACAGAAACACAAAAATTAAAGAGCAGTAGTGTATCAGGCCTAAGTGTTCATCAAAAAATAGCATGGGGTTTTATTCCTAAAACGTTTATGAAATAAAACTGTAAAGTAAAAAAGGAATGCACTTAAATAAAAAAAATGAATTGGACATAAAAAGTTACATATTAATAATGAACCCAAAAGTTAAATACAACTGGACAGTACTTAAGACAGTGATACTTTTCCGCTACCGCACGAGGGCGCCCGCGATCCACTAGCGCTACTTATACCACATTTTATGAATATTTCTGTTCTCGTCCACAATTCAGGCTCCATTTTACCATGTCAACTGTCAAATGCATACAATTGTTGAGTACCTGATGAGACAGAATAGTCTCCTGGACAAGCCTGGCATATCCATCCAGCCTCACTCCCGAATTACTGCGGCTCCTCATCCTTGTTTCACAGTCTGGTTATAGTCCGAACAACACACGTCACGTGTTTCATGCAAATCTTCCCTTCAATCGGCTGCTCTGCGCACACTCTCTCTTCAAACTGCTGTGCGTGACTCTGCTTTTCTACTGAGGAGCATCCACCCGTATTTTTACACAACGCAAAAATGTTGAGCACGTCAAAGGCAGTGGTTGGTTGGTTGTCACAAACGACGCTTCGTCGCATAAGGCGGAAAAAAAAATAATGCCTGTTCATGTAATTTCACCTTTGAATCAACAGAGGGCGCCAATGGACTTTCCTATCATGGTTGACGCAACCGTTCCAATGTAAACAGTGGTTCCTATCTATCTATCTATCTATCTATCTATCTATCTATCTATCTATCTATCTATCTATCTATCTATCTATCTATCTATCTATCTATCTATCTATCTATCTATCTATCTATCTATCTATCTATCTATGTGTGTGTGTGTGTGTAGGAACATAGATTTTAAATAATTCAATTAATTATTTAAATAAATGAATAAAAAAATGAATGAATGAATGAATGAATGAATGAATGAATGAATGAATGAATGAATGAATGAATGAATGAATGAATGAATGAATGAATGAATGAATGAACGAATGTCCAGTTTTGCGACGTAGGAAATAACGGTACATCTCAGCCAATCATAATGCTGCTCTGTTAGTTTTTCTGTCCAATCAGTGCGGATCCGAGCTGGTTGCTGCCTCACCATCAATTGCTAACAACTAGCTGGATGAGACGCTGGCTAGCTCGTCTGACACGTATCTAAAGCTTGTTTGTCTTTATTTTGGGTGTGTTTTATGTGATCTTACGCATCTCAGCGATCCTCCAAACGACTACATCGAAGGTAAAACGACGCATTTCTTATGTGCGGTAGATTAAAAACTTGATGAACGTCGTAAAAATTGAAGTGAGAAATTGCTTGTTGATGTCGATTCATAGAGCAACTGAATCGAACATGAGGCAAAATGAAACTTTTCACGTTACAGGTGTTTGTTGTCATACGAATGAATGAATTATACATGAACTGACAATCAATTTCCATACTTGGAAAAATCAAAGTTGGAAACTTTCTATGGATATAACGGAAATTGATGGGGATAAATTAGGAATTTGCACAAAATGTTGACTCATGTAGTCGGAACCTGAATATATTTTGACGAAATATGTTTTAGTTGACTAAAGCAACTCGTGCCCCAAGTTACACTATGTATTTATAATTTTCAGTATTTCACAATTATGCATTTAAAATTCCAATGGAAATTTGCTGAACATTTTCCACTGAAAAGGAAATTTTCCACACTGTATTGTGCTGCACTGAAAAACAAGTTTGTACTTTTCAATGATGTATTGCTGAAGTGAAGGAGTTGAATCAGCACTTCTACGTTTGTCACTTTTTTTCACAACATGGGTAGAGTGTGAGTATTAAGAAATGAATTCGTTCACATCAATGAATGTGTAGTAAAATTGAATATGTTGAGCAATGTGCCTCTTATTTATTACTAGGTAATTTTGGTTCAGTCATAAACATTTGTCACTTGCAACTTGACTCTGTCAGATGCAGTTCATGCTGCTATTCAGCCGCCAGGGAAAGTTGCGCCTCCAGAAATGGTACGTTCCTCTCTCTGACAAGGAGAGGAAGAAGATCTCCAGAGATTTGGTTCAAACCATCCTGGCCAGGAAGCCCAAAATGTGCAGTTTCTTGGAGTGGAGGGATCTAAAGATTGTCTACAAGAGGTGAGTCACACCATGATGTCTACTGGCGCAATCTCATGACATTCAATACTGTGTATAAACTGCTGCATCACAACAATATGAGTTTTGGCATTTTGCGCTCACCATATATGTGTGTGGTAGATATGCCAGCCTGTATTTCTGCTGTGCGGTGGAGGATCAGGACAACGAGTTGATCACCCTGGAGATCATTCATAGATATGTGGAGTTATTGGACAAATATTTTGGCAGTGTGAGTTTCTTATTGTCTGTCACACCTAATGTTTATGATGAGAAGTAGTACCTAACCTACTTTGCTTCTTGTGTCCACGCAGGTGTGTGAGCTGGATATTATCTTCAACTTTGAGAAGGCCTACTTTATCCTTGATGAATTCCTGCTGGGGGGAGAGGCCCAAGAAACCTCCAAGAAGAATGTTCTGAAAGCCATCGAGCAGGCAGACCTGCTGCAGGAGGTACATGCATCGTCACACCCAAAACCAACACCGTAGCAGCGGACTTGTGGGCAAAACTGTTGCTCCCGCCTTTTATGTGCAGTACAGTTTAATTAGAGAAAGAATGATGCTCATGTGATATCTCTACTCCGTCCATCTTCAGGAGGCGGAGGCCCCTCGGAGTGTCTTAGAAGAAATCGGGCTGACATAGATTTGGCGTGCCAGAACAAACGCTGCCACACCTTTCTTTTCTCCTCGTTGACCGTCAGTGTTGTACTCATGTGTACTGTAGGTATGTATGAATGTATGTAATCAACATGTCTGTGCTGTATTTCTCTGAACTGTGCTCCCCTGTACCATCCCGTGACTGTGGTGGTTCAATTATGTCTTTTCTGTAGTGTCGTCTAATGTGCAAAATCCTTGAGACCAATGTAGCAACGAGAACATAGCCTCAGTATCAATTAGTGTTAATGCAATCCAAAAATCCAATCATGCCTTCATTTTGTTGTTCTGCTGCATCTGAAAAAAGTACAAGTATAATTCAGCTCATTTAGTTGTTGGTGGTTCATTTTTGGCGCAAGTGTTGTGAATGGTTCCAAACATGCACATGGGGTACTTAAAAACAAATTTCAGAAAGCAGAAGCGCATCTGTCAATCTTATGTAATTATGATACAAACCTGAGTGTAAACTTAACCAGTTGCAAAGCATATGTTCAAAATGTGTTGTTTCTGTGGAAGTGTTGTTTGTAAACCTCAATGCATTTTTATTTTGTAACCTGGAGAAATGACAGTGCCCACTTCAAGTCAAGAAATGTGACCCAAATAGAAATAGCTCTATTTTCCTTACATTGATGGTTTACATTTAAGCACTGATATATATATATATGACCAAAGAACTGTGTTTTACCTTCTTAATGGTGTCTAAGGGAGCCTAATGCGACACAAAAGTGGAATCTGGTATTGAGAGATGTTTGAAGCAAAGTATTTTATTCATTTCAATCCAATGAAACACACACTATCGAATGCCCACTTTGCAGTACACAGCAGCAAAATAAATTTGGTAATGTCATGTTCCAGTCAAAAAGAAAAAAAATGTGCAGCCGAATGGTGTTTATTCTAAAACTTCAGCATTCATTCAGAATGTAAAATTTCTTTCATATCTGCAAAAGAAACCATTTTTTATTCGCCATCGTATTGACATTTATATTTGACAGTATTTAACAATAAATGTCTTCAAACCGGATTTTTTTTTTGACTTTTTCTTCGCAGTTTAACGAGGATACGTCTTTCCATAATTAACCAGATGAACGTTTTAATTGTAAAAGCCACTAAGAAGAACTTAGTGTGGGCTCGTCAACTTGTGTTATAGAACATTTTTCTATTTCAGTGCTTGGACATACATTCAAGTCATCTTTGTTCTGAAGGAGTTCTGCTTTTTCTCCACTTGGACTTTTTATTAAGTGTTTGTCCACAGTCTCTTCCTCTGACTCTTGCGATGAAGTCATCGCTTCAGGCGAGCAGCTCCGCTTCTTGTGCTTCTTCTTGCTCTTCTTCTTGCTCTTTTTCGAGCGCTTGTGGTGCCGACGTGTTTTGTCGTCCTCATCGAGAACACTTTGATTTTCATCTTCTGCCTCCGGGCTGTGATCTTTGCTCTTTGCTCTACTTGATTTGTTTCTTTCGATATCTTTTACCACATCTCCGTTTCTGTCTTTCTCTTCACTTTTGTTCCGATTTCTATCTCGACTCCTTTTCCGGTCTCGACTTCTGCTCCTGGACGTCTCTCTGCTTCTGCTTTTACTTCGGTACCTGTCCCTACATTTGTCATAACGTGCTGAGCCAAAGGGGCGTCTTCTGTCGTCTCTTTGGTGGAAGGACGTTCTCCTATCCCGACTCCTCTCACTGCGTCGGTCATCTTCTCGTCTGCCGTAGGATCGCGCTGATCTCTGTGGGCTTCTGCTCCGGTGACTCCTCCACGATCTGTCGCTTCGTCTCTCTGTGCGTCTTTCCGAGTATCGCTCCGAGTGACTGCCCTTGATGCTGCGATCTGGTGAAATGTGAAGGTCCCGGTCGGCCTCCCAGAATTCATTGCCAGGGTTTCGAAATACATGGAGGAAATTGCAGTGTTTCCCTTTTGGGCACTTCTTTCTGTCAAACAGCCCTGTGGGAAAACAAAACAAAGGTTTCTCAACCTCTAGCGTTGCAAAGTGGATTTCTTCTAAAACTTTCAGAAAGGTTCAAGTAAATTTCAATGGGGCAATAAAATGGGGGATTTGGGAAATATTCCAATTATATATTCTGGTAAAATATATTTTTGTTTGATGACAGAGCATTTATAAATGTAAAAATGAAACCAAACCATTTCACTTCAACAATCATTTGGTATCTTTTTTTAAGATCAACAGGTTCTACTTCTTAAATTCATATTGTGCATAGCAGAAAACTATTTTCTTCTCTAGAAACATTTTTCGAGGGAGAATGTCAAACAAATTTGCATGGCGACTGTAAGCAAAGACAAAATGAACTTCATCTCACCACAAATGGCATTCTTCCACCGTGTTACAGGACAGATGTCACAGTGAAGCTGCTTGCCGGCGTACCACCTTCCGTTAAATTTGATATAGGCTTCTCTGCACTGCTCTTCACTAGTCAGAAAACAATTAATTAAAACATTTGTTCAAAGTCCAGCTCATTTATTATGCATGATTATATTCAGCCCTTGTGCGATAATTACGTGTCAAACTGGACGTAAACGTTCCCTCGCAAGTGTGGCTCATAGTTGCAGCTGACCTAAAAACAAAAGATTTCAGCAGAATTTTAGCCTCAACATCATGATGTAATAATGATTATTGGGATGTAATCACCCCTAGTTATCGTTTATCCTATATTAATAATTACTTCTACAAAGCAAAGATGGGAATTGGAGGATCGCTGAAACTTATTTTCAAATCGATAACCACTATCCAATAAATTTGAGGCCGCGTCCCAATTTACCTTAAACTGGACCACCTTGCCAATGGTCCTAAACTCTGGTAGAACATCATGGTAGAATTCAACAAAGGACTCGTGCAAATCTTCCTCACTGTGCTCCAGAGAAGCATCCCCGTCGTAATCGTCGCGTTGAGACTGTTCCATGCCGTATGTTATGAACATAGCGCGGACCATCAGAGTGGGGCTGCTCGACGGGTAAACGTGTTTCCGAGAACATCTAAAATCAAGAGGAATGATGAATGAAAAAAAACATTTGTATTAACACAGAGAAATTGCTTCATAAAAGGAAGTGACACAAATGAGGGTTTCTGAAGGCATGGGAAAAAAGCCAAGCCACAGTACCTGTCTCCAAATCGACACGATCCAGTTTTGAGGAAGAAAGGGCAGTTGGCGACATCCCGCTCTGTACCATAATTTTCAGATTTCGCTGTTACTGGTGCTTCGGGATTCATCCACGGCCCTCCATTAGTTAGCTGCAAAAAAAAAAAAAAGTCAAATTTGTATACCATTATGCGAAGAAAAAAAAAATCATACTTCCATGAGGTAGTGATTATTAAATGTACTATTAATGGGACATAAAACAGCACAGCACGGAACAGTACCTGATTTTCTGCTTCATCCAACATTTTCTGAACAGCCTCCTACAAATGGTGTAAAGAGATGTCAGGTGAAAATGTGCATTAGGCGAAGCATATCTGTTTCCTTCTTGTTAAGACCGCGTTCACTGGGGCAGATAATCACAACAGCTCTGACAAACTTAGTCAACTTTGATTACTCAAAAAGCTTTTTGGAGAAAACACACAACGTTAAAAGATACGTCCTCGCTTGACAGTTGGGTGTGCAGGTAAAGGACTTTTGCAACAGTATCTTTGTTAAGGAGAAGGATGCTCGCTGCTTGTGCCACTTTGTCAAGGAAAGAATTTAAAAAAACAAGACAATAATAAATCCAACATTTTCACATCCTTCCTTCTCTGATAGCGACAGATCCAAAATGACCATTACACGTACACAAAGTGGAGTCTTGCTTGTAATAAAAGTTGAATGTCATTTTTGAATGGATATCATCATTTCTGAAGATTATGTAGAAGTGGATATTTTTGTCTCCGCTTTTATCCTCCCACGGCTCGTTTCACCTCTCTGTCTCGCTTCTCCTGCTGCTTCTGCTCTTTTTCTTCTTCGTCTTTCCTCTGCTGTGCCTCCCATTCCTCCTTTATCTTCCGCTGTGGACACAACAATTGAAAGTAAACATCGCAACATGCCAAAGATGCGTTTGAATAGTTGACCTCTCAGCATTAGACAAAATCGACTGATGACCCTTGTGTGAATCCCTGCCTATTATAAAATTGTAGCTTTAGCACCATCCTAAGGAAGTATTTTGAAATGAGCAGAGGAGCGTCATGTGACCAGCACCCTGTCTAGAAAAAAAAAAACATTGCCACCATCCTATGACATCTACCTAATGACGATAAAATGTTTACTGTAAATCTCAAATTAAAGCATGTAATCAAGGTGTCGTTTATCTGCTTTTATGTGATGAAAGATTGCATTACCTCATCATCCTCTCTCCGTTTCCTTGCAGCTTCCTCCCTCTCAAACCTCAGACGAAATTCTTCTTGTGCAAGCCGCTCCCTCTCAAGCCACTCTTCATGGAGCCGTTGCCTGGGTAAAAAAAGTGAAACATAACTTAAACATGTTTAATCTTAAATGGCATCTAACCCAAAATCAATTTAGCAATTGTTGTGTCAAAGCTTCTCTTTGACTTTGTCAGTGTTGAGTTTATTTGTCCACAGCAACAAAAGCTTCACTCAATGCTCAAATGTTCACCCCACCTTTCCTCATCAAACATACTGGCATCCTCATCATCTACTTCATCTTTTTCTTCTGAGGGATCAACAACGGTTCCGCTTTGTGCCGCTACAACAGAACATATAGGGTGGCTTTAGCATTTGTCATTACAGGATATCCCAAACAACACAAGTTGTTTTCATACCACATTCTCTGGTTCGGGCGATTGCTTGTCGTTTGCGCTTTCTTCTTTCTTTCCTGGAGGCAGCCTTTCGTTGCTTGTGACTAAATTAAATGGAAGGGGAAAAAAAGTTAAACTACATGGCTGCATTTTTAGTATTTCCAGAAAAGAAGCTTGGGTATAATTTCATTTACTATACAGATTATTATCCCTTTACAGGACACATCAATTGACATCCAACAGTAATCTATGGATGACACAAGATTCTGGTAAGGCACTACTTTTGTCAAAATTAAGCTTTGACATGGTAGCAGCAAATCGCAATTTATACCTAAATGACTTTGTTCGACTCAGTTCAAACAGTTCCATGGCACCAACATAATACAAAACGCTGCAAATGACAACTTTTGTCTCAATTTAGACCTCAACTCAGGTCAAAATAATCTCTGGGTACCACGATGCCAACAGCAAATCGCTACGTCTTGATTTTCATCGATAGCGCCAATCAGCTCCATAACATAACGGTATAAAACAGCATGAATAAAAAGGAAAATGCCATTTCAGAATAGATATTAGTTCTGATTTCAAACTAGGTAACATTGTGTTCTAAGACAAGCGAGAAGTTACAGAAGCACACTCACCTTAATGCAGGAGCACAGTTCAATGGAGCAATAGGCGCTGCCATCACAGCTAACTAACTAGCTAGCTAGCGACGAGTCTACAACTCTGAATTATTTAATAATTGTAAAGACCAGGTATAAATATTGAGTCAAAACGTAAAGTTTCTCAATGTGGGGCAATGTTTGTGAGATTTCACGGAATCGTCGCTTTTTTTTATTAGCTGCGTTAGTGCGAAGATGCAAAATATTTCCGGGGTGAGAAAGAACTGCTTCCGACGTCAACAAAAACAGTTTGTGACGTAACCTGACACTAAGTGGTCGTCTAATAAATGTTTTAATCAGTGTGTACACTTCATATTTTAAAAAAATGCTGCAAAACAACAAATCAAATATGAACCAGTTTTATTAACAATAAAATATCGAGCACAAAAAACACGCTCAAACTCATTATGCCTTAAACTCGAGTTTTTTTCTTTCCAAACTATTATTGATTTTCCAAAACAGAAGAAAGACAGCTTTACAGTTTTAAAAAAAACACATGTACAGACAATATGTATTTCCCCTCACATGATGAATGAAATACTGTATCTCACAAAATTGAGCAAACCCCTCACATTTTTTCCTCAATATATAATTATATTTTTCATTGGACAACACTGCTACATTGTAATGTATTGCCTGTATAACAGTGTAGATGCATTGTCCCCTCAGAAAACCTCGATATTTAGTGTTGTCCCATGAAACTATATAATATAATACTTCTAATTATGTGAGGAGAATAAAGATTAATGGATGGATATACTGCTATGGTACACGCTCCAAAACATGTTTTATTTTACATCACCAAGCACTCATTTATTTATCTCAACTAGCTACTACAGAGTCTTGGTTAATACCAGCCCTTCTGTAAGAGATCGTACACTCAAGCATTTTTCCTGTCTGGCATTCCCCTGAGGAAGAAGGCAGGCCTGGTAGTGTAGCGGTAGCAAAGGGCCTGAGGCACCACAGCATACAGGATATTAACCAGCAAAAAGACAGTTTGGTTGTCAACGGGAACTCTGTAAGAGAATGGCGTCCGTGTGTGGAGGGAGGCGCCGATATGAGAGAACTGGGCCTGGTGGAAAAAAAGAGGGAGGAAATAAAGACGGGGGGCCATCAGAGATTTTACCTGAGGTGGTTACCAAATGTAAAAAGTTCGAGAGCCACTAGTTAATGTTGTAAATTCATCCCAAGTTAGGACCAATATTTCATTATTTAATAAGGAGCATGAAAAAGAAAATGAGGCAATGTAGTAAAGTGCTCACTATTTGGCAAGCAGGTAACAGTCATAATTGCACATAAGTTTTCAAGATTTTATTAAGTGTTTAAGTAACTAAATCAAGATCCCGAGTATAGTGTTTCTATTGTTTGGGGTAGGGGGGCACTGGACATGTCTCCTAGCAACCATAGTTGTCAGGGCATGAGCAGCCCTATTTTTATCTTCGTTCAACAGCTGACATTTAGATGAATACCACCAATACCAGCATTCCTCCTGGTCTGAAGTCAGTTTCCGTCCTCATCCAGCGAGTGAGTGACGTGTCAGCCTGCAGCGCTAACACAACAGCTGCTTTGTTCTCTTTGAGTTACAACGCCACTCCTATTGCTTGGCACAACTTTTTGTTTTGTTTGGTATGCATGCAAACATACCTCAAGTAAATCATGACAGAGCATGTTTGGCCAGATCCCTTATCTCCATATTTGGCAACATACTCACACTCTGTACATGTGTAGCAGGGGGCAGTGCAGTTTGTATGAGAAATGAGTGCAGTGCAGCAATTTTTAAAAACTGGTTAATTACATCCTGTTGCATGTCCAACATCATTGCATTTTTTTCTCCAGTGGTCTGGCTGTCTAAATGGTTGTATTGCACATATCAATAACTATCATATTTGGTTCATTATTGAATGCATTGCAAAGTAGCAAGATATTGTGGCTTCACCATGCTGAACAAAAATTATATTCAGTGATGTTCTGTAAGAAAAAAAAATTAGTACCTACTTGTGCTATTGCACCTGAATGTACAAGAGTCAAGTCCAGCATCCACTCACATCCTGGAACCAACAAGCTGTAGAGAGTCATGATGTAGTATGGGCTTGAGTACAGCATGCTTACCAGCATCTGACAAACAATTATAAGATTTACCGCTTCTGGAATTCAAAGAATACGAGTACGAGGGTGAGAAGTTAGAGTATTCTTACATGGTGTCCCAAAAGCTGCAATACACTTCTTTTTTTCTGTTTTGATTCTGGTATCATTTGGAAAGACGTGAAGCCATCAGCATTTGAGAGCTTAGGCTTTGCAGCTTTGAGCGATCGTCTGTTTAAAGGTTTGGTCATTGGGACTTTAGTAACAGACTTTCCACTCCATAGTTTTGGAATCTTGGTACGGATAACGTTCCTCAAATTGGTGCTCAAGTGCTTTTTGGACACCATGTACTCACAACTCACGAACACTTACATGTATTTTAGCGTAGGCCGAGGGGTCTTTCACATATGGCTCATAATGTTGTACATAGAGTTGGCATAGTGTGTTGGAGCAGTCCAGGGCAACCTAAAGCAACTTAAAGTTAGACTCATCGAGAGAATCCTTGTGTGTTTGTGTTTCTTACCAGACCTCTGAAGACACAGAAAATTATAGCTGGGATGAGGCAGATCACAAAACATAAGTCCAAAGGTCTCTGGAATAATGTCATCCTCTGAGCTTCCTGGATGTTCTGGTTGAGAAAAGGATATTTATAACATGCATGTCACAGGCGATTTAATTTAAGTCTGATTGATTAAAATATATACATAACATCAACTGTGATGTGATTCAAAAAAAAAAAAGTTTGTAGGTGCATTCTTTTCATTGGTTCGCAACGGTGTATTGATTTGCACAGCTTCGGATTGTCGAAATTAGCTTGCTAGCTCTGGCACTGCTATGTACATTATAATAATAATATAATAATGAAAAATATCCATCTAACTTACTGTCAACTCAACAATTTGTGTGGAAGGATGACTAAAGATGCGAAAACAAGCCCAAACAGACACGAAAATGTACAGCAAGTGAAGGAAGAAGAAAGGACCCATTTCAGTTTCATATTTTCCTGGAAAAGACAAAGAATTATTGAAGAATCAGACTTCATATAAACCAAAATTAACCATTATTGATACACAAATAAGTGAGCAGGTAGAAATATCAAAGTTAAAAAAATGTGAAAGAAAATCCTGTTATGGACAAAGCACAACATAAAGAGCCTAACAGTTGCCTACGACATTTTTAAATGTTTCGGAAAACAAGAAAAGACCAAAACAAATGGAAAAAAAATTCAACCTTTACAGGTCTCATGACCTGGATAACCAAAGAAGAAACATGAAGAAACACAACTTTTATTGGCCTTTTTTCTTCTTAAATTGATATTTTGATAGATAGTTGACATGTTAGGCAAATCAAATATATTTGATCAAATATATTTGATATATTCATTTGTGTGTCTTTCATAATTTTGACTGTACTTACCAACAGCATTCCCAAGAAGGTAGATAATGGAACGCATACCAAAAGACCCAACCCAGTAGAGTCCAATAGCTCTGAAGTTGTCCCTAAAAACAACATATTTTAGATACTGTATGGTATGGAAATGCATGCGGACACTCCAGCACTCACCCCCAAGTAATTGCAGCAATCATGAGCAGATACATGAGATAATGCACGCAGCCATCCCAATAGGACATCATGTGGCCATGTGCTGTATTAATGTGCGGATCTGCCTGGAAAAGCAGAAGGGGGGGTTATAAGTAAGAGACAGAGACAACATGGACTCAACATTACAAGGGGAACACCAAGCTTGCCTCTTTGAGGTAAAAAGTCACAAATCCATCAATGATGTTGTCCTGTTCCAGTCCGATGATTAAGCTCACCACACTGAAGAACGCGTGGACTGCATACACTGAACAGATACATATACATTCATTTTTAGCTGCACATAAATGCATATTTTTAAAGTTGAAATGCAACAAAACATTTCATTGGTCATTCCAGAATTGAGGGACAATTTAGGTTGCCAACAGTTTATCTTATTTTATCAGGTATTAAACTACCTAATTTCAATTATCTTTATTAATCTCCAATGCTAGACTTTTTATGAGATATTCTCATCATATATGTTGTTTTTGTTTGGCTCAACTCGTTGCAGATACTAAGGCACCTAAAATACATTTACAACTATTTCTGAATGAATCTGCAACAATTAAATAATTTTACATTTTATTTGAATACTTATTTAATTTCTGTATGACTAAAAGAAATGAAAGTAATTTAAAAGGGTGGTAAAATTAACTTTGAAGAGGGAGCAACAGCAATGTGTAAATACTCTTATTAATTTATACAAACATAGTTGCTCCATCAGAGCACAGACACAGCACACACAACTTGGTAACACATAAGGCACAGCTCATCAACGTCATGACACATAGATACAAAACATTCAGGTGATATGTTTTTCCTTCTTTCCCCCCCCCCCCCCCCCCTTTTCTTCTCTTCCGTATTCCTGCTTGCTTCCTTCTGATCTGGAGTCTGATGTGGTTGTTTCATCTGCTGAAGTGCATTGTGTACTGACTTCCGTAAAACAACCCAAGATCTTGCAAATGAAGAACCAACTATTAGTCCACATCTTTGTTTTCCTTGCTCAACAACGGACATGTTGAACAAAACTTCCTCAGTGCATCTACATTTGAGCACGAGCTCAAGAGCTACATATTTGTCATTCTAAACAAAATATAGCAATCAGTATTACGACAGCTATGCGTCATGACTACTATATATACGACACAACAAGTAAACATTTTTGTATTTTGTTCATGGTTGAAATTTCCCACGTGGGACAAAAAAAAAATGTCTCCACTTCTAACCCAACTATACTTACCATAGAAAAGAGAGTCTAAAGGAGCTTTCATCTTGAGTATAAAACGGGCAGATATGATCAGAAAGATTAATGTTGCACATCCAGCAAAGAAGAAGGCTTCAGCGCTATAAGAAAAATAAGTGGAGAGACCTTGATTAACCAAGTGAGAAATAAGCAATATCAAAACATCCAGAAGTCCTAACTCAGACACTCACCTGTTGTTGTAGACGAAAGAGTTGAACAAGTAGCAGATGGGAATAGACATCAAAGAGAGCACAAACACTCCAGTCCCCGCAGAAGCACTCATTGCTGACCGTGTGCCAGATCCATATGTTTACTCTGTGGGTGGCAATAATATTAATTTGAACATTATGAATAAATGGCAAAGCTGCACAGCCGTTTCCACATGCTGACTCGAGTTGTAATGGTTGAGCAGGCATTCAGTGGGTAGCTCTATAAATCTCTCTCACGTACACACAAACACACCCATTTCCACACCCACTTTTGTTAAGTTATTATTGGCCACAGTGCAGAGGCACTGCTGCCGAGCAGTGGAGTCGTATCCTTGTGTGTGCGGGTCATCAAAATGTAGGGCGTCAAATGTGGCCATCAAATGTGCCACTACACAAATTAAATGACACGACAATGTACACAAACAGCAAGAATTGAATTAAAATTCCAGGGTTAAATTACTGAGAGTTAACTCCAAAAGTTTAAGTTTAACATTTTCAGAGTTAAGTGGTAGCCAGGATAAGTGTTAGTGAGTGAGTGAGTGAGTGAGTGAGTGAGTGAGTGAGTGAGTGAGTGAGTGAGTGAGTGAGTGAGTGAGGGGGCGAAAGTACAAACAAACAAATAAACAAATAAATAAATAAAGTATGATAAGTTGCCACATATCTGTAGATCAGTTCAATTGTAATAAACTGGCAAGTCTGTAGCGTACTGGATTTTGCTTATCCAGTAAGCTGTGGAAAAAAAATAAAACACTTGACGTGCTTGGAAAAAAAGCTTGAATTTTTTTTTAAATCAGCATGCTAATTTTAGTGTCAATCAGCATCAAAATCTAACTCGGAATTATTATCATTTTCAAGTATTTCCCTTGTGCAACATTTAACAGATATTGTGTAACTATAAAAATGTAATATTCAAATAATTTGAAGTGTTTAACTTGTTTAATATGTTTGTTTTACACGCTCCGTCAGCGCTACTTTGTTTACGAAAGAAAAGTAAACCAAGGTTCAAAATGCTTTTGTCAAGTGTGTACTTAGCAATAAAGTTGTGAGCAGGCGCCTAGTTTTGTGCGCTTGCGTGCGTCATTCCTGGAGCGACGCAATAGAGGCTAGCTAGCTCAGATGACAGCAGGTGGCTGGATATCAAAGTCGAATGGCGACCACGTAAACGAATCAAATAAACACGGTTCTGACGTGGTAACAACAGTCTATGGCGACCGGTGGCGGTGGTGGCTTGGCGTCAAACCATGACGTCCAAGAGTCCAGCTCGGCTCAGAGCGGCGCTCCGGTAACGCTCTCCAACGCGCCGACCGCCGCTCTCGGCCCGCCCGCCTCCCCGCCGGTGCTTGCCGTTAGCCGGGAACCCGGCGTGTACAACTGGCAGGCGACAAAGAGCTCCCTGAAGGAGCGCTTTGCCTACCTCTTCAACAATGAACTGCTTAGCGACGTCAGGTTTGTCGTGGGGAAGGACAGACAGGCGCAGAGGATCCCGGCCCATAAGTTCGTCTTGGCCGTAGGCAGTGGCGTATTCGATGCCATGTTCAACGGGGGGATGGCGACCACCTCGGCCGAGATAGAGCTACCCGACACCGAACCGGCAGTTTTTCTCTTGTTGCTCAGGTGGGTCGAAGCGACACAGGTGACGAACAAGGTTGTGTTCAGCCGCGTTCACTCATGCCCCGTTCCCCAGTCTACTTCCAAATTGTTTGAGTCAGCCAACTTCTCTCCTCTTGCATTCAACTCATCTAAAGTATGATGATGACAACCACTTATCCATTTCTGGATGAGGTACAACTCAAGATCAACAAAGCATAAGTAACCACATTTCAGAAAACTATTGTTATTTCCAGCAACTCTACTGCACCTAAAATGGAAAGGAGGTGAAATTGTTTTCAAACATTAAGTCAAAGTCTAATATCAGCCACAGGACGATGAATGAATACTTTCTGATTTCCTTAGTTTAGGGGTCACCAATGTCCAATCATCGGTGATTGGACATTGTAAATTCCTAATGTTGAAGATACGATCATTTGTAAATGTGCTGGGGCTCAATGTATACTCTGAAAACGTCTGAAGTGTATCAAAACAACATATGAGACTCTGTACTAATGTGTTCATATTAAGAAACGTACGTATGTGAAGGCCAGCATGGAAAATCAGTCCAATCTAATTGACTCCTTCTGAATTCGATATATTACTTTTTATCTGTCTACATTAGCATCAGGCTCTGTCACATTACTATTTCCTCAGTAGAAGTAAACCAAGACAAAATTTGCAGTGTAACACCAAAGTGGAAATATTATTTCAGAGGAACGGTGAATCCTGCCCTCTAGTGTTCGAATGGACACATGACAGGAAATGCTATGGACAACAACGTTATTGCCGTTGCAGGTATTACAAGTTCTGTGATGACAAAATGCAGTTATGCAAATTATCCATCAGTGTGAATGTTTGTCTACATGTGCCCAGTGATTGGCTGGCACCCCGTCTCCCTCATTCAGCTGGGATACACTCCAGCAACTCTAATCAAGATAAGCAACTGGTTGAACAATGAAAGATGCTATGTATGGCCAAGCATTTACTGGTAGTTTTCGGTCTAACCTGTTTTACAACTTGAAGGTCAATGAAGCCACATGTTGTTCGCGAGTTCTAATGCGGGGGTCATCAGAATGGCCTTTCAAGTTCTCACTTTGGTCCAACTGTGATGGGTGTTAATGGGCTTGTGACCACATTAAAGGAGAGTGTTCTAAGTGGTGTCATAGGCTACCTTCATGTTTAGTGCTTGAGGTTCCACTTTGTAATCGACAGATAACATCTGTTGTCTCACTACTCCAGTCCGTCCTTGATTTGTTCCAAAGACATTCAGGTGTCCTTCAGATATAGATAGGGAGCAAATACTGCCTGTCAGGAAGACCACACTTTTTGCCAACTGAGTTTGAATTTGAGTTTAAGATGTTAAATTTAAGGCATTGAAATCCTTCCGGAATTTTTTTTTTTTCATACTAAAAAAAATAGTCCCTTTAACTAATTCAAATTCCAAGCAAGGGTGAAACAATCGACTAACTTAACTCATTCAAATTAAAATGGTGCTTAATTCTCAGCAGTGTTACACTTATGGCAAACACTTTTTTTTTCTGAGATGTTGGTGCACATTGATCATTGTAAAGTTCTCTTGTGTTCTTTTGCACAGGTTCCTGTATTCAGATGACGCTCATATCACTCCAGAGACTGTGATGTCCACTCTGAATGCAGCCAAGAAATACGCTGTCCCTGCTCTGGCTACTCACTGTGTGGAGTTTGTGAGCAAACATCTGAAAGCAGACAACGCATTCATGTTTCTCACCCAGGTTCATGCTTTCACTTTCTGCACTCACCACATGGAAACGCTTCAAAGTGCATCTTTATAAACATTATGCTGACCTGCATGACTGCATTTGGGAATTAATTTTTTAGTGTTGGTCTCCTGTCAGTCCGAGTGGAAATTGTTCCTAAATGCTTAAATTGAAATTTTAAAAGAATCGACCCAGAATACAATTCAAATCGGAATGGCAATGATTAAAAGCAGTATCATAATTTTACAGATTTATCTGAAAAGATTATAGTAAATAATGTATAATGTTCTTGTGTTCACAGGCAAGGTTATTTGATGTCCCTCAGATTGCCAGCCTCTGTTTGGACACCATAGACAAAAGCACTGCAGAGGCGGTAAATACAGAGGGCTTCACTAATATTGACCTCGGTAAGTGAGCCTTTGACGAAAGTACCGTTTTCATAACTGACTTGGTGATTGTTTTGTGTGCTGTAGAAACTCTATGCACAGTCCTTGAAAGAGACACGTTAAACATCAGGGAAAACCGTCTCTTTGAGGCTGTGGCACACTGGGCTGAAGCTGAGTGCAGCAGACAACGGCTTCCAGCAACCTCTGAGAACAAACAGAAGGTATTGGGAAAAGCCATACAGCTCATCCGCTTCCCGCTCATGAGTGTGGAGACGTTTCCTACAGGTAAGAGAAGTACATACCGGCCACTGTTTTGGGCCCATGTGTCATTTACAACTTTATGATACCTTGACAAAGCCAATTTGTATTTTACTTGCTATTCTTTCTTATGCAACAAGTGGCGAGTGAGGAAATCTGTTTTTACACTTGACAGCAAACCCAACACCACGGCCCAGCAACAATGACCGATCACGTTGCTACGTTCGCGGTGAAGAATGCACCATTAATAGATTTCAGCATGTCGAGAGTCGATGGGGCTACAGCGGTACCAGCGACAGAATCAGGTGAGGTGACAATGCGGTTGTCCTAATAAATGCCAGCTTCATACAAAAAAAAACTGTATTTCTCATCGTCTTCTTATGTAGATTCAACGTCAGTAGACGAATATCCATCGTGGGTTTTGGTCTTTATGGTTCTATCCATGGACACACAGACTATCAGGTCAACATACAGGTAACTACTGCCGTGTCTGCAACATGATGCAGCTGGCGTAACGTCATTAAAAATGGGGCTGGAAGTTTTCCGTCAATGTGGGCGCTAGAATTGTCAGTATGAAATGTATGCATTACACAGTGACCTAAATAACTTGCAATGCAATGCAACACTCACCTTTGACGCACACAACTAATCCAGTCATAAAAGAGCCCTGTTGACAATTAAATAAAATGTCAAGTGCGTTCTCGCCGGGTGAGTTAATGCTAATTAAATGTCATATTCATTGCTATGCAGGTAGCTGCCATTTACCAGCTTTGGTTTGACAATAGTTCATACACAATGAACAATTAATATATATTTGTAGGTATTTACCACAAACTCATGGTGACTGAATCCACTAGCTCTTACTTACCAAGTCGTGCTTTTCCAGAAATTAATTCTTAATAGATGAATATACCCAACCCTTTACGGGAAAGTAGGTGAGAGTTTTAGGTATGCAGCTCATGAAATTGAGAAAAGTATCATTAACAATTCCCTGTTAATTGGCATGGAAAGTGTCGAATATTTCCCAATGCCCCCCTGCTTCATTTACCATGCAAATGTAACCCTAGACAGCAACCAGCCAGCAAATTGGATCCATAACTTGTTGCACTACAGTGCATATTCACATTTTGGCATTTGGACAATGGCCTTTTCACTGGCCTTTTGGGGAGGACCTCATCATCTGTCATTCGCTGCAAACGCACCTTTCCGTTGTTATTTTTTTGCTTTGTCTAGATAATGGAGAGTGACAAACACCTGACCGTGGGCCAGAACGACACAGGATTCAGTTGTGACGGCACATCAAACACCTTCCGTGTAATGTTCACGGAGCCTGTGGAAATTCTTCCAAACGTCAGCTATACTGCATGTGCAACCTTAAAGGTGAGATGGCTTTCAAACATCAACTTTCAACCAGCAAACATTCGGTGCAGATTCATCACACTTGCTCATTTTCTATGTAGGGACCCGACTCCCACTGTGGCACGAAAGGGTTGAAGAAAGTCACCCAGGAATCAGCGACAGGGACTAAGACAACATTTGTCTTTTTCAAATCCCCCGGAAACAATAACGGTACCTCGGTAGAAGACGGGCAGATACCAGAGATCATCTACTATACATAGATTGATGTGAGAAGACTTCACGTGGCTTGAGTTTTGTGCTTCACAATCTCTGGGAATGAACACAGAGTGGCAGTTTAATGGCAAAATTCACCGACACAAGGATTGTTCCAAGCAGCTGTTAAAAAGAAAAATCAAAGCCAGTTTTTGTTTCATTGTTATTAGATGTAAATATGTAAGTAATCAGACAAAGCATATGTCCTCCATCGGAATTGGTTGGATGCAAACGAGTGACTGTTCTCCCCCAAGGTATTTGTTCTCCTGAGTCTTGTCGGACTCTAACTACAGTCAACCATCAGTTGTCAACAGAGCATTTATTCTGATATTCAGCTTAGGTTCCAAATACTAGTTATTGTAGACCTAAAGCTGGCTGTGAAGGATTTTCAGTAAATGCTCAAACAACAACAAAAATGTTTCCTGAATACTTTGATAGGAGGATGCAGCTAATGCAAATGTACTCAAGTTTGCTGTCAGTACATGCTACATAGTGATTCCGCCAACTCCGTGTGCATTATGTGATTTTGTTGTTACCTGTTGTAATTCATACGTGTTTGCTGGGCACTTCTTTGAAATTAAAAGAACAGCTTCTTTTTATATTACAGACTTGAAAAAAAGAATTGTAAAGTGTAACTCACAATGAGATTGCTCTCAGCTACAACTTTTGTTATCGGAAGATAATGATGCTGTATATTTAAAAAAAAAAATCAATTTATAAATTAGCTCAATTAGCAGGCAAGACCCAGTACAAAATAATCCAACTTAAAATCAGACATAGTTGATTTTAACCCCCCATCACTTTCTGAACCCATTCAACTGGCTATTTGGAACAGTTTCATTCAATTCTAAAAATGAAACCTCGACTACCTGACATCCCGAAATTGGGAATTCACAGTGGCACATGGAACGTTTTAAAATTATTATTGTGGAAACAATCTAAATGCCACAAAATACCACATAATACAAATTCATAGCTCCCTACTGAATACTAATTGGGTGAGCAAATTGAAATCCCCTTTTACGGTAAAGGCCTGCGCTTAAGATAATGGATGGGCATATTGTAATCAGATTTACTTATTTTAGGCTGGACTTGATGATTTTATTATTTTTGTAGTGCGAAAGTTTCTCTGTCACATACATGTACCATTCAACAGACTGTGCTTCTGCTAAATTTGATATGGAGCCCATCTTATTTAATGTACTGTACTGCATGTACAAAATGTTCTAGGTGTGAGGGTGCACTTCTTTTCAGCCCACGTCAAAGCAACATGGATATGCAGGAACACGTTGCCCGTGTACGCATGTCCAGCTGGTGGAAGTTATGCAATCTCTATTTTAATGATGTTGGACTGACTGCTAACTAATTAACACATGACCATAATGTATGTACATATATGAGGCTGTGTGATTAGCAGCAGGAATGGCCCTGGAGCTGGTGAATAACTTGTGAAGCCTGTAATCTAAGTCACACATGCATAGGTGTCATAGATGAAATTTCAGATGATTGGCACGGGCACTTATTCGTTTTTACCTGGTAAGTCATTTGAGAACATTTTCTCATTTACAATGACGACCAGGAGGCAAAGTGTGTGAAATGTCTTGCCCAAGGACACAATGACACGTGACCCAGACAGACATGGGTTCAAATCACCGACCCTCTGGTTTCTGAACGAACTGCTCTGCCTGAGCCACGTAATCAGTCATATCTTTAGGTGACACCAGGATTGCACCAAACTCAGCAAAACATGACCAATAAATTATTTCAAGTGTGATGGGGTAAGGCATCTTACCCATACCAACCCCTGCCTGAAGAAAACTCACAAGTAGGAGAAGATCTGATTGAAAAAGTAAAAATGTATTTGGTACCCTCCACAAGACTCATGTTAATATTTAATCCAGCCTAAAAAAAAAAATCTTATAGTGTCAAAATACTTACCTCAAAAGCAGTTCTTTGGATTTCCTGCCAAGTACTAGAATGATTTCAATTTTAAACAGGTGCAGTGCAGGGAAACAACTGAGATTAAAATTGACCCCATCTAGTTGTCAGGAAGAGATTTATTGACTACCCTACTTTTAATGGTTAAGATGGACAAATCCAATAATATGGTGGGGTTTGTCAATTTTTCCAAAAACAACCCCAAATTAGGAAATACTGCCCATTCCGGGATGGCCCATACAGTGTGCGTATTCTGCATGTCCCCGTTAGATATAATCAGACTAACAAGCAGAGAGCCACTGTCTACATGGATGACCTGACCATCTTGCATGATTTACAGTGCAGACTGTGCAGTCGAACGAGCAAAGGAATAAAATACGTACATCTTAAGTTCTAGCGTATGCATGAGTGTATATCCTTACGATTCTATTCACTGCTATACAATTTCTTTAGGATGCTGTGGGGCGTTTATTTCAGTGAACGAGCAGAGCGCCACTACTTTTCTATTCACGTGTCACATGATGTATGAACGCTGGACTGGCCTGGGCCAACCTTACCCCCCTGCACTTTCCAACACCAGATGTAGGTCGCAGAGTGCTGCAGGGGCTGCATGCAGGGTGTGTGTTTTGCGTGTGTGTCTGTGTGTGACTTTGGACGAGAGCCGGGTAGAGACTGATGATTGTAGTCTCCACCGAGGACATGGCCCCCAGCACACTGTCTCCACGGCTGTCACTTTGCATCATCCCAAACAGAGCGCACCGAGTCTGACAGGCTGCCAGATAGGCCGAGGGGATTGTCATGGCTCCTTTCACTACTGTCGCCGTTCTCTCGACTATTTTTCATTGTGTGCGCTCGCCACCTCGCATAATGCGTTAACGACACGCTAATTAAAATGTAATGGACATTGGATGGGATCACAAGCTGTACTTCATGTAGAAAAGTGTGTCGCAACGTCCAGGATGAGGAAGGCAAAACCACCACTTCACCTCATCGCACCTCTTTTGAGGAATGCACACAAACTTCCAGGCCATGCACGGCGGCTATGTCACAAGTCTGGATGGGAGAATCACCGCAACTTGAAAGAGTGCAAGCCAGGCACGTAAAAAAAAAAAAGCCTCACACCACAAAGCTCTAATAAATAAATTAGTAAAAATCACAGAAGCGATGGCTTTTAACTCAAGAATCAAGTCACCACTTTATTCATCACGATCCGTAGTGAGTAGCTTCAACAAGCTTGACAGACAACACACATGAAGCCACATGCTTCATTTCACTGAAACAGTACATTTAGTTTTCAGTAAAATGTCTAATTGCATAATGGATGTGAGAACTCACACACATTAACGGGCCAAGTATTCCCCCTTCCTATTGCTGTACTTGTTTAAATGTTCCTACTTTTTAAATTAGTCAAATCTATGCCATAAACTCATGATGAAAACAAACATTGCTACATATACAAATAATGAAATCCTGATGATCGAGATCAATATCTGTCATAAGACTTATTATAATGTGAGTCGCTTCCCTGATGGGAGTTTGACTGAAACCCACGATCATGCTCCCTATATCGGTCTTGGTGCTGCCTCTGATGCCTTCCTCTTCCAGGGTGATCACCCCTCCAACCTTGGCCTTCTCCCCAGCCACGACCTCCTTGACGGTCCTGGTACCTAGAGGGAGGCAAACAAATCAACAATTGCTCTTTACAACTTGGAACTTGCATCCAACTATTTTTTTCTAATCAGCAATGCAGGTAAAAACCTATGATCTTAATTTGAAAAAGTGCTGATTTGTTATATTGGAATCATTTAGAAAATTTACAGCTAACCATAATGATTAGAATTTCACATTAGAAATATTTTTAACGATGATGCCTTGACTTTAATTTGTTCCATAACTATACTTGGAACTCCAAATGTCGTATTGCAAATCATTGTGTTTGAAATGTGTGAATAGTGCTTCAAGAAGCATTACATTATGCCTTATAAAGAATTCATAAATAAAAAATAATCAAATATCAGCTGTATAGGGCTGTGCAAGACTGGAATAAGCGTCAAACAAGATTATTAATGTACATCAATATCCAGTGTTTGGTTATCCAAGGAAATCGTAATTGAATTTCTACATTTGCACTTTTATCTCGTACCTATGGTATATATTGGTATATTGACGAACTCTACCTTCTATCTCTTCCTTGATGGTTTCCTCCCCCACGACCTCTCCAGTCCTCCACGATAGGCGGCGGATCAGCTGGCCTGGTCACGTACTGCTGGTATTCTTGGTCCTCGGAAGAAAACCTGTGAGCGAACATCTCCTCGTAACTTTGAGGTTTTTCTGTAGTTTCGCTCATTCTGAAATGAATGAAACTCTGGTTAACATGAGGCAAAGGCGATTACTGTAAAAAAAAGATATACGTATATACTTTTGGTTAAAAATCGTCTACATGTTTGATAATGAACTAATACAGAAGAAATAATCCAGGATACAAACGATAAATTAATGCATATTGTTTGTGGAATAAATGATTTAACCATAATTGTTTACAAGCGTTAGATTAAGCCTCTGGCTGTGTGCGCAATGTAGATAGCCTCAACAACAAAGCTAGCATAACAACAAGGTGATAAAATGCAGCTTAATATTCGTCAAACCTGTTAACAACAAATCAGTAACTAACAACCTAGTAGTTATTACCAATGCTTCCTGAAAACATACCTGAGTACACTACGAAACAGCACAGTACGGAGCCCTAAGAGTCCGCACTCAAATAGTACGACGCGAAAAATGTCCCGACTGGAAACAACAAAACGAATACCAAAGGTGCCGGATCACACGCACGTGCAATTGTTTGACAGCGATCACCTGGAACTTGGATGAGAAAAAGGTTACTTCCAAAGGAAATACGCTAAAAAAAAAAAAAAATCGAAACACGTCGAGTGACTAATGCCCATGGGTGGCACATATACCCTTGACGTCTATATATTTAAATAGTTCAAAGATTTTTTTTCTCTGTTGGAAACTGACAAGCAGTCACTGGAAGTCATGTAAGTGCATGAGAGAAGCAAACTAATAATGTCGTCGCCCGTTAAAGCATTAATTGTGAACATTGCATGTGTTTGACCAGCAAATTGTGCGTGTGTGTGTGTGTGTGTGGGGGGGGGGGGGGATTCTGCGCAACGCCACACAATTCAATGCAAATCAACTTTATTTCGAAATTACTTTAAAATGTTGCTAGAACAAAATGATATATGTTAATACAAATAGAACAGAGTGAGGTTAAGGAAAGATATTTTATTTTAGGACAAAGTACAAAAAAATGTAAGCTTATGTGTGCAAGTAATCATTCCTGCAGCGCCCCCAGTGGAAAAGGCGTACTCGCAATTCGGCACACGCGGTATTCAACTAGTATTCGCATTTAAAAAAAACTAAAATAAAATAAAAATGTAGATTATTCAGTCCTATCTTTCATTTATTTTTGAGGAACTGTGAAGGCAACCTCTACTATCTGGAGGTTACCCCTCCAAGAAAATGAATGCATCTGTTTGCATTTATATTGGTTGCAAATATTTTTAAAAGAAAGTATAAATAATAAAGTTATTACTCAAATACTTGAAAAGGTATTTGTTACTTTAACACTGGCTTTTTGAGCGCTATGTGCGCCCCCTCCCACCACCACCCAAAAAAAGTGTGGGCGTGTGAGCAGGTGTAAACCGCTCCGTGTCGCTGCTGCTGCTGTTGCGTGTCGCGTGTAGAACTCAAGCCCACTCACTGGGGGGGAGGAGGAACAAAAGTCGGGCAGGTAAACGCCAACATTAACTCCACTAATTCAGCGATCATTTCGAAGAGAACAGCGAGGTGGACGTTTTCTATATTGTTTTATTTGAGTTTTTTTTTTTATTTGGAGGTGACGAGGGTGAACACAGCAGGTGACAACTTGGTTAACAGGAGACAGAGCTTCGCGAAACCTCCAACACCACGAAAGAAACAAGTGCCCAGCGATTTTCTTCTACAAGCGACAACGGCACTTGTTCGAAGGGGAACAACGTTAAACTCTGAAGATCGTGGACTTTGATTCGCGTTCGCCTCGCGCCACGGCATAGCGCACGCAGCCAACGAATCCGGAATATCTCCGCGTTACAATGGGGTGAGTACGCTACAATCCAGATTTACTGTGACACTTGCTCCCATTTTCAAAATACCTTCCTTTCAATTTCCCTCATTGGCGTGAAGATAATGCACCAGAGCATGATCATTTTAGCAATTCCCTCACTTTACATCTGTGACCCCCAAATGACGAATAAAATTGTTTCACCACTGAAGCAGAATTATAATGTAGATTTGCCAGAAATTCCGATAACACGTTATGTGCTTTGGGGGTAATTGTGTCATTCAGCTCTGCCCACGGGGAGTGCGTGCGTGTTGCAATTAAGTGTGGAGGTCGCTGTGGACACCCACGGTGCACTCGAGACTATTTTCGCTTATGCTGTCTCTGGACCAACAGCGCTCCAAATCGATACTGGCTATCAATTTGGATTTATACACATACATTATATTCGGAATTGACAGGTCAAGGTCCTGTATTAGTTGGCTTTGTCCTCTCAAGAGAGATAATTTAGTATACTTGCAGAATTACTCGCGCACAATAATAGAATGACTGGTTTACTAGTAATGGTTATTCCACTACTTGCGCTATTTCCCCGCTAGTATGCAATAAAACTTGACTGCTAAACTAATATGCTGCTCTAGTTAAGACTACTACGGACAACTAAGGTGACATGCGTTCTGCACTAGTAGTCTCCTGTACTCTGTTTGCATCACCAAAATTCCAGATTATCGCTTTTGCCTCACTAGTAGTTGTCCAACTAATGATAAAGTTATTGCTAGTTATTGCCCTTTTTGTCTTACTAGTGAAGACAGAGTGTACTAGTTAGTGCATGTACCCTAAGATGGATATCAATTAAATATACACATTTGCATTTATTTGAGCCGACACGTTTGACATAGCAGCAAACTTGAGAGTTATGATTGATAAAACATTAACAAATGTTTGATATCTTATCTGTTTGAAAAATCAGTTCTAAATCCAAACAAATCAGAAGTCAACTGACATCATGGAATGTGTCCAAATAGCAATGTTTATTGTCATTGGTCGTACTGTACTTTGGCATTGGTAACTGCACTGTGTCTTACTGAGATGTTCCTAATGTTTTGACTGTGTAAGAGTACTGGTTATGGGCATGAATATAAATCCTTACTTCAATTGAAAAACAAAATACAACAACACATAGAAGTGTGTTTTTCAAATGCCAGTAATGGGTTGCAATTGGGCAGTCAGAGTAAAATGCAGGGTTTCCTTCTGTGCAGGAAAAATCTGGCTTATTAGTACTTGATGTGGTGTATGTACTGTTAATATGTTGCTGAAATATTTATTTAATCAAATTTATCTTTATCCATACAATATATTTTTTTGTTCTACATTTCAATGCAAATGTTCCATATCATTGAAAATCGAAAGATAACTCCTCTCAAAAAGGATGTACACTCTTATTTATTTTTTTAAGCTCTAACATCATCAGTATATTGGTTGCATTTAATTAAAAAAATACCGTGATAGTTTCTGGTTGAATATACTATAACATCCCAAAAGATTTATCGTGACAGGCCAACCAATAACTAATGTAAATAAATACAGTGCACTGGCTAAAATGAAGGGCACGTTTGGAAATGGGCTCCGAGCATGCACTCAAAACAGAATGCTGCGTCCAAGTGAATTTCCAAATGCTGCCTAGCCATCATGAAACCGAGTTGGCTTTTCTACCATCACGTTCAGCGAGTTTTCTGGGGAAACCCTGAAAGAGACTGAGTCTGGTTCCAGTAATGTCAAGGGAATGCTGCACGACCTGTTTTCCCAGAACGCACATATTTTCCAAAGCGAGTCCCACAGTCGTGACTCATTCTCTTGAGGTCTGCGTACTCACCCAAATGCTTTGAAATGTCATCCACAGTGCTGTCATGAAACTGCCCCCTATATATCTGCAGCTGAGTGAGTGTCTCAGCTCATGTCGCCAACATAGTGACGCCGCGCTCGCCTACGTTCGCTCACTGACGGCATGTCGTTGATACCTCAATACGTCTAGTCAGGCCAAACTATTTTTTTACATTCTTTAGAACCACAATTCAATGTCAAGGACAATATGAATACAACATTTCTATCTTAAAAAATGGACAGAAAACCATCATGTAGATGGATGGATGGATGGATGGATGGATGGATGGATGGATGGATGGATGGATGAATGGATGGATGGATGGATGGATGGATGGATGGATGGATGGATGGATGGATGGATGTAGATAGATAGATAGATAGATAGATAGATAGATAGATAGATAGATAGATAGATAGATAGATAGATAGATAGATAGATAGATAGATAGATAGATAGATAGATAGATAGATGCCATCAGCATTTGCAGTTTTGGTAGTTATATAATTCTCTTGCCCGTGGCTCATCAATTGACATTGTGACATTGGAGCAGCAAGAGGTCTTTCCCTGATGAGAACCTCTAGAACAGGCGTTCACGCGTAAGCCAGGGAAAAGTTATCTAGTGGGCTGCAGTGGAACTGAGCCTGAACATAAGCTTTATTTAGCCGTTGCGTCAGAGCGATAAAGCTTTAACCATACCAATTTCACTTTTTTACCAATCTTCAAAGACATCAAGATTTTGAAGCTCAACAAGAAGCTCAAACAGCCACTGAATTGCAGTCAAGGATAGAAAAACGTCTTACCAGATGCTAATTTTGCAATGCTGCTCCGATGTCAGTTTGGCAAGCCTTGGGCAAGGGGTAGGCTTGCAAAACTGCATAGCCTAAACTGTTCAAAGTTGTTGATCTCACATCTTTAGGAATGATACCTGAAATGAAATAGGTAGTGTAAATAAGTGATAGTGGTTTATGTAGCGTCACCACTGTATTTTTTTCTTTTCTTATTTTTTGGTTGTCAGTGTTTTGCCCCTTTGGCCCGTTTGTTACAAAATGTGGTTATAGATTAACAATCGCAGACGTCATGTGACCTTTTGCTGCCCTCCTGACCTTGACACATTTGTATTGATTTGATCCCCATGTGTAATTTACAATTCAGTGTCACTTGTCAGTAAAGTAAAAAAAATGAATCACACAATCAGATTCAAGACAGGAGAGATTTATACACCTTGATGATGAGAGCGTAACGTTTAAAATACATCTGAAGTACCTTTCAGTTGGACACTTTTACTGCCTTGTATTCGGGAATAAACCTTAGCTATTCCTTTGACAGGCACCCACAGAAATGCAAGCCGCATATTGCTATTTAAAGTAAGTCCTGCTGGGAGCAGCGCTAACACAGGGATAGATGATAATCTGGCTGGCTAGAGACTGACATCGAAAGGCTAAACACTCATTGATTAGTCTCACACGTGACGTGGCACTGGGTCTCTCGCTACCGCGCCTGGAGAGCAGACTATAATCCTAATCTCAGTACGCCTTCTCTGTCTGGACAGTAAGCAACCCGAGAAGGTGTAGAAGGAAAGTGGCTGCACCGCTTAGTGTTAAGGAATCATGGGCAAATGAAAGAAGACAGGCTGAAGGCGGATTGGAAGTCTCTTTGCCAGATGGTTGAGGCCTGGGAGGCCATCTGCTGCCATGCTGTGCCACACTGGAGACTTCTCACGTCCTCTTGCGTAGAGATTAAGATGGCCTCTGTGACCCACTGCCTTCGTTGCTGTTGTGGGGGATCACTGTGCTTGATGGTTGGAAAAACTGAGCCTTCTCTTTTGCTTCATGAGCTGATTCACACACTGAATCAAAGTGAAGCAAAGTTAAATAAAACCTCAGTTGCATAAAGAATTATGTTCTTGTGGTTGTTGCAGCTTTTTAAATACACTGTTGTCACTCAAATGAAGATCAAATCACATTTTATAATCAATTTATGCAGAAATCCAGATCATTCAAAAGGGTTTGCATACTTTTTTTTTTTAAACCCAAGGACTTTCTCAAATTAGTTATTTTATCTTCCACTCTGACATATTTTGGAGGCATTCTGCGTTTATTATGCATGTGTCATAATGAAGAAAATATTGTTTAGCAGCAGCAGTAAGTACAGAAGAAGAACAGTTTGTAACTCAGTGCTGGAAAAAAAAAAACTTATCCATTGATGTGTGACCAACATCTGCCCATGCAAATTCATCCAATTTGTCAGAGGTCACAGTTCTAACATGGGCCTGTATCGTCATCTCGGATGTTCTCAGTGGAGTCTCGCTTTTGTCTGGCGTTTACAGTGCAAACCTGACTGACGTATTGTGACTCAGCAGGTGGTTCACTAGAATGTTTCCAAGTGCACGTCCAAACCACCACCGAGACAATCAGCTTTGTTTTGCGCCGGCAGGTTTGAAACGACGTCAACGTTGTCTCCCTGACGTATTGCATGCTCATTCACACCAATGTGCATTTGAGGTTCTTGCCTCCAAGCACGAGCACAGTTTATTCCTCCCATGTTGATGTTGCTAAAATCATATCTTGGCTGACCCATTTTGCATGTGTGTTTGTCGCTGCTATTGTCATGGTGTTCTCTCGCGGCATTAACCTGAATAATACTGCGTTACGTCGTATAAGAAGCAACACGCAAAGCCCAATGCACGTTTGGAGATGTTAAAAAAAACACTAACACTGGTTTGACATTGTTTTTGATTGAGCTAGTACCGTCAGTACAATAAAACTTGGATGGCCATCGCTCATTTTCCTGCTTGTGGCACATTTATCTTAGAAACTCAATTGTGGAGCAAACACTGCTCAGTCCTCTTGATTGAATTACAGATGTTACTGTAGGAAGTAAGATGGAAAACAGATTTTGTGGGCATGAATGCACCCCCCACATATGGCTTCACCAATGTGCCTTTGAGCTGTTAGAAAGTACATTACGGGCTAACGCAAATGCATTCCCTTGAGACCACACACCCACCTGTAAATTATTTAATGCATCAGATGGAGCGGGGTAAGCATGTCGCAGTTAACTTGATGAGGAACTGCTGCCATTAGGTCACAAATGTAGTCTTGCCAAGATAAATAGGTAACCATACCGTAGCATTGAGTTGGATTTTACTTTCTTTCTGGTGGTTCTTCCTTGCTGCTAGGCTTGCCAAGTGTGCTGTAATTTGCTCAACTTGGGTGAAAACCCCAGAAATATGTTTCTTGGGTTAATGCAAGACGCTCTCATGAATGACAAATAACTAGTCAAGTGTGTTCCTCAATCCGCATCTCTATCTAGTTCATCCAAAACCGTAGTGAGGAAAAGCATCATCCAACATGGATGGATACATACTTCCTCTTCCTCACCTCTAAAATGACAACTATACTTCCTCGTTTAATCCAGTAAATTCAATCAAGCTAATGCTTTTTATCGCAGCAAAGCAGATCACTGCAATCAGCCGACAGTTGTGTGAGTGCACCCATGTGTTCACCATTGACCTATTACTCCTGCTTCCCTGCCAGTGTGAGCTGGTTCTGACTTTGTCACAGTAAAGGTCAGCGTACGCTCGCACAGGCAAAGCAGCATCAGTGATCCGTTGAACAGGTTTCCTTGTTTTAAATCAGATAAGCAATGACATTAGTCTTAAACAGGGGGACTGCGCATTGATTTCTGTGAGAACTATAATCCCATGGAAGTTATTAGCTCATGAATTTCAGTCCCTCCCTGTCTGACGATTATTTTTTAACTGGCAGTAATGCTCCAATGCAGCGAATACTTCTGCTAAACATCACCAGAACTTCTTATCAGGGTTGATTTGAATGTGAATGAAGGCTGTCACAAGCATGTCAACAAATATGACAAATCACTTTACATCCAAAACACACAAACAGGCACAACTGTTAACATTCAGCTAATGTTTGCGATGAATCTCTTTTGGGTTTCTTGCTCATAATTGCAGTTTTGTAGTAGTAAGCATGTGGTAAGGCAGAATATGACCAAAAACAATGAAAAGTCAGCACCAGAAATAGATGTCAGTGAGTTTGGTCTTGTTAAAACCTTAATGTGATTTTTTTTTAAATCACTGTGAAATTGGTTTTAACAGGTGGGAATGGAGGAAGCGAGTGTTTAAATGGTGGTGGTATTGAATTTGCATGCAGAAATAGTAACCATCTATACTCCTTTGCAAGGATATGCAAATTGTGCATTTTTTTTGCCGCTTTTTGAAGTGGGAAAAGGAAAGAATGACACCTTACTGGCCAGCAAGTGAGTCATGTACAGGTTAGAGAGCAGGATGATTCAATTGCAAACTGCACATTTGTTGGAATGTCAAGATGAGCCGCTTTAGCTTCTTTTAGCGCTTTCTCTCTTCTTCTTTTTTTTTTTTATTTCTATCCTTCGGGTTCAACTGACAGCCGTCACCTCATGGCTCGCCATGTTTTTAAATATCCACATATATATACACTTTCAACAGCATTTTAAACAGCCTCTCCCAGGCTCTCAAAATCCCAATACATATAGCTCCAAACCTTTTTTTCAATTCACATATTAAAGGTATTTTTTGTTTAATTTGAGTTGAAACAGTTTACAGAGCTAGCCGATAAGCTGATCATTTGAATCGGGTGCGTTGGAGGAGAGCGACATCGAAAACATGCAATACAGCAGCCCTCATGGACGAGAGTTTGACAGAATGACCATAATTACCATATGACCTGTGATGAAAAAAAATGAAATCCCTTTGCCAGACAATCGATGTGATGATACACACTAGTATGTCACCTCATAGAGGAGATTGTTTCTTGATGTGCGAATAGCTTTGAGTTGCCATGAGGATTTTTTTTTTGCTGGTGTTACATTATCAGCCTGCCTCTGTCTCTCTGGATTTCTGGTGGAGGAGCCTGCAGGTATCATGATTCTGTTGAACTGTATCCGGCTAACTTTTTAAAGGGGTGCCTCTCAATCAGTACAAAGCTATGTCAGTAGTCACTGTTCTGTGATGGTACTCACAACTGTCCCTCTCCTCTGTCCCAACCCCTCAGGGAGCAGCCAATCTACACCACCAGGGCCCATGTCTTCCAAATTGACCCAAGCACCAAGAAGAACTGGGTCCCTGCCAGCAAACAGGCCGTCACTGTCTCCTATTTTTACGACAGCACACGCAACAGCTACCGCATCATCAGCGTGGATGGAACCAAGGTATGAGTGTGCTCTGGAACGAATAGATGTCGTGAGAAACGTTTTGCTGTTAAGAGATGAGAGAAGATGTATAGGTCAAATATGATAATATAGATCGTTAAAATTGGGCAAATTAATGTTTTATATAAATAGATTGCATTATTGTGGAACACATTTGAGGTTAGCATGCTGACATGGCCCCTGACAAAAATGATTTGTTCACCCCAGATCTAGAAGGTAAAAAACCTCCCACGTGTAATTTAATGTTAGGTTTTCCATTTCAGAATGGAACAGTGACACTTGTCTGTCACACAATTTAAACTCAACTTCATTAATGTTTAAATAGTACTTAGCTCCTCCAATAACATGTCACATGGCAAGTCTGACCTAAAAACGCTTACCTGTAATTGATAGCAGAGCATCAATATTGGCATTGCGGGTACTAATAATAGACACCAAATATTTATATCCACACTACCACCGTTCCTCAGCTTGGTGAAAGTATAGATTATGTTTCCATGGCGATAAGAGCCTCCTCTTCTCATGAATAGCCGCGAATATTGTCATGCGATGGATTTTTATTCTTTTGATTACGTGTGAGTGATTGTCAAGACACAGTAAGAATGCAGTTGTTTGGATTTTGCTCCACTATTTGGGTTATAAAGCCTGCCTGAAGCTTTGGGAAGAAATATTATGTGTATATGTGCAATTCTTGCACAGCAAGAATCTTATCATTGGGAAGAGATTATATGTTTTTCACAACAATTTTCAGGTGAAAATTGCTTTAGCGGGATGACTGTAAGTTATTGGCGTGTTTTTGCAAAGCATTGTTTAGTCAAGTGACTCCCACTGCTTGAAGCCAGCGAGGCAACACTCATCAGGTTATGTCATCACGCAGTACTGACAGCAGATAACTGGCGACTCTCAGACCACACTGGCTTATTTTTATCCCACAGGCGCATGTGTTAAGAAAAGACTTCATTTGTATACAAAAAAGAACCGATAGCTTTCATCGTTACTTTTATGTTTTCTTCTGTACTTCCCCCAAGGTCAGACCTGCTTTCTGCGCTCTCCCACTCATGCTTCCTTTTTGTCCTCACCCTAACGTTAACTAACAGAGTTTATGACACTTCCACTGGCAACTGCAGGAGGCAAATCAAATTTGCTTAATAAACATCCCTCCATTACAATGATCCTATAGGGCAATTTACCGTGATGTCACACGGACATCAGGGTGGCAAAAGACAAAGCATTCTTGGCTGTTGTCACTCGTGAACAAACACCTTTGTCATTTGACCAAGGCGGAGACATTGAAAAAGTAGACTCAATGGCATGAATGAATGTCCTCTTGGGGTGTGGTGTGGAAAGTCTCAGTCTCTCTCTCTCTCTCTCTCTCTCTCTCTCTCTCTCTCTCTCTCTCTCTCTCTCTCTCTCTCTCTCTCTCTCTCTCTCTCCTCTCCCTCTCCCTCTCCCTCTCCCTCTCCCTCTCCCTCTCCCTCTCCCTCTCCCTCTCCCTCTCTCTCTCTCTCTCTCTCTCTCTCTCTCTCTCTCTCTCTCTCTCTCTCTCTCTCTCTCTCTCTCCCTCTCCCTCTCCCTCTCTCTCGCTCTCTCTCGCATTCACTCAAACTCACTTCAAACTTCACACTTAAAATTTAGACCCGATCATGGAGATTTGGTTTCCAGTTGGTCCCTTTACAAATGGTGATGCTCACTATCTACAACTATTTATGATGCCCACTTACCTTATCATCTACACCCACGGGTTCTGCTAGATAGACCTTTGGGTATGTATCTATCTGGTGGCGCAACCCCAAACACAAAGACGTTATTGTCGTTGTTTCTGTTCAAGTCACAAGTGTTTTGTCATGCAAAAGCAGCCTTCAGAATATTTAGAAATGTGTGCGTGTTTAGTTTAGTTTGCACACTCCTTTTGAATAAGCCAGGTCTGTCGAGAACAAGTTTTTGCTGCTCTATGCACTAACCATGACATAATGTCAGCTTATATTGGTTCACTGGGAGAATCAGTCAGCTCACTGAAGATGACAGCGCAAGTAGAAATGCATTCCAAGCACTTCTTGCCCTGATGTGTACTACTCCAATAAAATGACCACAGCATTATTATACAGTTTGCTTTCAGAAGCCAATTTATTCAATGACATCTTCCGGGGCACGCATTTGAAATTGCGTGTTGGGCCCCAGTTTGGTTAGTGGTGGCTCTGACCCAAATGAGAATAAGTGGTCTAGAAAATGGATATATGGATTTTGAGCAAATTCCATATTAATATTAGCTCTAGATAGGTAGACATCACATTTACATTATTACCTAATAACTGCTTATTCTGCCAACTCCCAACCTACATAATCAGACAAGGATCTCGTTTTCCATAGGGGGGTAACTCAAGCAGGCTCGTAGTTTGAAACGGACCCTCAGGTTACTGGCCAACAGCATTTTAATTTGTACTTCCTGTTGCACTTGATACAAGCCTGGCTGTCCACCCCCACAGCTGCTCATGTCACTCCACTCCCCCTCCCTCTGTCATACTCTCCCACTCGCTTGATTACAGTCTTGCATGCACATTCATACCACCTACAGCACCCTTAATGGCTATTATGATCAGACAAAGTGGACAAAAACAAATGCAATATTTTTCTGCATGATTGAATTAGGCTTTGTGCTCTTTTCGTATGCTTCATAAGAATCGCACCGTGCTGGAAACATCCTCAAATTCTCACTGACTTTATGTACAGACTGGTGTGCCAGTAAAGGAAAGACAGAGATGGAGTGAGGGACAAGCATTTGCTCAAGTGCAACTTGGCAATTCTCGGGAAGCAGACCGGCATCTCTATGGGAATTGATCCCAGTTATCAAATTTCAGTCATAAGGTTTCAGACTTGCAACTACAATCCTAAATTATGAACTGTCCTATTGCCTTCCAATGGACGGTAATGCCAGAAAAACAAACTTCAAATATATTAGTGTATTACAAATTAGAGCAGGGATCGGCATTAAAGTTTGGCCCTGCCTACAAATAGTAATTCAACTCTCAAAATTTGGTTAGGGTCAGTGAAGCGATGTTAATATGTAACGTGCTGGAAGAAAGGTACATTACATTTTAAGCATACCGGCTTCTGTTCTGATGAGTTCTGGCATTTATAGCAAAAGAAGAAGTTTTTTTTTTTTTTTTTCTCAATGTCACGTCCGGTTCATGTCACTGTCTGTTTGTCACCCTTCAGAAATGCGTTCAGCAGACTTGATCATTTGATCAGCTGGTTTTTCAGGTTAAAGATTTGTGGGTATTTGAATTTGTGGGGTTTTTTCTTTTGTGCATTTCTAGGTTATTCTTTTTTTTTTTTTTCTTTTTTACAATAACTCAATATCTTGCAGTCGCCCAGTTTTCCACTTTGGGAATTAAAGTTTCATATCTCATTGTCATCTTCAAACAAATGTTAGAAAGCTCACTCAGCTTTTGGGATGAAGTGATGTTCAGGATTTTTTTTGGGAGTGCTGTGTCTCCGTTGAGAAAATGGGGTCATCTTTGTTTTCAAAATTAGATGAACCTTGCAGAATACAGCCTGAATCCTGAGTTAGTCTTTAGGCTTTGCTTTCTAGGTTTTTTCTTTTTTTTTTGTCTCAGTGTATTTGCAGGTTCGGAAAAGGTGAAGAGGTACATTTCGAGTTGTTGAAAAGGACACACATATGTCAGATTTGAATTCTCAAATGCGGTGTTCACATCCAGGTTGCTATGAAACAAGGACTGCCCAGTAATTTAGCTGTCTTCAGTGTCTTCTAATCATTGGGATAAGTGGCTCATTCTAGTCAGGCTCATTTGGGTTGATGTGAATGTTTTCTAGTGAATGCTTTTGTTAACATGCAAAGCACAGGTCGCATTTTAAGTAGGTCTACTACTGTGGCATCGTGCACTTGGGTGCAGTTCTGCACAGCGGACGGCAGCTGATTTACTGCATCGCCGCAACAGGTGACGGCACTCTAGCGAATGGACGAATGTCATTTGACAAGCTCTTTGTGGGTCAGCAGTTATCACTGCGGTGTGCCCACTTCTGGGTAACGCTCTTTTGTAGGTCAAACATGAATTGCTCAATTAGCATTTCAACGGTTAATGTTTCATCGGAGGAGGTTTGGCACAAACTCAAGGCACATATTGAGTAAAATTCATATAAAGTGTTTCCAAATGCTACTATTCTAACTCCAACTTGCTACGGATGTGTATATGACTGAGCTGCTCAATTGGAGATCTCATGGCGGCAGAGCAACTTGGGGGTGATTTGGGGGGAGTCACTCTTTAAGGATAATCGGACTTTCAAGTGAAATTTGAGGAAACCTAAAATGCGCTGCCACGTTAGCAGGTGAGCTTGATTTGACCTTCACAAAATTTTTGAATTTGCGTGTACAACCTTTGATAGCATTCGTACATTTTGCCCTTTTGCTGTTCTTTAACTAAGACCTGAATGGAAACTTTTACAGATGACGTTGGAACTATGAATAGACCAAAAATATTTCCTGGTTTAATTAAAGTCCTCTTCCTCGTGCTGTTGACATGACATCATGAGACTAAGACGCCTAACAATCAATAGTGTGGGTGTTAATGTGTTATTGCACGTGTGTGTGTGCGTGTATCAATAAAATAATGTCCACTGAAATTTTTCCCCCAAATCACAGCCTTTGCATTTAGAAAATTGCATTTCAATATCGATTAGAATTCGATTAATTGAACAGCTTTACTTAATCTCTAATTTTTGAGAGTAGCATGTATTGAAGTTAATGTCAACACAAGAGTTCAAAAGTTGGGAGGAGTACAAAAAAAATGTAAGCTCAACCTGAAAATGTACACCTAAAAGCCAAACAACTTTTTGTGAGTTGCGTATATACAAACTATTGTCATCACTTGAGCACACTGGAGGTCTTATCTGTTGACAAATTGTAAGTTGAGCTATTGCAACTCATTAGTATAGTTGTGTCCTCACCGGCGGTTTTATGTGTCTTGTTTTCCCTAGGTCATCATCAACAGCACCATCACACCCAACATGATGTTCACAAAGACGTCACAGAAGTTTGGCCAGTGGGCTGATAGCAGGGCCAACACCGTGTTTGGCTTGGGCTTCAGCTCAGAGCAGCAGCTTGCTAAGGTAGGCGTGTTCAGCATTACACACAGTTGATGTATGATTTAATGTACAGTAAAATCATTCCTAATAATTGTCAGATTTCCACTAAGCATTGCAGTCTAGGTCTAGAACGGGTGATCTGTCATATTATCTCCTAAAGGGTGTGTAGGCGGGACAGCAACGTTGTATTAATTGTGTAGAAAGTGTGACATTATACCAGCATAACATATTCAGCAAAGAGGAGGCAGGTGTCACGGTAAACAATGGCGGAAGTCCCGCATTTTAGATTTTTGTTGGCATATGTTTGATTATTATGACAAGATAGATGAGCTTTGTTGTAGAAAATATGTTTTAAACCAACCAGGTCTGATTCTGTACTCATCACAACTTGGAGGACATCAATGCAAAAATTACAAGCTTGAACTGCATGGTTAAAAGCTGGCTTAAATTGTCAGTCTTGCTCATCGCTATGCATTTACTCCAGCTCATTCCTGTCATTTGCAGTTTGCAGAGAAGTTCCAGGAAGTCAAAGAGGCGGCCAAAATCGCAAGAGACAAATCCCAGGAGAAGGTGGAGGTGCTGAGCAATCACTCCCCGGTAACCTATCATTCTTCAGACTGCAATTCTGGATCGGAACAAGTCTTGTATAATCACATACAACCATTACTGTGAGAGTAGCACAACTGTATGCACAATTTTGTTCAAAATCATAATCAATTGTCACAGAGATACAGTGAGACCCAAATTATTGAAACACAACTTTTAGTGCAGAGATCTTCTGGCTCGCCGAATCATCCAATATGGCCCCTGACTGGATGCCATGAATATAAAGGTCAAAGATAAAATATTGTGTGGTCCACACTAAAGCAACTGAAAACAGAATAGTATTATTTATTTTCATTGAAAATGCATAACAAAGTTTATCATGTACTAACTTCAGGTAAACTGCCTTATGAGCTTGGTCAAGAAAGGAGTTGTACCACTTTATCAGCAGCGGTGTTGGACAGAGTTGACTTATCATGATTGTTTAGAGTATTTTGCCAAAGGAGTGACCAATTTCACAGTCAGTGCTGGATTTTTGAGAAGCCATCAAACTTGCGAAAGCTTCAGGCCACATAGTCCATTCATGTAAAAGGGCCTGAAACATCAAATATCCCCCAGCAGGAGTCTGGGCGTGAAACCCCATCAACAAACCAGGCTTCCAGCATCAATGGCACAGATGACGAGAAAATCTTTCACGTAGGACCAGAGGCTGTCCTGCTGAAGAATGATAATGATCTGCTCAAGAGCACCGTCGAACAGAGGTAAAGCATCCTATAAGGATGTTTGATTTGCTCTTTCAAATCATTTTCATTTTTGATTGAAGATTAAGTCTATTTTCAAATTTTGAACCATGGTTTGGCTTCCTTTTTGATTCAAGTTATTTGCCACTTCCAGCTGGGGCTACAATATGGAAAAAATATGAATCATTTTGGGATCATTATTAATAAACATGATTATGTATATTCAACGACCAAAATTCAACTTTTAGTATATCTTGACATAACCACAACAAAATAAATCACTAACAAAGTAAAATAGTTACTAATTAAAATAATTAAAAAATTATAATAATAATAATAGCAGTATATATACATACCTTTTAAAAATATTACTTTGTTTGTCTTAAGTAATATTTCTCATTTATATTTGTGGCTGAATGTATTTTTTACTTTAATGTAAATTTACAGTAGGGCACCAAAATTAAAGGCATCACCAGTGGAGGTGAGCATTTTACTGAAGTTGGCTGCTACGTCAATAACATTTATTAGCTCCATCATTGTCAGTCTGTGTTGTTTTCAAGCCGAATAAAACTAAGTCAGTCCGTCGTTACTATTTTAAGCGCTTCAGTCGGTCTGGCAATCGTCAGTCTGCCATTTATATGTACCGAACTGGCAGTTACAAATCCCGCGTACTGATCATATCTAATGTTTTGAGTTTCACAGTGTTCTGAAAATTGTCTCTTTACTGCTGCTGGGATTATCGCACATGCACATTAATGATCTGATCTACTCTGAGGGGTGAGACTGCTCCAGTTGGCCATTTAGCTTCATTAACCCAATACAATATCATTGCATAAAACAGCAGATGATGTTCCAGATGAGATTCAAATGACCCCAGAACATTGTAGTCAACTCGAACAACAGTGACTGTTTTTTTTTTTTTCCAGTCACGGTTTATTTAGTTAGCAACACATAATAAATCAGACATGCAACTAATCACGTATCATGCCACGTCTGGCAACACCGAGTCTTTCGTATGACATTTTACCATGCAAGTATTTATAATTATTTCAAATGTCCTTGATGATGGTGTAATGTGTGCTTGCATTGCTTGTTTTCTTGCGTTTCACATTGCTTCTCCTAGCCTCAAGAAGGTTTTCAGACTTATCGGAGAATTGAGACGTGCAATGTCTTAGTACGCACTTGTTTCATGTTAAAAATTGCAGGATAAACCTAATATGCGCTATAATCTTTATAGATAAACCTAATTAGCACTTTGGGCGGGGGTTGCAGCTTGATACACCTTTGAAGTACATGTTTCCATGTCTCATCTAAACATCCCCCGATAACAGCATGTGCATTTAGGCTTGCAGTCATTATTGGAATGATTTTCTTGAATTCTGCGTCACCTCAGTGGGCACAAGCTCCAAGTATTTCAACACTAGCCTGTCTAAATGTTCGCTCCTTTAATAACGCTCCTCTTGGAACCGTCTCGTGTCTGACAGTAACACCAACGCCAAGAAGTGGGAAACCGAGCTGCAGACGCTAAGAGAGAATAACGCCAGGCTTGTGGACGCGCTGCAGGAATCCTCGGCTAATGTAGAGAGCTGGAAGAAACAACTCAGTGCCTGCAAGGAGGAGAGTGACACGCTCAGGGAGAAGGTAATGCGCTTTTTGCATGTCGAAACAAAAGTCTGCACAAATACTTTGACCCATTTTTGGTCTGCTTAGCTTGACATGAAAAACACTTTTTTGGGGGTGATCATTTTTCATACCTCAAGGGGGAATTTACTTTACACTTAGCTTTATATATTTAGCTGCACACTACACAAAGAAGCAGAGCACATATGCGGACATGTCCTGTAAAAAGAGATGTCAGTGAGTTCAGACTGGGGGCAACGACAAATGGATGAGCACCAAATGTGCAACCAAACAGTAAAATGTTATCTTACCTTACTGCAAACATATGATTGGAAAGGCCTTAGACAGGCTGATTAAAATTAGCATAGATGCTGCAGTCATTATAAACTTCCAAACAACTGCTACTTGAACACACATAAAGCATCAACACATACAAACGGAGTGAACAAAGTCACCCAGGCATGTATTCTCACTGCTCTGTAGGATCAAACTTCAAAATAAGCCTAGAAGCTTCATTGGGGACCTTCTAGGCCTTTTCTTTTTGCCCGCATCTCCTTACGCTGCATCTCTTCTAGTGGAGTGCAGTGGTATCTGCCAAACTTCTCAAAATTTTGTCCATAGGTAAACTCTGGCTACGTATCGCCGACTATCACGGGTGTACAAGTTCTTCACGTCTTCCCTTGCTCGTGTGTGTTTAGATTGCAGAGCTGGAGGTTCAGTGTAATGAGGCCAGTCTGGAGAAGCAAAGCAATGCGCAACTGAGCGTGCGTGTGCAGGAGCTGGAGGCCGAGCTGCACGACAAAGAGCAGGTGAGGCGTGGGTCGTGTTTGTCGTGACCAAAACAGAGAGCGTCTGTCCCTCGGGAGGTGATTATACGTAGCATAGATTTGTTGGGAGGTGGCAAGTGCTGTTTTGGGAATTTGCTCTTGTCTGGACTACCCTGCCCAAACCTTAGAATCAGTCTTAATTTGTCATTTTGTATTCTGTGTTTTTTTTTGTTTGTTTGTTTTGTTCCAATTCTCAGTTTTTAATCATAAGTGCAAATTTCCTTTTTTAATAAAAAAGGTTCTGACTGATGGGATTTTTGGGCCGATGCTGATTCCAGTATTTGGCAAAATACAGAAATACTTAATTGATTTGACGATTTGTTTTACTTTAACATACGAGAAAAAAAAACGATTTTTTTTTTGGGAGGTGAGCCGGTGTTTACATGTCATATTCTGTAACGTGTCAATGTTGGCTGATTTTCAAAGGGCTAAAAAGATAAAACTGATTGACTAATAAATTGACAGGACTTCATTACAAATGGTGGAACATTAAAATTTCAATTATTTTCACCGAAGAATATTGATTTGATACACAGTAGAAACAAATTAAGTTTCGGGTTTAGTGACAGAATGAGTTTTTGAATTAAATGGGTATCACATAAATAAAGCATATGAAGCTACTGACTTTGTCTAATCATAACAGCATGGGATTTGGGTGTAATTAGCATAAGCAGCATTGTATTCTGGAGCAAACCAGCAAAGTGTTCTGCTCATCCTAATTGTGTTATTATTTCTAATGAGAAAGAGCCCTGTGAGGACACGCTCTTTTGCCCTTTGCTCTTGGCCTGCAATAATGTACGTAACTCCCAGCAAAAAGAGAGACTTGCGTTCAGATTTGCTTCATTATACCAAAACCAGCTGCTTTCAAACAGAAAGCAAACTTAATAATTCTTGTTTTTCATGCTGTCCAAATTGTGACATCATGAGACCAAGAATAACGACTCTTTCAGGGAGAAGTGGCCCTCAACATAGTGTCATTACCTTGTTGCAAAAAGAGATACTATCAAGTAGCAAGACTGGAACAGTCACAGAGTGGCTTAGAATGGATCGAACAGCTGTTGTGAATTCCGCCATTCAGCTTTTTGTTAGACAAGTTGGTCAAAGAGCACTAAAACAATGAATAACTAGACATGTGTATTCAAAAGTTTAGGTCAAATAATTTTCACCTTTAAAGGCATAGTTTAGGTTCACCTTGAAATTGCACCAAAACGTTTTTGTATATTGGAGTTTATTATGATGAAAGGATCATTGACCACCAAGAGTCTGCAGTGTTTCCATTCATTACGCTCCAACCCTGACCCTGCGGCCTGCATATGAAATCACAGTGAGCGAGCAGATGGCCTACAAAGGCTCATCTGCCCAGTGACTCATTTCTCCTAGAAACACATGCACGCACAAGCGCATACGCACACACAGTTTGTCCTGAGGAGGTGGGCACGCGCTGGCCAGTCACAAAGTAGAAGAAGAACCAAAGTGCCGCAGGTGATGACTAATGCCAGGTTATCATTAATATTATGAAGTGTTTCTCACAAAGCAGCAAGGCAAAGAGGTTTCAGAGCAAAAACTGAAAAAAAACACATGGCACACACTCAGAACTGAATCTTTTATATTTATTCTGTACTTTTACTCGACATTCGCTGGTCACAAAACCTGAAGTACACTTACAAACTCAAATGGGGTCTAATATGACCTTGGCAGGGACATATTAATTTAACAATACTTTTTTCACTTGTAGTAAGGACTACATGGCATTAGATTTAGAAAGTTTGTCATTTTTCATTGACTCTGATTGTGCTTCAAACAAACTGTACAAAAAAAAATAGAAAGGCGACACTTTTTTTGCAAGACTTTTCCCAAGGCTGATTTCTCTCAATTATTGTTCATAATTCACCTTTCCTTTGCTGCGATAACCCATTCGCATCATAGGTGTGGTTTGTGCTGATAAAATGATTATTGCACAGATATGCCTTTAGGTGACCACAATAAAAATACCCCCATCTTCCATTAGCTCTGCACTAAACATGTCCATTTTTTCCCCCCTTTTAACCAGGAGCTGGAAAATTTAAGGAAGCAAGCAGAGATAATCCCTCAACTCATGTCAGAGTGTGAGAGCATCACTTCCAAACTGCAGGTAAAAAAAATAACCCCTCTCAGGTTGGTTTTGATCATTTACAGCGGTGTGCATGTGAAGGCAGTTTACGGTATGCTTTTGGATCGACACTACTAACGTCATGCGCCGAGGTTGACGAGTGCTTTCTATTCATCCCGGCCTTAAGGCTGGTGATTCGACATTCCTGTCAGGAGTCTCTCTCTCTCTCACACACACACGTGGACTGTCTGTATCTATTTTTAAAGGATTATTCCCAGCCCAACGGTGTGTGGATTACCACCTTTTTAGATGCTTACTTTCTGCCAGATCTCGACAGTATAAAAACAAATAAGTGGTTGTGCTGCCACAATTTGTAGAATGTTGGGTTTTTTTTTAGGTTAACTTTGTGTGTGGATGTCTTATTTTAGGCGTTGGCTACTTCCATAAAGCCCCGCCCATTTGTCTTCTCAACAAAGGGGCACCTGTCCATCAGACTATGTGAAACCAGAAATGCGAGAGAGCACAGGTGGTAGGTGTTTGAGAGCCAGCTGTTACATCACAGCACCTTATACGCTCCAAGTCAAAGTTTGAAATAATCTCGAGAGGCCCAGCGTGCTTTAATGCCTATTTGGCCAGGCGGGGAACAAGATAAAAGCAACAATGACATGCCTGGAGTTCCTCAACTGGCTGGTTTGTTTGTCAAAGCAGCGAGCTGGATGAACAACAACAAAGAGTTTGAGCCTTCTCCTCCACTTGAATGGCTCCTAAAATGGCAGCACCATTTTTTTCCCTCTAATGCTTATCTAGCACTGAATAGAGCTGAACAATTAATTAGACTCAAATCAAAATCACAGTGGATTTGACTGCAATTTTCAAACTGAAAAGGCTACAATCTGGAGAGCGGAAAAAAACTGCCTCGTTTTAGTTGGTTGGTACGCTTTATTATTATTGTTTTTATATATGCCTGCACACTTAGACAGAAATGTTGATATAGCTCTAATAAAGTAAAAAAATATTTAAAATACATTTAAAAAATCTGAAATGTTTCATTTTTGGAACAATGTATGGTGCAATCCAAAACTGATGAAACGTGTCCACGGAGTTCACCTTGGATGTTTTTCAGGGCTCTTTTGTTAGCATTCATATTGTCCGTCTCTTATGTTTGTCATAATTCCTCCTGCAACCATGTCCAAATAGGTTAGTACCAGTCAATAATATGCGTGCCTGCAGTCACAGGAACATCATGCAGCTTGGAGGTGGTCTTGTTGCCTTTTCAAAAATGTTCTTTGCACCCCTACACCTAAATGCAGCATTCTGAAATGTATTGCATTTGTGGAACATGAAGTACTCCCCTATTTTCTGGGGTTGATCATGTGACATTCTGAAGCTGAGCTGGATAAAAAAAAAAGAGTGAATTTTGCTGCCTAACTTTTTACTTGACTTTCCCTTTAACATGCTTGTCCATTGTTTTCTTTCTAATCTCCTGAGACAAATATCCTCCACTTACTGTGGTCCACAGTTATTAAAATTTTGAAGACACCCGTGGGGGAGTTTAAAGCACACCTTGATTGAAAATGTCATTGTCAAATCATTTTTAAGATTGACTAGGAGTAACACTAGATTGCAACTTTCTTCTTCTACTCTTTAATGGGGTGTTTCTTAATGCGAGGACCCACACTGCCTCCAAGTGGCAAGGTAGCATACAGCATCAACAGCTCTCCAAACAAAGGCAGTGTGTGAAATACTAACACTAGCATTGTTACAGTACAGATTATTTTTGTGCTGTTTATTAAAATTACATGGGAAGAAGATCTTAAAGTACAACATATTAATTTATATTACATATCAAATGGCAGTCACATATGAGGGGGGGGATTCAATTATATTATTTTCAAAACGGTTCAGTCCTAAAGCTGAATTTACCACTTTTTTTTTTCTCCTTCAAACTGTGTGGCTGTTCGAGAAAGATATATGAGTGATAATGAGTGCATCATTCTCTCCTCTACTTAAATGTGACACTGGCGTGCAGATAAAGTTTCAGGAGTCAGCTGGACCTATTTAGCACTCCTATTTTAAACTCCTCCCTTCACTGGTATCTTTGGCATTAAAGTGTTGCCTGACAGTCTGGGCCGCCCGCTTCACCTTCCCCTCGCAGCACTCATAAACACATCACTGCAAAATGCTACAGTATGCATTTTTTAATTTGCACAAGTTGTGGGGCTATCCTTTTTGCGTGAATGCAGTGTGGGATACTGTCTGTGCTGATCCAAGTGTGACCTTGATATGTTATTCACCGCCCTGCCCAGGCTGCAGAGACAAAGAACAGAGAGCTTGAGGAAAGGATCGACGTTCTTCACTTGGATGTGGACGACAGTCGTCAGAAGCAGGGCAACATCAAGGGCGAGCTAAAGAAGTTGATGGACACCCTGGACATCAAGCTGGACGAGCTGCACGAGTTCCGACGAGGCCTGTCGCGGCTGGGCGTCGACAACTGAGACCGTCGGCCCGCCGTTGACATCTTCAGGGCACAAACTACGTGGCGCTAAATCTCGCTCAAAAGTCACATCCACTTGGAGACTCTATGAACATACTCGGAGGAGGAGCAGCATGCTCCAATCCATGACTTTACCTTTTGTGTGCAAGCCAATTAAGAGTCATACTTTGGAGCTTATGTTTGTGGGGGTGATCTGGGGGTGGGCCAGCTGATGCTGGGTGTTTTATAAGGGCTACAAGTAACAACACACAAGGGGAATCCTGCTGAGCGTCACTCGAGTAATAATTAGTGTTATTCTGAAGCCCCGCCCCCCTCACGGCACAGTCAATAGGCTCCATCTCAGGTGTGTCACTTTGTACTGGCATGATACGCACCCGCGAGACTAATGGCCGTGACACTAAGTGCCTCCAGGGGATCTGTTTTGGTGAAATCCTCCTGGCGAGGAGAAACGGCCTCATGTGAAAAGCATCTTGCTAAACAAACTCGGATGTGTGGAAAGCCGTTTGAGTATTTAGTCCATAGACTTGCTAGCTAGCTTCAGTTCCACGCACTACTACTAAACAACACGTTCTGATAAAAAACAAAAAAAATGCCGATAATGACAAAAATCGTGAAGTGCTGGATGTCAACTAAAAGAATTTTGTTTACTGAAAAATTGCTCAAACGGCATCATCCGTTTATCAATACTCACAATATCCAGCTTCAGGTCCGATTGTACGGGTAGATACAGTACACGGTCCTTAAGCTGGATGCCAAGTCAAATGTCAAATGATGTGTACTGCAACTTCCCTCTAGAGTCCTTCTGTTGTCCAGCATTTCCAGACGGGTACAAGTGATGTCTCCATAGCTCTCCACACCAACCAAGTCATCCAAAATGAATAGAAGCCAATTTCACTTTCAAGGACCTGTTTTGTGAGTGTGCAATAGTATTTGGGGTTGGTTTGTACAATGCTGTTAATGTGCTTCCTCAAGTTTCTTTTTTTTGTGTGTGTCGGTGGTGATTTTGTGAGGCAAGGGGACGTGGTGCTGCTACACGGGAGAACAGTGTGAACAATAACACTACTACTGAGGGACGTGTGACTTTTGTTTGACATAATTTATTTGGGTGCCTCTCTCCTGTGTGTTTCTTCAGCAAAGTCAATCAATATGTACAATACTATAGGAAATATACCAAACCTGTCTTCTATCAGAGCTGATTTGTACAATATTCTATTTTTAAATATTTAAAAAAAATAATATATTTACTTGCATCTCTGTTATAAAATTGGAATTTATCCATCTGTGTAATACCAAACATAGCAAAATGACCTTTTGTTTTGAACCAAATGACTCTTGTAAACACCTGTGGCTTCTCTTCACTGTACAATACAACTCACTGAAGGAAAAAAAAAAAGAAGTTTAATTACAACACTGTGTGTATGAGAGAGAAAGCGAGACTGTGACATATTTAGTATACAGTGCTTACCCACTTAGAGCACCATCCAGTATCAGGTTTAGGTCACAACTCTTCTGAATTACTTGATACAGCGTATTATTAATTACCAAAAATCATGTTTTTGGTGTTTCTGCAAACTGGAACTAGAAGCTATTGATAAAATTGATAGTCTTAAATTTCCAAACGTACTCTTAGGAGAAAGATGAAGCAACCAACCCATGTCGTCTGTCGAATTGTTGCAATTACTAATTAACTTAATCAGGACCAGTTTAAAAAGAAAATTGCCCCCAAAAGGCTAAATTCTGTTTGAAATTTCACATTCCTGGTGAAAATAGATCTGATGTGCCTCTGACAGGTGGCCTCATAAGTGTGGTAAGCACTGCACACCACTTTGAAATAACCAAGTGACAGTGAAATATTTCTGGTGGCAATAAAGGAGGCTGCTCATCTATGTACAGCAAGAAACCAAGATCTCAGCACACAATGTAACACATAGAACCACAACAATTGAGCAGGTATTTACCATCAATTTTCTTATGTCAGATGAAAAAAAAACACCCACAAAACTGCCTGTTTGCAGGATGAAAAAACCCCAGTGAGGAAATATCTGCAGTGGAGGATGGGATGACAGGTTGCCTTGGCAACTTAATCCCACTCACTGCACCCCCCCCCCCCCCCACACACACACACACCACCCCAATTTACAATAACAAATGGGAATGAATGGCAAATATACACTATCACTCATCTCCTCTTTTCAACAATGAAGAAATGACACTTAGAAACAATGGAAAGGAGTCTGTATTTACTGCCTCCTAAAAATGTCTCATCCCACAGCCATTCATGTCTAATGCACTGGAAACAAAAGTAAGTACACCCCTAAGTGAGACTTGCCAATTTTGGGGGATATTGAAGCTGATAGTTATTTCACTCACTCATAGACTTCAGGTTGACACTGCGTTGGAGGTGAGTTCCTTGACCCTTCCCCTAGGAGAGCTGGAGATGGAGTTTGAGTCAATGATGAAGAGATGAGGCGTTGACAGCTGTTGCAATGACTCATCATCATCTTGTGGATAACTCATCCTAGTCATCATCATCTTGTGGACAACTCATCCACACAACTCACAGGACCACAACCTGGAGAGAAAACTGCTTGAGCATTTACTCTATCAGTGCTTCTCAATCATTTTCTGTGATGCCCCGCCCCCTCCCCCCAGGGAGAAGAAAACCTTTCGTGCCCCCCCTCATGTTATTAACATTAAAGAAACAAAAACAAATAAAAAAGAAAGATCAACTGACAATAAAGAATATCTTTATTAATAACATTGTTTTTTTAGTCTGTAACAGAACCGATTCAATGTGCATCACTTTGCCGAAATTAGATTCTAATTATTTAAACTAAACATTCTTGACCAACTGCCATTTTATGCTGAAAAACTACAATAAAATAATAATAAACATACATAATATTAAATTAAATAACAGCAGTAAATCATATTCAATTCAAAGTAATCAGAAACATTAACTCAGGAGCACAATATATAAATCATTTTAACCCACAAAACAAAAATTAAGAGAACACTTTGTATTCGTACATTCCGCAGGCGTGTGAGTCGAACCCTGCATCTGAAGTGTTCGGGCGCAGCGACGGAGCCATTCGCCAAACGCGGCTACCACGTCAGGTATCTCGCTTTCACTTTAACTCATTCTTATTCGTTCAGAATTCCGGTCCAAGCGCGTTGGGTAAGTACAAAAGAGTGCAGACGGCCCAGGACTTCCCGATCGAAATAGCCGACCCGTTAGTGACACGGGCACAAGTTCGCTAAGAACTTTGTTCGATCCCAGGTGTGAGCATATACCTTTGTATAAGTGTACGACAGTGTTTGCTCGTGAGTGAACGATTCGTTCAAAAGAACGAGTTGCTTTCAGTAAACGAGAGTGAACGAAACAATTCCTAAAGTGATTCGTTCTTTTTTCAGTTCATATTACTTCAACCAATAGATGTCGGTAATGTGCATTGAAGCTGGTGCCACCTAGCCGTAAAACAAAACGAAGAAGAAAATGACGTAACGTCCTGTTCACGAACGAGTCGTGAATTGCATTTGCCGTTCCCCAACTGAACGAATCTGTGAGTGAACGAGTCAGTGATTTGCATTTCCAGTTCATCGCGAGAACGGATCAGTGAGGGAACGAATCCTGACTTTCCCGTTCGCGAACAAGTTCATGGGTGAACTGCCTTCCCGTGCATCAACGGTTCAGTTAGGGAACGTGTTGCGTCTCCCTCCTGGCGTGAACTATTTAAGCCAGAATGTCGATTTACGATTTGCCAAGGAAAGGAAGAACCACTCACTGAAACACCACTTCTTTTATGCACGTTTTCTCCAAGCTAACGGCTAACTTTATTGCATGAAGGGATGCGCCGTTATGCAACAACGGGGAGATTATTCTTCTCTTTGGGTAATCTTGATTTGATAACACGTTTAGTAGTTTTTAAATAACGTGTATGCATATATACGCCTAAATATTGTTATCCAATATATCTACTGCAATTTCACATTAGATTGCTGGTTTGAAATTTACTTTTATTATTATTATTTTCAAATAAACATTTATGTTAAAACTTGTCTAGTGTTTTATTCCTTTTTTTTTTATTCGCCAATTAAAACATAAAAATCTGACATTTGGTTAACTGCTTTATATGACAATATGTGTAGGTACACCTCATAGACACTTCAATAGGTACACGAGGTAAATAAATAAATTAATAAAGGGTTAAATTGCACAATAAAAGCACATTTATACACTTTCTCACTCCTGGAATCGAACCAAGTTCTTACCGAGCAAGAGCCTGTGTCATTATTCAGTCGGCTACTTCGACCTGGAAGACTGCGCTCGTCTCCACTGTTTTGTACTAGTGATGTGCATTCCAGTTTGAACTGAATCTTTAGAATCGGTTCACTCAAAAGATTTGTTCAAAAGAATCGTAGCAATAACAGGCCACTTTATTAGGAAAATATCATGGTCAAAGGTCACAGGTGTCAAGCGCTAGTCCTCGGGGCCGCATTCCAACATGTTTTCCAAGATTCCCTCGTTAAGTGCACCTGCGTGAAAAGTTTTAGCTCCTGCAGAACCTGAAAATAGCTAAAACTTTTCACACAGGTGCACTTAACGAGGGAATCACACGGACACTCCATTAGGTACACCGCCATTTTCAAGTGTACCTAATAACAGGCCACTTTATTAGGGAAATATCATGGTCAAAGGTCACAGGTGTCAAGCTCTAGTCCTCGGGGCCGCATTCCAACACGTTTTCCAAGAGTCCCTCGTTAAGTGCACCTGCGTGAAAAGTTTTAGCTCCTGCAGAACCTGAAAATAGCTAAAACTTTTCACGCAGGTGTGTTTAACGAGGGTAACTTGGAAAACATATTGGAACGTGGCCCCTCGAGGACTGGAGGTCGACACCCCTGGTTTAAGTGAAACACCCGCCCTCACCCCCACTTTCTGATTGGCTGTTTGGTCTGTGACGTCACTCGGACATTCCATTAGGTACACATTTTCAGGTGTACCTAATAACAGGCCACTTCATTAGGGAAAAATCATGGTCAAAGTGGTCACTACAAATAGATGTTACTAGTTGACTTTGGTGACCACCAATGGGACATTACAAAATTGTACTAGTTAACAGCCATTCACTCTAAGAGTTGTCCTACTTTTTTTTAAAACCTGCTTACTAGTATGCTGAAGATGTCCTACTGCTGAAATAGCATCACAGTGGAGAAGACAGAAGTGGGAAAGATTAGAAAGATGGTTTTACAAGTGCACCATAATCATTCTAACGGTGTGTTGAATTGTCTTACTAGTTCGGACAAAGCACGTACAAGTACATAGATAAAGGATAAGGCATTTCAAACATTTCTGTAGGCAATCAGAACACACACTCATGTCAGCGGTCAATGTTAGATTTATTTAAACAACCAACTCCACATGACTGTCATACAATCATTGCGGCATCAAAAATATTTTCCCCAAAAAATGGCAGCAGCTCATCACATTACAAATCATGACCTTGGACTAAGTGAAATATTATATAACCAAAGTTAGCAGCTCAGAACTGGTAAGTCAGGTTATCACTGCAGATTCTATCTGTGCAACGTTTTAGTATGGCGGTGTTTTTTCTTTTTTCCTTAGCTCAATAAGTTGTACAGTAAGTAATATACCTTAGGCGAGGTCATCATTTTCTAATACATTCATAATACTGGAGAACAGCAAACAACAACATACGATAAGAGCAAGAAGAATAGTAGCTTTGAGTGGCTAATAATTGAATTCAGGCCATACAGTACGAATGCTGCATAGTTTTTCTATGGAAAGCTGTTTGAACTTTTATTCAATCTCCTGCTTAATGTTTATGTACATACTAATACACTGGTCACTAATGGGTAATTTAGTTGAACCAGTAGGTTCCAAGGGTTTAAAATTGCGATACAGACATCACAAAGTGAGTCTGTAATAATAATACTGTCAATTTAATGAACATCGAACACTGAACTAAGGCAGAGCTTCTCAAGCGTTCCAACTACAACCCTAATGACCAACATCAAACTAGTTAAAAAAAATTTTAGGTTTTCGTGTGAATGTACTATTGTAACATTATGCACAGTTCAATCATGATTGCTTTTCTTGATTACAGGAAAATAAAAATACACTAAAGTAATGATTACATTTTTTGTGTTGGAAATAAATGTTAAATAAAAAAACATAGTCCAACACATGTTTCAAAGTGTGTTTTTTTTTTTTAATCTAAATACATAATGCTGGAAGATAAATGTCCGATATGTGCAAAATTGAAAAGACAGCTATGGCAATAGAGTACAAATGCCACTTCCTTATTGATAATGACTTGGAACTGAAAAGTACAGCTTCCTGAAGTGTTTGTTTTATCTGGGCTACATCTCTGCAAGGCAAAACATAAATGTGAATCATAAATGTGATGTAGCTAATTTGACTCAAGTACAGCCAAGAGATATTTATTCTGTTTAGCCACAATTGCGAAGCGGTTTCATGACCGAGTAGCAACTACTGGACCCCTTAAATTGGATGCCAAGGCTATGGAACAAAAGCTCAAACAGCTTTCCATAATACTCTATTAAATCCCCTATGTTGCAAATACAAAGGGAAGAGTCAAATCCCAATCGTGACATTTCAATTTAAAAATTGACTAACAGATGATGATGACAGAAAAACAATCCAAGCAAACTTCCACACACAAATTTGGCTGTAACTTAGGTCTACTAAACAGCATAGGTGTTGGAAGAGTAGCTGTATCTGTGTGTATGCATGTGTAGACATCCTCAACTGTCCCAGTCTCCATTCTGTGCGTCCTCATCTCCTTTGTCATCGTCGTCGTCATCGGAGTCGGCCGACACCTTCTTCATCCTCATCATGGCGGCTTTGATGCTGCGCTCCAGCTCGTTGTCTGGCCTGCCGCTGTGCACGTCGGAGCGAGCTGGCAGCACCTAAAATACATTCGAAAGGATTTTCTCAAGCGTGTGCAATCTTGTACAAGCCCACTCGTCTTCATTTCCTCCTATCTTAGAAAAGGTTTGGAAGTTCTCTAGTGTAGAACATCTGACCTTTTTCAACATGACTCCTTGTCGGATGGCTGACATTAAGCTGCTTCTAGGGTCTGTGATGGAGGAAGGCGTCCTGGGTCCGACAGCCTTTCGAAGCTGGATCTGACCACGTCGCAGTGAGGCTAACACTTCATCCATGGTTCCTATAGCAACAATGCAGTTCAGTTTTCTGTCGACGATATTTATTCTCTACAAAAGCCAAGAAAATAAAAAGCTCCTCAGGCCAAAACTGTGTATACATGCAAAACATAATATAACTAAACAAACACACACTTCAAATTCTCTCCTTAATGAAACTAGTTTACTGTCCATGTCCCATATAAGGGCATCTACATGAAGGGTATATTTTAGATAAAGATAAAAAGTCTTAAACTTAGGAGATAAAAAAGTCATCCTTTTCAGTATTTCTTAGTATAGATAAATATTATCAAGATAAAATGTATGTTTGATAGGTCATTCCATGTAAAGAGTGGTGCCGCACCTATATTTTGTGTGAGAGTGCTCTTGGCTGGAAAATGAGATTCTTCTTGGTCACTGAGCTCCATTGGTTTGTCCTGACAGGAAGTGCTGAATGGAGGTGGGGGTGGTGGAGGTGGCGGGGGAGGAAGAGGTGGAGGTGGCGGTGGTGTCGTGGCTACCGTCGAGCTGTTTCCAGGTGGAGGTGGCGGTGATGAGTGGATTTGGACTGGGATGTCTTGAGGCTGCGGTTTGACAGCAAATGTTTTGCGTTTTGGTGCAGGGCGGATGGATGGAAGCCCATCAGAGGAGGGAGGTGGGCCAAGGCTGATGATGGAAAGTGGCTGGGAGGGACAAGATGACTCTGTGGGGGACCACCGGGACTTGAGGACATACTGACCCTGTCGCTTCTTTGTAGTGATGAGGGGAAGTGTAAAAAGACAAATGTTAAAGACAAAGTGTCAAAATTATTTTGTGTATGCTTAACTTTGCTGTTAAATTCCGGCATTGCTCAATTTCATAAGAATTGAAATGCTCTGACACTAAATGCAAATCCACGCTGAACAAATATAGTGCATGAAAAAATATATATATGTAATACTAAATCAACAGCAGCTGAAGGCATCTTGTCCAGAACCTGCTATATGAATGATCTGGTTTGGTTTTTTTACTTAATTTGCCAGCTTGTGAATTTAATATTACTGTTATGCAACCACAACAATTACCATACCATCTTGACATGTGTCAATAGCCCGTCATTGACACACGTAAGCGAGAGAATCCGCTCGCTTTTCAAAATAAAATATTTTTTGCTTCAGATGGTAACGTGTAAGTATTGTACGTTTCTCTTTATTCTTAAGCGAACGTTTAATTAATTGTGATTAACGATTGTAAGGTGGGTTCTCTCTGTGATACCCGCATCCAGAATGTCACATTTGGGATCACCTTCAAGAGGACGCTTTGCATCTTATTGATGATACCAAATAAGAGCAGGTTTCACCTCTCTGAAGGATCGTAATCTGTTCAGAGTCTTCTCTCGCTCCTGGTCCACCCACTGCTTCCTCCTCTGCTCCTCCTCTTTCCTCTTCTCTCGTTTCTACAAACGACAGTGACAAAAAGAGAGAACGAGTGAGAGAAGTTGAAGGCGACACTGCGGGGTGACGGACAGAATCCGATTGCGGCTCATTAGGAGAGCCTGCCGACGTGAGAGCATCTCTCTGACTGTCTCGTTGCCATGGTGACATACCAAGTGGACTTGATGATGCTGGGCGAAGACTATGGAGCTGTGCTCGGCTGTAAGCTGCTTCTGCTTGTGGGCCTCCACACACTGGTCCTACATAAACACACACATCATGAAAACAGCCCTTTGTTACCATTCTTCTTTCACCACACGCTTTAACTTATTTCTAATCAACAATAGGAAAATGCGGGGTCCGTTTAGGCAACAGTTGAGAACCAATGTTCAGACAACTATCTCTAACATCTTTTGGCATTCAGAAAAAGCACGAAAATACGCAGAAACTGCATTTGTGAACATTGATCAAGCAGAATTTCAATGTCACTGCTTAAACGCTAAGCCGCATAAAGCAAATGTGTAAAATATGCCAACTGCATCAATAATAAATAAATAAATGTTATTTTCAAAAGTAAGAGCTATTCACTCGCAGCACCTTTTTGTTGCGCAGGTAAGCTCGCCGAGCACAGATATTGCCTCTCTTGATCTCCAGGTTCTGCAGACGTCTTCGAAGTTGACGGATGGCTGGGGGCTCCGTGTGTTGAAGTCCTGTGTGGACCATGCTATGAAGCTCCTCTGGATCCTCACACACATCATAATACACCACCTCCTCCTTTAGTTCTAAAACACAAATGAGATGCATTTTATTCAGTATATAGCCAACAGCACTATGGTGTGTTTCATAGATAACTATAAGATGGACATAGCAGATGAACCATTTAGGTTTTCAGGGGAGCAAAAAGGCCACTTCTCCAACAATGTCATAGCATTGGAGAAAAAAACAAACTGATCATGCCCTTTTGCTTTTGTGTGTTGAAAATGTATTTAAGGCAAGACAAATACCTCGGATCTGACGCCGCAGAGTGTCCGTTTGAGTCACCAGCAGCTGCTCCTCGTTTTTCAGAATCTCAAACTTGGTGTTGTACAATTCCAATTGGGTTTCGTAGAACTTAAACTCCAGTCGGTCAACAGAGTCCTGCTCTTGGCCTTGCTCAGACTCAGAACCAACATCTGCTGTCCGGCTCTGGTCTCTGCCAATCAAGTTGACAAACTGGAACAAAACATAAAAGCAGGTAGCGTTAGCCACAAGAAATATTTGCTCTAATAAATGCGTAACTATCCACAGCAAAAATCTGGGTCTGGGCCTCCATATAACGGTAATACTTGTGTACTGTAATACCAAGAGATGCCACAAAATGATGGAAAAGGACTACTTTTCTCAAAAATAATGCTCCTCAACTCACCCCAACATTATATTTTACTTTCGGCATGCAATGTTCAAGCTAAGCCAGAGATCATACGTTGCTTCTGATCTTGATAAATAAGGTGAAAGCAACATTTATTCAGCGCTACGACTGAATATTTTCGAGAATGAGCCTACAAGCGAACACTTTCAAAGCACGTTCACTGTTCATGTAGGCTGAGCTGTGACACATACACATGGAAACTGACTGGAAATCAGCCTCCAGCTTTTAGAGTGAATGATTTGCGATGATGTGCTGCTCATTCCATGCACACATGCGCACATACACACACCCACACACGTACATACACATACACACAGGCACCATGCAGCGAAATCAGCAAGTGCACTCAACAGAATCAGAGTTTTATGCCACCGGTGATTGTATGAAGGCGTTTCTCATTGATCGCATTACAAAAAAAAAAAAAAACCAGACACACGCAGACACAGACAACTTCATCAAACACACAAACATACACAGCAAGCATCACAAAACCAGGTATTTAAAGAGCCTAATGAGATGGATAATGGAACATGAGTGCAGCAGTAGATAAGTACTTTCCAAAACACTTTGATGATCCCATAATACAAATACACACTGAACAACTCTCCGTCTGGCTTTCCCAGGAAGGGTATTGAGATGTCGTGATGTAGTCTTTGTGCTTTCGCAAACCTTTTGTAAATAGATGACAGCTGTTTTATAACCAACAGGAATATATAAGTGAACGAGTGTGACCGTCGCCAAAGCCTTGCCACAGCACGTTGATTCCAAATAGACAGAATGTGCTAGAAATCCACCTATGCCCTCCATCCATCCTCTAAAAAATTTCCGGCATGCCGTTCAGGTCAGAGTGGGGCATGAGCTGTGCACCTCTTTTTTAATGCTGGCTTTCTTGCTGTTCAAACACATCTCTGTTGATCTCATGTGCTGCAGTGATTCTTTGGCCAGTAGGAAGCGCAATTTCTCCAGTCGAGGGGCCGCAGAAGCCCAGGCGGCGGCACCAAAGCGGCGCTTATCCTCCTCCATCTGCTTCACCATACCTGAACGTGTAGAGCAAGCGCAGACGTCGGTTAGGCATGTCTGCATTCTTCTAAAATAGTCACTATGGATCTCATTAGTGAGCACGAGTAAACCTCATGTTTTGGCAGATGACCGCATAGTATGTATTAGAACTTCAGACTTTACTGATCTATTTCCTGCATGAACATGGTTCAGGATATTAAAAATAAAGTAATAATACACAATGAGTCACCAGCTAGGGCCTTGGAAGTCTGTGCAAAGTAGGTGACTGTGATGTCCTGAATTGAGGTGACTGCATCTTCCGCTTTGGCCCTCCACTCCTCCGCCTCCCTCTCCAGAGCTTCAATCCTCTTGGGACCCAAGTCATCAAACTCCAGCGATTTCTGTGGAAAACAGCAGTGAGGGGAACAAAGTTCAAACATGTATGAGAATGACTTTTGAAAAATAAATGGTTCCCAACAGTCCTATTTGCACAGCAGCAGTTATGCTGTATGATAAAGATGTTCTTTTAAAGAAATGCATTTTGGCAAAACCAGTTTGTACGACTAATGTATTGATCCATGATCCTCAAAGAAGTGTTTTAAAAATGGTCAGTTTACTACAGTTCACTCTTGTTTTGCTATTGTATTTACCAAAATCTCCATTTTGTAGAGGCTAGCCAGCTCTCGCATATCTCTAAAAGGCTGCAGCAGATACTGGAAGAAGGTGGTGGCCACAGTGACCAGATCTTGGTAGGCCTCATCCTCTTGTGCGTAGATAGCCAGCAGGGTGACCATCCGGTCTGCACCATCATGACTTTGCAGCAGCTGGGAGGTCAGAGAGTATGCAATCGTTCATTGATGAATGATCATAATATTTATCAAATATATGTTACATATTTGTCATGCATTCGAAGAAGACCACAAGACTGCCTGGTGGGGTTGTCCTTATTGGTTCAGCGAACTCTCCAATAAGTTTTTGGAAGATACATGTTGTGAAAAGTTTAGTGACTGTATGTTGTGTACAGCTACCTGCCGCAGGTGACCTTTCGACCTTAACATCTCGTCGTGCATGCTCTTCTTCTTGAACTCTTGGAGATTCTCAAAGTAGTCCTCCACGTCACGCGCATCCTGGGAGAAAAGCGTGTCGAGTACTATAGTCCTCCCGCAAACGTCGATGGCGGTGCTGAAATATTTTTCCAGCTTCCGACATGGCGCGTCCGAGTCCCTCCACTCGTCGTCCGAATTGTACTTCCGACTGGGGAAGAGCACATCCCAAATGCTGCCATCTTCAAACTCGGACAAGTCGGGAAAGCAAGCCGCCAACACATCGCCGACACATGTCAGCTGCTGATGGATGTGTTTTAGATCGCTCACGGAAAAGAGTCCGGCCCAGCTGCTTTGATGCTCCCCCGTCACGCCAAATTCTTCTTTGCGCCTCCGCCGCTGTAATGTCCTGTTGTGGCAGGTGACAGCGAACTTACACTCGATGACGTTCCACTGGACGATAAAACCCAGTTTAAACACATCAGCTTCTTCGAATATGTTACTTTTTACTGCCACCCATTCATCCAGGCTGTCAGGGCGTTCACATTCGATGTTGTTCATCGTTGAAGATGTTTGGACGCTGGCCTCAAAATTGCGGCTCTGTTTACAACGTCGGCCATTTGCGTGACGTAAGATGCATTCAAGGACGACAAAAAAAAATTTTGTTTCTGTTTGTTTTACATATAAAGTTCAATGCCCTTAAATCAAAGCGACTCACAACACAAAAACATGCCGAAAGTTGCATGCGAGTTTTTCCCAAACTAAAATTTTGTTATTATTTTTATTACCGTCATCGTTATTGTTGTTGTTAGTAGTAGTAGTAGCGGTAGTTGTAGTAGTGTTAGTATAAGTATTATGTCCAGTTTGGTTGTAAATCTTCCATATTTTGCTACCGATTCAACAACCCCTAGTTAATGTTGTAAAGCATGCACATTTACAGACATTGCCCAAGGGTGATACCGTCTGATACCTATAATAATACCAAATATAACGAGGGACAGTGAATGCACCATGCCCTTTGGTATTAATAACTGAGTCACAAGATTCGGGGTTTCCACTCTGTGATGTCAGAATAAAACCGAATTTTAAATGTCTAATATCACTTTAATCTTTTAGTTGTAATGTACGTATATGTATTTTTTTTTCAATAAACAACATAGACAGTGTTGGGCTCTATTCTCCGGATGTTTGAGATGTTTTTGACATTTGATCAGTGTCCACCTGCCTCATCTATTTCTGTCCCAACTTCAGCGTGTGTTGCTGTTCCGCTCAGAGTTGACCTGTCATTCACGCAATGTTTGTGCAAAAGCGGATTCATTGCGGTAAATATCCCTCCACTTTTTTATTCATTGCTGCATGTGGATTGTCTTACTGTGGGTTTTGTTCAGATCCTAGTGCTTATATCACTTTGTTATGTGTTATGTCCTCCCACAGTCATTACTCATGGATCTGCATGAGATTAGGGGAGCTAGACTGGATGTGATTGCAGAAGAAACTGAACTCCAAGAGTTGGACAGAGACATGGCCAGTCCTCTGAAGAAGTCCACTGGACAAGATAATGTGTTTACCATTGAGGTAGGAAGCGTAACTTATCTGCTACCTATTCAGCTTCATGAGAGGGGGCAAATATGAGCATGCATGGAGCTGCTGGAAACCCAAAATTTCAAATGAATGCTCAGATGGCTTTGCATACCCGATGACGTCAATGCCACAAATTGAAAATAACGTTTTCTAAGATCCCAGACAGGTTTGTAGAATTGTTGTCATTTTCTCCCCCTCTGGCACCCCTGAGAGCTATTGTCGGTAACAAACAGCAGCGCTTTTAAATGGACATATCCTTGAATGGAGGAGCCATTTTATGTTTCTTCAAACCTTTGTAGAGTGAAATCGACAGCACCAGGAATCAATTGCAAGAGAAGGTGGCTGAGATGGAGAACTTTGCAGGACACCTGGAAGAAATCTTTCTTACTGTTGAGGTAAAATGTTTCCCTAAGAGATTTTTTTTTTACATTTTCCTTTGCTACCTTGGTGCCATGAATGAATGATCTTTAAAAACAAATGATGCAACCATGTACCTGCAGGAGAATTTTGGCCGGCGTGAGCAACACTTGGAGCATCACTACACCGACGTTCTTCAGACAATATCACAGCGTTATGACGAGCGCGCTGCTAGATTGGAAGACGAGAAGAAAACGAAACTGGAGGCTCTGTACGGCCAGTTGCTGGCCTGCGGGCATGCGCTGGACGCTTCCAAAGAACTCATTGAGGAAGCCAAGGAGGTTTACCGCAGCCAGGACAACAGGCTTTTTCTCAAGGTCTCTTTCCATCTGTCTCACCATCCGTCAATCTAGCCACTAATCTTCATGTATTAAATCATCTCCATTTGTTTTTTGACAGGAAGTTGTGCCCACCATTAAACGGTAAGCAAAACGTCATCCAGTGCAAATACGTATTTGACATTAGTTTTGTTCACTTCATCAGAATTGAGGAGTTTGCCAAAGAAGAGATGGACCTCACACTGACAACAAGTCTTGATTTTGAAACCCCGCTCGCTGACCTGTCGGATGTCAAAAGCATGATGGACTCCATTAACATCATTCCAGGTTCCACTTGCATTCTTGTCTTGCAGCTTAATGATAAGGGTTAATGGTGTTCCAATCAGAGTTTCATGCTGCCAATTCCAATCATCCCAGAGGCCAATATTGATCACATAGACATTTTTCAATTTTAGAACTGCTCACTAACGATTATTTTACTAATCGACTAAACTGTAATTTTTTTTTCAAATTAATTGACGAATCCAATTTAAATAAAATACATCCAAATGGCCATCCCTTTATTATACAAAAATAGGATATTTCAAATTGACATAAGCCGATCACTTACTGTATATAACTATACATGATTGGCTTCCAAGTAAAGCCCGCGGGATGTCCACAGCTCCATCTGCTCCAGTTATCAACCCGCAAATGGCCAACTCAGCCACGCAGACATCTCTGCGTGTGTGCTGGAGTCTGTTCTCTGATGACACAGTGGAGTTCTATGAGTTGTACTACAGACCCGTGCTGCAGGCTGCGCCTCTGGACAGCACCACTGCCCCACAAGGTACGGCTGCACCACAACACCATCTGCTCTGTTGAACCAGTTCCCGTTCCTTTCCCCTTTAGTCAGCAAGTTAAAAGTGAAAGAGACCCACTGCACTGTGAGAGAGCTTCTGCCTGGTGCACAATACGAGCTCTGGGTGACAGCCACCAACACAACTGGCATCAGCCCGGCCAGTGAGAAGGCCTTATATCTGACAGGTGATGAAGCACACAATTTTGATTATTGTACCTATGTGTTCAAGTCATCTGTGTTTCTTTCTGTATTCTTACTTTTTTTTTTAATCTCACATGATTGTCCTCTGCAGTTCCATCACCTCCAGTGATCAAACAGAGGCAGTGTTGCAGCTGTCCGGGGGCTGCTCTCATACGCTGGGAGTCGGGAAACCCCGACCCTGTTGACTCCTATACTGTGGAGATTATTGAACTGAAAGGGCCTGATGGCACTGACAAAGGAGTCACTGAGTAAGAGTGCATTATATTCATTCAAGGAACAAATACAATTTAAGGTTGTGAATAGTATTTAGGTGAGCCAAGAAGGCCTTGCTTGCCCTGAGGGTCAACCACTGTTGTATGAGTTTTCAGTGCCTTGCAAAAAGGTACATGAACTGTGCTGATTTGTAAATGAGCAGGTAGTCCAAATTATCATTAGAACACAAAATTGATCGACTGAAAACACAAACTAGCAGTAGATACCTCCGGTTATTTTTCTTTGGTTTTTGCTTCTATGCTTCCATAAACAAGAAGGACTTGTGAAGTCCCGTGGTTATTGGGCTGCTGATTCAAAATACATCCTGTCCCAGAAAAATCTATTCTTAGCTCTTATCCTCAGCAGTTGGGGCTAATTTTCATTTTTCTTTGGTTTCTCCAGAGAAGTTGCCATATTTTTGTTGAATGACATTTTTTACTAAGTGCGGAATGTTTTGTTGAGTGAATGCAAAGAAATGCTGTCTTGCTGTGAGTCAGGATGTATTAAAAATGTCTGACTTATTATATGTTCTAATTCCCAGGTCTATAGTAGCAGTGCCTACATGTCAATGTCTGCTTCAGCTTCCAGCTGGTCACCATTACCTCATTTCTGTGAGAGCAGTCAATATTGGTGGGCCCAGTCTAAGGAGTGAGGAAATAAGCATTTCCACCACTGGTGAGAGCGACACAAGAGCAGTCGCTTTCTAATTTGTTTTCTGTTGAGGCTACCGCCCAACTAAAGATCATCTATAAACATGTTCTTCTGCTGACAGGCACATTTTTCTATCTCCTCGAGGAGACGGCTCATCCATGCCTCTCCATCTCTGAGGATGGTTTCACTATTTTTCATGGAGATGAAGAGCTGCCAATCAGCGCTATGGCCTTAGATGATAACAATTTCACCAGGTAAAGCAGAGAATACAATTACTGTCAAAATGCACAAACTGACAAGACATTGAAATAGAATTGAATTGTTAAAATTGAGATGTTGAGACAAATTGGATCAGTCAAGAAATGTAGGAGATATGAGATGTAAAATCATGTGCATTGATTTACAGCTGTCATTAAAAATATGAAAACAATTTAAATGTGTGAATTTGAAGAATGTAAAATGTGAAAATTTAGCTTGGAATGATTTAAATTAAAGGTGAAATGTGGGAGTACATAAAGAGCGCAAACAGGTGGAATAATTATATCAATTTAAAAAAATGTTGATGCACAACATGTGAATGGTCTCCAGCATAAACCGATGATTTCTCTTGGACCACCTTTTCAGTACAAATTTTGTGTACCAGGTGTGTAGCAGTTCTTGGGGATCTGATTCCAGTACGAGAAAGGCATTACTGGGAAGTGGAGGTGGACTACAGGACAGAGTACAGGATTGGAATTGCATATGAGGACACGGAGAGAAATTCCTACCTGGGAGGCAACACCACCTCCTGGTGTATGAGACACATCCTCAGTACTTCAAGGTACCATCTAATATAATGTTATAGAGAGATATCTAGATACTAGATTAGATTTAGATTTTTTTTTTATTACACTCCATGTCCAAATTTCTTCAAATTGATCAATGTTGCAGTGTAAATGTGGTTCCCTAGCTTTGCAGATATTTTGTTCCTAGAATAACCAAATTGGTTGATAAACATCATGTGATGCAGTTGAGTACACAACAGTAGTCCTTTAAAATGATTAAGCACCCACCATCTGAGCAGTATTATCTTTGTAAAAGTCACATTTTTGATAGTTCTTGACTGGGATCTGAGATGTTGCAAGTAGAGCTAATAAACTGTCAGTAAATGTAGTACACTATTTGATAGTTCTACCAGACGTGTATTGCTGTTACCACTATCAACTACCTACAACCTTTTTTACTTTTCCAGGCACAAGTATGAGTTTCTGCACAATGGCCAGAGCCCTGACCTGAGGATCACAGTGAACCCAGTCCGAATAGGCTTAGCTTTGGACTACGAGCGGCAAACTCTTTCCTTTTTCAATGTTGATCTGGAGCAACATCTGCATACCTTCCAGTGTCAATTTCAGCATTATGTCCAGCCTTGCTTTGGCCTGGACAGCCCAGGAGCTCTGACCATCCACAATGGCATAGAGGCTCCAAAATACGCATTCATAGGACATCCTTAGTCTCATTTAAAGAAAGGAACCAGATGAAATACGTGTCCATTTGAGGTGTTTTTATTATTGTATTCCATGGGAACAGACATCCATTTTCTGAATGAAGAAAACGTCATTATGCCAACTCTAATTGATCTGTTTTCAGTTCAGAGCAAATAAATGGGGCTGATTTGCAGTCAACAAAACTAAAAATGTCATGTTGAGAAAAAACTCTGGTCATTTTAACACCTACAATCGATGTAATTTTTTGTTGGTTTAAAAAAAGAAAAATCCACCCCAAAACACACTGTTAAACATTGGTAGCAAGGGGGCGCAATTTGCTGTACTGGTACTCAGGTTTTACTGTATTTAAAATTAAAGACCATTACTTCATCAAGTGACCTTATATTGACGAAGTGTTCTAATATTGGATAAAATAAATAAATGCACTGCGTGTAGCCGAAGGATAGCTTCAATATCTCTATCTGCTATTTGGAAAGTCACAAAAGCACTCTCACCAAAATGATTTTTAATTGCCTACAGATGACACAAGATGGCAGCTTTGGCCTGAGCACAAAAATAGTGTACAAATTTGAGCTCTTCAGCAAATAGCGGAGAAAAGATTCCTCTGAAAATCTGCAAATAGACTTGCAAGTAGTGAATCGCAATTATGACGGATAAAACTGTCCATTTCTTTGCTTAACATCTGAAAAGTCTCCCTTTCAAAAACAACACATCTCAAACCAGTGTGTCATATTGTGAGAGTGGATTTTTCTTTTTGGGGGGGATTCAAGTGCATCTCTGAAGGGTCATGAGTTGCTAGTCTTACTGCTGCGCGTCCTCTCTTCTTCCTCGTCAGAAGAGTCTCCGCCGTAGGGCACCAGCCCTGATGCATCCATCACCGATTTGGGCTTCTTCTCACACACATTTTCACCTAGATCTGTTGGGACACAGCATTAGAGACAAACAGACGGGAGGAGGCACAGGGGGGAAGGCGAGAACCACAAAGTAAACCCAGTGAAGAGCCCCATGTTAGCAGTGGTTTACAGGTGGTGTGATTTCCCCCCGTCAACCAGGTCAAGACATTGATGGCAGGCAGGTCCGTGGACATGTGGAGAGAGAGAGAGAAAGAGAACAAGGGAAAGACAAAAAGACATATAGAAGAAAACAATGTTAGTGGCTTCTAGCAGTTGAGGAAAATCTCACAGGTGTTCACTCCTTCTCCGTTCTTCCACAGGGGGTGGAGATGCCACTCCAATAAACAGACAACCTCTCAACAGACCAATTCATCAAGACGTTGCAAGCTCTTCAGGATGGCAAAAGCACTGGTAAACAAATCCTGCATGGGAGTGTCTGAGTAATTTAGGAAAAACGCAAAGGCTAGCCTCTTAGCATCTTGGCGACTGACACTTCCAAACACAATGGGAGAGATGATAGTGAAAATTACTGTTCTAACAATTAAGCATAATTTTTCAATTATGCTGCCTTGGTCAAATGGCATTTCTGCATATGAATGGTGCCACGGATGAAAGCTAGGTAAGGCTTTTTGTCACCTGAAAGTACGAGCAACGTCACAATGAAAAGGTCCATAGAGGGGTAAAGCTTCATTTCTCAGAATAGGAGCAACAAAACGGGGACGTACCCGAAGATGCGGCGCTGTTGGGTGGACTGCCTGGATCTTGGCTCAACATGTCACTTGTTCGTTTCAATGGGCCAGAGGTGAGAGCAGCGGAGAGAGGCAGCGGCGGCGGGGGCATGAGGATCCTAAACGTTTGGATTTAAAGTATTCATTAAAACCAAAGAGATCATTGGGGGGAAAAAAATCACATGAAGAACTCAAAATGGACAAACCTCTCTATTGTTTTGTCTTGGACAACGGGGGAAGGAAATGTGGCCTCTTGAATGGCAGGAGTCTCCTGAGAGCAGCTGACAGGCTGAACAAAAGCCTAAAATGTTTAATAAGGTCTTTATTTTGTCCACAGACACATACATTCTATACAAATTTCACTTGTAGTTAATATTTTACAAAAAAAAAAGTGGCCCTCGAGTCTTTAAGATTCCTCAGCCCTTTTGTAGGTGAGGTTGAAATGATGCGTAAATTGCCCATCAGATTCGGAGTGAGTGCAAGTATGACTCTTTGTCTAACCTGTTCTTCCTCAATGCCATCATGGTGATTTGAACTTCCTGCATCCGTCTGAGGGCGTAAAGATCCCACAGTGTCCACTGTGTTACTGCTACCAACACCCTTTAACACAACACAACCCGTACATTTATACACGACTTTAACAAATATGATTGGGATTTTTGCTTTAGTAAAAATAGTATTCATCTTTAAATCTTTGAAACGTCTGTCAGTCCTTACCGCAAATTGCTATAGATATACCGCCTCTGGTATTTAAAATACCAAGATTAAACCCACACTCCAAAAAAACACAGAGCCAACAACCAACTGCAACAGTTTGAATCGTCGTGATTACCTCCACAAGATACGGATTTGGATTCCGTGGACACACCGGATACTGAACCATTGCCTGAGAAGATGGAGGGGTTGTCGACATGTTAGAATGACTTGGGGGACCATTTGCATTACTCCAGTAACCACTGGCTCCCGGGTACGCTGAATAGCCTCCAGCATACCCATTGGCTGGGTAGTTATACCAGGAAGACTGGCTAGAGTAATTGCTATTAGGTGGAAATCCATGAGCTGTGTATGCTGAAAGGAAAGTATAAAATGCGGCGTTAACAGCGTCAGTCACATACATCTGTAACAGGCAGTGACCAACCTACGGTTGGCCCAATTACTAAAAGACAGCATGTAGGAAGTGTCAGTGTCTTATTGTCATCTTTCTATCAAAAAACGTGAAAGGAAACTTACATTGAGTTGTGCTGGTGGCCGTGTACGACGACTTCAAGCGAGTGTGCTCAGCTCTCACCTGTAGGTGGGGGTTAAAAACAAGGGGTGGGTGAATAATAAACACTGTACAATAGCAAAGTTGAACAGATTGACAGTTGAAATGCATTGTAGGTAGGTGCAGAGCACTCAGGACCTATCTCTGGAGATCTGGCGGTTCACACTACCGCTGTTATTCTTGGAGGTGAGTATCGGTGATAACTATATGCTTTGATAGTTTCACCTTCTTTGACCTCCATGCAAGTGTCATTCAGGTTCAGACAAGCAATCAACTTACAGTTTCTAACAGACTCTCCGCGAGTCGCTTGGCTGCCTCCAAACCAGCTGCGTTTGGGTGGCTGTAACACAAATGCCATAACTTTAGGTCTAAAAGGAACAATGTCTCCAACAAGTTGGTTTATAGGACATGCGGTAGAGCAAAATGTATATTACCTGATGTAGACGTAAAGCGGTTCAAAAGACTCCCGTTTGGATGCCTGTTCAATGTAGCCGGAACCTTTGCCCCTGAGGAAAACTCGAGCCCCCGTTTCCGCCTGGATGTGACCTAAATATGTTCCCCCGGGGCCTTCGACCTTCTCATTTACGTTGAATGATGGCAGAGACTTTTCCAGGCCCACAAAGATCTTTGTGTGAACAAAATTCTACGAAGACAAAAATGTACTTTTAACACACACAGATTTTGCCTTAGTACTGAAGGAAAACAAAAACACGTTGTCAGCAGATGCAGTAACCCATGGCTTCTGTTCTTTAGACCAAGGATCTTCTCTCTGCTATTTAATTTAGGAGGTGGGTATCAGTAATGGCAACATGTTCTTCACTTGCCTCACTTTCTTTACCTCCAAACTATACAACAAAAGGCTTTGATCGATTCTGCCTACCCCCGGATGCGGAGCTGCTGGCCTATGCCCATGACTCTGCGTCGAGTTGCTGTTTGGTGTTTGAGTGATGGGCCGAGGGGGCTGAGGATACAAGGTGAGCGGGGGAATTATGGGCATTAGTTGTCCTCCGGAAGCAGCGGAGACCCTCAACATATCCTCAGCGATGATCTCTTTTATTCTCGCAACAGCTTCTACATTGGCAGAAACGTTATGGTACAGACATCAGTTACAACAAACTTTTCCGATTTTATTCTTAAAAATGAATGAAGGGTTTGTGGCACTTACTATTGACCTGCTCCTGTGTCTTTGCCTGGACATGCAAATACAAAGGTCTTTGTCTACAAGGAGACAAATCAGACAGGTCATGGACAACAGGGAAGTTCTGCACCCTTCGGATCATTTTACATGAAGGAAGACGAGCATTTTGTGATCGAGTGGCGGGTGTGTAGAAACAGCTCAATTCTACTTCCTGCTTGCGCAATTGCCATTCAAGAGAAACAGTTGTCTGACTATAAATTGCACGACATCTAAGAACAAAATAATAGTGCGTGTGTTAGCATCATTACTACGTCACATGTAGCAACCACCGGTTACGGTTTAACCGAGGCGAATAGTTCCTGACCTACCCTAATGAATTAAACACACCTTTAAACAACTTGAGGTTAGTGTTAATTATTCAACAATGAGGAAGAGATTGGGGAAAAAACCTATCCGTGGCATAGCTCCAAGAAGAAACCGACCAGCACCTAAAGACGTATGACTCGTTTCACTTTTGCAAAACACATCCGTATGATTGCACAATTCTTTGAAAGGTATGCGTCTCGATACATCTGGCCTAAATGTAACACAGCATATGACTACAGTTTTCAAATGTAGGATTCCTAAAAAGGTTGTATATCTAAATACATACCCTCCTGCTTTTTCCCTTTCAACGTCAGACATGAAATGCCCTCTGGTTGATACAACTGCCCCACTACACAATCGAATCTGAAACAGAAAAATATAGTATTGCAAGTTACAATCTCTTGCATGCATTTTGAAGTCTAATGCTTCCAATGTTGAACTTCCACAACCCACATACCTCCTCTTGGGTTTTGCCTTTAGTGAGAAGGTCTCTGCAATTTAATGGCACATCATTTATGTCAACTTCGGTGACAACCAGCTCTTCTGTGGGGGGCGGCACGGGCACACTCACGGGGGTCTGGATGACGTTTCAATATAAATCAACACATTCATAACAGTATGGAACCAAGCTTTATTTAAATGAGCGATTCCTTTAATTGTCCCACTCTGGAAATTCTAGATGGACAAGTACTAACCTTTGTCAACAATGGTGGGGGAGTCAAAAGTTTTCCTTTAGCCATTAACATGGCATTGATTTTAGCAGCCATGGCGGCAGCCATTTCGACTCCCCCCTGGGGTTCTGGCTTTTCTGCTCCTGATGATACACTTTCTTTTGGCTTTGTCAGGGGAATTGAACCGCTTGAACTACATGTGCCAACAACCCCCGAAACACAATGGTCTACACTGCCACTGTCTCTCTGCTTAGATTGGGCTGGTTGATCCCATCGGCTGGTTAGACACCTGAAACAAGAATAACTGAAGCATTAGTATAAAAAAATATCGACTTGTATCCAGTCTCACCATTGCAAATCTATAGTGCATCAGAATCAACAGTGTTAAGTTTGCCACATAGCGAGGACAATTTATAGAGCCAATTCAAAGTATGCATGTGAAAACAGTAGATGTAATCTGGGTTAGAAAAAAATAAATACATGCCTTCTAATTTCTAATTTATTGGTGTACTTTGCGCCAATTTTGAGTCTCGAAGGTAAACAGCAGTAATCAAGTTACCGCCACCTAAAGCTCAAACGTACTACAACCAGCTTGAAAACAAAGAATCTAAATTGTATGAGTCACGCTTTAAAACTTAATAAAAATGAGTTGAACTTTAGGCGATACCACAATATGGCTGCATCACGCAGCATGAGATTTCCTCAAACGCTAACATTTAGAGGCCACGCGCACTAGTTAGCTCGTCCGCGGGTCTAAACCATGAAAATGTACTGACTCGGTTTATGTTAAATTTTTCCATTGGGAGAATAAAAGACACTTACGGTGTTTGCCCGGCCATTCCTGAAGACATAGCAAAACTACGTGAACCAGCATGAGAATGAAAATAGTTTGTAACAAACGCTAGACGACGACAGCGAGCATCTGCAGCAACGCGCCCTGTTGCCGGCGACTTGCTGTGACGTACTTCCGGTAATGGTTTCGGCGTCGCGCGCGTAAGCTCGCGGAAACGACAGCGGTCGAGACTCACCGTTACCTTCTCCGGTGGACCTCAACGGATAATAAACACTACCTGTGTTTGGAATTACTCCGACCCACTGTTTACTGTGCTTGATATAGTGAACTCGCCATTTTGTTGTCTAGTTCAAATTTAGACCGAATATAGATTACAGCAATCCCTCGTTTCTCGCGGATGATTGGTTCCAAAAACCACCCGCGATAAGTGAAATCCGCGAAGTACGGTCACCAAAGAGAAATACTGGGCAGGCTAACGAGTTAGCGGAAAGATGCTAATTCGCGATCGTGCCATCACGCGAAAACGGACTTCTAAAGGAATGTAAACAAACATTTGGAGCAATACTACATTGTCCTAAAAGTTAGACACGTTTCCTCAATTTAGAAGTTTTATTTTGACTTTTAAATGTTTTTTTAATTTGGAAAAAAAAAATCTGCGATGTAGTGAAGCCGCGGTAAACTAAACGCGAAGTATCGAGGGATCACTGTATTCCCTATTTTGCATCACAAAATGTATCCTGAAATGTTGCAAACAAGCAATGCAATGGTCACTAGAAAAGCAATACCGTATCAAAGATTAGGACAGAATCCTGCCAACGGAGGTCACAAGATGGCGGCAAAGCATATCATATATCATATTATATACATACATACATCCATATGAATTTCAATGCCATATAACGATTCATAGATATATCCCACGACCCGACCCCAGATAAGCGGTCGAAGATAGATGGATGGATATATCTGTCTTTATATATCTCTATCTGTATCTAGATATCTATCTGTATTTTCACTCTATCAACCATTTTCCTTATAGGCGCTCACACTAAACCACTTAAATTAAATTGCCCTGCAGACTACAGAAGTCTCTAGCAGGTAACCAGAATTTTTACTGAGTATTGTGTCAGTCACTTCACAATGTGACCGGAGTTAATTGAATTTCAAGGCTACAAATATTGAAACAAGCTATTTGGAAGAATGCACACAAATCTTTCACCATCAATATGAAATATCCCCACTCCCGTCTAGCAGAGGTCATAAACATTTATGACTGCCGTTTCTTAATTTAGCTCTGGTGCAGTTAGTTTACAAGTTGCAGTTGTGCAGCGGGCCATTTCTTCTTCACTGGGGATCTGTGATCAGTATTCAAAGTCTGAATCATGAGTGAAACATTTGTCCCACGTGAAAAGTTGAGGTTTGCCTCCTGACAGAAAGTTTGTTGTAACAGAAATTACTTAGGGCAAATGATAACTGGGAAAGCAGTAATGTGATTGGAAAGAGGCACCAACCGTTGAATAATTTCTTTTTATTTTTTTCATTGAATAGTTTCTATTTTTTTTCCGTGCCCTCAGACCAAGATGTGAATCAGAAGGAAGAAACAAGACTCTTCGTTGAGTGTACAGTTGTGTCATCAGAGAGAAACTAACATACAAAGTAACTGCATTCATTCGACAAACCGTTGTCTATGGCAATTATATACTGTTTAACAAGGAAGTATTTATCATCAGCAACAATCTTTTGGACGTGTATTATTCGTAACTAATCTGGATGAACGTTTGAAGACCAATCAGCTTCCTGGGTCTGTGCAGAAGGATGTTGAAGGTGAAGTGGCCAAAACAGAATGACGTTGGATTGAAATCAATGTGAGGCCGCTTCAAAACAGTGATAGACAGTTCTATGATGCACATCCTCCGTCATCAACCATCTCTTTTTCTATATACATGCTCTGTGTGACCACCGCATTCACAGGTACTCAGATCGCTATAATGGCTGATCTCATTTGCTGCAAATCCAGTGTAAAAGTCTATAAAAATATTGAGATTTATTTGAACATAACCTGACTATGTTATAATAAAAACTCCAGATGTCTCTTGCAGTTGCACAGTGGGATGTACTGTATAAATATTGTATAAAATAAGGCAGTCTTTTCAGTAGGATAAACCGGATACAAAAAATTCTGTGAGGAAAAAAAATTTCAAGTCCTAAATGGTTTTCACATATTTCTGCAGTTGTCAAATGTCAAGCGGTTTACAGCATGAAACCAAGAGTGATGGATTGTTGCAACAATGACAACGCATCATGCGCACGACACCTCCTGATGACCAACAATAACAGCTTATTCTCCAATGCAACAACCCAACTCCCCGACCGACGCCAAGACAAACATTTCTAATATGGTTTACAGTGCAATACAAAAGTCTTGAACTGGTACTGTACTTTTGATAAGAAAATAAAATGTTTAATATGGTAATGCTTCATATGAGTAATAGTGAAAGTTACAGTATATCTGAATTCATTAGCTTTGGCTTTTTCTCTCTTTATTAATTTACAAACGAGTTCAATTGGGATATTTCATATTGAAAATATGGTAAGTCTAAATAAGTGAGCATACCAAATATAATGTAATTGTTCAGCTATGATCGCAATGTTAGGGTTCTTGTCCCCTCCCACATGCCAGTTACTATATGCCACTTTGATGTGTTTCTGTTGGGCACATGGAGATACATGGGCAGTCATTTGAGGGTGGGGGTGAGGAAATGTTATTTCATATTCCAGCCTTCAGGAGCAGAAGGAGCAGTCCTGCCTTGCTGAGTGAACAAGGACGGAGGATGAAGTCGATCGCGCGACCTGACTTATATTGAACATCTTCATTTATTCCCACCACGTTTCCATTCTCTCCTCCAGTGTTGCTGGCTCCTTCAGTAAACAAGCAGTTTCTCCTCCAACAGCAAGGTCAGTTTCACAGGCAGGCAGGCAGGCAGGCAGGACAGCCCATATGGGACACACACGGGACTGAAGTTTATCCATGAGGCCTGGTCGGACTCCTTCTCAAGTCAAGACCAGCTACACTGCAAATGCCTGAGAGGCATGAGAAGTTCCAAAAGGGGCTGTCGTGTGTCCACGTCTGTTTTTGTTTGTTTGTTTTTCTCCACAGTTCTCCTTGGAACAAGCTTGTAAGAGCCGCAATATCAACACTGCAGCTGCCTGTCAGTACGTCACTGTGGAGGACTGCGTTTCCTGTACGCACGCACACAACACGAGCAGGGGGAGCACCTACTCCGGAGGCGGTCGTAGGCTGTGCAGCTTTCGTTCATCCAGGCCTTTCCAGTACTTGAAGTTGTTGTCCAAGTGCTGCATAAGATTGGGGAAGTCGGCGAAAGCTGGAGACAATTCAGACAAACCATTCATGGTTATTCATCAGATTTGCAGTTCTTCTTCCTAATTCATCACAGCCTTACCATCCCAAGCATCAAACATATCCGTGATGAAGTAGTCTATAAAAGAAATCTGGGACTTTGGGATGCTACATGTGTTTCTGTCAAAGACAGGCATGACCACTGGAAGGCCTTGCCGCTTCTCCTCGTCCGTCTGTAACAAAGACAACAGTCATCAATATCATCACCACCACTATAGTGTTCTCACTCATCACACTTTCTTGGTATCATCTTGATTTTTGTGAAAAAAGGGCAATTTCATGTCATGGCTACTGTAATTTTATGGCCAATTACTTACAAAACTTTAAAGCTAATTCATTCCAAGAAGTGTTTTTAAATTAACTTCACTTTTTTTCCACTGATGTTTTTCTTAGGAATGTATCCCACTTTAAAACAACTACTACTTTGTTCAAGTGATGTCAGAAGTCATCAAAAAAGTGATTCAATTTGACCTGATTCTAAGTTCCCTTCTCAGGCTAAGAAACTGCGTGGATTCATTAGAATTGAGTTAGCTCTCACAACTCCGATAGTATAAAATGAGTTTCTTTTCAAAGATGCAAAAGATTCAAGCGTGGGCACTTACAAGCCTTTGCTTCGCCCCACTCCTTTTCAGCAGCTCAAATAAAATCTTTAAAATAGTATCTCATTTCATTGTGTCACAGCTTGAGCCTCAACAAATTCAGACATACAGTAAAATGGGTTGACAGCTGCACTTAACAGCAATATATCTCTTTCAAAATGTTCTTCAAGTACAGCTTTCATATCACCTGTGCAAAATATTCCTCTGAAATGCGTCCGGCCCATTCGATACATAGCTCCAGAGGCCTGCATGGATTGGAGATGTCTGCACACTTGATCAGCATTCGCTTGACAAGGATGCGATTCTCAGGGGATGTCAAAATACTTTTCACAGACTCTTCGTCATTATTTCCCTAAAAACAGTCAGATTATGCACAATCAATAACTCCATAACGTATATGCAACATACACATCCTTATTGGTTTCAACATTCGCTCAGGCTTTGTGCTCTAAATTTGTTATTGTCCTTCAATTCGGAGTGTTCACACAAAGTTCAGTGATCTGTCCATCCACATCCATCCATCAGTCCGTCCGTCAACATCTGTCTGTCTGTCTGTCCGTCTGTCCGTCCGTCCGTCCGTCCGTCCGTCCGTCTGTCCGTCCACATTCCTCCTTCTGTCCGTCCGTCCGGCTCCATCCATCCATCCATCCATCCATCCATCCATCCATCCATCCATCCATCCATCCATCCATCCATCCATCCATCCATCCATCCATCCATCCATCCATCCATCCATCCATCCATCCATCCATCCATCCATCCATCCATCCACCCAACCCAACCCAACCCAACCCAACCCATCCATCCATCCATCCATCCATCCATCCATCCATCCATCCATCCATCCATCCATCCATCCATCCATCCATCCATCCATCCATCCATCCATCCATCCATCCATCCATCCATCCATCCATCCATCCATCCATCCATCCATCCATCCATCCATCCATCCATCTCATGGAGGAGCGCGTAAGGCCTTTATCATTTTAACCATATCATTCCTGCCTTAAAAAGACGACAAGCTTTAAAAGTCTGCACAGGGCATTCCACACTAAGACGAGAAAGATGATACCGACTTGGAAAATTCTCTCCTTGCACAGCCATATGTGTCCATGGCAACACCAGATTACAAGTCAGATGAGCCTCTGTTCCTTAAACTGCATTATTTTGACTTCACGTGAGTTCATCTCACCCCATTCTCCTCCAGAGCAGCCAGTGGCTTGTTGATGCTGTTGACAAATTTGTTGACATGTTCAAAGTGTTTGGTCATCTCGGTGGCGAGCACCATGTCGATGATTGCCTGTCGTAGTGTTCGATACTCATTCCTGGAGATAGGGAAAGACGAACATTACAGATTGGTAAATAACAGGGAAAGTGAGCAATCCAATCTGACTGCAGTGACAGCAGCGATAAATGAATGCTTTGTTCGCACCCCCCTTGGCCCTCTCGCTGGCGAGTTAGTTGTGCATGCGAGCTATTTGGCTTTGACTTGAATCACATGAAACCTTGATTATGTTAAACACACAACACTTTAAACAACCGGATGGTGGTACTGCATCAGAATTTGGGTTTTGAGCAGAAGCGGCATGTAGGCCTTAATCGCCACCACCATTTTATTTACACCCTATATATTTGGATATCCCATGTCAAACAGATTAATTGAAAGGTGAAGCCCTAAATTTAAAATTTCATTTTAATTGAAAAAAAAATTACAATTCAAAGCACTTGTTTTGTATACCAATTCTGTATTTGTTGCAATGAACCATGTTTTTTAACTTTATTTTAAGTCAAATGGATAGGGTAAAAAGCAAAACATTTAATGATATAATAGGTTAATTTTACTGGTCAAAAATTAAAAAAATAAAGGCAATCCGAGATTCAAATAAATCTTTGTAGATAATTTTCTCTTGTACTGATTTAAAAAACAAAAAAAAAACTGCCACGTGTCAATGTTAAAAATTGTGATTATTTGAACACAAATGGCTCATCATCACATGTAGACAGACATAATTTTTGCGATCACTAATGTTGTGTAGAGTTTTGTGGTGTACCTTTCTATATTCTTAAATATGTTGCACTTATCATCTCGGGTTGTGATCTGGAAGGCGAGAGCTGCGTGGTGACTCTCCAGCACAGCAGTGTCGTTGTACAAGATTGCCAGCTCGCTTCCTGCGTTGCACAGAAAGCTGTTGGTGCGGCCCGGGTGGTCCACGTCGTGTACGGTGGCGGCAATCAGGGCAGCCACCTCATCAATGGGGTCTAAGCTTTGCTGTTGCAGCAAGTCACATGAAACACAGATGAAATATGAACACAGGATGTTACATTTGAGGAAATCCACCCTGCTGCTATCAAAAGAAAAAGTGAACATGCGAGTGTAATGTAAACATACCACTGCTATCAGTTCTGATATGCATTTAGTGGCCCATATGAATGAATCGTGCACATGTTGTGACTGGCAATGTAGTATTATCAGTATTGGTCTCTGGTTTGGGAATTTACCTTGACTCTCTCCTTGCACAGAAAATACGCGGTGGCATGCAGGACATCGGCCGCATGGGAAGAGTTGTGGTAGGAGTTACTGGAGTGGTAGTTGGCTTCAATCACTTGCAGCCAGGAGCGCAAAGTGGCCTCAGGGCAGTTGAGGTACTCACAAACCCCAAAGCGGGAGAATATTTTTAAACCCAAGAAGGTCAAAGGCCTGCAAGGAGGAAATCCAGTATTTGATTATTTCTCTCTATCAAACACAAAGTCAAAAAGAAAAACAGTTGCCTCACCGTTTCATGGTTGCAGCTTCTAAGTTGAAAATGTCAAAGTCCCAAGAGTCCTCAGTCTCCATGGTCTGAGCTATACGAGGGGGGATGTCATTTGGAGAAAGAGGAGTGGCCAGGTGACTGGGGATGTGATGGGGATCTAAATGACAGGGGAGATACAAAAAAAGTAGATGACGGCTCTTGTGGTCTGCACAAAAAACATTCACCTCACCTATATATCACAATTGATGATTTCAAAACAAACAATGCCACTCACGTTTTGTGGAAAAGATGTATTCGTTTCCCGACAATCTGCGCAAGCCATCCTGCAAACAAAAAAGGAGAACGAATTAGCCATCGTGTAGCAGCACTAAAACCTTTTAAAATTTACTGACCCACAGGAAAACATGTCGTACGGTTACATAAGATGGACAAATTATACAATGAATATACCTCTTTGATAAGCTGTTTAAACAGAAATGAGAAGTTATTCTAAAGTTTCGTAATATTAGTACAAGAGGGGGGAACCAAGGCATAGATTTTGCAGATTTTTCTTTCTCAAAAACCTCTCAAAAGCCAAAAGTTTTTCAGAAGCCTTAAACAACTAGAATTGTAGTTTTTTCTACAAACATGAGTTGTCTTTTTTTCTGTATTAGTCTCAGTAAAGCGAAAACAATTTGAACGAGGCTTTTAAAGTTAAATGATTAAGAATATTGCTGAGTAGTAAAAAAAAGTGTTAAATCAAGTCCGCTGAATGCGCCGAAACCACGTCCCACTTAACTGTCAACAGTCAATCAAATACCACTGCTAAAAATTGATGCTAGTTCACCCAGCATTTTTTCATGCCTACGCATAACGTTTTTGTATCTGATGCAAAAATACATCTGATTAAAGCCTCTGGCGGCAGAAATATGGCCCATCAATGTTTTCCTACGGTATGACAAAGTAGCCACACAAGCGCCAAGCCCCTGTCTGCACTTTAGCTGTCTGCGTGTCGCAATGGTGCCAGATAACCGCTGATGTGAACAGAACTGCTGAAGTTCTCATGTAGTGGGTCAAGAGCAACTCTGGCCAGAGCCCTGGTTTAGCCTCATCCCAAAAATCAGAAAAACTGAAATGGTCTAAAACAGTTAATTATATTTCGGCAATTGAGTACTACAGAGTTGACAATCTTTGTTTACGGTAAATATTTTCAAACGTGTAATGTATTTAGAAACATATTTCTAAATTCAATGTACAGAGTCTTTAAATGTAAATATTTATTTTTATTGTCCGACTTGAAATAGCATTATGACATCTTCAAACTATATATACCAAGGCATAAAAAAAATCCACCTCGTATATTTTAGGTTTGTGTTGCCGAACAAAATGTTTCCTTGACAAGTGAAAAAGGAAAAGGAGACTAGCTCATCTTTGACCTGAGTATTGTCTCATGGTGGCATTGCCTCTGTACACACGAGCTATTTTAAGACTTTCTCGTCAGAAAGATGACAACTCCTCTCAAAACGTTTGCTGGGTCCTGTGAGTTCGGTCTCAGTGCACCAAAGCCTACAGATGAAATGACAGCGGGCACAACGTACTCTCTAACCACTCATGAATATCCATCCATCCATCCATCCATCCATCCATCCATCCATCCATCCATCCATCCATCCATCCATCCATCCATCCATCCATCCATCCATCCATCCATCCATCCATCCATCCATCCATCCATCCATCCATCCATCCATCCATCCATCCATCCATCCATCCATCCATCCATCCATCCATCCATCCATCCATCCATCCATTTTCGAAATAAATAATACAAAACATCCATCCAGTCATGATCATGAATTTATATCTGCTTTTATCAGCCCTTTTTACCGAAGAAATCTTTTACAGGGAGGCTGAAATGTATGTGTGACCCCTCCCATCCCCTCATGAATGCACATGGTACATTTCTGAGTAAAGTCATGCTTATTCATCTGATCCAAAGAAGAACAGGATGTTTCCAAGCCTGCACGAGTGAGAGAAAAGAGGTACATGTGCGGGGACAGAGAGAAAGGCGGGGGTGAGTGGTAGAGAGGGCGGGCTTTTCTCTTCAGCCTCCAGCAGCACAAAGGACAATCTAACACTTCCTGTGGGGTTGTTGCCAAGACTGCCAACTTGGCACTTGGCCTAATTTGAAACTTCACTATCACTTTTTGGTAACGCCACTGGATGACTCTCTCTCTGTCTGGATCTCTCAAGAGTTAGGTGGTTTTCCTACACCAGTTGACATACAGTACAGATGACAAACTTGTCACAACAATTCCCATGAAGTCAAATGTGCAAAAAACGTTTCAAAAGCTCTCGTTTTCATGCCACACTGGAGTTGGCAAAGGCCCGTTGAGAAGAAACACCAAGGGCCTGATTTGCTCGAGGTTTGTTTGCACAAAGTTGGGCGAAACATGCAAAATACCATCAATTAATCCAGCACATACAGTGTCATCTATCCTAAGACCACTTCTGGTCGTTGATCTTTAAATTCCACATCTTAAATGAGCATTACTGGGGTTACTGTGAAAAGGAAGAGGTGGAGAAAATTAAGAGGCGATGAAGACAACCAGTCTTTTTCGCTTATTTCAACTTTTTTGAAATGCCAGTTACTAAAATTACTAGACATTTATTTAGGAAACAATCTGAAACATTTCTTTGCTGACTTTCAGCGCACCTTGGAGATTGATGTTGGCATATATTTTTGTGCAATGGGCTTTTTGTAATAAGTTGAGGTATGTTATATCAATTCTGTAAAAGACTAATTCTTAGTGTGGGAGGAAGCACGTTTGTAATTTTGGTTTTCTTAGGTCTACGGGAGCAACACTTACAGTCATCAGTCCTCCAACAAGGTCATTGGTATGGGGGTCTTCGTCCTTTGTGCCCAGCTGTGGTGAGTAGAGCTCCGTGGTCCTTAGGATCTCAAGTACCCGATCCAAGGCCTCCGCCACGGGCATGGGGCTGCTCTCCTGTGCTGCATTGATGATGTTTATGACCTGGAGGATGAAATGAACTGAAATGGCATTAATCTGTTTCAGTCAAAAAATTATGATGCATCTTGTATAAAAAAGTATTGTAACATTTAAAAAACAAAAACAAACATTGACGAGACAATTTAAAGACAAATTGGTGTTTTAAGTATGGTTGAGCTAGAAGCTATATACATACTGAAGCATTTATGTTGACATGTGCCTTTGAGGGGAGTGGCTTAGTGAGTGACATCAAGAACTCTCCAGCTAAGGTTACCATGGTGCGAGTTCAGAGTCAGCATCTTTTCCATGCTGCTTGTGAGTGTTTTCATTTTGTATTTGTGGACTTGACTGTACCTGCTCAAGAAATGAAGTGCATGGGTGACTGTCACTCTCTTTTTTTTCTTGATGTTGCTGACAAAAGCTGGATGTGTGAAATAGCAAAAGTGTTTTATCAGGAAATGGATCATCCTGGCCTCATGGATGACTACTATGATAAGGCGGCCTGTGTACCCACGCACACGCACAACAGTAGGCTAATATCTAAGTGTGCTTTATTCTGGAAAGGATGACGCCCACAGGGACTGCCTCCACATTCAAACGATACAGCAGAGAAGCTGTAGTATGTCCCCATGAGCCCATCCCTAGTGACTTTCTCTCTTCCTTCCATCCTTTGGACCACATCCAGAACAGCAACAGCAGGTCAGCATGGTGCGGCATGCTTTCTTGTGCAGGAAATTTGGCATTTTATCACCATCATGCTTTTGGCCTCTAGAAAATTGGATCTATTTCTGGTGGCTGTACAAAAAGGACTCGTGGCAGTGGTGTTTTTTTTTTTTTTTATAATCACAGTGTTGTCATGAGTTTTGAAGCGCACACTGGAGTAGAATATGAATATGGCCGTGTCTGAGGCACCACCTTAGTGATGGGAGCCTCTATCGTCATGGAGTGGATCCGGGCCATTGAGGAGTGCCTTCTCTGTGAGCTCCCTGCAAAAAATAATAAATAAATAAATAAATAAACAAGTCATCATATTTTTTATTTTTATGATTCGCCCCCCTCCACCTTCACTTTCTAATGAGTGTTTTTGTCTGCGCCAAATCAACACTTGATCCAAACAGACAACTGGGGAGGTTTCATAAGTGTGTTAGTTTCCAACCATCACTCTCACCGTCACTCCCCCGAGACGTTGTGGATCTCACATCCAGAGAGCCTTTCCTCCGATCTTTGTGCTTACTGGATTGGATGTCTAGGGAGGTGACAACAATGTTTTAGGTAAACATGCGTAATCCAATGTTATACATTGTTATTTGTTTGTTTTTGTGCTTTGGAGGGCAGGGATAGGTCACCACACTTGTATGCTCCAAAACAATACAAAAATGCATGTTATATTCATATTAGTTTTAGCAGTATTGGTATAAACCTAATAGAGTAAAAACATGAGTTCATAACATTTTACACCTTTCATTTTGTTCTATGATGCAGTGTACAGTACAAAACAGCGGACCTAATGTGGGCAGTGTGTGTGTGTGTGTGTGTGTGTGTGTGTGTGTGTGTGTGTGTGTGTGTGTGTGTGTGTGGTTGGCATATGAATACAGTGTGAAAGAGGCATGAACTCTTCTAAGCTGTTATCTTATAGGCGTGATATCATGTGATACATCCACTGATTGTGAGTAGCATACAACATAAAAGGAAATGATAAGTCATTGTCATTGTGTGGGCCCGGCTGTATTCAATGCAAAAACAAAGTTTTTCTTTCTGACATGGAATCCCTAACAATGCAAGTCAATGTTGTGTTTCCTGCTGACATACAAAATTCTGATGATGTTGTCATGGAAAGAACATCCCGCAATAGTTGCTGATAATTGCCCCCCAGGAGAGAGCACTCAAATCTGCACGACTCCATAGACTTTTGAATTGTTTCGTCACAAGACTGTCATATGACGGCAATTTGACAAGCAAGCAAAGAGAGGTCAACAGAGATATCTTCAGTTTCATTCATGCGTCAGACAAAGTCAGGAGAATATTACCTGTTTGCGACTCTGCTTGCACTCGTTCATTTGCCTTATCCGACTGTATAGACACATGGAAAAGCAAATGGGTGCATCAGGTACTTTTATTCACAAACGACTCAGCAAAACTGCAGTCTCACCTTATTATTATCATTTAAAGGCCTGTTGATCGACACGTAGTGTCTTATTTTTCTGCAAATTGCAAAAGGTTGTTGTTAGTACATAAGATATACAAAGGAACAAAATTGATACGCAATGTTCCCCAGTTTAGCGCCGTTCATTGTTGGCGCCCCTGCCCCATTGTGAATTTTTAACCCATGTTCATTCAATAAGGTTTTAAAAGGAGAAGACTATCCTTACAGGATACTACATTTGAAAGTGGACCAACTTTTGTTTATATGGCTGTTGTTGTGCCCATTCTTGCCTGGTTGCTTAACCAGTCTACCCTGATATTCTCTATTCCGTTTGCCCATCTTAACTCGATCAACTAAGACAGATTTGCGCTGAATAAATAGATTTTACTTGACAATGAAGTTTCCTATTACGTTAGCATTAGGATGGTAGATTTTCCTCAGGTTAAATTATATGGTTTGGTTGAATTTTTGGTGTTTAGATATACAGTATTCAATGCGTAATTATCTTTTGTATTATGTTTATTTTACAGTAAACTTCAACTAGGAATGACAAATTAACAGTTTGAACCTTAATTTTCCTCTTATTTGGAGAACTGAGTCAAAGCTAGCACTAAGGAAGTGTTTTAAAAAGTCTAAGTGTGTTTTTATATCATTTGATCAATATCCAGGGGTGCAAATGCAATTTTGCATATGGCAACATTAAAAATGTATTTGCCAACTTCCTAGGCGATATGACACTGTGTCTTGTCTTTTGTTCTGAAGTTAACCCTGACTGATAACTTGACTTTGTCTTTTTGACTGTGGGCACTGATGCTTGCAATGCTAATGCGCATGAAGGCAATCAAATCTAGTATGCATGATAATTTTCAGTGCGGACGTGCACTTGTGCACAGTATAACGCATTTTTTCTATGGCGGATGGGTCTGATACGTCCCCCCCAAGATAAACGAGGGTTCACTGCAAAGTCAATGATTAAGTGCAATTCATTCAGCATGCTGTCACTCACCCTCCCTGTCCAATCACAGGTGTGATCTTCACATTTTGCTGGATGCTGTCTCCATTCTTCTTTTTGGCATAATAAACTCCTTGCCACTCCTAGAAAACATCAACATACAAGCATGCAAACAATCAGAAATAAGAAGTGACTTCAGAGATAGAAAAAATACAATTGCAGTCCAAGTTAGATCCTGGGAATCAATTCTTTCCTCAAGGTGGGCAATGGCTATCAGACTGTGACACGATTGAGGTTAAATGTTGGCTCAAGGTATTTCAGAGAGAATCAAGTTACTTTTGAAAGGTAGCAGCGGCACTCCTGCACTCCAGAGGGACTGTTTCATGTCCACCCTTCTCTTCCCTTCCCTCTCCACCTACAGACTGCTGTGGCTTGAAAAGAGCCTTCCTGCTGTTAGCAGCTCTGACACTGACCTTTGCTCTCTGTGTTGTAAGATTACAGCACAGGCTTCAGCTGCCGGTCATAGCTACATGAAAGACAGCAACTGTGTGACCACTAGTGCAGAATGACTGCACACACTGATGGAGATATTTCTCCAAATATAAAAACAATCACAATACATTTCAGAATTGGTGGACTTTTTCTGTCCCACTCATGTAATGTCAAATGATGCATAAAATACAGAAACATGCACCAGTTGTGTAAATTATGCCCGTCTTGAGAAAACTAATAGTAGATATTGTCAAATGGGCTTGAAAAATTTATTCAAAATAACATACACTACATAAGCAATCCCCTAAAATGTCATTTTTTCCCCTCTTGTCCCTTCGTTTTGATTACCAATGTCCAAATCAAGTAACTTCAGAGCAAAAAGTCCGACATTAGCAACGATTTGTAATCCTGCAACTAGATTTACCATAAAGCTAAAATCAACTTAGTATTTCAGTAAGATTTGACTATTTATCGTAGATGATTTATTTTGCATTATCTTTTTAAATAAAAATCTGTGCATACGTTTTTTTTCTTGACGCAACACAGTCAATCTTTCAAACATTTTTCACAAATACAAACAGCATCTTTAAGTACACTTGGCAAAGTATGGATGATTAGATGCTTATTACCTTCCCTTTCCGGATGCAGGAGTTTATTGTTTCAAGGAGATCAGGCTTATTCTTCTCACTTTTAGGCACTTCTATTATTTCCTTCCCTATGAGCTCACCTTGTTGGTAGCCCATAATGGACTCATAGGCAGGATTCACATACTGTGAAGGAAAGTTCAGAGTGAGACTTCATATTGGAAGAATTTGGTAACGAGTATTTTCAAAATGAATTCTCTTGGTATTGACACATTTTTAAAATGCTGTATTTGATAGTGCAGAGATATTAAACGTACATCGAGTGTGTGAATTGTGGGGGCTTCAATGACCGTGATAGAAAAACTACATCACAACAAAGTTAATGAAAATGCACCTGAATGACTTGATCTTCAGAAGTGATCTCAATGGCCTCTTGGCTTTGTTCTAGAGCTGTGAAAATAGCATTTCCAGCCCTTGTACAGGTGGCAAGAGAAAGTTGTTGTTAATTGTTACCATTTGACCAAAATGATCTGTTAGCATCACAAGTGGGAAATATCCAACTTTAGGTTCGGCTATAGGCACCCTTGTTGCTGATTAATCTCATTTACGTACTTATCTTACCAGGACATTTTTGTACAATTCCGCCTTTCCTGTTTTGGGGGTATTTTGTTTAAGAACAACAAGTTAATCGAAAAGTACTGATGCACATTAAAACATTTAGAGTTCAAATTAAAGTCATCAGTTTATTGTGAATTGTAAATGTATCCAGAAATTTGGCCCAAAAACAGAATAGACTTTTTAGCATAACAATATATTCTTACTCCCCTCCCTCAGCAACATGTAGTTTTGTGTCAAAAGACGAACATAAAGTTGCTCAACTCACCTCAGTTTGAACTGTGCAAGCACCTCTCCATGCTCCAGCTGCAACAGCTCATTATAGCAGGCCATCATATTGGCATTCTCCACATATCTCTGAGGGTCAGAGATTAACAGCACAAAATACCAGTCAAGGGCAACTAAAGCTCAATTTTTAAACAGGAGTCATAGTTTTGTCATTGAATATATAATTGTGAAGTTCATACCACAAAGCCATGCTATTGGTATCTTTATGCTATTGTGTGTGCATCTCCAGAGCAAACAAAGATTTACTATCTAGATCTCGGCCTTATATTGTGTTGATAGAAGAGGTATGAAAATATTCATTAGAGTAATACAAATATACTGTAGGTAAAGGACAGGGCTACACAACGTATCCCAAAAATATCTGCAATGTGACAGTGGCCCTTTCAATATGCATATCGCAATGACCTGCAAAAACTTTCTTGTGGAATTGCATACTTTTATCTGAAGCATACGCAAACTTAAATGTGCATCGCCATCAAATACTTGAACATTATAAGGGGTAATTACAAACAGTTAGCTAAGTATACATTGAGCTTGCTTCATTTTCCACATGAAAAAATATATTTTTTTCATCAGATAAATCAAATGTTATTTTTGAAGGCATATGTCAAATATTGTAATAATAGTGACATGGCTATATTTAACAACCTTATTGCATATCAAATGGCTTTACTATATCGCGCAGCCCGATTAGAGGACATAGACAAACACACAACACCTCTCACCCTATTAAAGCCAGCGTTGATCAGCGGCATCACAGAGGCTTCCTCCCTGTCTGGCCTTAAAAAGAGAACACAGACGCACGTGAGTTTCAGCCTGGCAAATGTGTTTGTTTCTTAACAGTTACAGAGCCAAGCCACAGTTTTTTACAAGAAAAATCTCTTGGCACACGACCAAACAAAAATGGCACCGACAGTAGTGTATAGAACTAAAGTGGGAATAGCAAAAAATTGACTTATTCTTTGATTGTCTGTTACTCGTATTTTTTTTTTTTATGCCATTAAATTATTGTAAAGTGAAAAAGTACATTTGACACGGACATGAGCGTTGTTGACAACCTTGCCAAATGAGAATGATTAAGAAAAAAAATAAATGAGGCTTCATTCCATGAAAAAGAAAGCCATTTTCAATCTAAAAGTGTGTTCGCTGAATACATTAAAAGCTCGTGCTCAGCTGTCAACTACTGGCACCTGGAAAAAGGTAAACCGTACCTTGCTATGCATGCACGGATGCCTGATAATGAGGCGCTCTATATAGCCTGCGGACTAGGCGCATCACCTGGTGGCCTGTTTGAAGTGATATGTTAGCACATACGACATATTGGATGTTGACATATTAGCCATATAGTTGGGAAATGAAATTTGCGAAATTGAGTTCGAATGACAAGACAATCTAAAGCAATCATTCAGTATCAATCCAATGAGTTCTGGCTGCAAAGGAGCAAGTGAACGAGGCATTGCTTCACTTTGCCACATCCAATACGGCTGCAGCGTTAACATACTCAACGTGATGTCTAGACATGTACTGTAAATGGTGCCTATGGTAATACGTACTTGCCAGCTTTGGCACAGTCTGTAAGTACAGTCTGTAGGGTATTGATAATAATTGCCCCCCTTTAAAGCTAAAGTCTGGGAGCGGGTCTGCGGGACTGAACTGTTATATTTAGTGAAAACGTGGCTTTTGAGCAGGGGTCGCTGAGTTGTACTTACCTCTTCACAACGGCGACTATCACAGTGTTTTCTGAAGAGCTGACCGCTCTCATTGACCTAAATGTAAACACAGAGAGCCCTTTAGCTAGCTGGCCAACTGTCGGAAAAGCCTGTGGCATCCAATCAATGTATTTTTCAGTTTTTCACGCTCCGATTCTCCCAGGCAGCTCCAATGATGGAGCGCTGCAAGCTGGCCAAGTCCTCTGAAAGAATGCTGTGTACAGGGCCACTCATCCGCCTGTGGTTTACCCCAGCCAGTGGTCATAAAGGCCCTTTAGTTCTCGCGTCTGAGCCCGAGCGTGTACACTGAACATATGGAGCGGTCAAAATGAATGGAGTTAACATATACGCCGGGCAGGGCAAATGAATGTTTGTAAATGTGCTTTTGGTTTGGGCTGATGCTAAAGATAGAAAAGTGGTATGGGCAGACACGGTTCATTTCTCATTCATTTTACACCAACAGTTAACATGAGTTACACAATTTTTTTTTAAAAAAGCCCACACTGGGTCAGTTTCGACCATCCTATAATGGCCATTTTATGATCAGGAACTAGAAATTAGAAGAAATTAGAAAATTGCATTTCATCACAGGCAATTTTATGTATTAGAATATTGTTTTGGGTGGAAATTTAATGTATATAAAAAAGTGCTAGGGGTAGCAGTGCTTGGTATCCGTATCAGTGACTACTCAAGAACCAAGTACTACTTGCACTATAGAACAGTACTTTTTTTTTTTTTTTAAAGAGATAGTTTTGAGTTTTGGGATAGGTTCACAACATTTCTGTTCATTTTAATGGGGAAAAAAGTATTAGATATAATATCACTAAAATAAATGAAATAATGCTATCATGTGTCAAGTTAATACAGTAAGTACTTGGTAAACTGACTAACTATGGCATCAATGTAAAGAGAAGTAAAACAAGATGGACGATATGACAAGTGTCCTACCGGCATAGTGCTTCAGCATCAAAGTGTCTGGAATGTCTGTGGTCAATGATGACGAGGTCGTGAAGCTTCTCGGCGAAGCATTCGAGGGCCGACTCAGGCGTTCGCGCCATGCTGCACCTGTAGTTGGCCTTCTCACAAGCCCAGCAGAAGCCATTACTCTGACTGTCCTCTTTGGCAAAAACTAAAAGTACCTGCAAGACAAGAGATGGATGACTCAGCACATCTAGCCTTATGAGTCATTTGGTGACTTATTTCTCTGACCTTATGTAATGTCACTGCGCTATACATTTAGCCAATAATCAACTATGAATTTATCCATTTTCTATCCATCTTTTTCTTATGAGAGTCACAGGTGTGATGGTGCTTATCTTGACTGACTTGGGGTAAGAAGCTGGAATGGTCGCCAATCACATGGCACATAGATGACCAATAACAACCATCAATCAGGCGTGTCACAGGTTTGATTACCTATTGCCTTGATCTATGACAAAATTAGTTAAAGTGAGTCAAAAGTCCTTCTTACATGGCATCAAACCCGTCACTGAGAGAGTTCCGTAGACCCTCTTAGTTGCGTAAATACTGGACTAGCAATCTGGGCCCGCCTCCAAGAGCGGCGCAGCACTAAGAGTGGATTCATGAGTCACCCTCTCAAACAGACGTCACCCCCAACTCTTGGCGGGGAGCAGAGTCAATGCAGAGAAGGAAAAGTTTTGTTCCCTGATTTTATATCACGTTAAATCAAGTTTGGGTACAAAGCCCAGACTTTAGTGAGGAAAAAATGAGCCGCTTTTGTTTGTGCCAAGTTGGATGTTTTGACAAGTTTGATTCATTGAGACAATTGGTTCAGGTTTAAAGTAACAAAACAAGGCTTAAAGCCAAAAGGCAGGCCACTCCAAACCTGAGAGGAGTGTTACTAATGGAAACCATATTGAACATTTTCATTACATGTACCACAAAGCGTAAATGCATCTCCACTGACAGCTGTATGCAAGCAGATTTGGAACAGAATTCCAAATTGGGATGTTTGTAGAAACAGTCAACATTCCAGTTGCGGCAGGGCAACATATGCCGAGATAAGATCCATTTTTCCCTGATGTATTCTGGGATCGGACACATCATAAAGCTGTCACAAAATCTCACACACAAAGCATGCCTAACATCACAAAGCATTGTAGATAAAACACAAAGGGAAATGTCCAAGGCAGTAAAAGAAAGAGAGGGTAGACCATGAAAATGTTATAAAAAAAAAAAAAGGCCCAGGCCAAATTGTGTGAGCTCCAAGAGGAGAAGGAGCAGAGATCAGATGGGACTGACAAAAACAGGAAGAGGTTATCTCTCACTCGCTTTCCTACTGGAGCGCATCAGACAGTCAAAGCTACTCTGTGCACTCCCATTTGAAATTGCAGGATGTGTAATTCATTACTTTCCGTCTCGTTACATTGGTTTGATAGCGTAGAATCTGCTTCACTTTTATTTCCATCGCATTGATTTTTGACGTTAATCTCCATGGTCCTGGTGCAACGTGGCATTAAATCATAGAGCAGGAACGTTTTCATACAAGATGCAAACAAGTGCTGTGACTTTGTGTTAGATTTGGGGTTGAGCGTGACCAAGTTTCAGATATGTTACTGCTTGAGTGAAAAAAAAAAAGTCTAGGTTCAAAGCATAATGCAACTCGTTTCAGTCCAAACTGGGTGGAGCCTTGTACTCCCAATGTAACCAAATGGCCAATAAAAACGCTCCATAAAACACCTCAAGAAAAAAAAGCATGAATCCGAATGGAATTTATTTGGATCCACAGAGCGTCTCCATGTAAACATAGCTACAGTTTTTTGGCACCAAGGTGCCGAAACATGGCAGCAAAGCACCACTTCAGTCAAAATGAAATTCCTCAAATGACTTCAAGATAGTTCCTTGGCACCAAGATGCCACTATATGCCATAAAAAAGTTCTTCAATTCACCTCTTTGGCTGTAAGATGCCACAAGATGGTGGCAAAACACATCCTTTGTTTTGTTGAAGCTTTTTAACTGACATTAACATTGAGCCCCAACACCAGGATGCCAGATGTTTTCTTTCGGGACCAAATCAGATTAACGTCATTTCACGTCATTTCAATAGGGCAAGTAAATTGAGTTACGAGTTTGATTAAGCAACAAAGTACACACTCAAATAAAATAAAATAAAATACAAGTTTTCTTTTAGAAAATGGCACTTTTAAGCATTCAATCATGCATTGGAAATATATCTTAAAAATACTTTTAATTTATGCTGAATTGTTTAATTTTATTATTTTTAATGTGTGCCATTGAGTCCTCTTGACTTATGGTTTGATGGAAATGTTTTAGTCCTATTTATTATGATTTTTTTTACCCTTTGTTGAAACTTTGCAGATTGAGCATTAAAAAGCCTACCAATAAATATAGTCTGTCTCGTATTTAAAATGAAATTGTTGAATGCCTGTGCGGTTGTACATTGTGGAATTCAACCACCCCACACACACAGAAAACATTGGTGCCTAAAATTGAACTGATTCTTCCATAGCATGCATTGTTCATTATAGTATGCTCTTGGTCAGAAATGTTTGGTCTTGTTGCCTAGACAACCCAAGTTGCATCGCACACAAAACATCTATTACTAACTGTCTCCCTGACACTTTCTTTAAACCTAAGCACAGTTGTAACTACAAAAAAAGGAAAATGTACGTTCCGATACCAATCATCCGTTTCACTTGTCCTCATTAGGTAAGTTCAAGTAAGCTCAAGCCTATCCCAGCTGAACTATTCACGCACACATTGACCGCTATGGTCCATTTAGATCAATTTAGCATCAATAAACCAAAGAAACATGTTATACACGGTATAAGAAAAATGTCTCTAAATGTTGACAGTGTTGCCAAGTTATGCTTTCAAATGTTAGAAGCTTCTAAATGTTAGGAACATTTGTTTAATGAGGGCACTCATTGTTTGAAAATGGAGAATAATATCTAGATAATAAATTCAATCACATACTCTTAAGTGTCATTCAGAAATTGTGTATGTTTTGCAATACCTGAAGTGGGTCTTTAAATAACTTCATTGGTCCAAATTGCACCTCTGTTAATGCGGTCTGAAAGAAAAAGAAATACAGGGTCATTACACAGAAAACATTCACATCCTCTCATGACTAAAGTTGCCAGCAGATACCAACAAAGCACTAAATGAAGGTCTATAACACACTTCAACATAGTTTGTTGCCACATAATTTTCAGCTGAATGAAGCTGCTCAGTTTGATTACGGCACTACTTTTATCTCAATTAAGTTAATCAATTCACATTAACTCCTTGTCAGCAAGGTGCCACAATATGGCAGCAAAGCACAATTTTTCTATTAATGAAGTTTCATAACTCAACATAGTTTATTGGAACCAAGGTTCCAGAACATATAAGCTTGGAATTTCTCTCTTTGAAGCGCTTCAAATCACTTTAACATAGTTGCTTGGCACTAAGATGTCACAAGATGCTAGCAAAGTACAACTTTTGTCTACTAGCTCAGACTCATTGGAACACAGTTCGATGCTACCAAGACGCTGCACAACGCCAGCAGAGCACGACTTTACTCTTTAATACGTGAATGTGTGAATGGTGTGCGGATGAACTGCACTTCATTACGTATTTATTGTAGCTTTAAATATAGCAACATTATCTGGTAAGCCAAAAATGTAAAAAATGAATGCAATTACAGTATAAAAAAAGTGTAAATAAAATTTCAACTGTGGGAAAGAACCTCAACTACATGTAAGTTGCAACATCAAATGAAACTTTCACATTTATAAGATTTCCTTCAATGCACATAACCCTATTAGAACACAATCTTTGTCTGCAACAAATTTCACTTCCTTTCTTCTAAATGGAACCCAGCTCAGGGGTTAGTAACCATAGCAACCAAGCCCCTTGTGAACAGCCATCCCACTAGAATTCCTCTTCTCCGTAAACAGTCTCCACATGTGGAGCAGAATAGAGGGAGGAATTTCAGAGCATGCCGGGCGCCCGTAAATCATTTCTTGTTGAACTGTAAGCCTTTTGCCGACTCAGTGACACAACAAGGGGGGAACAAAGCTGATTAGGCCTCGGTGTAGCACCACTGACGTCATTCTGACACTGGGCTGCTTGTTGCCGTCCGAGTAGTCGCAGCAGTATGACGCTGTGTGATTAAAGTGATGTCCTCACAAACATGAGGGCAGTGGCCACATGATCAATTCATGAACAGGAACACCGTGTGTGTGCATGTCGGTTTCTACTGTACGCCGATATGTTTTCTTGTTTGTTTTTTTAATTGATGCACCGTGGTCATAAACAAAATGTTCTCCTTTGGTTTGCATTGTAAATGTTGCCCATTCAAAAGTGTTGGTGTCGATTAGCATTCACAGCACGCTGCTTGGGACTGAAACAATGGAGGTAGTGACAGCAATTATGATAATGTAACACTTTGTGGCCATTACATGTGACTACATCAAGGACAAACAGCATGAACATTTAATGAACAGAAAATGACAACTCAAAAATAATGATGTGGGTCAACACACAAATTTGACTACAGTGTGAGAGAATTAACAACTAACAACAATAATGCTTTTTATCATTTATTTTATTATATATGATTATGACTATTAATAACTATTTTCAAAATAAGGTTACTTCAAGACATGCCAGTGTCGAATCCTTCCAATGTATTATTTTTATTATGCATGCACTTGGTTTGTCTTAGTGAGTTTGTTTATCAGTGACAAAAAAGAATGAGAAATTATTTTCGCAAAAGAAGTAATGCCACGATAACATTTTTTAAAATATATTGGTTTTATTTTTGATATCGTCTTTGTGGCGTGCGCTTTGTAGCAGCTTGCCTGATTTTGTGATATTACGCTGCTTTATTTTATTTAACGCATACAGTTTCAAATAGGAGGATAAGATTATAATGAATAACAATACAATAAAAAAACACCTCTGACACCCAATGTAAAGAGAGTATTATGATTGATGTATTTCTGAACATTAATGACACAAGATATAAGACAATAAAAATTGAAAGCATGTTACAGACAACATTTTGATTCACCAATCAAGTCTAAATTGTCCAATTCACCAACATTAAAAACTCCACTGTAGCTTGTTACCATTTTTTGCCAAAGGTACATCAACAAAGTATTTATTAACTTTAAATCTACAAAAGGTAATTTAACCCAACAAATACCGCTTAATATAACAATTACTTACCCACACATTTCAACAGTCCAAATCCCTTGTGCAGCCAAGACCACTTTATGCTGTTCATTGTGCTTATAGAGGTCAGAATAGAGGCTATACTTTCCCTGTTGTCACATTTGATTTTGATGACGTTGACCATGTGTGTCAGAACAAATAACTCAGCCATCAGCTTTATGAACTATGACTAAAGATTCCAGTCATTCATTTTTCCTGGAGATGTGAAACAGAACATTCTCTCCTGCACACGAGACCGCTGGGTAAATGTCCCTGATGGAAGATAAACTCTCTCTCAAAATCCTGCTTTTTTTTTTCCCCCTCTGATGTCGATTGTTAGGGGAATTAGCTGAGGTTAAGGCCTTGACGTAAGGAGTTTGGCCACAGGGCCTCGAGCTAGCTGAGGCCTAGAAGAGTGCAAGTGCTCTTTCTCCATCCAATGAGACTTCTCCCTCTAACACACACTGACATGACCATTACAAGTGCAGCTGCCGTATGCTCCCACAAATCCCCCCTGACACACACACACACTGCACACAAATGCAATGTACACAAATACTGTGTGTAGTGCAGCACTGTGCAATGAATCAGCCAAACATTTGCATCCCCTAAACGTCACACTGGCAGTCAAGCAAAGACAAACAAGGCGCAGGAAGTGAGCAAACGAGCATGTAGGGCAGCGGACAGGCAATCCAAACATGGCGAGCCCCGTGCCACGCTGTACGAGTCAGGAACCGCTGCTCGTGCACGACGCAGGAACAACGCGAGTGTAATTTGGCAATATCCCAAAGATGGCTAAAGTACTCACACTCAGTAGAAATACTTGTGTGGAAAAAAACAGTTAAAAGCAGTAGTACTGTGTATTTTAAGGAGGAAAAAGATAGCACAGTTAAATGCCCATTGTGCTGTTTTTTGTTATGTGCCCACCTTTGAGAAACACAGACAAATACAAATTTTTGAGACAGCTCAACTCCTGTCATCATTACGGCACTAATTTTGCATTTTCACAGAGGCTCATCACTTTGGAGCTATGTACTTTTGTCTTCTTCTTGTAAGGTCATCTGAGCTGCCAAGTTGCTCCAATCACCATCAAGATTTCCTCACGACCCACTACTTCTCACTGAATACACGGACTGTATTTACTTATCAGATTTTCCTCTGATCCTTATATCCTGCTTTCTTTGTATCCGGTCCTATGGATCTCCTCATGTTTCTCCTCTTTTCCATCCCTCTCCTCAACGCACTGGATCATACATTCTGGGAGCGCGGCTTTCCACTACAGTGAAAAACAGGAAATTGGATGACATTGTTTGGTGCGCCAACGTCAGCAGCGAGAGATAGAACGAGTGTAAACAGCTTCCTTCGACGTAGAGCTGCGATCAGGAAGCAGGGATCTTGGGATGCCCGCCCTGCTCGTGCGGTAGAATGCACGTGGCCGGTCTGTGTTATCGACCACCACAATATTCTACTACGCCACAACAAGTAGGAATGTGTCACACACAAGTAGCCTTCTGTAACCAATAAATAGCACCAAAGTACTCGCTTTGTAACCACAAGTTTTAGGCATTTATTCAATATCCTGGTATACTACTTGTACTAGGGCAAGTCTGATTCTATTAGTTAAGATCTTGCACTTCTTTAGTAGTTGTGGTGTGCAGAGAGGACATTAGGGATGTTAAGCTAGATATCAAGTATATCAACTAAAAGATGAAACAACTTTCCATAAAATTCTGGCTGACATCTCATTTGCTATCCATGCATTCATTAGCAGTATACCGTATTTTGCACTATAAGGCGCACCTAAAAAATTCAATTTTCTCAAAAGCCGACAGTGCGCCTTATAATTCGGTGCGCCTTATATATGGACCAATATTGAGTCACAACAGCAGGCGTGTCCAAATATATGGACAAAGTTTTAAAATGGGCCATTCATTGAAGGTGCGCCTTATAATCCGGTGCGCCTTACATATGGACAAAGTTTTAAAATGGGCCATTCATTGAAGGTGCGCCTTATAATCCGGTGCGCCTTATAGTGCGGAAAATACGGTACTTGCTTAAAGTTATCCTAAAAACCAGCATCACTTATTGGTCAGTTTTTTTATAAATGGTAAGCAATATAGTATAACCAGCAGCGACACCATAACATAATTGCCTAGGCCCAGCGCTAAAGAAGACCCCCGAGGGATAGTTCGCAATGGCTCATATCAATGACAAACCAACGGGCACTGTTTTAGACACTCCAACAACGTGTCAAGAATGATGAAAAGTGTGAATCCAATATGGATGAATCAATGTTCCTTATTAGGCGTAATTAAGGGGAACGGTCCTGGCCACAGGTGTGGGGCGTACACCATGTACCAGAAAGATAAGACTGTGCACTCATATCGTGCGCAGACAATACAAAAATCGAAATGGCACAGTGCGACATCAACCTTACCTTATGCTGAGCAACTCAGCTGCGCACAGGGCCCATGGTGTGTGTGTGTGTGTGTGTGTGTGTCAGTGTGTGTGTTAGCTCAAACAGAATTATTCACTTTTATTTGCAAGCTACTTGCATTTGCTCTGAAGGTATCCATGACAATGGCCAAGCAAACTCGCAATGGCTTCCAAACATCCCTAGTTAATCACATGTGCACAAATAACTCATTTAATTCTGTGCATTTGTTGCTCTTTGAATACAACTGGTGTGAGAACACTGCAAATTCTTACGCTGCTCACCACAGCATATTGATATATCGGCTAAAATTGCAGGATGACCATTAAGTTCTTGAGAAGTGAACTTAATTTGACCTCTAAACCTTTGAAAACTGTCCAACTGGTCCGCGTTGCAGTACTTGAGTATTTGATTTTCAGCACAAGGAAAATGATCAGTTAATGGATTATTTTTCATTTGAATTCATGGCATCGCATGGAAACAGAGATTGCATCTATGGAAACATGCTAGTGCTGCATTGAGCTGAATAATCCTACTCGGAAGAATTAGTAAATTAATCCATAGTGGCGGTGCGTAAATGTAGCTTAACTTTTCACATCTGACGTCATGTTGCTCTTTTTTTAAACCACCAGCTAGTTAGAAATTTATCATGCTTTGGGGCTTTTTTGTTTTTCTTAGTCAAGGTTGTGGGCAATATAAACATGCGATTCTGAATACAGCAGCCATGTCCCAGTTATAAGAGGGTGTGCACGCTTGTGCAACCACATCATCTGAATTGTTTATTTTTACTTCCTCTCTTGAAATTGTTAGTTTTATTTTTCCAACTGAGTAAATCTTATATGGCAGATTAATAGTGGGAAGAGTTTTTAAATTGTTGATACAAGTCTCTCTCTCTTTTTTTTTTTTTTTTTTTAATATCATGAAAACCTGGCATTTGAATCGGGGTGTGTAGACTTTTTATATCCACTGTATACACTATCATGAGAGGTTTGGGGTCACTTAAGTATTATTATTTTTTTTTTAATAATTTTTTTTAAATGTTATTCAATAAAGATAACATTGGATTAGTCAGAAATACAGTTCCTCGACGTTGTTAATGTGTTAAAAGAAAAAGTCCTCAAACCCAAACTTTTTTACGGAGTGTCATAACAGAAAATGTGAAATTAGGTGAATAGATGACCCCAACATTTTTAACTGTTGTGTATGTTTTTAAGTACTACCGGTTTTCACTGACATTTCCTTCTGAGCAGTCACGCTACAGAGTGCAGACATGTTTACATACACATCGGGTGTCTTTTGGGCAGAGGCGACTGTGACCTTTATTCTGTGTTTGGTGACATCGCTCTACCCTCAGCAGATAGCAGCCCAATTCAAGCATACATGAATATAAACACACTCACACAGAAGAATGAACTTGACTTGGAATTCACTCCTGAATGACGTTGAATGACGTCTGAGGCTCTAAAATACAAGCTTGCAGAAAACTAGCGAGCTATTCCATTTGTCAATCGCTTTACACCACACAACAGATTCCTTGGCTTGGCTTGCAAAGGGTTGGGAAGGTTCAGGGGAAATTTTTGAATTAGAAATTTCTTGTAGTTGTAGTTTGTGGTGGTGTAGACATTTTCTCATATAATATAGCTCAAACTAACTAAGCAAATGCATTGCTCTAAACTGGAGTCTCTCACACACACACACACAAACACAATAAGTTTACAACTCTGAAAATCCCCGCAATTCAAATTAGCACCTTCCTTCGGTCATCCTGAGAACAAGAGCGTACCCACAGTGTTTGTGGTGTAATCTAAGCAGTGTGACCACCTCTTGTACTGTATACATTGTATGTGACATTAAAGTCCTCCCTGGGCTTGTGACACTGCCTATAAGCTAGCCTGCATATCCCGTGCCCATAGTGGCGCCAGCGTGTATGTAAGCGGATGACGCCTGGCATAGTGGCCGAGTGATGGGGGAGGAGGTGACTGGGGTGCGGGGTCCTGAGAGCCTGGACACACTAGTCTACAGGCACATGAGAAGAGCCACAGACATGGAACACGCAACACAAAATATGCCTGCTTTCTGCATTTGAGTACAAGTGAGGAGGGATTTTGGGGTGCTTTGAAAAAAACAATCAAGCATTTACAGACGGAAATGCAATGTGTTTCTACGAACCCTTCCCTCCAACTGTGTTCTACGGGTACTGGTCTTGGGGGCAAAATTCAGCATTGCAATAATTGTTGCCATGCTGGCTGGACAATCTAATTGAATCGGGTTTTGTGAAGATTTGAAAAGCAGGCAATGCCATAAACCGCTCTTTCGTTCTTACATTGTTCAGATCTGTGTTTTTCCATGAAAAATTACTCAGATGCCCATGTAATATAATTCATATAATTTGGAAAGCCCCATATGTTTTCCAGAAGATTTCATTTGTTGAACAAGACCCACCACAAAATACATATAACTAATAAAAGTCCTTTGAATGTGAAAATAAGCATGTCTCCCGAATTTGACACACCGTAGTAAAGACTGGCACTACTAAATTCTATACACACTAGCAACGTGACATACTAATGAAATAGCCACTTCAATCCAAGTACGACGCTACAAGAATTTTGAAAAATCAGATGATTGTTTGCAGAGAAATTTACTTTTCTGGGAAGGATTATTTTGTTTGTAGTGTCCCAAAAAATCCCTTCAAGTTGAAGTAAAACAGTTTAACTTGATTATTACTTAACGTCCTTCTCTGATTGGCTGACGTTTGTAATTAAAAATTTCCACCAATAAGCTGAAATTCTGAAGAGTTCTCCAAATCAACACATCAAAATTACAGTGACCTTTGGAACCTACTTTGTTTTTCCCAGAAAACTTAAGTAGTACAAATGGAACTATGTTTGTGAGGTAGCAGATTAGAGGTCATATACTTAGTTATTAATTGTTTTTTTGTGAATTTACTATAAAGAATTTTAGAGCCTCGTGAGTTGCTCATTCCGTTTTTTTTTTTTAAATTTCACAAAGTTGGTAGCCTCATGGTGCTTTTTAAAGGACTGGGTCTTTAAAGCAAATGTGAGAATCTGCCACTAGATTCAATGCTGTTAGCTGAACGGGACACCGATGCACAGGAAGCAAAGCACTTTCTCCAATGTTCACCTTCGAGATATTTCTGTCCTTATCCAGATTACTGTGAAATCCCCATAAGACCTGCACAATCCTAAGCCACACCGGGCTCGGGAGCAGCCCCTTACTAAAACCTCCTCCAGATCGCCCCCCAGCATCACCAATGTCCAGTTTTATGGACAGCTTTGGATTCCATTTCTTTCTCTTGGAACCACACCGCATTTTGCTGGAACCAAAGCATGACCTTCGAGCGCTTCCTCTTAAAACACACTGAATTTATCAGCAATACATGCTAAATGTGTTCGTTTCCACATCTAGCTGCAGGAGAGCGTCAATGGATACGCGAAACGCAGACCATTCTCGCACGGGCGCCCGCACTCAACTCAACATTCTACTTCCTCGCATTCTAGGTAAGGTCAAAGGTCAATAAAGCAAAAGGACACGGTAAAGAAGCTTGACAAAGTCTAAGTGGGACGCTGGCCGACCCAGTGACACAAGAGTTTACTGTAATCTTACCAGGAAGCTTTCCATTGCAGCAGGCTCCTCCTCTTCCTGTCCAGCATGTCATCAAGACTGCTAGCTCAAAAAAAGAGAATTCTTCATGCACTAACAACTTTTATCATGTCGTCAGCGCCATATCGAACTGTCTTTATTACCTCGCCTGGCACTGCAGCCTGAGGAGAGGATTAGCATTAACAATACGCCTACTTTGGTCCCGCCAGCCACACTCTATGTGCAAATTTACATGACTCCACCTCTCCAACTTGCTCGCTTTTGACAATATCAGAGAAGAGCTCAGCAAGAAAAAGCATTATATAATCTCCGGGCTCCCCTCCTCTTGTTCACCTGCTAAAACAGGGGCACTGATGTCACCGTTGCATGAGGGATCAGTGAGTGACATGAGCCGTGGTGCCGGCTCGGATCTTGGCACACAAACACACTTGACATACTCACACCCAGGGATGCACACGCAGACACATACCGTCTTAGTCAAGTGAGGGTGAAAACTTCTGTCGGTTCGCATTGAGAGAAATTACAGCGCCGTTGTTTAAGCACTTAAAGTGTACCTCCTAAAAAAAAGATTTACAATGGGATAACTAACATTTAACAGCACATCATGTTCAGTCGACAGCAAGTGGCAACATTTATTTTCAGTGGTATTAAATGTACATGGAAATAAATGACATTAGCAAATTAATTATAGACAACTACTGCTGAAAATAGCTCAATAAGTGCACTATCCCTTTAAATGCAAATGTGTTGTTCTTAAAAATGAAATACAAGTAAACTATTCTCATCAAATTGACACTACTAGACTTAAAAAAGTTCATCCCCCATAATACATAACAATATGCACAGTTTGAGCATGTTATTCATCGATTCTCACGTACCACTTGTGGTACTCCGACCACACTTTGACAATCACTGTATTATAGGGTTGCAAAAAAAGAAACTAGGAACAATAAAGCGGAATCATACGCATTTATGAGAATAAAACGTGAATGAACTAGGAATTGACAAAATTACAGATAAGTTCCTAAAAGGCCATTTGAACAATGTTGGGGAAAATACATTCAAGAATAATCACGCAGTACCTTGGCCTATGTATAAATTTTTTTTTTTTTTTAATTCTTATTATTTTACATGCTATATGTTTTCAGAACATGCATAGTTTCCACTGAACATCATCTGCTCTCTCATGGCAGCCAATGATTGAGATGCGGTATCATATACACTATGTACGGTATGTCTGGTCGTGTGCAAATTGCAACTCAGTGCAAAGCCTGGATGTGACCATCATGTGATTCAGCAACTCTGACTGCACCACTCTGATTTGTGTCGACTCAAGGTCAAAGACAAATGTTTTGTATGATGTTAAAATCCCACTAAACTGCCACAATGATGGTATCTGCAGACAAACTTAACTAATATTTTCTTAGCCTAATATATATGTACACTCTACCGAAAATGACGCCGAGCTCCCAAAACTATAAATAGAATATAGACATTTTTTCAACCCTTTTGCAAAGCTTAGGGAACAATGACATCTATCCCAGTACTGTCTTGCCTGGGAGTTTCAAAGAGGAAATGAACAGCAGTCTCCTACACCAAAGTCCGGTGTTTGTGTGAGGCGTCCACATCCCCGACCCGGCCGGCTCCGCTCTCCTCCCAGTCCCCACACGGACACTCTCACTACTCAATGACATCATCCGAGAGCCGACTCTCCTATGGTCAGGATTACTACAACTGAAAGGTGACACCTGTTACTTCTTCTATGCTTCTGATTATGACATCCGACACGATCATTGCCTTAACATACAATTTCTTAATACGATTTTTTCCCTACACAAGTATGTGTACTTCTACACAAGTACAGTGCCTAAGAAGTTTTCCGACCTCTGATCATAACTGTGTCCGTTCAAACGTGCAAGGAGACACCCACTTAATGCAAGCCTGTGTAGTTGAATGTATGGGATGAGGCTATAACATAACAAAATGTGGAAAAAGTAAAACGCTTTGAGTACTTTTCGGATGCACTGTAAATCTAATGAATGACACTCTACTTCTTAATGCCTAAGTGAACAAAGGCTATAAAAAGAATTTAAGTCTTCGGGAGTTTTTCCATAGCGAATTTGCTTCAGATCAGCTGCCAATTTTCTTAATAAAGTGTCCATTGGATTCATGAATATAAAACTAAATCTAAATGTGTGGGACTTTGAAAATCTTGCCAAGGGAAGTGTCATCCAACATGAAGTGCTGTGCAGTCCAAAGCTTTCCTCAGCACTTTGGGGCTTACAGGAAGGAATTTAGTAGCTAATTCAAATTTTGCGTGTGTTTCGAACAGTGCAGTTCTGCCTTGAGGAATTAATTTGATCCTTGACCTCATCTTCTGCAATTACTATAAAGGGCATATTTTGTTTGTTGTCTGGGAAATATAGTATATAGAAGGAGAAGGCATCATGGTTTGGGATTGCTTTGCTACTTCATGGCCTGGGTGCATTTTGATCATAGACGTGAAGATAATCTCCCACATTTCCAAAGACATTTCAAAGGAGTACTTAAAGACTACCGGTCCACCAACTGAAAGTCAAACATAAACGAAAAGTGGATGACCCAAGAGACCGAACGAAGGAAATCAAGAGAAGAAATACACCTTCTGAAATGGACCACTCGGAGTCCTGACCTAAAACTGATTGAGATATTGAAGCAATTGGCAATTCAGACATCCAAAGAATATTGCTGACCCCAAAGAGTGTTGTGAAGAGGAAAATTCTGCCTGAACATTGTACAGCTCTGATCTGCAACTGCAAGCAATGTTTGGTTGACGTTACTGCTGCCAAAGGAGGCTTAACCAGTTATTAAAGCCAAATGTTCACATACTTTTTCCATCCCACGTTGTGACATTTACATGTCGTAAAGTAAAAACATCAAATGTATAAGTGTGTGTGTAGTGTTCCTTTAAGAGGTTTCTCATTGTTGAGACTTGGCTGCAAATCAGATCACATTTTATGACCAATTTATACAGCTATCTGGGGTTCACATACTTTTTCTTACAATAGACGCTATATTTTCATCTGATAATATAAAAGGTGATTGCACTTTTTCTGCTCGGAAGCCCCTATTTGCCTAATATGAAAACACTGCTGAAGGCGTGGAATTATGTAAATAACAAATATAAATATAAAAGCACTCCAGAAAGAAGCTTACGTAAACGTGTCGTTTGCTTAACCAGTGTGTTACACATGCTCCCTTCATGTGAAGACTGAAAACACACAATACCAACGAAGGCACTGACATGGTGTCACACGAATGATCACTCTCAGATGAACGAGCCCTTTGAAGCAACAGAGATGGCGTGTTCTGTACATGCTGTACTTTTCAAAGCCACTCAACAACCTTGAGCCATTTTATCTCAGCTCACATGACAGCACTGTACCATTTGCTTGGTCCATTCAAATAAAGCGAAAAAAGGGGATTTTGATGTAATACCAAGGGCTCAACAGCCGTAAATTGAAAAATGTGTTTCTACTACAAGGAAATCTAAATGGTTGTGATTGGCTGGTGATTGGTTGGTGTACCCCACCTCTCGCCCATTGTCAGCTGGATGAGAGCCAGATGGCAGCTTTAATGAAGATGTTTGACTGAGCAACCTTTGAAACAAGAGATACACAACATTTTGAAGCAAAATATATCAAATTAATATGGATTTTCTAAATGAATTTTTAGGAATTTAAGTATTGCATCATTCACAAACGCTCCGGATATACTCTATACCCTGCTCATATATATTTTTTTAATAAGGTTTACCCTCCCACATGCTATAAAAACATACATACATACTTAAACACCGTCTTTTTAGATTAGTTCACACCACGTACACAGTGCAGCAACACTTACATAGCATAGAATAAAAGAGAAAATAAATATTTCAAAAACTAAATATTCAACCAAACCATGTATTTTTGTCTCACAAAGCTCCACTGGATTAGAAATGACATCACATACATTGGTTTTGCTGCGTTTGTAAGATAAAATGGCACAATGTCATTCTCTTTAAACACATCAAAACACCAAAGGGAAGTCTTCATTGACTAGTCTGTTCACGTATTAATTATGGTTGAGTATCTTTGTTTAGATTTTCTTTGACTGGCATACGCAGTTTAATGGCTCCTCCTAGTGTGCTGCGTCATGGCTTGGTGCAATCTCTTAAACCAAATATCGAGGTTTGGGAGGTGCATCTCAGTAAAATAGAAATAAAATAGAGTCTGACAAGTTTTCAATTGGCCTTGATGCCTGGCTGCCATTTCACACACACACACCTTGTCTCGAATAAATACTGCAAGTATTCATGAAAGCCAATTCTCATAATGTACGTAAAAGTACAACAGTGAAATGGCACCAAGTTGGTCTTCTTTGAACAGAACCCAAGTACACAGCACATAGACCTTTATTTGTATAATTTTTCCTAATCTAGCCAAAGTATCACATGCTGAATTCATGACAAACGTATTCTCCTCGAGGGGGAGCAATGACTGTGGCTTTCTTTGTAAAGGCTATTTTAAAACAGCGGGAGGTTAGTTTCACCCCAGTTACACGTCATATGTGAATATTCTCAGAAGGAAGAGACCTTCTGTCTTTCTGGGAAAGGCTTCAAAATGAATAGTACAATTGTGCCTTGATATGAGAGTTTTATTTGTTCAGTCACTATGATCTGAACTGTCAATACTGACACCTCAAACCATCTTTACAATTGAAATGAATGGAAGCACCTTTAATCCGTTCCAGTCTTCCAGTCTTGTATCACCAGTCTGTGCTTGCAAATCAAAAGTATAAAAATTTTTTTAAAAAATCAGCTAAATGACAGCAAGTGACAGCTCATATTTCGAAGCCAGGTCACTCGCATCTTAAGGCACCACCGTATAGTTTATATATATCAAACTATATTGCAAACGTTTTCAGTGGCAAAATCATCAGCCAGTGGACGTCATGCACCATAACGAAAGCCAACTAATTTCCTCCGACTCATTCAGCTCATGTGTGACAGATGATAAATGACACGGCCACTAGCCAGCCTGTGGACAGGAAGGGAGGATGGGGTCAAACTCTAGTTGACCATAATGTTTAAAATAAAACACAATGAGCCGCTAAAGTCGTACCTCAAGTAATAGTTGGGCATGATGGAAATGGTTCAGTGGAGAGGCACAGATTTCACATTTCAGGCTGGATTTAGACTACGTGGTTCAAGTGACCCAATTTTCCATCCCATGTGGCTCACTTTGCATATGCGTCATGAGAGTGTAAGAGTGTGAGAGGAAGAAGGGGGTGATAAAAAGGAAAAAAAAAAAAAAAAATCAAGGGATGGCCTACCATCATCAAGGACATACAGGATATAGTACCATCCAAATGCACTGATTAATCGATATTGGCACTGAAATACAATGTGGCCTTAAGGCCTGCAGTGTAAAATCTGCCTAATATGTAATTACTGTACAGAAAGCTCAGCAAACTTGAGCATTGACCTGACTGATGGTATGAAAGCTTTTTCTGGCTCGGCCTGGAGTTGGGGGTGGGCATTACACGCACCAACTTGGACTCACTTTGAAGTGATGTTTTTTTTGTTTTTTTTTTAAACACTTAAACATATTAAGGCACTCTTTTAAAGAGTTTCTTAGCACTTGTTCTCTCTTCAAGTCAAAAAATTGGTAGACGTTCGAATAACTTCAGTGGAAAAAGAATACTCTCGTTTTCACAATTCTCCAAATAAGAGGCATGACGTGTGCTTGTCATTTCTAAGAAGTCCAGTCAAGTTACAGTCCAGGGGTGTCAAAAACATTTTTGTTGCAACCCACATCGTAGTTATGGTTTCCCTTGTGGGGCCATTAAGGACTATCTTTACACACAACAGAATCCAGCATAAAAAAGTTGAACAATTTTCCAATTTATTTTCAAACTGGGGTTTTTAAAAAAAAATGTTGCAATATCTCACTTTTATTAAAAGGGAAGACAATTTACAATTTTGGTATTTTAAAAAGAAACATTGAGTTGACATACGAGTTGCCTCTGCGGGCCACATAAAATGAAGTGGCGGGTCGGATCCGGCCCCCGGGCCTTGAGTTTGACACCTGTGCGTTACACTAATTATAATTTTTCAAACTGCTTCTTTAATTTAAACGGACGAGTAACACAAACAAATCATATAACATAAAAGATTAAATATTTATTTATACGTAGAACTGCTTCACCAAGCCATGTAATTTAATCAAACGAAAGTCGATTAGCTTAATGCTAATGTAATGGGAAAGGCCATAGACAACTTACAACTTTAAACTGCAAATTGGAAACACTACTTTCTGCTCTTCGGCCATCTTTTTTTTTTTTGCTCACGGTATCTGTACTTCTTTTGCCACCTCAGGAAAGAGGGCAACCCGATGGAAAAAGTCAAGGCCGGACAAATGGCAGCGTGTTTGGTCGAGGCTTGTGACCGTCTATTTGGCTCGAAGAAATGCCCACTATCACAGGACCTTGTACTTGAGCCTTATCATCCTCAGAGCAGCCCAGATGGCACCATACCCTTGACAAAGACTCACGTCACACTCCCAAAGCTCTATTGAATGTTTCTCACACTGCAGACGCCTGCACGCTGTCTCCCCATCGCCTGAGCTCCAAACACACAGCACGCATTTGTTTCACTGTGTTTTTGCAAGAGGCTCAACTTCACTGTGGCTACGAGCAGCTGTGTGTGGTTGGAGAGGATAATTATCATCCTTACAGGGATGAATGTGTGCGCAATCTTCACAACCACAATGACACAAGCCAGGGAACACATATGCACGATGGGATGAGAAAAAAACAACATTGAGAATGTTGCACTAAGACAACTGATTATTTTACAGTTTACAATATTTCCTGAATTGGGTTTTTATGGTCAGGAAGCCCCCATTTCCACAGGAGAAGTACTGTACTGTGCCAAAATCCTAGGCAACCAATACAACCGTGAGTTATTTTAGCATTGCCAAAATTACCTCCCTCATACCGTCACTTGAATACACCCAGACATCATGACCAAAAAAAAAAAAAAACAATACTCTGGATGCTTACGTATTTAGTGAAACCTATTCCTCCATCCACTAATGTTACAATGGTGCAGCAATGGCAAATTGGCTTACAGTGGTGGGAACTACAAATAATTGTAGTATATTGTGTATTTTTCAGGTATGTGCACTACTGTGGAGTGTTTCGTTCTTGGACAACATTTTATCTTTACTCCCTACATTTGAAAACAGATGGATGCACTTATCACTACTATTTATGATTCTGTCCTTTTTCAACACGTTCAATGTAAATGCTATATTGAATTAGTGACATTTAATGTCCAGGAATTAGTCAATTACATCAGTTTAATTGGTCTTATTAATTCTGTTGTTTCAAATTTGATGGGAAAAAATCCAATGGTTGGAGGTACAAGTGAAACTACTCTTTTCTGGAGATCTAAACTGCTGAGGCCAAACCGTTCAAAGGATAAATGATGTTGGCAAATTTGAACGTAGCAGAAGGGTTAAGGGTTAAAGAATCTAAAAAGAGGAGGAATACTGATTTTTGAAATGTGTCTAACTAAAAGATTAAAAAGGTTTTTCATTATTTTCCCCTACGGCAAAGAGTTGATCAATCAACTAATTGTTTCAGCTCTACTTACAACTGTCACCTACTGGGATTTGGAGCTGCTAAAAAAAGAGAAAACAAAAACAAAAAAGAACAAAAGAGAGAGCAAAATCTACTTGGGCATGAATATTTTGGGTTAGTGTTTAAAAGGGGCTTTAAAAGGGTGGCATGGACACAATTTCCAAAACAATCAATAGATATCCTTGATTTGCTCTCTGAGCGGTAGAAAAAAATAAATAAATCAAAGGCATCTGCAGCACATGACCTCCATCTGATGCTTAGCAATAATGTAACACAGAAAGTGCACTTTTCTCCACACGAAGCGTCAATTGAACTCTGCCAGTCGCTGCAATGAGCAGGCGAGGACGCTAAAGATGACAACTTATAGATTCAGGATTAACCATTTCCAGCTGAAGGAGATTTGTGTACCATTAGTCTAACTCAATCAGCGGACTAATTCAATCAAAGGCACAGTGGGCGTCCTGACGCGGGGGCATCTGTCACGCTGCCTTCTCGTTGGATTCTGCGCAGACATTTGGCCACAGAATTCAGGTTGACACGAGCCCTCAAAGAGGCGGCGGTCTGACAAACAAAATGTACATACAGAAATCATATGCGTGCACACGCGCTATCATCAAGCTCATTTAGTTCCTAAATTAGATGTACAGGAAGTGGGTCATTATAGACAAGGACATTTTCTATCCCCCAACCTCATGAAAATTGAAATAATCCTTGCACTTGTTGCGTAAATAATGGTTAAAAATTAAGTGGAGCTGTGGTAAAATAGTTTTTTAAATATTACATAAAATACCAAACAGATCTTGAGCACCTTAAATAGCTTTTTTCCCTTGGTGTCAATTTTACAGTTTTTAATCATCTTTTTTATAACTATCTTCAAGTCTCATTTTTGAATTGTTAAAAGATTGTTTTATCCCAGACAAGTTTCTAAAAGTAATAATTGTACTGTGAAATTATGTCACGCAACATAAACGCATGAGGGACATGACTCAGCAGAAATTACATCAAGCTAATTGCGCTGACCAAGACCTTTCTTATCATTTTCATATTTTTCAGCCATAATGGAGTATGTCGCTCAAAGAAATGCAACGCTGTTGCTCATATCAGGATTAAGGTTCTTGACCAGTTGGCATGGCTGTTAACAAAGCTAGCACGTACTCTAAAAATAATAATAACATTAGAATTGATTTGCAACCCTGTTACTTACAATCCTGTTACTGTAATTAGAGTAAGAGTAAAATGAAATTAGCATTCAAATGGCAATATGCTTTTTAAATAATATTTTATTCAGGCACCTGAGTATCTGTAACAGGGTTGCGTCAAACACAGCAAAATGATTCGCATAAAAACAAATCTCAGAAAATGTTAACCGTTGATGTTAGAACTGGACCTAATGGCCTGTTCTTAAAAATACCAGAAAACCAGTTTTGAAAATGTAGGCACCTACCCTAATTGCCTTTCAATTCTACATGCAAACATGACAGCATGAGTGCTTGACCTTCAATGGAATCGAAGACGACTTAAACTTCTCATACTAATATTCACTTAACAACTCAACATTGATTCGCTTCTTGATTTGTGCCATAAATCAAAGCCATCAGTCTTTCTCATCTCAGCCTACTGAGCAGCAAACACACCAACGTGCATGTGTGAGCTCTTACACAACATGCAAATGAGAATGAAATTGATCATCCCCCTGATGGGAAGCACATCTCTTTTCGAAGCGTCCAAGCAGCACATCTCATTACGCCACTCGGACTGCAATTATTCATGGTCCAAAAGACAAATGGAACTGTTAGATTTTGTGATGATGCAACATAGTGTACACTTTGCAGTGCGCTAGTGTCAATCCTACCTACGTTTGTCATTTTTCCATTAAAAGAAAAGGTATATTCTTGTACGATGACCTTATATAAGAGGTCTTAGAGGCCTCCATAAGTACTGGCAAGAAAGCCTCCTAATGAGAAGCAGTAGAAAGGTGAAGCAGAGGCCAAATATGTCGAGTGAAAACTTTGACACAGATTTCAGCTCTGGTTCGTCACTCAATCAGAGGTTTTGTGTGGCCTCTAAATGTAGTCAAGCATGTATCAGTGGTTCTGTTCATTTTCAAAGTGCACATAACATTACAGCCGCTTACTATTAAGGCACTTTTTAGGAATACATGACATATCCATCTTCATAAACATTTCCAACAAGGGGGCATAAAAATATGAAATGGAAGCATAGCATCACTTCGGTGCAGCATTAATGAAGTGAGACTCAATTCAAGTTTCTTTAGTAGTTCAACACTGCAAAGTCCTTTGGTGCATGTGACAAACAAACATTTAGTGTGTGCGTGTGTGTGTGTGTGTGTGTGTGTGTGTGTGTGTGTGTGTGTGTGTGTGTGTGTGTGTGTGTGTGTGTGTGTGTGTGTGTGTGTGTGCGTGTTTGCGTGCGTGTTTGCGTGCGTGAGTTCCCTCACCTTGCAGCTCTGGGGTTTGAGGGGTAGTCCCGAGACAGGATTTCCTTGATGCTGAGTGGTGTTTGTCTGCTGGGGCGAGTGGGAATCCTCGGACTCTTTTCCACTGTGGTAGACCACCCTATCAGAGATATGAATACTTGAAGCACAGCCCATGCTTCAACTCACTTCAGCCGTTTTTTTCCTGTCCTTTTTTTGTGCAAGTTCTCGTTAGCTTGAGGGCCACCAGTGTCATACGCTCACTTGTCGTTCTTAATGACACAAAATGCCCATTTTCTCAGCTTAAATATATAAATAGATATATGTCATCTGGGCCACAACAAATCCAGTTCTGTAATTGCTCTGAAAAGCGGCATGAATAATAATTTTCCAACCCCCCCCCCCAAATACCCCTCCAGGAGACCAGGAAGCTGATTTCCTCTCTCTTGTTTTTTCACATGAATTTAATTGGAGATCTTTAATCAAAGTAGCCGTCCTTCTTTGGCGGGTGGGAAAAAAGTTGGGTTATAGTTCAGCTGGACTGCTCGGATCCCACAAGGCTCCTCTTGACACTCGTACCACATCACCATTTTTCATGTTGCTTTTATGTGCTCTTCAGTCATCAAGTAGGCCTGATCACAATCACACACACGTACACTCACATGCACGCGCGCACACACACTCACGCACACACACACATTCACATACGCTCGCTCACACGCACGCAGTGCAGCCTCATGCAACAGTTTTATCCATTTCTGCTGTGCAATCTTGCATTGGTAGTGGTCCTTATCCACCCTGGTGCCATCCAAGAATATAAAGACAAGACAGAACGTGTGTGGTTTTTCTTTTGGGAACAATCTGTTGGCCCACTTCAGCTGAGGACGGTCAAGGTACACGTTGTCACTGTGCTTTGCTCCAACCTCGAGCCGACCAGCATCATCCTCATCATCAACAGGCTGCAATATTCACACTGCATGGCATTCTTGTGGACACTCGTGTCGAAGCATTCCCAGTGGAACAGAACGCAACTCCCCATGTATCAGCTCCAGAATTGGCCAGTGGAGGACGCGGAGGAGCCAACCGGCGTTCAGGCATCCGCTACCCGCTTCAGGATGAGCCCAACCCGGGAGCAGTGTCTCCGGACTCCTCCTCGATGTTTCCTCATTCCGGTGGTGGCGGCGTTGGAAGGAAAAAAAAAAAAAAAAATCGGAGGATGTATGTAGAGGCTGTCAAATTGTAAAAATGACGAACATACCGCCCTCTGGAGAGTGCCCAAAAAAGGCAGTGTTTGAAGACAAGTTTTCGGTGCAGGATGATTAAAGGTATCGAGGGCGCAGGGACGAGCGAGAATGAAGCTGCAACGGCTAGCTCGTTTTTAGGCTTGTCTTTTCTCTGCCTTGCCTGGCGTTTGCCCTTCCATTTCTTCGCCGCTGCTTGACAGCGGCACATCCAATAAAAGCACCCGCAAGGATTGACCTACAGCCTTTACTGACGTTAATGCAAATGAGGTGCGCGCAGCTAATGGGCGCCGCGCTCCCGCAGCCAGTGGGTGGTCCTCCGCTCGGCGTGGGAACTTTGAATACACCAACTGCGCTCGATGCACTTTTTCCTCTTGGCCAAATGCCTAAATGCAGAAGAAAAACGGGTTTCTTCCTCCACGCACTGCATTTTGACCATCTACTTTTGTCCTCACTACACAATTCAGCGCATTAGTAGAACAACTATAGAAAACATTAGAATATACCAGTGCCAATTAGGGCCTACTAGTAGAACCTTAAGATGGATATAAAAGAAATGGTCTTGCAAAACGGATTATTTTCCTGCTTCTGCCCTTATCAATCAATAGTAATACATAACACAACAAATTAAAAATATTCCACTCAAGAGTTAATTATTATTCAATGGATTGATGTGTACAGATCAAGACAGATGTTTTATTAATCGAACTTGGCTGGAACCAGCTTTCCTCTAACCCGCCAGTCGGAGTAGGAATAATCATGTGCATCACATAGATTGTGAAAAGGTAACTCTTTATTAATTTTCAACTGACGATGCTACGGATGTGCTGGTATAGTAACTTTAGACAAAGTACAAAAAAGAAAACAGGAAAAAGGACAACAAAGAGAAAGTACAAAAATCAGACGAATGACGCACAACCAAAAGGATGGTAGAATTAACAAAGTGCAAACAAACAGCAGCAAAAAGTGAGGAGGACCAGGAAAACAGCATAATTCAGAGATAGAAAAACATTCAAAGTTCTGTGTCCAAAGTTCTGAGAAAACCTTTGCATGGTTGGTTTGCTGCTCAAGTCATCTATCTAATTGTTAAGAGGCATAACTTAACCAGTGAGACAGAACGCAGCACAGAAAACAGGAGCAATCTGGGATCTTTCTGGTGTGGCCACAATTTAATACTGGCAGCTAATTCTAATTCCTTTTCCGTGTGTGTGCGTGTGTGTGTGAGAAACGCACTCTGGACTTGGCAAATATAGACATTGTGACCTTTTTTCTCATATTCTTGTTCAAACAAGGATTTCACTATGTCAAGGGGTCTGCTTTTCAAAATGTCTAGACTCAACACAGAAAATCTAAACTTTGAACACAGCAGCTATTCTTTTGTATCATGTATTGTCTGTACGCAATGTCCTCGTTTTATCTTTGTTTTTGTTTTACATGCAGTTCCTGGTCATGACCAATCTGTTGTTCAGCTTACAATAGGCACCTTTAACCCTTTAGTGTCCAGGCGTAAGTGAAGCTTCTTCATCCTGTGTTTCATTGCAATATATGACTTCATTTGTACAATAAAATTCATTTTAAAAAAGCAGTAATGTTAGTTGTGATGCTGATAAATTGCTTGGTTATGCGTCCCATATTTTTTTGAACAAGTGAGCAAATCACGCTGTGCTGGAACATGTCACAATTTCATCAGCTGACTGCAGTACAGAGGCCTAATATAGATTCTATACAAGCTGCAGCCTCGTGAGCATATGACCACATTACTTCTTCAAAGGACATTATGTTATAAGAAAAAGACTTTTTCATACACAAATACAGTAGTGTCCTACTAATTGGTTGTCAAGTCTGAAAACTGTTGCAGTATGTGCAGTGTGGATATGCACGTCAGCCAGGATAAAAGCAAACAATCAGTGGAGCCATAATGGCAGAAGAATTAAGTTCCCCTCTACAACTGTGAACAACAGAGTATTTTGTAACTTCTTCACCAACTTTCATGACGCACCACCCTCCCAATCCCAAAGTGTGACCATGCAGCAGGATTAGGATGCCCGAGCCTTATCACAGGCCACGGCTGCAACCTGATCGCATTCACCCCTTCGGCGGCTGATCCAGGCCACATTGTGACGAAGAACGTTAGGTGCTCAAATAGGCCGCGTTCTTGAGCACAATGTCAAAGAGCCCAAAGATCTAGTGTCTGACAGGACAGCCATGTTTTGATTGCTTATTGGTCTTCGGGGCACAAATGATTGTGCCAAGTGGTGGGGAAGTAACAAAGTACAAATATTTTATAACTAATGTAGATTTTTCATCTGTCATTACTTGAGAACAGTGTTCCCCAGCAAACGGCAAGAATCTGCATGTAAATGACACAAACCTGAAAAACGTTTTGAATTTCCCTTTAATTGCCACCAGATGGCGACAAAGTATTTTGGTTCAGTAAAACTCCTCAACTCACTTTAGCATAGTCCCTTGACACTAAGATGCCACAAGATGGTGGGAAAGCAATTGAGAATTAAGTCAACGCTAGCTATCTTCAAAACAACACCTGTAAGCTGAATTTTCTCCTTCTGTTGGGCATTTTTTTGTATTTTTACTACTCAGTGTGTATATTATTATTATTATTATTATTATTGCTGCTCTGCAGTTTATTCAAAGCGCCTCTCCCTCCATCTTTCTTGAACTGTGGTGAATACATTTGACCAATAGATGTCAGCAACATGCAACACTATGCAATATCATCAATTTACAGCAGCGTCTGCACTATTGACCCATTGCTGTATAATGTAATACAAGCAACATAGCATTGGGTATGTCTTCTACTGATCCTGTAAGTCAACAGGAGAATACGAAAATGCTTTGGTGATAATTAAACCCGCCACGTTTCTACCTACAACCTTGTTGACCTTTCACGACTAACCCAGGCCTAGCCAAGTCCAGCCCTAGGGAGCTGCTATCCTGCTTGTTTTAGAAGTATCCTTCCTCGTCACGATTTAAATGATCAAGGTCATCAGTAAGACGTTTGATAAGGACCCTGATCATTTGAAACTAGCGAACAATCCAGGGTAAGTCAGATCACCTGCAACGCTTGCCAGAAATGGATGGAAAATTTACCATATTTGTCACATAAGACATTTGCAAAATTGATACACATGTTTTTAATTCTATTTATTAATGTTGCACAATACAAAACAGCACTTGCTTTCCTTATTACTAGACTCCACTCGCAACAGACTTTAGGATGCAAACACTTTTGACTGTATCCTTCTGAAAATGAAATTCAGGCATTACAGACACATTTCTTTCTTCATTCTTAAGGCATTTCTGCTGTGCAAACAAAAACAGCCACCCAATTGAGTGAGAATGACTTGCAGCATATAACTGGCCCAGTTTTGCAACAAGAACAGCAGAGGCAAAAGGTAAAGGCTACAATATATGATATGGACTGTAAATAGTATATATATAAAAAACATGAATTGATGGGAAATCCAAATAAAGAGGAAAATGACAAATATAAATAGAACTTTGACCAATCAATTGAGATTTTTACAAAATCTCCCCGTGAAAAGAAATTCATCATGTTTAATAACCCACATAACAACTTGAATACATTTATTTAAACATAAAAATAGTTTAGAAAACCACAGAAGTGTTGTTTCTGAGTGTTCAAAAGGAAGTAGTTCCCTTCCCCCTGTGCCCTAGTTTGGCGACATTCTCATACCAAATTCTACCTTGTCCTCATGTTGACTTGAAGATGTCGAAGCCAGAAACAATAGCCAGGCCAGAAATGCAGTTAATATTGAGATATACGTATGTTGAAGGAAAGTGACGGTGCTATTGAGCACGTACGTCAACAATTTATTAGATACACTTGAACAGTGCAATGCAACCACTCTGCCATGATTTCGCTGCCACAATGCATTCTATCAACTTCACAGAAAGCAACATCAGGGAGATTCATATCTTACATATCGGCTTTATGTCCCTAAATGTATTTTCAAAGCAGATTTCAAAAACGTTTTTTTTGTTTTTTTGTTTTTTTGCAAGCACATGATGAGATGTTTTCATTGTTTTTTTACGATTGACCGATAAAATCTTGGACTTGCTTTGTAATTCATAGCGATGATGTTTCTGAAAAAAATCCACCTTTTAATGAACACCCTTAATTCATAAATATTATAAAATATATTACTATATTAAATATAGCATTAGATTATTTTTATTTTCCTTTTTATTACTATAAAACCTGATGTGCTAGACAACAAAACAAGGACAAATTCTGAATCAATGCAAAAAAATCCAGAAAAGTTTACTTGGATCCTTGATTTTAAAAATTTGGCATAATGTAGAATTCATAGCAGGAATGTTGCATACAATCACAAAGTGTAGCTAATAAAGTGGCTGGTGAGTGTACAGTGAACCCCGCTAGTCACGAACAATTGACGCCACCCATACGGGTTTATAGTTGCCAATATACATCACAAGATAGTGGCAATGCACTTTTTTCTATTAGACGAGGCTGTAGTGACTATATGAACCTCCTCTCCTTAATTTAACAACGTTTTATGGCCCCAAAATGGCCAATGTAATTTATATTAGACATGGCTTTGATGACTTTTGTTTTAACAAATAACAGATGCTAGCCCCCTGCACACACACACACATAAAAAATTCAACAATTTGTGAATGCCTAATCATGAATAAGTCGGGGTTCACTGTACATCAAAACAAAGCTGTTTGCAAAGGCATTGTAATGCACAGCAATGTCAAATCAAAACAATACATTCATATTCACCCAAGACATGAAGACCCAATCAAGAGCAAGATTTTAGTGCCAACTGTTATGACTCGTTAATGGATTTGCGTATTTGTCAATACACTTATAAAAATCACAATGTTCACTATTTTGACACTCAAGTTGGAACAGTTGACTTGCAAAGTAAAATCTGTACAGCCGCCCTGTTAATATTAATGTTATCTTGATAGAGACACTAGGTAATAAATCCATAAGCAGCAATTGAGTTAAAATTCCAAATTGAGCCTCTAATCATTTAAAGCTCAATAAAAACTGCCCATTTCTGGCAAGGCTAGTGAAAGTAGGACTGCAGTGTACCACGACGGCGGACGTCAGTAGTCCAGCAATGGAAGCCGCCACCCAACGAGTTGGCATGGCGAATGTTCACCTTTATGGTGTTTATACCTACAACACAAAAAAACATATATAAAACAATAAAAATTTGTCAGATGACTTTACTCGTCGGTAATTGGGATTAGCAATACATTTGTTAAACTCACCGAGGCTCTCGAACATTTTCTGAATGGTGTATTCATTGGACTCAACCATGACGCGCTTCTCATCCAGCATCAGAACATTCATGGACAACCATTTAGAGGACATCCATAGAGGGTGATCTACACAAACGTGCAAATAAGGTTTTAATGTAATGTATTGATGAATTTGAAATGGTTTTCTTTTATTGTGTGTTTCAATATCACTATAAATTGGTATTGGTGTCTTGATCAGAATTACTCAGTCATAAAAATAAAAATCTAACAGAATGATAAAGCTTTGAGGTCTTATTATAAGTACCGTATTTGCCGGTGTACAGGTCGACTCGGTGTATAAGTCGACCCCCTAAAATTCGACGGAAATTTACGATTTTATGATATATCCTTTGTATAAGTCGAGCTCAATTGTTGCATTATATTAAACTTCAAAATTCAATATGCGAAATTTATTGACGAAATGTGTTCAAATTCCGGGAGGCCGTGCGCATGCGGCTGTTTATAAGCACCGCGGAGGAGATCGCGGCCGGCGAGCTCGCGCACGCCGCCCGGCACCAATGGGAGGCCGGAAATAGCTCCAAGCCGAGCGGATCGGCACTTTATAAGCACCGCGGAGGAGATCGCGGCCGGCGAGCTCGCGCACGCCGCCCGGCACCAACGGGAGGTCGGAAATAGCTCCAAGCCGAGCGGATCGGCACTTTATAAGCACCGCGCAGGAGATCGCGGCCGGCGAGCTCGCGCACGCCGCCCGGCACCAACGGGAGGTCGGAAATAGCTCCAAGCCGAGCGGATCGGCACTTTATAAGCACCGCGCAGGAGATCGCGGCCGGCGAGCTCGCGCACGCCGCCCGGCACCAACGGGAGGTCGGAAATAGCTCCAAGCCGAGCGGATCGGCACTTTATAAGCACCGCGCAGGAGATCGCGGCCGGCGAGCTCGCGCACGCCGCCCGGCACCAACGGGAGGTCGGAAATAGCTCCAAGCCGAGCGGATCGGCACTTTATAAGCACCGCGCAGGAGATCGCGGCCGGCGAGCTCGCGCACGCCGCCCGGCACCAACGGGAGGTCGGAAATAGCTCCAAGCCGAGCGGATCGGCACTTTATAAGCACCGCGCAGGAGATCGCGGCGCCTCATTGGACTTCCAGCGGGCCGCGCACTCGCGCACGCCGCACGGTTCAAATTTTCTAAGTGCAACGCACAATGAGATGCATGAGAAACGGCCTTGGTTACCATCACATTTGAAGCGATGAATACGAAGTTAAATTTTATGACTCGGTGTATAAGTCGAGGTCGATTTTTTTCGGTCGATTTTGGATCGAAAAAGGTCGACCAATACACCGGCAAATACGGTATTGTATTTTTGGCATGTTCACCATAACGGATTGCTAACAAAAGTGTTTAAATGGTGAAATTATACAAAATAGAAGTGGTTTAACTGTAAAAAAAAAAAAAAAAAAAGCCTTTCACTGTCCACCCTGTCAGCAAGCATATATTTTGCTGTACTGTGTATGCATGCACATTGATTGCTTGCAGTTAATCGAGTTTAAAAAAAATCTATTTAAAACAATAAACATGTACACTAGCAATAACAAAAACAATAATCTCATCTTTCACCTCTTCAAAAACAAGGTGCATTCAATTGCAGTCTGTACTCACCATCGGAAATCAGAGGTGTCGGAGGTTTTACAACAGTCCAGCCTGCCTTCTTGAACATATCAATCTAAAAGAAAACATAATAAGAACCATTATAAGCTTCCAATTAGTAGATACCAAACTTGCTCCAGCAGGTTTTCCTGCATTACATAGACAGGAAATTCCACTCTAACCTGGCGACATGGCCGATCAGGGTTTGACAGCACAAGTCCTGGTCCGATGATGTTGAAAGTAGCATCAATGTGCATGGGGTTCGGGTCTTTGAATGAGATGATGTGGATATTGTAGTCTGGGGCCAGGTGACGGCGCATCCACTCAATTCCCATGTAGTTTGTAACCTACGGGATATACACACACTCAACTGAGTGACTTGATGTGATATGGTTGCTCATTATGAGGTCAAATAAAATAATCGACTAGACTTGTGGTCTTAATGCGTGTATGAAATAACTAAAAAAATAATCATTATAAATTTACCATTGGTTTATTTTTTTTAAGATGAAAATGGAGATTTTTATAGCATTGTGTGACTCTAAGTAAGGCCAGCACATTAACAATAGTGTTTTCTATAGAAACAACAAAATTACATCTTTATTATTATAATTAATTATTTATTTACGTAATTTTATTATTTTGTTGCTGGTGTGTGCCTGCGTGTATGCGCTTGGATGCAAATATTTACTATAAAAAAACTATTCATTGATAACTTGTTTCAAAATTATTGCTTTGGTGTCATCCTGACATAGCCTTGGCCACCCCATGACACACACGCACACACACGCACACACACACACACACACACACACACACACACACGCACATACCACTGGTTGGAGCCCCGCCCTACAATAAATTTGCGCAATTGTTTTTTTTTTTTTTACATCTATTAACTCTCAAACTGACGTTGATTTATGGTCCAAGGCTGAAGTAATCTTTCAGTCTGCACGTAGCAAATGGTTATGGCTCACAGTAAAGGTCAAGCTGTAGAGGAATAAAGTTACTTGAGACGCGTCTTAGGTGTACCTGACTTCTCTGGACAAAAATGTCCTTGCCAGCACGAATGAAATCAGCAGCGTCAAAGCAGGGCTCGTGCTCCGTGGTCACAAATTTGCCCTGAGCGGCCAGCTTGTGTCTGTCCTCCACTGTGCGGATGGGATAGTCCTAGAAGAAGTCAAAACAAATTCAGTGTCATTTAAATGAAAGAGAAGGAAACATGGTATGGGCCACGACCGTAAGGCATCACCTGATCGTAGAGCTCATCAGACATAGTGGGTTTGGGAGCAGTGGTCCATTTAGCACCTTTTCTGAAGTACTCCTTGATCAAAGGCCGGTATGCTCGGTACTCAAAGAAGCGAGCCCTCCACGCCATCGGAGCCTCGATAATCTCATTTCCCACTACCAGAAGGATATCCCGGGGCATTGCTGCATACATGCCTACGAAACAACATAGCAACATAGCATCCTTCACATCGTTGCTAATAGAACAAGCAATCGCTTTGCGAATTGATTGTTGTTGGTGGAAGAACTAATGTGAGAGTCTTCGTTCCATGTTCATGTGCACATGCACTTGGAGTTCCTTTTTTTTTTAATCGAATCATGCACTAACCAGTTATTTGAGGGAATTCATGTCATTGGAAATTATACTGAATGGTTGTAGAATCATCGTGACAACTGTACATTACACCGGGGTGTCAATTACTCGCATGTTTTGGATATTTGCAACAGGGATCCGTCTCGATGTACATGAATGAATGTAAGACATGATCTAATCTTAGCAATGATGTGATAATGTGTCATTGTTTTATTTTAGAACTGAAATGCATCATGCTGCATTTGGTATGTGAAACGTGAGGCAGGATTATTGAAGAACATGTAGAGCAGGGGGGTCAAACTCGTTTTTTTTCACGGGCCATTTCATTTTTTCTTTCAGAGGGCCATTATGACTTTCAACCCAAATAAATGTATGAGCACCTCATATTATATACAGTATAAGCTACAAAACAAACCGACAAATAACTCGTTTGCAAATCAGACTGGTAGAAACTGGTCAAATTTAAAAAAAATATATATATTTTTAAAAGTGAAGACAATTTGTAATTCTAGTAATGGCACGAATTTGATGCACAATTTGTTTTTGCGGGCCACATAAAATGATGTGGTGGGCCGTATCTGGCCCCCGGGCCTTGGGTTTGACACCTGTGATGTAGGGTGGCCGTATGAAATAAATGTGTTTTGTGCTTTTATACAGAATTTGATTTTCATCAACATTGCACGGCACACTAGAATCGTAATCGGTAAAACATTTGTGGCGGCGTCATTTACTCGTCTATTCATGTCACAACTCGGTTCCTATTTCGAATATTTCAGACAACTCAACTTCATAGAGCATTTTTAAAAAAAATAATCACGACTAACAAAATGTGCTTTACATAAATAAACACATTCAACAATTTAAACATAAAGCAGCAGTTCAATGGCATTAAACAAAGTCAAACAGAAACCTGATGATTGGAAGTCTGGCGTTTTGTATTCCATGGACCAGTCAATCGGCTCTGGCCTCCTCACATTCACACCCTCGTGACGGAGAATATTGCACATTTCTTCAATTTCAGAAACAGCTTTCTTTAAGTGGTCCACGGGAAAAGGTTGGCCCCCATACTTCTGATAGAAGGACCAGTACTTCTCATATGTGTTTGCCTGGCAAGAAAGAAAACGCATCAGTCGTATTTTGTCCAGTCCTGTGAATATAATTTGATGTTATTTTAGGAACAACAAAAGCGCCTTACTTTCACTTCCACAGTGAAGGGAGGCACACGGGCATTTTCAGCACGGCCCACAATGACTTCCTCAAGAGGGTCCCATTCATTGTAGCTGCTAACAGGACACTCCTGCTGTGCAGGATCAGTAACATGGTCGTCTTCAACCGTCGGCTGTGTTTGAGCAGCTGCGGCGCTGGAGGTGGTCTGGAAGGCCCTCTGCACCCAACCAGTCGTTGCGCGGGTCAACTAGAGATAGAGAAAGGGGGGGGGGGGGGGGGTATAGTGGTGAAAAAGAGGTGAAAGTACCAGAGCGGAATTTAAGATAACTTGATAAACGATAAAATTCAACTTGTGGTACTAGGAGCACACAGATGTTAATCATTGTACAGTTTTGCCAAAGTTGTCTGAATAATTTGCAGACTTACCAAGTATATATACATGCCCTGAGTCATCTGGTGGTACTAATGTTTGTTGATATGCATTCTCATTCGCGAGGAGAAAGAGCAAAGTAGCACAAGATATAAAAGTCCAAACGATTCGAAAACATTAAAGGCAAATGTATCGTAACTAAAAGTTAAATACAACTGAATGTATGTGTTCTGTACTGGATAAAAAAAAAGTTGTAGCATTATGGACAGTTTGAACATTTAATTGAGTGTTTCTGTAACACTGAAGGGAGCCAAACGTTTCAGAATCACCGTGAGAGGCAAACTAAATTGAATGGAAAGACTTTTATGTTATAATCTGCTTTTCATAGTCAAGGTTTTGACCCTTCGGACTGGCTATCAGAGCAAAGACAGGTTGGTTCTATGCCAAAGTACACGTGTCGGTAGGTGTTCCTTATCTACATTCCGATAGACGCAATCTTTAGGGCTCAGAAGCAGCTCTGGTGTCAAAGAGTTGAGAGCGCATCTGTGCATTGCAGCTGTCCTGCCACTCAGGGGACAGGCAGCCATAATACACACAAACTTATAAATCCAGCTGAAAATCTAAAGTAATACCCATGCCAATTATTTAACTGGTTCTTCATCAGAGTCGGAAGTACAAGCCTAAATATCTAAATATCTTGTTTGTGATAAAAGAACCAGTTAAATAATTGACAAGTGAAAACAAAATGAACATAGTACAATTAATACCCATGCCTGCATTTGAATTAAAGTGGTTGTTCTTTTTATTTTTTTTTAAAAGAAACAAAATACAAACCATGGCTCCGATCAGATGGGCAGCCTCGGCCCCTCTGCTCCCTCCTCTGAGGCACCTCACTCGCAGCATTATAGCCCAATGATGACTTAGTGTGACTTCAAACGCAGCTACCAGTCCTCCTTACTCCCTTTCTTTAGAATGATGACGCCTCAGCTCACGGCGGGCTTTATAGCATCACAAATACATGCCTGCAAAATCATTGGTCGGCTGCAGGTTGCGCGGCAACGTGACTTGAGGAAAGAAGCATTTCTGAAACACAATCCCTTACGCCAGCAAATTCTTATCTACTGGCCTACTGGCGCTAAAGGTTTCCAAGGAGAGCGTCTGAAAATGTTGTAAGAATCATTACTTGGACGGGGATAAACAGTCTCTTTGAAACTGCATGTTTTTCTAAAGGGTATCCAGTGAACAGGAATATGAATTGGTAGTTTTGTTATTTTAACAATTCCATATCTTGGTCAGTTCGTGGGTGTTTTGTAAATTATTGATCAAGTGTTAAAAATGGCTTGCTCTCTTTGATGATCCATGGTAAATTATCTCAGAGGCAGAAGGGTTAGGCTGGACGCCAGCAATGTGCTCCACTCTACACTGTCAGAAAATGGTGCTAAATTTGTACCTTTAATGATCCAATGGCTTAAAAGGTCAGAACACCAGGACTTTTGATGCTATTCGTTCATCCATCTATGGCATTTCGTATTTAATCAGCACTAAGACAAGCAGACATAAGGCTGCCGCACAGCGCTTGTATCTCTTATTTTTGCTTACAAGTCAAAGAAAAAAAAAAAAACTTGTAAAAAATATGTATACATTTCTAAGTCAGGTCACTCATACCTCAAGATTCTATTGGACCTGCGCATACTTAAGTCGAGGCGCCGACGGATTCACCAATCGACAGACTATTTTTCAGTATTCTTATTTTTGTTAGATGGTCAACCCACGTTTTATTTGTGGAAAACGCTCACATGCAATTTATCAACATTAATTTCAATATTTTTTAGGTTTGAAACAAAGTTTTGTTGTACAATTATAATTATCTATTATCAGTGGGCAAACCCGGGCTCTGCCCCCATGCGAATATCAGGGTTGCATTGTTTATAATAAAGTATGAAATGCAGGGGAACTGACGTTTTGCGGATGATTTTGGTAAGGTTTTATGGCAGCTGACTGAATTTTCTGGATCTATTTTACAATGGAAGTCTATGGACCAGACACCAGCTTGACGAACCGTGACCATTTGGGGGCATGGTTTTGTTAATGCTCAATTCTACACTGCAACTACAATTTCTTATTTTGCTCCATAGAAAGTACTTTGTGTGTATCGGTGCTTTTTTTTTAAATGCTCTATAAATACAGATAAATAGAGTTGAGTAAATTTAAGAAAAGGAAGTTGAAGTATACAATGGAGCACATTAATAATTAATTAATCATAAATTAATTAATAAATGACTAAGTAATATTTTTTTCAATCCCTAACAGTGTAAATGTACCAGAAAAAAAAACTTTAACCCCATGAAGCCATTAACTTAAAGTCAAGTCAGTGTTTACTTTTGATCAAAATCCAGTGCATTTAAAAAAATAACTATTTTGAAGTAATGAACATAATCATCAGAGAAGCCACCTCAAAATGAAACTCAATTCAACAACTGTTTCAAAGTGGAAGTTGTTCACACAAGCATGTGAGGGCAACAAATGGTGGAAAAGGGAGTAGACATAATCAAAGCAGATAACCCAGCAGTGTCACCGCATGCTTGACTGGACTGTGCTCACTGGAGTTTCACAACCTCCACTGCTGATATTACTTTGGCCTAAGGAAAAAAAAAAAGGAAAATAGTTTGCTGATGCCCAAAGGTCAAAAGAAACGCTCAGATGAATGAACTGATGAGCAATGCAAGTTCCTATCGGTGGATTTTCTGAAGGAAATAAATGGGTTGAGGATGAACCCAGATCCGGAGCATTAAACAGTGCACGTGAGGAAGAAATCAATGAAGAAGTGTGAAAGTTAGTGATGCAAGACCGTCAAATGATTGTGAGTTTGGTATCTGAATCAAAAAGCAGAAGTTGAATAAGTATTTTTGCATGTCCTTAAAATATTTGTACTTTCATTTAAGGGAAATGTTTTTCTTCACAGTACTTAGTGTAATCTGGCCCTTCAAGCATTCAGTAATTTTGTTTGACATTTGTTTCATTCAATTCGTATCTGCAGACTTTTACCAGAACCTTTTCTGTTTTGTTTATATGTATGTTTATTAGCGATATTAATAATACATAATGTGTTAAATACGGATTTTTTTTTTATCTTTTAGCAATGTTAAAATACTACCTCCTCACCAAAACCTCTCCAATCAGTCGTTTTAGAGCGTTCATGCACATTTACAGGCATCCCTCGCGATACCACGGTTAACCTTTTCGGAACGTAACCCCAGCGAAAAACGAGGGATTACTGTATCCTCTCTAATCAGCAGCCAGTACCGCCTGATCCAAGTAAAGACCAGAGGACGAGCCCCAGCAGACGAAACACACAACCAGTTTCTCAGAGCAGACCCTGCAACTCGAGTTGGCACGCGGCTGTTCTGATTTTGGTGCATCAAATAAATTATAAAATATTTTTATTACCTCAACAATTCGTTCCCGTACGTCCTACATTGTGAGCGGTCATTGAACGCAACTCTAGTGTACTTACGGTGAGTACAGCGGAGGCGGGGTTTAGTGAACCAGGCGTCTTGCAGGTTAGAAAAAGCAAAATAACTCAAATTTCATAAGAAATTAGACCGCCTTTGCGCCAAAGGTAAGCCTATAATCAACTGTACAAAGCTTATTTTTTTAAAAAAACAATGATCTTTACTTCTATTTAACTTTTACAAGAGTTTTTTTCCCTCCAAACAAGTGTCTGTATTATTATTGCATATTAAGTATTGAGTGTTAGTACTTTTGACACTGCTGCTTTGGTACTTAAATACATTTCAGCAATAGAACTTTTTTATTATTGCAATGAGTTGAAACAATATTCTTTCCCTGCTCATTTTTAACCTGTGCTTCTACTTTAGTGTCATTGCTTTACTTTTGAGGGTACATTTCAATCTTAGGTAAAGCGAATTACATCAGTACTTTTTTTTTTACGTCAGTATTTGCACTTTGTCTTATTGCGAGTACTTTTTGGAGTATTTGATGCCCCGCCTCCCTCCTCCAGACAAAATCCTATTTACCACATTCCCCACTTCGCTGCAGGGGGAGGCACTTGTTTATTTTATTTTTTTGTCAGCCCGTAGCCGACTAGCTGCCTTATCAAACAGCCATGTGGATGTATTTGTTTTCAGCTCTTGTTGCGACTCTCCCCTTCGTAGCTTTGGCCGTTAAACGACGTTCTCCTTATTTGTGGGTGGATATCGTGTACATCAGAGATCTTGTGAGGATTCTACTCAAGTTTGTGTGGAGGCGTAGAAGAAGACCCGTCTACTTCGCTTTGGACCGTTTTTTGGAGCAGACCGCTGCCCAGCCGAACAAGCCTTTCGTGGTGTTCGAGAATGACGTCTATACGTTCGCGTCGACAGACCAGAAGAGCAACCAAGTGGCCAACGCGCTCCTAGCTCACCCTCGCTACTCAGCCGGGGACGCCGCGGCCCTGTTTATGCCCAACGTGCCTGCCTTCATGTTTACATGGCTGGCCTTGGCCAAACTCGGCTCCCCAGTGGCTCTGCTCAACTACAACATCCGCACCAAGTCTCTGTTGCACTGCTTCAACTGCAGTAAGGCCAAGGTGCTCATTGCAGCTGCAGGTAAAAAAGAAGCCTGCAAGAGTTTAAGATCACGCACGGTCCCCTTGCTTTTATGGGATTAAGAGCCAGCGAGGCCTTCCTGTTGACTACATTTACAACCTAACTATTTACACGACTACATACATGTTACAGTAACATATTATCTTCTGATCGTCTATTCTCTTCATTGGGCAACATTCATCTTGGCTGCACTGCTTCCAAGATGTTAGATTTATGTTTTCTTTTTTGGTCCAATCATATTGCAGCCTCCACGTGCAGCCATGTCAAACATGTGCCCAGAGGCTTCAGATTCTTAAACCTTTCGCAACACTTTAAGGATCAGTACTAGGAATGTGTTAAACCATCGCTACACTTTGATTATTTGATTTGTGTTGGGTTTATTGACAGAATATTTCATTCTGAAAATACTCAAAGGCTGCTGCCCTGGTGTCAAGATTTCAAATGTGAACAACACAACAATTGGGCCTGATTATACACCCTTAAAATGCTGGGTTAAAAACCACACCATTTGGGTTAAAAATTGGGCAGAAGTTGGGTTAATAACTTCCTGGGTTGTTTTGCACAAACAATCGATTTTTGTTTTTTACAAAACAACCCAAGAAATTGGATTGTTATTTTAGTTTTTACAAAAGAACCCTGAGTTGGGTCAAACCCAACTTCCTGAATCCGTACAATTTTTAACCCAGCAGTTTTAAGGGTGTATTATATTGTCATTAAATTCTATTTTTAGTGTTTACGTTTTATAGCATTGAACCCTATCAGGATGTTGCAGCAATCATGTGACATCCTCTGACCCACATTTAACAAATATTGAATAATCATTAGCGGCTAGCCACTAATACAATGACAACGCAGTATTTTTATCATTTTAAATGTATGTAGTGGCACCAAAAAAAAAAAAAACACTGACAAAGCAAGCCAAAATGTTCAATTTTAACAAAAGTAAACAAAGACATTACAGAAAACCCAATCTTGTTCACTCCAGGGCCGTTCTGTGCTGCCATTGTTGATAATCCGAGGTTTATCAGCATATGCAGTCAGATTTTGGGGGGACTGGTTGCTCCTCCCCCTCCATTTAGTGAATGTCTGTGTTTTGGGGGAATTTTTAGGGTTTAATTGTTATTATTTTTTTCCCAATGCATTTTAATGGAAGTCACATTCCTGGTCGTATAAAGCCTAAAAGGCTATTGTATCCCGCAGAGCTCAAGGAAGCAGTTGAGGACATTCTGCCATCTCTTAGAGAGCAGGGAGTCGTCGTGCTCCTGATGGTCCAAAGCTGCGACACGCCTGGCATCGAAAGCTTCTCCGATAAAGTGGATCAAGCGTCAGGCGCCGCCGTTCCGTGCTCGCTCAGAGCACACATCACGTACAAAACTCCTGCTGTTTATATTTACACGTCTGGGACCACAGGTACTACAATGGGAGTTTTCATTCCTTGCACTCCAAACTGCAGAGTGATAAGAAACTAACTCCCTATTTTAAAATATTAGCAAAGGACCTATATTACCGTACTCTTTTGATAAACTCTGAAGGTAAATTGTTTTTCTGATGTGTTGCAGGGCTGCCCAAAGCAGCAGTGGTCAACCAAAACCGCCTCCTAATAGCTCTGGCTGTTTTATCTGCAAATGGTGTTTCGTCGAGTGACGTCATTTATATCAACTTGCCTCTGTATCACACAGCAGGATTCATTATAGGCTTCATCGGCTCCATTGAAACAGGTGAGTACCGTATTTTCTGGACTATAAGTCGCCCCGTAGTATTAAGCCGCACCAGCCATAAACTCACTTATGAACAATTTATGAACAACTCCGCTAACTCCGGAAGTAGAAGATGCAGCGCTTCTTCTTCTACGTGGCTTATGTCAGACTCATTGTCATTTGCAGTTCTAAAATCATTCCACAGGGCGAGTGCGCCCTCATGCGGTTTAGTGTGAAAATAATGTGAAATGATATAATGTGTTTATAATTTCACACATAAATCGGACCCCCGGACAAAAACTGTGACTTATAGTCCGGAAAATATTGTATAATTTCGCACTTAAGTCACTCCAGAGTATAAGTCACACCTCAAGGTCTTCGTGTTCATTTTTGACATTGCCTGAAATAGATTATTTGTCTGAGTAAATCAGTCTGATATAAAGCTTTTGCAATGACCTTCCGAAGCTTTAAAGTAAACCCTGTTACATGTGTGGGGAATATTTAATTCCATATATTTTCACCTCCAACATTTCCAATAATATACAAAAACAAATTCACTTTGAGTGTACATCCAGCCTTACAATTTCCCAAATACTGCATTCCTTGAGACCATTCAACCCACTTTTGACCTCAGAAGAGACAAGCTGCAGTGTTCCCTGGCATGGAACACCAGATAATCGCACAAGACCATACTTATCATACTTGAGTCACAACGATTGCTCAAATCCTGTTTTATCTGTAGCCAAGACAAAACTACATTAGTATAAAATAAATCATTGTCACCCACGTCTTTTTCATTACGTTTCCAAGCTCTTCCAAGCCACAAAATTTATTATGTTCCACCTTTAAATGTAATCATTATTTTAGCATATTTTTATTCTCCTCCGGTCTATGAGGACCAAAATAAATAAACAAATAGTCTACGTGTGCCCTGCGATTGGCCGGTAACCAGTTCGGGTTTCCCCTGCCTACTGCCTAGGATTATTTGTTTACTGGGCCAGATATCAGTTCCAATATTTATATATAAAAATAATCTTATTAATACAAATATTAAAGGTAGTGATTGCCCAGTAGAAGAGTCGAAACATTTATTAGTATAGCCAACAGTTACAGTTGGGTTTAATGACTGATGATAATGGTCTTGTCTTTGGAGGGTCTACAATCATTCTGAAGAGGAGGTTTTCGGCTTCTCAGTTCTGGGATGACTGCAGGAAACACAATGTTACAGTTGTGCAGTACATAGGAGAAGTAATGCGCTATCTCTGCAGCACACCCAAGGTAAAGTTTCAAGTGTTTTTGCCCTTTTGTTGTTATCTCTAAAGGAGAATAAAGAGTAGCTGCTAAAACAAGATGTGCAAGAAGAGATAAACAGAAGAAAGTCATGCTAACAGATGAAAAGTTGCAAATGTCAAAGTTATATACTATGTTACTTTTTTTCAGTTAATCACACCATTGTGAAATAGTTTCATAATATTCGAAATATCCGTTTTTATCATGATCTGAATTTCGGGCAAAAAGAAACAACCTTAGAAACTAGCAAATGTGGTCCGAATATTGTACAACATCTCACCTTACATGATTCCCACTTGGTGGAAGTAAGAAGCTGACATGGGTTATTTCATTGGCAGGGCTTTGTTGGCGCCATGCCTCCACTCTGCTTGAAATAGCGTATCATATTTTCATTCAAGACAAATTCACATCCAGAATACTGAGAACGAACTAGCACCGAGCTTTTATTACAGATCCTGTTGGAGATAACTTTCCAAATCTGCACATTCCCACTCCCTCAGCTCGTCACAGCTGGTTTTCCAAAATAGAAATCGTTAAATCTCTAATATCGGGTTCCAGCCTTCTGCGTCAGAATCAGCAGGGGTTTGGACGGTGTGATTCCTAATGGATACATACTGTAACCTTTAATTGTTCGTACAAGTGTGACCCTTCTTGAGGATAATGAAAACATTTTTTACCTTCTTGAAATGAATGCACTGTATTCAGTCATGCTGTAAATTGCTCATACACGGCCATTCAGAGTATCTAATTGTGTCACATGCACTCGAGCTTCAGTTTAGCACATGACCCTGTATCATTTGTATCTGGTCACCACTCGGAATAGATGTTGGCCTTTACCCTGGCAGACCATATCGAGTAAACTTGGTTATCGGCCCTCACAAGGAATGTGAGCTGTTGCTTGCGTCGATATTTTGTGCACTTTCAGTCGATTCAGAGAAGTTGATGCATTTTGCAGACCAGAATTCGACCCTATTGAATAGGTGAAGATTGCAAATGTGTGCGTACCTGCCAAAAAAGTTGCTTCGTTAGAGCGCAAGCTCCGAGTGGTGGGGCCACACTACTGTATTTGGTCCTGAGCCACGGTGTCTGCCAGCTTACATAAAGTTGTAATCCTAAACCAGTGATCTCTAACTACTAAGGATTATTACCCTATTTTAAGTCATATCCTACCTCAATTTATAAAACCATGACCTAGACTGGCTAAATTCAAGGGTTAGGACTCAAATAGTTTTGCAACAATACAAAAATGTTGACTTTTCTACTACACCCGAGTGAAATACATTGATATTGAAATACCATGGCAAAAAGTTAAAACATCAGTTAAAAAACAGTCAAACTGTTACTGACAGGTAAACAACGTCAATTTTGTTTTATTTGTATTTATTCAACAAAAGTTACCAATATCTAGGAATGATGATATTGTGTCGTCTAAATTTCTCGGTATGATACCAGTACCATTACTTGGTGCATAGGTTTAGGGTATGGTGTTCTTCAAATCTTTAGAAAATGGATGGATGGATGGATGGATGGATGGATGGATGGATGGATGGATGGATGGATGGATGGATGGATGGATGGATGGATGGATGGATGGATGGATGGATGGATGGATGGATGGATGGATGGATGGATGGATGGATGGATGGATGGATGGATGGATGGATGGATGGATGGATGGATGGATGGATGGATGGATGGATGGATGGATGGATGGATGGATGGATGGATGGATTTTGTATAGATTTTTTCTGGATATCCTAAGAAACCAACTAACAATGGTGACTACTCAATTTGCGATTGTGTATAAATTTGTTTTGAAACCATTCTGAATCACTGCACTGTCTTTGCTTGAAATACAGAAAGAAAATGACAAGGACCACAAAGTACGACTGGCCATTGGAAATGGAATCCGAGCAGAGATATGGCGGGAGTTTGTGAACCGCTTTGGTAACATTCAGATTAAAGAGTTCTATGCCTCCACTGAAGGAAATGTGGGATTTGTCAACTATGCAGGAAAAATTGGAGCCCTCGGAAGGGTCAACTTTGTGCACAGGGTAAGCAAACAACTGCCCTGGGTGTCTGTAAATATAGTGAGTTTATGTACAGTGTGTATCCTATTTAACAGTGATTTTCAAAGTTGTATTCCAGCTCCCTCTAGTGGTAAAAGAATCACTGCCTAAGACGTACCGTTATGTGCTGTATTTACAAATTTAGGTTCAGTAGATTTGTATTAATGTTTAAGAACTGTTTGTTTTTCATTGTTTATAAACTATGTTTTTATTTTATCTTGCGTGTGTGATGCGTTTTGAAGGAATCACTACAAGTAATGTTTTTTCTTACGTTCAAACTGCACAATGCTAGAGTGGCTTACAGTAATATCAAATCTGCCTCATGTTTGATAAACGTTTAAGAGCTACTTTTTTTTAGGTGTTACTTGGTGTAAAAAAAAAAAAAAAAAACGTCAAAGATATTCATTTTGTTGTCTTTATTTTTTCTAGAAATTGTTCCCTTACAGTCTCATCAAGTATGATACAGAGCGGGATGAAGTGCTTCGAGATGCTAACGGTCTCTGCATTGAGGCACCCAAAGGTCAGCTAAAGTGCAAAAATGTAACTTGTACATTCAGAACAGTCAGAATTTAACACTATTAATGTTTTTTCTTGAAGGTGAGACAGGACTGTTGGTATCCAAGATTACCGACATAGCTCCTTTCATCGGTTATGCCCAAAATGAAGAGCAAACGGAGCGCAAAAGACTCCGTGATGTTTTCAAAAAGGGAGATCTCTACTTCAACAGCGGAGATCTTATGAGGATTGACAAAGACAACTTCATTTACTTTCAGGATCGTGTGGGTGACACATTCAGGTACAGCAATTGTCATTCAAGCCTTCTACATTGACAAGAAAAGAGTAATAAAGTCAAAGCATCACTTTGTATGAAAACTGTGAGTTCAGAAGAAATTGTCCACTTTTGTTTACAGGTGGAAAGGTGAAAATGTGGCTACAACAGAAGTTTCGGACATCTTGACACTGACGGATTGTCTTAAAGAAGCCAATGTTTACGGGGTCCAAGTTCCAGGTATTTCAAAATACCTGTCCTGAATCGGACATTTCCCGATGTTGTCATACATCCACACCACAAGATTAATGGCAAATACATGGTTTTGTAGTTTTGGTCTTATTGTCTTGAAATATTTTCAGGGGTAATTCCTAAGAAATATAAATTTAAACTAAAGAAGGCAGCTAGCAGCAACAAGAACTGATGTGAATTGCATAATACAATTGAGAATCAACATTTCATGACTTGATATATATTTTTTTACAGTTTTATAGTAATTTGCCTTTGAGTGGTATTTGTATGTTTTGATCAGGGCATGAGGGACGCATAGGAATGGCCGCTGTTACTGTAAAGGAAGGTGCCCAGTTTGATGGAAGCAAAGTCTATTCTCATGTGGTTAGCTACCTACCTGCGTACGCCAGGCCACGCTTTATAAGGCTAAAGGTAAGAGTCCTTTCACTGTCCTGTGGAAGTAGAAGGTCAATAGCTTGCTTTTGGGTGGAGGTACAGTAATCCCTCGTTTATCGCGGATAATTGGTTCCAAAACCACCCCGCGATAAGTGAAATCCGCAAAGTAGGGTCAACCGCTCTGTACATTTTTTGGTGTGTAAATAAATGGATATGAAAGCATTTAAGTGCATGTTATTATTATAACATTAAATAATAGTTTCAAACATGTAAATAATACATTAATAGTATAAATAACGTACAGAAAATATTGTATAAATATTGAAAATATGAATATTATGTGTGTGTGGGTGTGTGTGTAACATATAGATGTGACGTTCTATTGTTAACCTTGGTTAAACAGGGATCTCTAGTGGTCACAAGTTACCATAGCAGCGCTATGTGCATTTCGTAGTTGTATATGTAGATCTAGCTAAAGTATACATACTGTATTTTAGGACTCTTCTATTATTATAACAACTTTTTACAACGAGGTACAATAGCATAAATATGTTTTCAGAAGTCTTTTATTCTAACAACTTATTTTATAATGAAGTACAACACTGTAAATATGTTTTTAGAACTCTTATTATAACATTACGAGTGTCCCCAACTTGTGACTGAATGTCAATTTTTGGTTTAGGATGTGGTGGAGTTGACGGGGACATTCAAGCAAATGAAAGTGAAGTTGGTGGAGGAGAATTTTGATCCAGGACGAATCCAGGAGCCCCTGTACATCCTCGATGATAAGCACAAGAGTTATGTACCTCTGACAGCCGAGGTCTACAGTTCCATCGTATCAGGAAACCTTAAACTCTAGACCAAGTCCCACTGCGCTAGGTCTAGAGGTACTTAGATTAGTCATCCAGCTCAGGGATTCCTGCTTGCCTTTTAACAATCAAGTTTGTGAAACCGTGTACAATCCATTTTAAGCGCAGTCAACGGACATACTAAGAAGTGTCCCAATCTGGGAAGTGTAATTTTTACACTATAATTTGTACATAGCATATACTATATAAATATATATTTACCAGCAAGTTCTCATGAATAGTCAAGAGTTTACATGTGAAGTGATGACCAATTTTCAGATTTGATTTAGATAAATCTGTAAAATTGTGGCGACCAACAAAACATGGATCAGTGCAGTGTAACCAGATTTATGATAGGATGACTATACTCGTCATCAGTGTAAAGTGTTACCTTGAGGTATGAATTTACCAGTTTGCCTATATATGAGCCTTCTATTTTTTATGCTTTGGATATAAGTGCTATATGGTGGCAGTGAAGTCAACACCCTTCACAAGGACTTCTTTGGCAGATCATGAACAATTTTTCCAAAAAGAGGCTTCAAGCTGCCTAATCCTACTCCTACATGAAGTTTATTGTCAAACTAAAAAAAAAAAAAAAGTTACGCTTTGAGTATTTACAACCACCTCACGCTAAGCTTTTTGGCTACAAGCTTGATGCTATCGCTAACCTGTAATGTGAAATGCCATAGGCACAAACTAATAAAACTGTAAACTGTCTGTGTGTGTGTGTGCGCGTGCGTGCGTGTGTGTATGTGTGTGTATATATATATATATACACACACACACACACACTGTATATTTATATACTAAAGCATTAAATTACATGGCATGTGTTTTCCTTGACCTGGTTCAGTGAGTAGCCTGATTTTGAAATGTTGGAGGATAATCCACTAGGTGGTGACAAATGTACAAGAAACAGCGTGAACCTCCATCCATCAATCCTCTACTCCGAGTCTCTCCCGGATGACCGAGCTTCTCACCCTATCTCTAAGGGAGAGCTCGGACATCCTGCGGAGAACTCATTTCGGCCGCTTGTATCCGGGATCTCAATCTTTCGGCCACGACCCATAGCTCGTGACCATAGGTGAGGGTAGGAGCGTAAATCGACTGGTAAATCGAGAGCTTTGCCTTTTGGCTCAGCTCTCTCTTTACCACGACGGACCGGTACAGAGTCCACATTACTGCTGACGCTGCACCGATCCGCCTGACGATCTCGGGCTCCATCCTCCCCTCACTCGTGAACAAGACTCCAAGATACTTAAACTCCTCCACTTGGGGCAGGATCTCATCCCCGATCTAGAGAGGGCATTCCACCCTTTTCCGATCGAGGACCACGGACTCGTATTTGGAGGTGCTGACCCTCATCCCGACCGCTTCACACTCGGTTGCGAACCGCTCCAGTGAGAGCTGGAGATCACGGCCTGAAGAAGCCAACAGCACCACGTCGTCTGCAAAAAGCAGAGACGCAATGCTGAGGTCCCCAAACTGGACCCCCTCAACGCCTCGGCTGCGCCTAGAAATTCTGTCCGTAAAAATTATGAACAGAATCGGTGACAAAGGGCAGCCTTGGCGGAGTCCAACCCTCACTGGGAACAAATCCGACTTACTGCCGGAAATGCGGACCAAACTCTGGCATCGGTGATACAGGGACCGAACCGCCCTTATCAGTTGGCTCAGCACCCCGTACTCCTGAAGCACCCTCCACAGAACCTCCCGAGGGACACGGTCGAACGCCTTCTCCAAGTCCACAAAACACATGTGGACTGGTTGGGCGAACTCCCATGCACCCTCAAGGATCCTGCTAAGGGTGTAGAGCTGGTCCACTGTTCCACGGCCAGAACGAAAGCCACACTGCTCCTCCTGAATCCGAGGTTTGACCTCTCGACGGACCCTCCTCTCCAGCACCCCTGAATAGACCTTACCAGGGAGGCTGAGGAGTGTGATTCCCCTGTAATTGGAACACACCCTCCGGTCCCCTTTCTTAAAGAGGGCAACCACCACCCCAGTCTGCCAGTCCAGAGGTACTGTCCCCGATGTCCACGCAATGTTGTAGAGGCGTGTCAGCCATGACAGCCCCACAACATCCAGAGCCCTTAAGAACTCCGGGCGGATCTCATCCACCCCCGGGCCCTTGCCACCGAGGAGTTTTTTTAACTACCTCAGTGACTTCGACCCCAGAGATTGGAGAGTCCGCCTCAGAGTCCCCAGGCCCTGCTTCCACAATGGAAGCGTGTAGGTGGAATTGAGGAGGTCTTCGAAGTATTCTCCCCACCGACTCACGATGTCCCGAGTCGAGGTCAGCAGCACGCCATCCCCTCTGTAAACAGAGTTGACGTTGCACTGCTTCCCCCTCCTGAGGCGCCGGATGGTGGACCAGAATTTCGTCGAAGCCGTCCGGAAGTCATTCTCCATTGCCTCGCCAAACTCCTCCCACATCCGGGTTTTTGCCTCAGCAACCGCCGAAGCCACGTTCCGCTTGGCCATCCGGTACCTGTCAGCTGCCTCCGGAGTCCCGCAGGCCAAAACGGCCCAATAGGACTCCTTCTTCAGCTTGACGGCATCCCTTACCGCCGGTGTCCACTAGCAGGTTCAGTGATTGCCGCCACAACAGGCACCAACGACCTTACGACCACAGCTCCGGTCGCCCGCCTCAACAATGGAGGCGCGGAACATGGTCCACTCGGACTCAATGTCCCCCGCCTCTATACCCACACCTGCACGACGCCTCTCACCGTGGGCAACTCCAGAGTGGAAGAGAGTCCAGCCCCTCTCAAGAGGGCTTGTATTGCAACCCAAACTGTGTGTGGAGGCAAGTCAGACTATGTCTAGTCAGAACTTTTCTGCCTCGCACACCAGCTCGGGCTCTTTTCCAGCCAGAGAGGTGACATTCCATGTCCCAAGAGCTAGCTTCTGCAGCCGGGGATCAGACCGCCAAAGTCCCTGCCTTTGGCCGTCGCCCAGCTCACACTGCACCCGACCCCTTTGGCCCCTCCCACAGGTGGTGAGCCCATGGGAAGGGGGACCCACGTTTCCTTTTCAGGCTGTGCCCGGCCGGGCACCATGGGTGAAGGCCCGGCCACCAGACGCTCGCCTTCGAGCCCCGCCTCCAGGCCTGGCTCCAGAGGGGGGCCCCGGTGACCCGTGTCCGGGCGAGGGAAAACGCAATCCATTTATGTTATTCATCATAAGGGGCTTGTGAGCCGTGCTTTTTCTGGCCCCTCACCTAGGACCCGTTTGCCATGGGTTACCCTACCAGGGGCATGAAGCCCCAGACAACATGGCTCCTAGGATCATAGGGGCACGCAAACCCCTCCACCACGATAAGGTGACGACTCACGGAGGGGCAGCATTAACCTACCTAAGTATTTATACTGTCATCATCCTTGATCTAGTTTGAAACCCATGAATAATCAGTCACGGCTTTAAGATAATGGTTTGTGGCTTAAAGCAGACAAATAAACTAGAAGTGTCAAAGTGAATCAATTGACAAATCGATTCTCAAATAATTAATCAACAATGACCGCTATTTTAATTATGTATTATGTCTTCAGCCTCCCAACAGTAATTATTCTCTGGTTTCTGTAGTTCTTAAAAGCAAACTGGTAATCTTGTGCTTAATCAAAATAAGATATTTGCAAATATTTGCTTTTCTTGGGAAAACAATGACAACCTATTGACTGAATCAGCTATGATAGTCCTCAATTGTTTTTTTTTATGATTAAACAATACCAAACAACAATTGGTTAATAAATAGTAATCCCAGGGCGAAAGGGTTTTGTAATACACTTTAATGCAACACAAAGGTTTTTTTTCCAATTAATCGTTAGAATAATCCATTTTAGAATATTGGAAAGTGACAAGAAAGTGGAAAAAATATTTGTATTAGTATTATATACTTATTATTGTTGTCATCATTATCTTACAATTTCAATTAATTTTAACCTAAACTTATGTGACTTGTATGTCATGTGGAGACTTGTGTCAACAAACGCACTTTTTTATCAAGCTGTTCGCATTTTGACATCACGAGACAAAGATGACTCCTGATACGTAATTGATTGTGTCATTTGTGGGTAGCAACAGAAACCAGAAGAATCATAGATGCCTCCCAGAGAAACAAACTCAAAGTCAGAATTCTGACTTTAAAGTGAGAATTCTGACTTTAAAGTGAGAATTCCCATTTTATGACTTCGGGGATTCTCACTTTAAAGTCAGAATCCTGTCACCCCCCTTTTTTTTCTTCACTGGCCCTAATCCTCTTCCATATATTTAGGTTCACTCTAATGGACAATATTTTTTGTGTAGTGTACTTTCACCAAAAATGTTATTGCAAGCTTATAAACCGCGTGCAAGACGTGTAGGACGCAGGAAAGGAGGCGGGGTAGGGAATAGTGAGAAAGTTCAATGGGCGTTTAGGGGCATAGTGAGAAAGCTCAATGGGCGTCAACGCTCCAGTTTTTTATGCTCATCTGTTGTTGCTAAAATAAACACTCCCCATTTGATCAGCATGCTTGCCTATCTTATTTACACCGCGTTGGCAGGCTTGGCCATCGCTCCGTTGCTGCTGTACTGGCGAAATCCGTACTTGTTGCATGATCTTCGTTATTCAATCACTGGCATTCAAATCGCCAGACAGCTCAGCAAATTTTCGACTAAGAAAAACTTTTACAGCATTCTCGACTGTTTTCTGGACAAGGTGTCCAAACAGCCTAACAAAAAATTTCTAGTGTTCGAAGAGAGTAGCTACACGTACAGGCAAGCTGACCAGGAGAGCAACCGTGTGGCTGGCGCCCTATCAAGCCTGCTCAAGCCTGGGGACACGGCGGCCGTGTTTGTGGGCAATGAGCCGCTTTTTGTATGGCTATGGCTCGGCCTCGCCAAGCTGGGATGTGTCGCTGCTCTGCTCAACTACAACATCCGATCCAAATCTTTGCTGCACTGCTTCTCGTGTTGTGACGCCAAAGTTCTGCTCGCTGCGGCTGGTAAGCAGGAACAACTCGTCCCGGCTTCATGTTCCAGAATGCACAAAATAATATCTTAACTGCTGTTTTCTTGACAGCATAGCAAACCATGAAATAATTTGTAGTTTTTTCCCCAAAATATCTTTTTTTTTTTTTTTTATAAATTGCGGGATAAATCCGTTATTATGTTAGTATTTCTTAGTATTATTTTTAGTCGTCATTTTTTTAAACTGTACTTTGATTTCAGTATTATTCTAAAGTAACACAGTTGAAAGGTAATGCACACGTAAAGCATTTTTGTTCAAGAGTGCATGCAACTTGTTTGCTCCTGCTAAGTGGCAAGAACTAAAAGTCTTTATTAATTGGTGTGTTTTCTGATCATATGAGAAACTGTTTTTTATTTGGTTTGTTTGGTTGGTGAGACACTCCATTATAGCTGAAGATATTGAGAAAATAAAAATACAAGAGAGCAGTTACCTTTGCCCTACCCACCTCAGATCAATTAGCTTGATCATGTCATTTCTGCTAATCTTTAGAGCTCACCTCATCCTCTAGATTAATGATATTCAAAATGTCACAACCACTGTTCTGGATGGCTAAAAATTAACAATGTAACAAAAGAATGAGTTGAATAGGAAAATCAAGTAATTTTGATGTAATGTATCAAATCATCTTTTGTTGACGACATTTGTCTTGGAAGGAAATGCAAGTTACAAGTTCATCTGTATGTAAAATGACTTCAAGAAACTCCCCCTCTGAAACTGAGTGGCACCATAAAATTTCAATGGGTTGAAAATTATTTTTTTACTGTATTTTTGTCAGGATATAGTCTCATTGGAGTTTTTTTTTTTTTTTACGAGATAGCTACTTTTGGGTTAACGTTTAAGTTACTATGTAAATTCAATCCCATTGCCAAGTTTCAAAGGTCACCTACAAATTTGACCCTTGTAATGTTATATTGGCCTCTTACAACCTTGTATTGTCTCAGAACTACGAGAGGCTGTCGAGGAGGTGCTGCCTAGCCTGAAGCAGCTGGGGGTCCGTGTGTTCATCCTCGACGAAGGCACTGAGTCAGAGGGCATCGAATGTCTCTCGGACAAGATTCGCCAGGCCTCCGACCAACCTGTGTCACCACAGCTAAGGGCTGACATTAACATAAAGAGCCCTGCCCTCTATATTTACACCTCAGGAACCACAGGTTGTGTCCAAGCTTCTCATTTAAATTATGTGACGGCCCAATTTGCAGAAAATGTTACGGGACTTAATTTTTCCTGTGTTACTATGTAGGGCTTCCCAAAGCAGCTATCATTAACCACGAGAGGGTATGGTTGGCAAGTTTTCTTCAGTCGGTTGCTGGCGTACGTTCGGATGATATCATCTACATCTACCTGCCTCTCTACCACAGTTCTGGTTTTCTTATGGGATTGTGTGGAGCCATAGAAAAAGGTAAGGTGACATCATCACATACTGTATGAGTGGCCCACAATTGTCTCACCTTGTCCACCTCTCCAAACATCTTGCCCCAAAACAGATACTCAACCCCCCTCGGTCTTTTATGACCCGATGAAATCTCCCACTCACAATGCAGTTCATTATTGATTACTGTCAAACAATCAATGAATCAATCATTCATGTGTAACCATAATACATTTCATGCATTGCATTTAACATGAGCAAAATAGAATAAAAGTGGAAAATAGATTAATCTGCGGTTGGAGTTGACAGACATGATTTGCTTTCACTGACCACATCAAATGATGTGATGGGTCAAATCTGGCCCTCAGGCCTTGGATTTGACACCTGTGTTGTACATCTACATTTTTGTATTTACAGTAACTTCCTATAAAGAGTCAACCTTCCATTTGGTCAATTCCTAGTTTATTCCTGTTAATTCAGTTGAAGACCTAAATTTGACACTTCCCTTAATGATTAAGGGAAGTGTGATTAAGGCTTAATCATTGCACAATAGGCAGATGACTCCATGCGTCATGCACGCTGAGTGTTCGACCTCCTAGTTTCTACTGTATATTTTCTGAATTTGACAACCTTTTGAAGGTTCAAACACTGAGGTTTCACTGTTCTGACGTTGACACTGAGTTTATCAAAGGATAAATCAACAAGTTTGTGACCTCAAACTGCAAGCAGTTTGCCCCTGGTCTTCGCTGTTTATATTTCAAAGTCCTAAAGTTTCTTAGTATATGTCCATGCGTGACTTGGCATAATTTAATGTGTACTTCTTCACCTACAGGTATTACTGTTGTATTAAAACGTAAGTTCTCTGCATCAAATTTTTGGAACGACTGCAGGAGGTACAATATTACGGTTATTCAGTACATCGGCGAGATTATGCGATACCTCTGCAACACACCACAGGTAAAACTCCGACATAGTTGCTATTGTTGACGAGAATGTTGCTTGTCTTTTCAACAGTCCTGTGTAATTCTCTCCTTTCTAGAAAGACAATGACAAAGATCATAAAGTCAGAGTCGCTTTGGGAAACGGGATTCGACCAGATACCTGGGCTGAGTTTCTGCAACGGTTTGGCAATGTTTGCATCTGCGAGTGCTACGGAGCCACGGAAGGAAATGTTGGCTTTGTCAACTATATTGGGAAAATTGGAGCTATTGGCAAAGAGCATTTTCTCCACAAAGTAAGATGCATTAAATCATTTATACTGTATTAAATCTCATAAATACAAGCTTCATTTTTTCTTTTTTCACAGATGGGGTGCCCTTATGCTCTCATACGGTACGACACAGAGAAAGAAGAGCCAGTCAGAGACTCCAGAGGATTTTGCATTGAAGTGCCCAGAGGTCCATTATTTAGAAAAATAGGAAGTGATTTCCACAACCTAAATATCTTAACTAAAAACATTTCACTTTCAACCAAAGGAGAAACTGGTCTGTTGGTGTCCAAGATTGCCGCGAGAACCCCCTTCTCAGGCTACGCCAAGAACAAGCAGCAGACTGAAAAGAAGAAACTGAGGGACGTGTTTGTGAAGGGAGACCTCTACTTTAACAGCGGTGATCTTCTTAAGATAGACCACGAGGGTTTTGTCTTCTTTCAAGACCGCATCGGAGACACTTTCAGGTCCGTGGATGAAACAAATGTAGGATAGGCTACAATGGTGCCTGGAGATACAACTTAAATCAAAATTTGTTTTTACTACACTGTTGTTTAGTGTCTGTTTTACAATTAATCACAGATGGAAAGGAGAAAACGTGGCAACCACAGAGATAGCCGATCATTTGCTCATGGTGGACTGCATTGAAGAGGTTAATGTCTATGGGGTAAAGGTGCCAGGTAATATTGCATCATCATCGTCATCCCATTGATAAGCTACCAGCTAAAAACATGAAAGGTTTTGTTTATTTAATGCTAACATTGTGCCCTCATCAAGCCCTTCTAGTGCTGTATGGCCTCTTTGACCGCAATGTGCCTTTTTTTTTTTTGGCAATCATTGATGAATATAGCCATGAACTGTGTCATACTAGGAATCGTGACAAGACAAAGATAACTTTTGAAACACATTTGTTACACATACAACCTTATTTATTTCATGTCTATTACTTTGCTTACAAACATTAACTTATATTTTTCCTATTAGGACACGAGGGAAGAATTGGAATGGCTGCGCTGACCCTGAAAGAAAACATGGACTTTGACGGGAAAGCTGTGTATCAGCATGTCAAAAGCTACCTTCCGAGCTATGCAAGACCACGCTTTATTCGCATTCAGGTAAATCATATACTGCCTATAAACAATACAACAATTACAGTACATCTAGAGATAGTTGAAGTACCCACACGCCGCTTAAGTAGAAATCGAGACAAAAACAAAAGTATTGACTCAACTCCTAAATATACAGCAAAGGTTAAAAGAAAGTATCCGTTTTGAAATGTGATTAAATACACAAGTAACCCTCTCATTTGTATGCAAAACATATATGGTTAAATTGAAATAATTAAAAAAAATACACAAAAGTTTCAGATTTTAATGACTGCAGTAAATCACACTACACATCACATCTTGTTTAAGCAATACCCAGCGAGTAAATGAATAATTATATAAATTACATTAGCTAATGATGTCATCATGTCACGCCATTTTGATTTTTTTTCCATGTCTTTTCCTGCAGAACGCACTGCAGGTGACCGGGACATTCAAACAGATGAAAGTGAAGCTGGCCGAGGAGGGCTTCAACCCTGACGTCATCAAGGATCGTTTGCTTTTCCTGGAAGACAGTCAAGGCTACGTCCCCATGACTCAGGAGATCTTCAACTCCATAGCAGAGGGAAGAATCAAGCTGTGAATCACTTTATACTCCACTACTCAAACAACTGTGAAATCCATAGAATAAGCCATAAAGTGATTGGGAATCTTTTACATTGTAAAGAACACAAGGCCAATGTATTTTTCTTCTATGAATGTTTTCAAATCGAATGCCTTGTTTGTTTTTGATAAAACTCTCAAAAGAAAATTGATACCCAGTTTGATATTCCTTGACTTGACAATATCAAACTTTTTACTTTTTCAAATACCTCCTGATAAAATACTTCGCTGTCCCAAGTACCACCACTGACCAGAGCAGAAGTTTTATTCCTAAAAAGTACATTTCATCTAATTGTAAGACACTGTAACATTTTGCTCAGTCTGAACATTAACATTGGCAATGATTTAATTAAAATGCATTGCATGTAAGTTTAAAACCCTTCAAAGTGAATTCAGCAATGTTTCTAAAGACTACAATAAACATTGGTCGTTAATAACACTCTTTTTTGTGGTGTGCCAAATTTACAAGACAGATTTAGTTCCACTTTACAGGGACTTTAACCCCTCACTTTAATACATAAATTACTTCAGTTAAAATGTATTGCACACAGAAATAAATATTGAAAAACTATTCTAAAATATTTCATGCAAGCGTATTGTACTTAAATGTTAAATACAATGAGAAGTGACCTTAACAAATGTACAAACAATTTGAATTTACAAGCGAAAGTTGAAGCCACTGTAACATGATGCAGTTTGGACATTTAAGTGATACTTTCACATACCACTAGAGGGAGTCTGTGCAATTCACTTTGAGAATTAGTTCACAGACTCGCTAAATATCACATTTACAGAAGTTTGGAAGCAGGAGTAGTTTCCATGGGATTGGGAGAGACAGTTGGGTTGGTAACGGGGGAAGATGGCATACAACTTATTCTCCTACAAGTGGAGGTCAAATGTTTTGGAGCCTGAGACACTTTTAGAGGGCAGCAGATCTGGTGGTGACCACCCTGCGCCCACTGATTGCAGAAGCTTGGAACACTGTTGAACTTGGTCAGCTTTTTTATGATTTGCTTGCTGACAATTTTAGAAGGCATCTCCACTATCTTTCCTGCGGTAGCACCTCCAGTCTTCGCTAACGGTGGCAGGTCAACCTCATCTTGAGGGCTCAGCTTTGTTTCAAAGGCGTAGCCGCTTCTTAGACCGAGATAACTGTATGGCAGAGGCTCACTGTTGCAGCTCAGAGAGCGCATGGGTCTCCTGGATTGATTCCAAGCCTTGTCAATCCAAAGCTCCACTTGGGCCTTGTCCATCCTTGGGGCGGTCTCTTCAGTCTCCAGTGCCCTGACACTTATGTTTTCATCGCCTTTCACTGTGGCTCCTAAGGTCTTTGAACTATCAAGAGCCCGCGTTTCAGCGAGGAGATTGGAAGCTATTTTGGCGATAATGTTCCAATCTCTGCGAATGTCATCTGCCGTGGTGTGCTGTGAGGTCACCGTGAATCGAATGATGCGTTTGCGGTGAATGTCTGCTGGAATGAGGTACATGGCACCAGAGCGTGTCAGCCTCCTCAGCAGCTCCTGGGTTGAAGCATTACCTTTCTAAAAAAAGAAATAAAAACAGCAGAGCCGCTGATAATTTAACAAAATCTTTTCTGATCATAATAACCCTGACCTTCACCTCCAAGTGATAAAAACAGCTACCTTTGAACGAGGTGTGCCTGGCAAGTTTGTACGTCCCAACAATGATTAATTAGCCTTTGTAGAACACGTTGCTCCACAGAAAGTTAACTCGTCGTATTTATAGTTTACTGCTTTAATCCCAAATCCGTGACTACCTACCTTGAGACAGAAAACAACCAGGCCGAGATATCTCTTTGCAGGAATCTCAAAGTTTGGGTCACTTCTTATCAGAGACTCCAGGAGCTTTGCCATCTCAATACCCTGAAAGAGAAAAGTATTGAAATCAAAGTTTGCCATTTAAAGCAATGGTGATAAAATGTCTATTCTATTTTGCCCATTGCGTAACTCCCAAATCATGTGAGGAACATGAACTTCAGCATACATGTCTGATATGTCCCTGGAGATTTTTCAATCCAAAGGAACGCATGACGAACCAGAGCTTGAGGGAGCGGAAACGCCGACTGAGTGGAATCTGCCAGTGCTGCACAGATAAAAAAAACAAAAACGAAAGTGAGTCCCCAGAAACCTCAATGTGTTGCTCGTGAAGGTGACATACCATAAAGTCTGTGGCTGCTTGTGAGTTTTCGTGTCTGAGATAAACGGGGTCCACACTGAACGTCTGTTGAAGTTTGAGTTTGTCTTTGACCCTTGACCCAAACATGGAAGAAAATTACAAAAAGAAAAGAAAACGACTGGAGTACAGATTAAATATATTCACCAAAAAGCTGTGCAGTCAAAATGGACCATCATCCATTTTGATGGGTTGAAGACAAACGAATCCGCAAATTCAATGCCTTCAAGCGACCAGCGCAGCTCTGGACAGAAGTAGGCCGAGCCAGCATAAGCAGCATCCACATGGAGCCATAGTCCCTCTTGTGCGCCTGTGAAATGTTGCAAATAACATTAAGTGCACGTAGTGATTGAAATGCTCTTAAAAAATGCACAAGGATGAATATGAAAACATACACACGGGTCCCAATTCTGAGAGTGTGTCAAAGGCACACACGCCTGTGGTTCCCAAAGTGGCACATAACTGCGAGAAACACAGAAGGAATATTTGCAAGAACAAACGATGATGGTGCAAGTCGATTAGATAAATCTAAAAAGAGTTGCAAATATTTCCAGCTAGTTAACATCACGGTTTCACGATTTAATCATCTCCGTCCTTCCGTACCAGAAAAGGGACCAGTCCTCTGCTTTTGTCCTCTTGTATGGCCTGTTTCAACATCTCTCCTCTCAGAGACAAATGCTCATCTGTGGGTAGGAATCGGATCTTCACGAGAGAGATCTGACCCGCCTTTTCCACTGAGGAGTGCGCCTGTGATCATAGTGAAATAAAACATCATTGTAATGGATTAATATTTAGGCCAGTGGTGTTACTGTCCAAATACTGACCTGATCTGAAGCGTAAGCCACTAGCGTTGAATTTAGGACCGAGTCATCCAGTTCATGCTCCAGCTCGGGACGCAATTGCAGAATTTTGTCTTTCCTGGCCGCCAGAAGAGCCACGAGTGTGCTTTCGCTGACGGTGCTCTGTTCGGCGAGTCAAAACAACCTGTCAATCGATGACGCCTCACCATGTGAAAAGATGTGTTGGTGGTCTACCTGTATGATACCTCCTCCCTGGCTCTCGCTGTGGTAATGGAGGAAGAATTGGGGAAGGCCCAAGGCTTTACAAAGCCAGTCCATCACATTCATTTCCAATTCTGTACAAGCAGGACTAGAGGCCTGTAGAAAAATAAAAATAAAAAACACCACCACCACAGATTATTTGATCTTTTACCAGACATGAAGGACAATTTCTGCCCATTTTCTGTAATTTGTATGCTCTGAAATTGAGTCTCAATATACACGCAATCCTGTTTTGGAAAACCTTTTAACAATTAAAAAAATTGAGCCACATGACTCTGCAGCAATATCATCAAGCTAATTGATCTGATATCTACATGATCTATTTTTCTTTTTTTTAATTCCTGCATCCATAGCATTGATGGGCACTCCACAATAGGACAAAAAAAAAATCACAAAATCTGCATATTTAAAGCAATTTCGGAATGACCCTAGAATAAGGAGTCTTTCAGTCCCTTTTGCTTTTTTCTCGCCTCACCCAGGTGAAGCCAACACAGTTGATGGCATCAGCCAGCATGTCCCCCAGCAATGAGGGCCATGATGTCAAACTTGGGTAATAGGCGTGCATGTGAGGACTCTGCCAGTGGACCACCTGCACAAAGTGTCAAAACAAGTCTGCGTTCACAACATGCATGACCCCCAAGTGAAGCGGATGACATGATGACAGCATCAAAACTTACTCCCGGCATGATAACCTTCTCGATGTCATCAAATATTCTCTCCCAGTCTTCGGCCTCTGTGGGTGCCGTGTCTGGTAGAAGTTCCTTCATGTAGCCAGGCTTCACATCTGGAATCACCCTTCTCTCCCGGATGGAGCCCAAGTACTTTGTGATGTAGTCCACCAACTCCTTACCTGGTCAGGAAAAATACTTCACTATTGTATATACGGTATCGACAAAGGATTATTACCTCGGCGATTGTATTCCTCAGCCTGCATTTTTCTTGAGGTGGGCGGTTCTTGAATGGTTTGTTTTGATGCTGCAGAGAAGCTGCCTTTGTGTGAGTACAGTAGTTGCTCGCGATCACCTCACATGTATATAGGCAGTATTAGCAGGAGCACGCCCTAAACTGGTGACGCATTTCACACAGAACAAATGTTCTTTTATGATGTCAGTCACTGTCTCCAATTTTTTTTTTTTACAAAATATATTAAAAAAAAAGAAAATCAATTGGCTCTATTAACACAACATAAAGGCTTGTGTACTGCAACTGAAAATAATTAATTGCAGACCCAACAATGAAAGGTAAAATACATATTAAGACTCAACATTTAGCACGAAAATGTGTTACATTTTCTCAAATAATGTGCTCTACTCATTCTAATTCACTATATTGTCTTATTAACGAAGGAAGATATCAAATAATGTCTTAAGGGTTTCCAGCAGCAATAGATTGCTAACAGGCAGCTGTCTCTTGGAGCTATCTTGTCATTCAAGCAAATCTCAGTCGGCATAGACTACAAGCCAAATTCAACAATACAAATTATAATGAGTGGCACAAATGATCTTATTTATATTAGTTATTTGCTTTTCTGTCAGGACATTTCATGATCACCAAAATGTTTCATTTGGAAACCTTGCTGGTCACCAAAATGTTTCATTTGAAAAACTGTTATTTTATTGAATTTATTCATAATATAATTATCCTTGTTATTTGTGTGTGCATTCATGACACTTGACTCATTTCATTGTTTGAAATGTCACTGTGGCTAGTCTGAAGTTTTAGAAAAGTTCAAGAGTGCTTTCATCCACTTCCATACATTTTTAGTTTAATTGAACAATACAAGACTGGTGTACAGGAACGGCAGCATTTCTTTAAAGTCAAGTATGCATGGGTTCCTCTTGTTTCACCTTTTTGTGTGTGTTTTTTAACGTGCACTTTGAAGCATCATAGTGCATCATAAAATTGTATATTATGGCATTCAATGCAAGGAACAGGAGTCATACAAAGGTCAGAGGGTGCCTTGACACGGGTGTGGGATCTGCACCTGGAAAACAAAGTAACAGCAATGTTTACTCTGAAAAATTAAGTTAGGCATTATCATAGATCTTTTAATGTTACACATTCTTCTGAAAAGATCTGTACATCATAATTTGGTGTTGATAATTATTATGAGACTATTCTCAAAATTGACCCGGAACATGTGTGCATAGAAAATGATTGTTGATAGATGATGTCCAAATGCATGTGGCCCGTACTGTAAATCAAACAATGAACATATTGCTGACTTTTGATCTCACTGAAGGCTGAATGCCTGCGAATGTCAATTTTGAGTGACACAAAATATATGAACTTTAGAATCACAGGTTGATGGAGCAGAGCACAATGAAAGCATTGTCCTCCACTTGTCTGAAAGTCTGAGCCTGATGAAAGCGCTTTCATTTTCATAATTGTCCAATCTAGGCTCCATGTGCCCCCTTGTGACTTCAAAGTGGAAGTTTTGCATGAGCGCTGTGTGCTTTTATTAATAGTATTAAAAACCCAGAGCTTCAATGTTTTATTACACTAGCTTCCATACAATGAAAACATCTGAAAGACTGTTTAACATTTACGTCAAAAGAATTTGAAATGTGTCCTAATGAGCCTTCCCCGAAAGGTCAGTCTAGCGCGACATATGGATTAGTTATCTTTATTCTCTTTGGCAACTATAGTATGATTTATTTATTTATTTATTTATTTATTTATTTATTTATTTATTTATTTATTTGTTTGTTTGTTTGTTTGTTTGTTTGTAAATACTGTATTACTGTATTCCTTTCACGTTGTCCAATTGCCTTCAGGCTTGGAGAAATAAGATATTCCCCAGCTTTGAAACAAGCACATTTTGCTTCAAGACAACCGTATGGGCGAGAGTCTTGATTTTTTGTCTTCAAAATAACAAGAACTGAAGTGTGTTTTGTAATTCCTTTGACTTTGTTGTAATCAACTGAAAGATTTTTTTAAAATATCTCATTATTTACAGCACTGAATATACATATGCATACATGTACTATGTTCGACTGTGTGTATTAGTTGGGTTTTATGTGTTCAAATCGTGTGAGGGGGTTAATTTATGCGCTGTACTGAAAAATATCTCCAGCAGGGAGCAGTGCAGCTAGAAAAGGCGGCCCCGCCCACAGTCGTCACCGATGAAGAAGACAAACAAGGAATCAGCTGTCAAAAAAAGTAGACCGTGTGATAGAACGCATCGAAAGAGGTACAGTGTTTCCAGTCAAGTCGGCAAATAATCAAAAATGTTTGCATGTGTTCTCGACGGAATTAGCAGTTCTATCGAACCCAGCCTCTCCGTGGTTAGTGGTCCGTGGCTAGTCGAGTCTTAAGTAGCTCACATTAGCTGCTATACCTTAACTGCGTGAGCTGCCAGTTTAGCTGGTCAAGCAACGTAAACGCTATCTTGCTACTTCAAAAGGTTGAAGCCAAGTTGTTTGTTTGTGCGTTGTTTCACGCCGCTTGCATCACACCCTTTCTATCTCGCGTCACTCGCATGAAAGAACGGCCTAAACGTGCATTTTCACTTCATAAACATGCTGAAACGAAGACGTGCTAAGGTTAGCCTCCAAGTATTTGTTGCGTCAAGTCCTGCCACAACAAAATCTACTTGTTAAACTAATATTTATGTAGTTAATTCAGTATTCAACCCCATGTCCATGAACTAGTACGAGCTTTGTCATCACTAGGAAGATCATTTACTTCCTTCGCGGAACAACTGTCGAACTAGTAATGTGTTCTCTTCCAACTTCCGCTACTGTATAATTGTCTCCACATCAGGAGGACAACTTGGGACGCTACGAGTGAAGAAGTAGATATTAACTAGAAACGTTTGTCACGACTAGTACTAGCAGTACACAGATGTGAACTAGTACTTTGTTTTGCCTTACTATTAACATGTAGTTGGCCTACTAGTATTCCAATTTGTTTTTAATTGGGAGTACAAAGCGCATAGTTGCATTTGTACTTTAAGATGGATGTCAGTAATATCAAAGCCACTATCATGGATGGAGCTTACCTGTTCTGTGTTGCTTTATTCAAGATATGAACGGTGATTTTCTGTTACCTCACGTATTGCCTTTTTGGAAATCAAGTTCTTTTCTGGTGCGTAAGTGTTTCAACCGAGAGTCCTATCACTTTCAACCACAAATATGGCAGACAAAACAAATACTGTTTACATGATTTAAAACTATCTATAAAAATGAATGATTGATTCATTGGTGGTGTAAATATCTCCAATAACCACTTTTGTAGTTTTTAGCTATAACACTGGCTAAAATATTTTAATACTTGGAAAGTACAGATATTTGGTGAAACTAGAGGCACTGATTTAACTTTTTATAGAGCACTCTAAAAACAACCATGGCTGAAACAAAGTTCTGTACAAAAACAACATGGTAAAAAAATGAAATTAAACAAAAAAATAGTTAAAATACGATTCATTTCTTTACAATAAAAGATCATTTTTAAAAATGAGTGTTACATTTGAAAGACTCCTGTAAGACCAAACGGTTAAAATCCTTGTGTGTGCTACCTTGCAATGGTTCTCAGCTGGTGTCTCAGTATGTGGTCATATTCTCCAAAGAGGAAGAAAAAAAGCTGTTATTATGCTACTTTCACTATGGCATTCGGCAGGTCCGAAATGTTTAATCCCTCAGGCCACAATTTACATGAACAAAAGTTATATGCAAAAGTTAAACAGTCATCAGAAAAACAAACTCAGATACCTTCAAATTCTATTTTAAGTACAGTACATGTTTCCCTCCACTCCATTTCAGCACTTTGTGTTAAAAGCATATTTTTTGTGTGTGTTCTGTGGTTTTCAGGTATGATTAGAGTGTGTGAAGTGCACTGATTATTCGTGAGGTCTGACTGAGCACACCTGCCAAGATGCCTGCGGTGTCCACCGGTGCCAAGGACCTCTATTTGAGCACCTCTCTCGGTGACCTCAATAAAAGAACAGAGGTTAAGGCGGACAAGATAAGCACCAAAAGGTACGTGTTAATAGTTGATGTACAACTGATATGGCAAAACAGATGGAGACAATTCAAATCCAATTTTACTGTGATGCAGCTATGTTCAGAGTGCCTGCAAAATCTTCAAGGCGGCAGAAGAGAGTCGTCTGGACAGAGATGAGGAGAGAGCTTATGTGCTCTACATGAAGTATCTAACAGTCTATAAGATTGTCAAGGCCAGACCAGACTTCAAGCAGCAGGCGGTATGGTGACCACCCATTGTTTGGAAACAAAACAAAATACATATACGAGTTGTTCTTTACGCCATTGTGTGCAGGACTACCTGACCATGCTTGGGCCAAACAACGTAAAGAAAGCCATAGAAGAAGCTGAAAAACTAGCAGAAAGCCTCAAACTCAGGTCAGAAGATTCGACGGAATGTTGAGTGAAAATGTTTTTAAAGACAAAAATGGTAGCTTATCATCTAAAGTGTGAATATTTGAAAAGGTATGAGGAAGTTGAAGTCAGAAAAAGACTGGAAGAGAAGGACAGACGAGAGGAGAAGAAAAAGGAGAAAGAAGTGGAGATGACGAAAGATGACAGTCAAAGCTCTTCTAAATCCTCAGTAGCAGACAAGGACAGCAATAAGGTAACAGCAGTGTTACCTTATACTTGTATTGTCATTTTTTGTGTGTGATACAAAAGTTTAAGAGAAACTATTCTTTCCCAAAGCAATGCCACAAAATAGTTGTAACAGACAAGACATCCATCTTCGTACAATATGAAAATGTTATTGATTACATCCTAGATTTTAAGGTTACATCTCAAAGTAATTGCATGATCTTACTGGGAAAGGGTCTGCATACACTTTTAACATGCTTGTTTTATTTTTAACTCTCAGGTTAAAGGAGAGGTGAATGATTTGAAGAATGCGTCTACTAAAAGTAAGCTGAGGACATGATACTTGACTTGAATGTTTTACTGTCTTACTGTAGCTAATTTCAAATATCACGGCTTATCTTGTGGCTTGTGGTCCTTCTGGCTCGTCCGGATTCATATGCTGTGCGTCATACTTGACCTGATTGCAGCTGCGGTGGCGGCGGGTGGGATCACAGCGGAGAAACTTTTCCACATGATGAAGGACCAAATGATAACTATCATTGTCATGGATGCTCGAAGCCAGAGAGACTTTGATGAGTCTCACATTCAGGTCCCATCTCAGGCCTGCATCAGCGTGCCTGAGGAGGCCATCAGTCCAGGGTATGATACAAAAGGAGAATATGGGGACGAAGTCTGTAGCTTGATATTTATTGTGTGTGAATCATCAATCCAAGACTGTTTTGATTTTTGTTTTTTCAAGAATCACTGTGAATCAAATCGAGGAAAAGCTCCCCAATGAGTCTAAAGAGCAATGGAAACAGAGGGGATCCGTGGATTACTTAGTCCTGTTGGACTGGTTTAACTCTGTTACAGATCTGACAATAGGCATGACATTGCAGAACCTCAAAGATGCTCTATATAAGGTAATGTTCGAGATTTTGGATGTGAAGAAATATCCATCTGTATACAAATATATTCTTAAATAATCTGGACACTCCACAGTGGGACTGTATGACCGTCTTGCGCAGTGAGCCACTTGTGCTGGAGGGAGGCTATGAAAGCTGGCTGCTGTTTTACCCAATGTTCACAACCAATGCAAAAGTCCGCTCGCCTCGACAGAACGTCAAGAATGCGAATGCCTCCATGTCGCAGTGTGAGTGTCATCGCTCCAACGACACTACTTGCAAAAAGTTCGCCAGATCGGTCTTTTGCTTGGGATTTCAGAATGAACCCAAAATGCACTGTAACCTTTACAGATGAATTTAATTTGACCTTCTCCACACTTTTCATTGCGTCTGGTCACTGTTTGTTTTGGTGTAACTTGATGTTTTCTAGCAAGGAACTTAATTCTGCTCCTCGCCCGCCCCCTCTCTCAACACAGTATACCATATAAAATATTCATTATGAAAGGAAGCTCCAAGTTTTCATTGTGCAGTTGAATATTGAATGGAGAATATACTCACTGGCCATAACATTAGTTACCCACATTAAGAGGCCATTTTAGATCGAGTAAATGCGTGTAGCTGTAATTTGATTTGAAGCTGTATTCATTTTCTGTTTTTCTACAGTAAACCTCAGTTACCCATCCCTCAAGGAAATAAAACCTCCAACCCCACCTCAGCCAGAACCTGAGATTAGACCTGAGCCTGTAGAACCCTCTGCTCCCCCACTCACAAATGGAGTTGCTCCCACTGAAGACCGCCCACCCACACCACCTGAGAGCACAGACAAATTGGTAGACTCTGTTGACGCTCTTTTCTCTAAGATGGAATTGAGTGACAAAGGATCAGTGCTTGACACATCTAACCATCCTTCCACACCCAAGGCCCTCCCACGGGTATGACTGAACAATTCATGAACAAGTGTCTAGAAACTGCTATTGAACTTGGTTTTGCTTACATATGACACTCGCTCTCTCTTTTAACCAGTTTGACCGTGCCAAGAAGCCACCGGTCCGCTTCTCAGACGAGCCTAAAGTGAGCCTGAATGGATCAGACACGCCCTCCGTCCCCGACCGCTCGGCCAAACCAGCCTTCATCCCTTCTTTGTCCGAAGAAGAACAAAGTCAGATACACTCGGAAGTGGTGGCGTCAATGGAGAAAGCCAGGCAAGAAAAGGAGAAACGCATTCAAGGACGTCTGCTAGAAGAGGACAGGCGGAAGAAGGAGCTGAAAGAGAGGCTTGCAAAGGAGCAAAGTGATAAGAAAAAGAAGGGCGACGAGGACAAAGGACATCAAGACAAAAAGAGACTAGAGAGACAGAAGGCGAAGGAAGAGGAAGACAAAGAGGACCATGGGCGCAAAGAGAAAAACAATAAGGGGAAAGAGCAGAACTCTGAAGCCCCCTCCAAAAGTTTGTCTCTCGACTCGCCTGGTCCAAGTCTAATTATCAGTGAGGTCAAGGTAGGTCGTTCACATCAGATCTCATGCACTGTTTAGACACAAGCATTTTGACACTCAAGACTATTGCCTCTGTAGGTAGTGAAAATGGTATGTGAAACTATTGACTTGAAATTGTACGCTCAGATGTGTCATTTTGAAGAATTGAGATTGAGAGGCGAATAAATGGTATAGGCCAGCCCAAAACTGTTCAATTGATAATGAAAAGCAATGTCATTATGTTTGTGTATTCATAAGTCACATTTATAGTTTATCACAAATATTGATTTTTCTGAAATAAAAATTGAATACAGGCCAAGTGTAGAGAAATTTAGGCTACAAGGTGGTCTTAGTGTTTAAGTGTTCCAATTAGAATTACTCATACCAAAGTTGAGTCTCTGTTTGTTTTGATTTCACAGAGGGAACCACTGACAAGAGCCAGAAGTGAGGAAATGGGAAGGAGTGTGCCTGGTCTGCCAGTTGGTTGGATGAAGGTACCTCACATTTGAAGATATGACACAATTTAAGATGTGTATACATATACACACGCACACGTATAGAATTTATGAATACCTGATTTCCTAACGGTGCACTGTTTATACTGCCCCCCTCTCTCCTAGTTCCTTGACACTGTGACTGGAACCTTTCGATACTACCATTCCCCAACCAACCGCGTCCACCTTTACCCGCCTGAGGTGACGGTTCCAACGCCACCGGCAGCGGAGCCGAAACAGTCGCAACTAGCAGTGGCACCCTCCAACGCAAAGGAGGAGGAGGAGCTGGAACAGTCTACGTTAAAACGCTCCTACTCTTCCCCAGACATCAGCCAGGATGTAAGAGAGGAGGCCCAGAAGAAGAGCGCTGCCCCAGTGGCTCCTGCTACCATACCCACCTTCAATAGAGAAACCAAGTGAGGCACATGGTTGTTACTAGTAGACCAGAATAAAAGTTGAAAGGGTACATGTTTGGTTGTCAGTTTACATGGGGAAAAAAATGGAAATGTCTGATATTATTCCTAAAAGCTTTTTTTCTTTCTTTCATCAGACCTCCCAGTGTTAAAGTCCATTCTAAAGTGGAGCTTACACGACCTTCAGCCGCCAAAATCCGCAGCCTGAATCCAACATTTGGAGGCTTGGGTGCAAGTTTGACCGGTCTTCGTAATCTTGGCAACACTTGCTACATGAATTCAATTTTGCAGTGTCTGTGCAACACACCTGCCATGGCAGAGTACTTCAACAATAATTTCTACCTGGATGATATCAACAGGTGTGTAGTTCAAGTGCACTCCGTGTTGCAACATTACATCTACAGAAACACCATTTTTTAGGCCTTTAATGACATTTTCATTTTCTATATTTCTAAAATGAATTGACTAGTCCATGCTCTGGTAAATTAATGGTTAGCTAGTGCGCCATTCTTTTGTATTTGCATTGACAATGAACACCTCTTGTCCTCCGGCAGATCCAACATTCTCGGCCATAAAGGGGAAGTGGCGGAGGAATTTGGCGTGATCGTGAAAGCGCTGTGGACCGGTCTGTACAGGTGCATCAGTCCACGAGACTTTAAGATCACCATTGGAAAGATCAATGATCAATTTGCTGGCTATGACCAGCAAGACTCCCAAGAGTTGCTGCTCTTTCTCATGGACGGCCTCCATGAGGACCTCAATAAGGTAATGTGCACACACACACAAAATCAACCAAGCAAGCACAGGGATTTTTATTCAGCAAATATATTGCCATGCCATTTTTGAAAATATTACATGTATTTTTCCTTTTTTTTCCCCACTGGTTTTCATTTTGATGGCAAATTAGAGAGTAAGTAAATTGTATGTGTGTGAGTGGGTGTGTCAATGTTTGCTCTCGCTGCAGCCAGCGAGTGTGCTCTGTCCGCATCTGTCTGGTCTGATGCTCATCGGAACCTCTGTGCATGTAGACCCAAGACACACCTCATTGCTTGCATCAGCTGTTTTGTTAATAAATAGAACTAAAATACAAGTGTGCCTCAAGTATATTTTCATCATTTCTTTTTTTTTGGCTTTTGATTTTTGATTATTATAATTTTAAATCCAGCACTTTAAATCTGTGTATTACGAAGTGCTTTTCTGTTGGTTACTTAGTTTTCTCACGTTGGTTATGTTTCTGTCCGGGTTGTCAGGCAGACAACAGGAAGCGCTACAAAGAGGAGGAAAACGACCACCTGGATGATCAAATGGCGGCAGACCAGGCTTGGAATAAACACAAGCTGCTGAACGAGTCCATCATCGTGGCGCTCTTCCAGGGCCAGTTCAAGTCCACCGTGCAGTGTCAGACTTGCCACCGTAAGTCTCGGACTTTTGAGACGTTCATGTACCTGTCGCTGCCTCTGGCCTCCACCAGCAAATGCTCACTTCAGGTTAGTAACACCTTCCATTCTTTTAACAAGTAGAAATTAGTTTAGATAATTCCAACTTCCTAAACCTCAGGTTCAGATCGATGAATGTCATATTGAGCCTGGTGCTCATTATTTACCAACATGAAGACACCTATAAAAAGTGTGCACTGAAAAGTGGAAAATCTGCTCTGTATTCCAGGATTGTCTGAGGTTGTTCTCCAAGGAAGAGCGACTGACGGATAACAACAAGGTTTTCTGCAGGCACTGCAAAGCTCACAGAGATTCCACCAAGAAGCTGGAGATCTGGAAGGTCCCTCCAATTCTCTTGGTTCACCTGAAGCGGTGTGTAGTGACGTGTCTATCGCTTTGCTCCGAACTACTCCATGTTGACTTACTTTTTCTTTGCATCCTCGGCATTGTTACAGCTTCTCCTATGAGGGTAGATGGAAACAGAAGCTGCAGACTTCTGTAGATTTCTCACTAGACACTCTGGACCTAAGCCAATATGTCATTGGACCGAAGCAGACCCTGAAGAGATATAACCTTTTTGGAGTGTCTGTAAGTAGATCTGTCCAGCTTTAGAGAAAAACACCAGTAAAATAGTTTCAAATATGTTCCTTAATATAAAAAGCAGCACCTTACTCGGTCAAACTTTATTTTATAAAGATTAAAACAAATTGTGAAGAATAAAACCATTTGTGTGTCTGGAGGCAATACAACATACATACCCAGATACAGAGACGGTATGCGCACTTTTGAGTTTGGCACCTGTGAGCTACACGTTCTTAACCAACCGTGTAATATTCATAACGCTTGGTTTGAGCTTATTTGTGTCTGTGTGATTCCTTTTGTTTCCTAGAACCACTATGGAGGTTTGGACGGTGGCCATTACACTGCCTATTGTAAGAACGCCTCAAAGCAGCGTTGGTACAAGTTTGACGATCATGAGGTTTCTGAAATCTCCACTTCCTCCGTCAAATCTTCCGCTGCCTACATTTTGTTTTACTCTGCCCTGTGATGGAGCTGATGGACCTGAAGAACACCGTAGAAGGTTGTCAGTTTCTTTTTTTTTTTTCTTTCCCCCTTCTACAACGTGGCAGTTGCGGGCATGTCCATCTTCGAGCTGATAGCTGAAGGATGTGGCTCAAGAACAGTGCAGCGCAGCCATGCCGTGCATTGCTTCAGCCACTAGAGGACCCTAGAGCTGTGAAAACATGCCGGCTGCTCATAATTCTGATCATCTATTCGAGAGACTATGAAAGATGCCAGTTGGACGTCACGCTGCACCTATGTCACGGTAGGGCAGGTGGCTGCTTCGATACTCTTGATGCGGTTCATGTGAATGGCTGGATCGCTCACATGTGTAAACAGCAGGTTCACATTTACATAGCTTGTACGTATTTAACACAGCGGATGTTGCACTTTTCTAAATGTAAATATTCTACAACATGTTAAGATGTTGTCTGACCAATTTTTGTTGTTGGAGCTCCCACCACGTTCGTTGCATTAAGGTTTATAGTTGCGAGTTTCTTGTATTTAATGTGTCCGTGAAAGGGGACCTATCATGCGTGAAAGGGGACCTATCATGCTCACCCCGTCCCTCAACATTTCCCTCTCAAATGTTGTACAGAATCTCATTTTAGGCTTTTGGAAGAGGCAATTTGTGTCAGAAAAGTTCAAGGACTGGTTTCAAACACTTCAAAACCAAACAATAGATATAATGATAATCATAATTTAAAAAAAGAAATAGCGCCCAACCAATTTCTTGGCCAACCCATCATAGCCCTTCAAACATCAGCCGAATTAACCGGCTTACGGTGCTGAGGTAGTGGGTTCAAAATCTGCTCTTGCCTTCCTCTGTGGAGTTTGTATGTCCTCCCCACATTCCAAAAACCTGCTTGTTTGTCGAGGTGTGCCCTGCGATTTGCTGGCAACCTGTTCAGGGCAGGGCATACCCCGCCAGTCAGCTGGGACAGCACACCCTCATGCCGCGACTCTCGTGAGGCTAAGTTCAGATGATGAATGGATGTACTCTAACCATTTATAGCAGTTGTACACAAGTAGCACGACCTGGAAATCCAGACTAATCGCCCACCGATTGAGTTTGATCAGTAATTGCATCAAATCATTTCTGAGGCGGGGCATACAGTGGAACCACGCCCATGCGTCCTGTGGGAGTCGTGGGAATCAAGGCCAACAAAAATTAAATATAAAAATCTACAGACTCCTGCTCATGGATGATTTAAAATCTTTTTCACCAATAATATGATCTATTATCTTTGCAACACTATAAAAGTAGAAAGTGAAATAATGTGGTTGCCCAAAAGATGTTTGGCGCAAACAAAACTGGTCATCAAAAGAACACCGCACCCTAGATAAAGTGTCCGCCCGCCACGCCGTTTCGATTTGCAGCAATTCGTCTTCAGCTGGAACTGAGACCTTAAACGAGGTGGACGGAATTAGAAACCGTTCTAAATAGCTCATCAACCAGCACCGTCTACAAAGAGATACTGCAACGTTAGGTGAAAGTTGAGGCAGGACAAATGGTGGCTGCTCACAATTCCCAGGAGCCTCTGACAGTTCCTTGCGAAGACCACCATGCTGGTTCCTACGCTTAGTGTTTTTTTGTGGTTTGTTTTTGATTACTTTTGTGGAGCTCTTTTGTGAAACATAGAAGAAATGATGGAGCTTATTGACAAGGGCAAAATGCGCCGTTTAAAATACATCTACAGTACAATATTGTGACACCAGTCCTGGAATCTTTCTGACACAACTCCTTGAGCTTTTTTTTTTCCCCCCCCCCCAGCAATGAACTGATGGGTATATATAATGTTCCAGTGCAAATAGGGATCATTTCTCAACTGTGAATCATGCAAACATAAACGGGTAGCCTCCCAGAATAGTTGATGATTTGCATAATAGGTCCTCTTTAATGTGATGGGAATGACCGCGTAATGACACTTATTAAAGGATAGGTGGGAACTGTGATGGTTGCTTGTTCATGTTAACCATGTTGTTGAACTGTATGCAATCGCAAGGATGCGGAACGCATAGCTTATCCATTAATACTCAATGCCAAATGCTTTAAATTGTCAGACATCTCTTCTGATTGATCCGGCCTTGTCAAGCCCTATAACATTAGTGTGAGAGCTATACACTATAACTGTCTGCATTATAACATGCATTTAGAAGAAACATTAAAGGTATTTTTGTCCCTGGGTGATTTTTAAAAGGTCGAGTTTTTGTAGGCCGTTAACGTGTGTGTATCTTTTTAATTTAATTCTTTCATAAGTCCAGACTCGATTTGACTTTTAAGATGAGAATTTACGTTACGCCTTCACTCGCTCAACACTAGCTGTCCCAATCTGGGGACAAGAACAAGCGCACAGTACAAATAAATGGACCAGAAACAGAAATGTGCAAGGATTTTGCTTGCTTAGTCCTGACTGTCGTCTCACTGAGCATTAGATTCATCAAACTTTTATTTTCTTGTAAATGTTGGACTTTATTTCTCAATGCTTTCAAATGTTTCAGTATAACAAATATAACCTTCAACAGCTCGTGACTATTTATTAAAATCGCTTTGAACGTTTGCGTGTGTGTGGTTGTAGAACAATTTTGCTTGAAGGATGCAGTCATGTTTTCTGTCATTTTTATGACCTTTGGTTACAGGCCGACAATCTTTGGTTTTTGGAATGGCTTGCGGCTGTAAAGCAGGACGTAGGCGTCTGGGGTTTGGACGTGACTGTCGTGTAGCTCCCGGACGGCAGAGTCATCGAAGCGGTGCCACGTTTGGGTCAGGGTGTTGTGGCACAGAGCAGTGTAGTGACCCATGTTCAGGTGACCTGCGTGGTTCTAAAGATGGAAAGGTTTCTCCATTCAACAACTGCCTCTTGACAGTGATGTTTGTGGGCGATCATGACATGAACATTATGTCACCAAATAATCACTGATGAAATGCCCACTCAGCATTTTTTTATATTGTAGTCAGTGCAACCGTGTAAAATTTGCTATCCCCCTCAAAATAACTCATGACACAACCATTAATGTTTAAACTGCTGGAAACATAAGTGAGCCCTAAGAGAAAATGTCCCAACTAGACCCAAAGTGACAATGTTTTTTATGGCCAACACATTTAAATAAATTCATTGATTAAGCTTTTTGTTTTGAACATGCGGTACAAGAAACAAATCCATAAATATGATGTAAATACCATATCTGAAACATTGCAGTCTTAGTCTGGACAGAATTAGGAAAGCATTCAACCTCCACAGTTTGCTGAGATAATTTATCCGTCAAAAACTTAAATTAGGTCAAATTGCTACAGATATTGTACAAAAATACCACTTATAAATATTTTCCAGCACTCTCAGAGGCTTTTGCAAAAACTGCAACTACAATACATTGAAAGAATCAACCATGCCAATTAAATAAGTTGTACTCACCACGACCGCGTAGAGACGATATGAAGAACAGGAAGTCTTCTGTGCCGAGCTGGACACAAACAAGCTTAGATCAAGCTCAGTGGAGAAGATAACGTTAGTCCTCAGTTTGACCTGGTTCTTTCCTTTACAACCAAACCTGAAGAATACATCCAGTTGAACGCATTTGTAATTTCTGTACAACCTAATTAAATCCAAACAAATGGGTTTTTGGAAAGACGACAATGCTTGCATCCAGCACTAAAAGGATCAATTGTTTGCAATCACTGCTCTTCCTACCTACCGTTTCAGGTGCAGCACGAGGATTTCGGGAGGTTTGTCCAGATAAGTAAGGAGAGCAGTTTCTTCTGTTAGCTCACAGGCTGAGCACAGAATCTTCTCTCCTCCTGTCAAGAGACTCTGCTTAAAGAACAGAGACAAACAGTCCTGCACAAAACGGACACATTGAAGAGACGGGAGGTATTAAATCATGTCATCCGTACTGGGGCTCCAATTGGAACCAAAATCCCCCCAAAATGTACCTGAATGGAGCACTTGCTGATATGTGTAGGGATAGGTAAAGAGAGCACAGTGAACATCTGCATGTTGAGGGTCTGTTGGTCGCATCGCATGCAGACCGTCACGTAGCTGAGCGTGCCTTCAAACAATTTGGAAACGATAGTAGACTCTCCCACTCCGGTGGCATAATTTCTCTCTTGGTCTTGCAGCTGCTTGGAGAAGCGCATCTTCCGCCTCCCAACCTGTAAAGCAAAAAATAACCATGGTACATACTATTCATTTTCCATTCACACATCAATCTAGGACCTTCTTTAGGTCTTCATGGAGTGCATTGAAGAGGAGGAGAAGCAGTTCCTGAGCATCCTGCTGAGAGTGGTTGTTGAACTGCGGCAGGATGGAACACAACACATTCCTGGCCTCCACAGGGGCACAGCTGGAACTCCTCCCGAGCCACATCTGCTCCAGGAGGCGGACAAACATCTGGGCTACCTGACACTTGGCCCTGAAAGAGCAAAATTTGGTGCAAAAGAAAGCTCGTCACTCGATGGATTGGGAATGATAGTAGCCGGATAGAAATGCTTCATACCGTGCCAACTCTTTGCGTGTGTCCTGATGAAGGAGATGCTCCACCAGGGGCACCGTGGAACAAACACACTGCAACACCGCGTTCAAGTAGCAGGAGTTTCCAGAGTTGTCTAAACCACACACGCCGGGACGGTCCCACTCCTGGAGTCGCTTTTCTATCACATGATCACTGCTGGTTGTGTTTCTTCTGCAGGTGAAAGTAGGTGAATTTACTATTAAAATTTGCGCAAGTTCTCGCAGAAACACGCGGTGGTCGAAGAGGGTGATGAAGGAATCTCAAAACAGCAAAAATTATAAGACAGTAAGTCTGCACTCACAATACCCGATCTGTGAAATGGTATTTGTAGACCAACCTTTGCTTCAGGACATTTGTCAGACTTTGCACCTCTTGGTATGATGTGCTGTTTAGCTGAGGCAGGACGGGCACTCCGCCATTGTTGTCCAAAGCCAGCTGAGAAGCCAAAGTTCTGGTGAACTGGGTCAACTGGACCTGCCTGCCTGAGCTCTGCAAGGTGTGAAGCACAAACGTGTTGATGTAGATGGTGTGCAGCGTCACCCAGAGACCAGGGAGTAGCACGTCTGCCTGCGATCCTCCGGTGTCCGACATTGGAAAAAGAAGAGCTGGTCCGGTCCAGCCTTTGAGATGTGCTGCCAGGAGAGATCGCCCATAGAACTGAGACGTGCTTTCCTCTGCTAAAAATGGTCGTCGCCGTCCGAATCCCTGAATCCGAAAAAATGTCCATGAGCTTGCCCTCCATCCGTGCGCTGGTGTCCAACCACACCACGGGACGTTGGCTACAGAAAGGCCTGATCAGGTCCTCTACCACCTGCACAACTACAGGCTTCCTCTTTCGCCTCCGAAGCTGCTCTGGGATGTACAGGTACATGTTGCAAATGAAGCCCGAGCTTCTATCGTAGAGGATGGCAAGATGAAGCGAGCAGGGAGTCTGCTGGTACCAAAGGTTGTATTTCTTCACCGCCAGGTTCTCCCCAGGCGTGTATAATCCTTGATAGCGCTTGGTCACGTGGCTGCAGAAGGCAGACAAGGCTTCCAGCTTGTCTTCATCCTCCAGTCGGCTCAGATGCAAGAGGCAGCTTTGGAAGCAATTTCTCTTCAGGACCCCCTTCCATCCTTCTAAGCCCAGGTTTACCTCACGCTCTCCTACAGAGAGACCGTCTTGCAGAACCATGGAGATGCAAGTTAACATCTCGATATAATCCTCCTCGGAGAAAAAGCCGCCATGTTCTTTTCTCGGAGCGTGTGAAGGTCGAGGAGGTCCACACTTCTGCGCGGAGCCTCTCCTAATCAGCTTCCGCAGGGCGCCTCGGTCCAGCACCTCCAAAAGTAGCTCCCGGGCCGTGTAGTACACCTGGTAAGCCGGCCCCGTTGTCTGAGTCCTGCTAAAGGGCTTGACTTTCTTGGACTTGAAGATGTTTGGCAGACACAGGGTTTCTCTGTGTGAGTCTCTGGACACATGCTCCACTAGATGGCAATCCTCTAGCATCCAGTCACACTCCTTCACTGACAACGCTTTGGCCTTCATTGTCTTAGTGTGCTAAGAAAAAGCAGGTCATGATTGTGATGTGCTTTTATCAAGTGAACAGTCGATGCAATGCCCAAAAGGGTGGGTGGGTAGGATTGCTTGCCTCCTCCTATAGGATGACTGCCAAAGTGTGTACTGTACAAATACATACATAGTGTGTTTGGGGGCACATGGCGGGTGATCTCCTGGGACCCTTGTGTCCTGGCAACCAGTGAACATAACAACCTGTACGCAGGGGAGCTCCCATGGCACCATTTGGCACCATGGCTGACTCCTGGGTTTGTGTTCACTTTTAGAAAAACGTTTTAAAGTCACACTCCTTTCCATATTTACATCAATAGAAAGTGAATGAAGTGTAATAAAAAATCAACAGTCACTCAAGTCAATGAATGTCTAGTTTTTCTGAAGGCGTTTATGGTCCTGGGGCAAAAAATAAATCATTTCCACGGTTAATGTGACTTATAACTTGTAAAACTCAAATAGAGCTACAAACCTTGATGATTTTGCATAAGTGTACACACCCTCTTATCGTTACAGCAAATATATGGCAAACATACAATCAATTGCCAGAACATTTGGTATGTTTGAAATTATATCTATGAAATAAAAATGTTCAACTTTTATGAACCTTGCTGCTTCTCTACAGAGTTCTCCATCTGGTGTCACAGGTTGGACTAGTTTCAGGGTTGGACAGCCGAAACCAGGCTTCTCTGCTTCGTTGTTTTTTTTCTGTTGACGGTTTAGAAAGGTCTTTAAGTATTCATTAGATGTGTGACAGGTTTGTTTGTCTTTGATCATTCTCTTGCATAAATTAAGGTAATTAAAGGTTAAACAAGTAGGTATCTTTGTGAGTCAATACACCCTTGATCTTACCGCTATGATTTTGCATGCTTTCAATTTACCACAACCCCCGAGTGCACTTTTGTCAGCTTGGTTGCAGGGGAACAAATCTGTTTTAAACAGGTCAATATCACTTTGACATCCTCACCAGTCGTCATTAAAATGTAGCACAATAATCTAAGGTCTGATATGTGCAAGATAGACATTTGCTGTTTACTTCCTTCTTTTTTTTTACCCCGGCTGATACGCATCTTAATTTGGCTGTCCATGCGTCATTGCGGTGTCTATTGGTGTCTGCTGTCGTCTCGTGATTACGTATGGACCAATTTCCGCCATCTCTTAGGGCCAACAGTCAGCAGCGGGTTTCTTCCCTTCCCGTTGTTGCAAAGTCTAAAGCAGGGGCCTGCTTTAGACTTTGAAAGTAGCCTCCATGCTTTTTGGATGCTGGTTCAAAGAAAATAGCCCCATTATTAGAAAGCCAGTTGGGATGAATGCCACTTTTTATTAAATGGGGTGTATTTACTCTTAACATCTGTAGGAATAAAGGAGGTCGTTGACATAGTGGGATCTGAATGGCTCCCCAAATTCTGCCATGTCACGTTAACACTGTGGTCAGTTGGTCAGCCTGCAGGTCACTGACAAATCAGACAGAACGATGAGAAAGTCTGAGCAACTCTGTGACCTTAACACTGGTCAAAGTCTTCATATGTGAGAACCGTTGTCTATTTATAAAAGCACTTTGTGTTCTAACTTTAGCGTCCACGGCTGCTACCCCGCTCTCAATATGGACAGACGCTCTTGACACGCTTGCGTGGCTGTAGTTTTATCGTCTCTTCGTCTCCTTGTTCATTCAATCATGCCACTGCACTTTGCCTCCGGTTTATGGAAATGTGTGTACAATAATTTGTAGCATCTGAATTTGCATTGCACACTGAACTTCACAATTGTCTTTGTGTATTTGTGTGTGTAAAACACTTAAAACATGTAGATTTCCTTTTTATTATTCTAGTATTCTTTTTATATCTTTTTCAATTTCTTAGATATATTGGACTTTCAAACTTGGGTTAGGGTTTCAAAGTTGGGTTCCAAATTTGGTTTAGCGTTTGTTTATATGTAGGGTTTTAAAACAGGGTATGTGTTTGAAATAGGGTTTCAAATTAGGGTGTCAAGATCTATCACAGTTCGTTTCCTTGTTTTACTGTTGTCATAGTTTCGGTTTGTGTGATCACCCTCACCTGCCTCTCGTTAGCTGTCTTGTATTTAAGTCCTGTCTGCCCCTCACTCCTGTCGGGTTGTTTGCGTCTCATGTCTTTTTGGTGCTCTAGTTGCTAGTCTGTTCTTGTCTTGTTTCGTCTTTCTGTTCAGTTATTCTCGTTCCTAGTCGAGCATCTATAGTCTGTCTTTTGAGTTCGTTCAATAAACCCTGGTCCAGGCTGCATTTGGTCGCCCAGCTCCATTCACGTCATGACATAGGGTTAGGACTTTGAAAGAAAGTTTCAAGATAGGGTTGGGAGTTCTAAGTAGGTTTTCAAACTACGGTTAAGGTTTCAAACTACGTCTAGGATTTTGAATTAGGTTTTCAAATTAGGGCCAATAGTGCATGAGAGACTTCATCCGAAATTTGCTGTATTATTCAGAATTAAATATAGCTATTTCTGCTACTATTGCATTTGCACCCGATGATGCATGGTGGTGTACATGTGGTGCTCTGAAGGAAATTTACGTTTATATAAAAAAAAAACAGTATCTGTTAAATTACCATGCATACTATTGTTTTATCCACCTGATTACTGAAAAACTCCAAAGCAATGTCAAACTTGGGACTGTGTTACTGTCCTGAGGTCAGAGCGATACAACATACCATAAATGCGGACTGCATGTTTTCCAGCTAATTGGCCTGGATGTCAAACATTTCTATTTGTTCCACTAAGGCACATGTGTCAAACTCAGGGCCTGGGGGCCAGATACGGCCTGCCACATCATTCTATGTGGCCCGCGAAGACAAATTGTACATCAAATTCGTGTCATTACTAGAATTGCAAATTGTCTTCACTTTTACTATCTTTTTTTTTTTTTATTTGACCAGTTTTTACTCCTCTGATTTGAAAATGAATTATTTGTCGGTTTGTTTTATTTTCCAAGATTCCCTCATTAAGTGCACCTGTGTGAAAAGTTATGCCCCTGCAGAACGTGAAAATTAGCTGATCTTTTCACTCAGGTGTGTTTAACGAGGGTAACTTGGAAAACATATTGGAACGCGGCCCCTGAGGACTGGAGTTCGACACCCCTGGTAGCTAGGGTTAAGGTTTCAAACAACTCATCTAATTTGAAAAGGAGTTATTTGTCAGTTTGTTTTGTAGCTTTGACTGTGTATAATATGAGGTGCTCATACATTTATTTGCGTTGACAGTCATAATGGCCCTCCGAAAGAAGCTATGACTACAATGCGGCCCGCCAAAAAAAATAGTTTGACACCCCTGCCCTAAAGTCAAAGTCTCCTTTATTGTCAATTCCTCCGCATGTCAAGACACACAAAGAGATCGAAATTACGTTTCTCACTATCCCAGGGTGACAAGACAGAGTTCACAACGCACATACAAGTAAACAACACAGGAAAAATAACATAAGAAGTCAACATCAATGAACAATAAGCGTGATAGCACGCTAGCCGCTCCCGATGCACAGCAGAGTCCGGTAAGATGACAGTCAACCAGGCCACTGTGAACACGAGCACACAGCAGGCACGCACTGTCCGGTTCGTGGATCCTATCAGGCGAACGCAACCCATCTTGTCGTCCCGCGAACGAACGTACGAGACGAATATTCAAGACTTGTCTTGAGGGGGCAAGTAGTTTCCACAGTTTTTAAGCACCATCTCAAGCAATTTGTACAGTCTGTGTATCCCGTGTTTCTGTACTTGCCCGAGTGACTGTTGCTTAAGAAACCTGTTAAAGCTCAAGGTGAAAGGCTGCTAATGTTGCAATGCTAATGTTATCTTACTTGTTCCTCTGCTTTCAAGTCAAGTGTTGACCCATGTTAATATATTGACAAAAAAAATATCCAGAACATTACAGCACTTGGAGCAATGAAGAAGCCAGCAAAGTGTTTGCCTTTAAGTTTATTTTTGATATTTTGTAGAACAGGAGAACCGATGATTACAAAAAAGTCCATGTGTTCTACATGCTACACATTAACCTAACTAGCATGCTTGTCTGAAAAAGTACATAGAAAAAAGAAAAAAAAAGTCATACAATTAAAACTGACGTACAATATACCTACCATTTACTTTAAATGTACCTTTCCTCTTGCCTCCATGCACGCAATGTTTGATACATCACATTGATTAAAAAAACAAAAACAAAAAAATTAAGACTTTTAGGTGCTGCCCCCCCCACTACAAACAGAATGCACCTATAAATAAAAAAAAAAAAAATCGATATCGATGGAAAAATGGAAAGCCTCAACACAGATGAATTTGCATCCTACCATAAAAACAAAAAGGAACACTTGGACGCCCAAATAGTGCTGAAATGAAAATGGTCTTACCGACTCCTCGCTCTTCAACAATCACATTGAAATGACAGTTTTTCGATAAAATAAATATCGCACGTGCTAGAAATAAATAATGATCACTGAAAAACACCTCACTATGTTAAACGCTAACGTGAGAGAGATTTCAACTATGAGACCACTTCGTTTCATGGTATGAGGATGGTCGTGGTGTGTAAAGCACTAGTGCGGCTTCGAGTGTCTCTCGCGGCTGTTACCTTGAGGTAGATAACACGATACATTACGCCTACGATAATGGTTGCTGCTGGCATCATGTGTCACATTTACAGTATGAAAGGGCTGTAAAGGAAGCTTTTGCTCTTCTGCCGTAAATCAAAAACCCATCAAATCTTTTTCTGTCACACCCCAACAGCCAAATTATAAAGCCGTCGAAACCTCGAGCGCCGTCCCGATGCCTATTTTCCGTTCGTCTACAGTACGTGAAGCCAGTTCAGCAATGAGGGTGTAGACATGAACCCATGAAGGCCTGGGCGTCGAGGCGACCGAAATTCTAAGAAATCATCCATCTGCACTCTTAAAATTGACTTTTAAAAGAACAAGAAAAATTGGTATGAAATGATTCAAGTAGAAGAACAAAAACAGGACAAAAACTAAACAGGCTGTCATAGAGAGGACATTGCTTTTTCTAGTTAAGATGTTTGAAGATGCTGCTGTAGGTTTTGTGGGCGATCTGTGGCGAGCATTTGACAGCACAGGGGGTGAGCGACGCCTGGATGGATTTCAGAGGCAGCTCGTCCGGGCCCAGAGAGTCCAGCTGTACGTTTAGCACGATCTCGGCGCTCCGGGTGAGGAAGTCCTCGCCCGACTCTCTCTCCCTGGCCTCCGGGATCTCCATCTCCGGGTCGGACTCTGCGACGCGCTCCTCTGTCCGGCCAAACAGGTGGTCCAGGTAGCTGGTATACGTGCTTTCCTTCTGGAAGTGCCTGTCCCGGCATGCCTCGTCGATCTCGGCCACTCGTTCTCCTGAGCCAAAGCCCTCCCAGGGATGTGCAGGCCGGGGGACTTCGCTGCCGACCAGCGCCAAGCCGCTGCCTCCCCCCAGCTGGGCCAGGTTGACCAGGCACTTCTCCTCTTTCTCCTGACTTATGGATTTAGACATGGAGCCCGAGCGAGGGGCCTCCAGTTGGGAGACTGAAGAGTTCAGCTCGTTGAGGAGGCCCACCTTGCTGAGCAGGCCCACCTCGCTGAGCAGGCCAACCTCGTTGAGGAGGCCCACCTCCTGACAGGCCTCGGGCTGCAGGCTCAGCTTGATGGTACTGGCGATGAAGGAGTCAAAGTCGAAGCCTTGTTGGCCGGGTGGCTGCGTCTGGTGTTTCTCCTGCTCGTGGTCCTTTTCCGCCAAGCTCTGGGTCTTCTCAGCCTCCCGCATGGCGATCTGGGCTTTCACCAGCCCATTCTTCTCGCACTTGCTCTTGGCCTTGCGGTCGGCCTTCTCCTTGCTTTGCTGCTCCTTCCAGTTGGAGAGGTCGATGATGAGCTTGGGCTCGTAATAGTGGTTGACTTCGCTGTCCCGCCAGATGAGGTTGTCCAGGTAAGAGGGGGACACGGCCTTGTAGTTGCACGTGTGGCTACACTGCAGGTCGCAGTATTTGTTCTCGTGATGCTCGTCTGGCCACGACCGCTCCGACGAGAACGGAGTGGAGTAGTCGAAGGAAAGCTCGTCCAAGAGCTTCTCCCGATCTCCGTCGGCGTACTTCCGAGGGTCCACCTGAAACACGCAACAGATACAACTCAGCTCGCAATTCTCTCCCCTTTGTTAGAACGGTGGCGTATCTCAGGCTCAGAAAGTAAACAACAGCTCGTAAATTGGATTGCCTGGAAATTGGAGCACGAGAAAGTCAAAGTCTGCAGTTAATCTTCATGCTACCTTTTGAACACTGTCACGATGGCACCAGTAAGAGAATGTTTCATAGCCAGTTAATATTCAAACTCGCGTACCTGAACCACTTCCTCATCCGTGACATCAGAGAGGGCCCTCGGGTCCACTTGGACTTCTTCTGGGTCGTGAATGCTGTGCAAATGCCAATCAGCCTCTGACAACTGGCTCTCGTGATACCTGATAAAGAAGGCCAGAGCACAGATAGTCAGAAAATAAGCAGTGGTTCACAGGCAAGGTACCTGCTGAGCCTGCTAACCAACTAGCATTCAGCTAGTTAGAGAGAAAGGAAGTTTCACACACACACGCACCTGTCCCATGTGTGGCTGTGGCTCTGGTCCATGAGCAGGATATCGTCGACTTCATCTTCAATGTGGAAAGGGTGCAAAGAGATGGGCTCGTCCAGGGGAAAAGAGTAGTCAGCCATGTAGGGGTGGGCCAGCGCTTCTTCCGCAGTTAAACGATCCATGGGGTTAAAGGTCAAGATCTTTTCTAGGAAGTCCAGAGCTGCACATGAAGACAATAAAGAAAGAAAAGATAGGATACATTTGAAAGACGCTAACCTAATGGCAGTGTAACTCACGAGTGTAACATCCGCCTTATCGTGGATTTTAATTTAGGCCATTTTAACACAAGTCTGAATTTCAAACTGCACGTCCCAGTGTAGTGCCATATTATGCCACAACAAGCCTGGCAGCACTGAGTTCAGCTGGAAGTGTTTATGCTGTGTTTTTAAGAAACAAAGAAGCGGCTGAGCAAGCTCACAATTACTGTGGTTCCCACACTGAAAAAAAAAAAAAAAAATGCCTGACGCATCCCCCTGCGATAAATGTGGGTTCGCTGTATTTCCACTAGGTTGATACCTTGAGGACTGACGTCAGGCAGCAGCGTGGTGAGTGGTGTGTGAGGTTTGGACATGTCGTTGCGGATGAAGTTGGGTATAACGCTGTGGAGCTCCTGGCGGTCTTCCTCTCGCAGTACCGGGATGGACTCCAGGATCAGCTGCATCTGCTGCAGTTCATGGGCCCCTGAGCGAGGAGGTGAACGTTATTCAGGAATATTCAACACTTGGCTGAATTTGCTCCGAGCGCAGCAGAGGTGTTTGCTTTCTGCTCAGCCCAGGCTGCTTAAACAAACGACAGTGCCGCTTTGCAAATATGGCATGACAAACTACGTCAACGTTTACCCGCAAAGAGTGTTTTCCCAGTGAGCATCTCTGCAAAGATGCATCCGGCTGCCCACATGTCGATGGCTTTGGTATAGTTGTTTGGCGAGAGCAGCAGGCGGGGAGACCTGTACCACTTGGTGACAAGACCTTCAGACAGGTGACCCTGCAGCAGCAGCAGAGAGAGAGCGAGAGAGAGAGCGAAAGAACATTTAGGCACTGAGAATGAAGCAGCACACAGAGGGTAGAAACAACAACAACAATCGAGAGTTTCATAATGAGAAAACTGGTCCTATAGTGTGTGCAGCGTTCGAGTGTACAGCTCATGCACGCGGCACAGCAACTGGACAAAGAGCGCATAGAGAAGAGACAGTTGAAAGGGTGGAGAGCAGACACGTGGAGGCCATGTCAGCACTCTGAGAGCAGGATAATCCCTCAGGGTCACACTCGCACCAATCTGCATCAAGGACCATGAACACAAAAGGAAGTTGGCCTCAGAGGGAAAACTAAACCCTCTCTGGCCTCATGCTTTGGTAGTGTGCGGCGAGGCCAAAATGAAATGCTCAGCTCACCACTGAACAAGGCTCCTGTTTCTGCCCTAATTTAGTGGCAAATGCTCATTGCCACGCTATCCTGAGGCCTGTCCATGCTCAAGCATACTTGCTGGCTGGCTTTTGTAACAAGATAATAGCTCGCTGGGTATTGAAGTGATAGGAAGTGGGTCATTAGCATTCATATTAGCATTTGCATCTAGCCTCATTGCGCAAGTGATCAGCGCATATGAAGAAAGCCTTCGATTGCTACAAAATTTCACAACGAGCAAAGGCTGGGTCAATGGCAAAACTAGCAGATGAGGGCCACTCAAGAACTTCTTACCAAACCCCCAGTTCAGTCAAGTTCAGCTACAATGCTTGGGGAACGTGAGATGAACATTTCAGGTCCACTCAAGCCCCACTTAGCTACGGACTCTTAAGAGAGTAGATAGAACAGGTCTGGGCAGAAGAATACCAGTGACATTCAATCAGAGGTGATCAAACCTCAGACAGTTTTTCAATTCCAACTTAATCTAGCACATCTCTGACATCAATTAAAAATAGAATTCATCACTGCGGTATCACAAGCCACGTGAGCATGATTTATCAGATAATCCACTCCAGGAAGCCCATTACTCTAAACAGTTTACAAATAAATACAGCCTTCGATAGTTGAAGTTATTTATAAATAAATAAATAAATAAATAAATAAAATCCCCTCAGTTTCTTCAGTGTGGTTGGCTTCAGAAATGATCATTGCGGTCTGAAAAATAGGTCAAGTGTGTGCGGTTTTGGGTTGGAAATTGAGCTGGATTCTTGTGGCAATCCCTGTGAGCCCTTGAATCCCAAACCTAAATTCTTGCCCTCGAGGCTACAAGTTCATCATTATTTTGGATGTTCAAACTGTTTTTGTTCGGGGGGCTGGTCCAATTATTTTACACATGCATGCGTACCCTTAAAATACAATACCCCCATATTACAATTTTTGAATGCTAAAACTACAAATTTAGTCTAACTGAGGGGAAATGGAACATAAGGCCTTGGTTTTAGAGGAAGTTAAAGAAGTGCACGAGTCTCTTTGGAGGAGAATCTGAGTGGTTCAGGTCAGATGGTTGCACGTGAATTCCAGTCATTCTTGACGTGGAGCCACCACAAGGGCTAAACACAGGGTTGGTTTCCACTCACATAGCGTGCATTCTCAGAACAAAAGGAGCGATCTAACGCTTCATGCCAAACCCAAGCCGGATTAATTCCAAATAATTCTAAGGGACATTAGTTTATAGCTCATCTTAACTTTATCAGATCCAGCGACCCAAGGTAAATGCAAGTTAAAGTAGACAAGTATTTTTAACAGCACTTGAGGACCAAACGAGCCAATGTTAAAGTGACTCTTTAAATTAATAATATTAACATGCCTGTTTTGGCTCACTTTGAAAAGAGAAAAAGTACAAAAGTGGTTGTCAGCGCAAACTTGCAAAGCGATCGAGTTGAACTGGCCAGCTGACACTAGCATACACCCAGCGGCTGCAGGACAGCTTAGTGCAGTGGGGTTCAGGGGGTGATGGGTTCATTTTCAAGTAAGCCTGGTTCAGTCTGAAACACGACCCCTACTATCAAATAGCTGCTGGTGCCATGTAAGGGTAGTTAGTGGGTAGCAGCGATATCGGCATTCTGTGTCTCTACCTCACTCGCAGTACTATTGTTATCACTCAGGAGACAGACAAAACACAGCAGCTCTGTTTGGAAAGAAGAGCAGCCAGTTCAAAGTCAGCCGGACTACATTGACCACAGCATTTGTGACCTTGCTAGAAAGTCAGCAGACAATGGCCCGAGCACAAGAGGCCAGCCCCCCCAGCCCATCAATTAAAGAGTCTATCGAGGCCAAAAGCCCACATGGAACTAAACCAGAAGAATGCTGCGGGATTAAAACACTTGTGAGTGAAACGCATTTCTTCCCTTCTCACAGTGTGACTCATGTGAGAACACATTTGTCAAAGATTTACCATGCAAGTGGCACTTGGCACAAAAACAATGAGCAGTTATAACGAGTCGGCACGAAAAAAGAAAAAAAAAGGTGGCAGCCGTCATGATTCTATCTAGCCTTGCAATGAATGAAAAGGCACCAGGCATAATGGTTGAGTCACATGGGCCCGTCAGACAAACCGATGACTAATCTGAGTCATGCACGTGTGACAATGATGAGAGCAAGTAAACCTCCCCGGTCCCCCACCTAGATTTCAACATCACGCCACCATATGGGCTTCAAACAGAATTCCCTCATCCCTTTTATAAGAGTGACGACACACACAAGGCCAATACAAAAAAAACTTCCATCTGGCGATGATACACGGGGAATCACGCCCCCTGTCATACTACTTGCAACCTGTTATTAAAGCTGCAGACAAGAGAAAACATGCTCTTCGCGTTTTAATTCTCAAATGTAACCAGGATCTCATAAGAAAACAAAAAGACATCAAATCTGCTGTTAAGCTAACAATAGAGAATGTGTGTGTGTAAATTCAAAAATGATTGGCAATGTGTTTTTCAAAAGCTTCACTTCTTCTGAGAAGGGAAACAGAGGCGTTACCTCATGGAACCGCATCCCGTCTTGTTGACTTCCTGCTCTGAAACTGCGTCACCCCTGGGATGACCACATTACTGTGCAATCACGTAAACACTACATGGCAAGGGGAAGCACTTAGCCTTTTGGTCCCAATGACTATACACTCATCTTTTCTTACCTTGTGGGAATAGTGGGGGTCCATGATGCGGGCCAGACCAAAGTCGCCAATCTTCAGCACCAGGTCCTCTGTGTTGACAAACAGGTTGGCGGGCTTGAGGTCGCGGTGGAGAACGTTGGCAGAGTGGATGTATTTGAGCCCCCTGAGGAGCTGGTACATGAAGAGCCTGGCGTGGCCCTCGGACAGAAGGCCGCGCTCCAGCAGCTGACACAGGTCTGTCTCCATGTACTCCTGCACTATATAAACCGAGTTGACCTCGGTCAGGGACACCACATCCTCCGTTAGCCTGCGACCACTGGGGCCCAACGTTTCAAAAACCTAGAAAAGGACATAGGCAAGCAAAGGGAGTTATTTGGGGGGTTGTCAGTCATCAAAATCATCTCTGCTTGACATGCAAGTTTAATTTGTTATAGTCCCATATATGTATTCTAGTCTTTTAATTTCTGATCATAAAATGGCCATAAGAGGTCAGATATCGGCCACTGTCACAAGTACAGATACCTTGAAATAAGGCAGGTGTCTGTACCGATACCTGGTATCGATACTAAGGTTATGGCTACTCTGCCCTATGCTTCTTTTGAGTGTTTTCATCTTGTACGAGTGGCGGTGTATCTGAATCACACTTAGCTCATAAAATAAAACAAACACCAAGCAACTGCAAACTTGAAATTTCCCAAGTTAATGTACCAACGTATATCACACTAAATCGAGAGTATATACATACCTTGACTATATTGTCGTGGTCCAGGCGCCTTATAATCTTAATTTCTCGGAGGGCATGCTTGACACTTTGGGGATCAGTCAGGATAATCTTCTTCACCGCCACTCGCTTGTCACAATCGGTGTCAACCGCTGAGAAAACCAGGCCGTTCCCTCCATAGCCGAGAGGCTTCAAGTCCATGTAGCGAGAGCCCAGGTCGAAGCCGTGGATGTTCATCAGTGACTCAAACTTCTCGGCCATAATGACTATTACTTCGAATGTTGTCTCTATCTTGCTTTAATCTGTTTATGCTAACAGATGCCCCCCCACCCCACTTCAACTGCCTCAGATGCTACACTAACAGCCCTCCAAATGCAGTCAACCGCTTCCCAGGTAACTAACTCCCTGTCCCCTGTGCAGCCGTAACTGTCAGATTAAATTGTAGTTAAAGTTCTTCATCTTGAGTGAGGACAATTTTGAAAATCCAACACCACTCCTGGTGGGTGGCTTCACTTAACAGAGCAGTTCTTAAAGAAATCAATGGAATGGACGTTGAGGACAATTAAAAATGCACTGTTAAGCGCTAAAAGCACATGGTTGTATTCTCACAGTGGTATACATTCAGTGTATAACTGGTCCTGAGCAGCTTCATGGGAAATGTGCCAATCTTTTTATGCTTTTGTTTTTTTTCCTTTTTTTTTTTGTTTTTGTTTTTTATTTCTGAATGATTTTCCTAATCAAAAAAAAATTGTTAAGACCCTGGCCTTTAGATTGGGGTTAGGGTTAATTGTGAGCCTCAGTGATCAGGTGGCTCAAGCTCGCCACAGTCACAATCGAAACAATCCTCCATTTTAATTGCCTAGAACCTGAAATACAAGGGAAAATCACAAAAGAAAACATGTAAATTACATAAGTATGACACCACTGCTTGAAATTAAAAACAAAAAAGGTCACTTAAGGTCAGTAGTGTAAAAAGCACTCAGCACCTAGGAGTATATGATATACAGTTCTGTGCTTCAATAACACGTTAGCAATTAATCGACTTAAACTCAACTCACACTGTAATCAACTGCAAAAGAAAAAAACACAAGAAAGTACAGGTAAAAGTAAATCAATAAAGAATAAATACAGACACCTGAAGAATCTACTAAAATACAGTAACGGATTATTTGTACTAATTGTTACACCTCAATCGCCATTACATCATTATTACAATATAGTTAAACACTTTGCAACATAATGAGCCCGCTGTAACAATGTTTTATATAGTATTTATACTTCGTTACTTTGTGTCATTAATAGCAGGGAACTCTACCCACCCGCTGTAGTCGCCGCTAGGGTATCGGTTGACCTGTTTAAGATACACCAAGCAACCTCAAATTAAATAATAATCGTGGGATAGTCTATTGAAAAGACGGTATTTATTGATTTTCACACCCGAACGTGACATTGGCGGTGGAAATGAGACCAACTGACGGAAAAGGGAGAGGTGAACATTAGCTTGCGTGATCGTAGTTGCCATGCGTAGTAATAAACGTCAATTTATGGATATAAAATACCCCCACAGATCCAAAACACATTACCGATGTGAAAGAAATATTAAAAGTCGCGTAAAAACGACGAGTAGGGGGTTATTTTAACGGAAAACCTCGCCGCACAGACAAAGGGGCCGTTGTTGGCGAGGCGACTGACTACGTGGTACAAGCTGTCCCACCAGCACAAAGCCGACATAAGAGACTCACAAGACGGTCCATCGAGGGTCACAGCGACAATCCGAATGAACACGGAATACTCACAGTTCGTATTCGTTGCATTGGAATCGAGAGGGATGAAATTAATCAGACCCGGCGGAGGTTCGAATGGGCTCCGCTCCCGGAGCTCGGCCGATCTAATGCAATCGCCATTTGGCACAGCACAGACAGACGAAAAACGAAGCCGTGACGTCAGCTAGATGCCTTCCCTGACTGTAGGATATTTCAAAATCACTCCGGTTCACCTTCGAACATGCTGTGAAGGTAAGCTAAATTTTCAAAAGAGAGATGGCTGCAAAACTGTGTGAATTTTCAACATCGTAAACTTTCCATAGGAATTGACCGACATGAATAGAAATAAACATACTGTCCTGCATGTTTTAGCATTTTACAATGCGAATGCCTCTTTGAAGACGGTACAACTGACGCATGATAACGGTGTGGCTTTGAATTTGCGCTCCACATTTCCGATTCGCTAGTTTCAGGATGTTTGAGTGGCTTTGAACGCAACATCCACGTGACAACGCCTGATTCAAAATCCAATGGGAGATTCTTTCCATTTCAAATTGGAACAGAAAAACATGTTATTTTGTGGAAGTAAACATACAAAATCTGCCTTCAGACAGTATAATTATACTGTTCCATATTAAACTATAATCCCCTCACATTGAATGCAGTCTTTTAGAAAGGCAACAGAAGATACATGGTCGCTATTTACATTATTTTTTCTCCTTCCAGTGGATTATGTCATATAATATTGTAGTAACACAAATTGGTGATTGGGGAAAAATATCTCACAGTAATCACAATAATGTAAGTGTCAAACATAAGGGTGTATTTAGTCATTTGGGGACCCAAGGCTAGCTCACTCACGGGGCCCTCCACATAATGAACTGACAAAAGTTTGATTTTAACTGCAACACAAAGTCTTCAATTAAGTCTTTGAAACACATCTGGGGGATTACTATTGAACACATAAAGCATGCAACACTTTTACTCTAATTAATAAGAACATTAATTAATCATCATTTAGTAGTACACTTTTAACCACATTCATTCTCACAAAGATTTTATCACACCTTGATAATGAAAAGTGTCAGTTGTGTAACTTGGATGTGTGTGAATTAGGACTAAAGCAGTTATCGCTTAAAATGATAGAACATTTTATCAATATTTTTTATGTGGCTCAGGCAATTGCTTACAGAGTATTTCCCTAATATTAAGTCATATATTATGACTTGAAATATGCCTGTTCTATAATTTTGGAGACGTTCTTTTTCTGTTGTTGCAAAAATAATGTCGCAATGTGCGTGCTTTGCTGTTCCAAATAATTGGGGTTCAAAAAATGTTTTATTTTCTTCTCGCTGGCTTATAACATCATCAGCCGATTAAAATGAAGCAGTATTGCATTAGCAGTGTGTCAAAAAGGAAAATCCCCTTGCATGTCTCACATATTCACACACGCAACTCACTGCAGTTGGCGGATTTACAAAATCCATCTGGCAGCATGCATGATGCGCAGGCTCTTTCTCTTCAATCACCATTCAATCCAAAGGTTAGGTCCACCGAGAGCAAATATGACGAAGGGCAGCCTCGAGTTTGCTCGAATCATCTTTCATTTCATTCACGCTGCACTCGCGACTGTGTGAACGCTGTGAATGGCCGGACGGACGCGCACGGGGCGGGATGGAAGGGAGCGCACATCACAGTGCAGCATCATCGGCATCCGCAGGGCACACCATGTGAGCGAGCATGTGCTCCACAATGCGGATGCCTCAGCCTTATACAGGCCGGGATGGGCTCGGCTCGGGCATGCCCACTTGATGCTGTGCGGGATGCGGCACATCTTATTGGTCCCTTTTAAAGCAATGTTAAATACTGCATGTTTTTAATTAGGCTTACTATTAAAATTAGTTTTCCACTATTAATTGCCTTATATAGATTATATTACTAATGACTTTTTTTCCATGACTACATTAAATTTTCGGCACACTAGTAGGACAACTAAGGCATATTATTTGATAACTGTGTGCCATTAGGGGTACTGCTAATGACCTAGAATTAACATTAAGTTAACGTGAACGGTCAACACTTTACTCTTTTTTTAATTAGTAGTTGCAAGCACATGTCAACTAGTGCATTAGATTGGCCTTATTAGTAAAATGTAGTTGTCATATTGAATTAATGGTGAAACGGCTTTCCATAAAACTGTTGGAGAAATTATTTGATATCCTCGATAGTCACCACAAGGTTGTATTAGTAGGCTGCAAATGACACTAGCAGTGGACTACTGCTAATAGTAGGAAAAGACACCGTGAGCTTAAAATCTGCTGACTTGTGTTTTTGTGAGGACAAAGAGTAGTACACTAAAACATGGACCTTAAACTGAATATCAAGATTATGGAATTGAAGTTCATGCAGTGTCCAATAATTAAAAGCATACAGCACCAAGTTGTGTCTAATTGGACTGCAATGTTGACTGTATACTTTAAGCTGCTGTGCGACGTATATGTGTACTTGGATGTATGGTTATGTAACAGACACATGCATGCTGGCATGCCATACTAGGTGACATGTAGGGAAAGTAACACAATGCAGGTCACATTGCAAGAGCGCCACCAGTTTCTGTCTGTAATAAACACCTCTTGCTCTCCAGCTACATATCTACTGTATGCATATATGCATCTACTTACCTGGATCGATCGATCGATTGGTCTATCTATCTATCTATCTATCTATCTATCTATCTATCTATCTATCTATCTATCTATCTATCTATCTATCTATCTATCTATCTATCTATCTATCTATCTATCTATCTATCTATCTATCTATCTATCTATCTATCTGTCGAGTATCTGATTGTTTCCTTTCCCACTTGTTGTAAATGTGAATCTAAGCGTGAAAGGTTAACTATCTCTATAGTATGTGACCTGAGATTGACCCAGTCTAGGGTGAAAACCTCTATTTTGTACAAAGCTATCTCAGATAGGTTTGGATAGAAAAAGGATGGATAGTGTAGCTATTACTGTATGTGGTGAGGATCTCCTTCACTCAAGACAAAAACTGATTAGAAAACTGAGAGATAATGGCATACAGATACACAGACCATCATTATGGTAGTATTATAAGTAGTACTATAGTAATGTAGATTGTGTGTCTGGCAGTGAAACCTTGGTTGTAATCGGGACGGGACTACATAAGCAGAATTGCTTCAACCTGCTTCCCTTTTTGACAGGTCATGTAAAACAAAATGTGAAATGAAGTTCTAACAAGTGTGTTCTACTTGCCCAAATAAACAAAATCAAATCAAATTACAGTTTTCTCAGTAGTTTTAGTACATTTCTCAGATCAGTTGTATTTAACTTTTAAGTCCAACACATTTTATGCCCCTGTTTGATACCCATACAAAATATTAGTACTCCTCTTCAACGTAGGGGCACAAAGTGAGCTTTTTGTGTGACACTGTTGACCAAAACATCTTTATAATTTATTTTAAAAAACAAACAAAAAAAACGTGTATGAACCTTTTCAATTATAATTACACTAATATTCCTTAATAATTCCACAAATTAATATTGCATCACTTTCATTCACGCCAGATATTGCCACTTACCTAAGGTGAGACTATCCCGATGTGACCGACGCAATAACATGATCTCCCGGTGTGCAGTCCACTTAAAGTAATGCATCCAATATTGCTAGCAGGCTGTTTGACAGGTGCAGAGATATATCAGTATATATCTAGTAAATATATGAAGGTACTGCCAGAGTGTTGGCGATGTGTTATCCTACTCCATGTGCCTCTGTTTGTGAGGCGGAGCTCACTGGAGACTTAATATAGGCCAGGCCAGAGAGGGGAGGAGACTGCTCTCTGTATGGCCTGGCCTGTCAGTGTGTCAGACCTACGACCGTTTGTGTTCACTGCCGCATTTCCACTGTGCCAATGAGTGGTTCACAACCTAAATTGAGTCAAGGGTCACATATATTGTATTAAGAGAAGGCACACCTCAGCACCAGTAAAAAATCACAGGCCAATTTTAGAAAATGAACAATTTATTTTGATATTTTTTGGTTATGTTGATATAAACATGGAAAAAATATGAAAAGGTCTTACCTTGGGCCTACAAAGTACTTGTGGTCACAGCAATGAGCTTAATGATGTCATTTCTCCTGAGTCGTGGAGCTCACTTTTTGTGTCTGGCCACTATTAAACAGGCAAAATCCACCAGTTTGTATCCATCTCAGGGGGCGGACATTTTAACACTTGCTGTTGACTGAAAATGACATCGCAGTTGCCAGGTCACAACCAATTACAGCTCAGCTTCTGAAAATTGGTTTATCTCAGGACAACAGAAATTTACACAAGTTCATGCATCTACGATTTTTGAGCATGGATGTTTTGAAATGTAATGGTGGTTGGGGAGGTGCACCATTACTGGAATAACTCTTATTCTGAAATAATGATGATCATGTCTAAATATACTCACAAATGTACTCAGTGTAAAATCTGGAAGCTGTTAGGCCACTATAGTTCTTCGTGGCTCATATGTTAAATTAGGATGTCATAAGGATGGGAACAATTTATCACATTCCCCAATCAGGAAATTGTCATGTTAAAATTCCCTAGATAAAAAAAAACATATACACCACCACCTTTTTTTTGCTAAACATGTCAAAATATTAGAAAGAGCTCACAAAATGAGATTTTTCATTTCTTTGTCAGCTACCTGATTCATCCATTGATCCATAAGGGTGTGCTCCAAACTCTTTGATATTCATTTTCTTAACCTTGCATTTCTTTAATTTTTATGCTACCTGCAAAAAGGTTTTAACTTTCAAGTTCGACCCACAAATTGGATTTAACCCCTGAGTGGGTCGGTTTTGGCCCACGGGCCTTATGTTTGACAACCCTGATTGGGTTGTAGAGCAAGCCTTAGAAAGTAGCCCCCGTGAGCTTGTTTTGATTATCATTATTGATCTAATGCTGATTACCCCAATTGAGAGCAATGAGAGAGCATTGTGAATGAGGCACAATGATCTCTGATTAATGATGTTTTATCATTCCACAATGGCTCTTATATAACATCTCATCTGGGTGGTCAATGAGCCAAGGTGCGGAACGGTCCAAGAGGGCAGAGCGCAATTTCTTCTTTCGATATCAATGCTCACACACCCTGGTCAAGGAAGATACCAACCACACGACTCTGGTATTTCACAGTGTTGTGAAAGAAGCCCTTTCACAGAACATTTTTTTCTGCACTCTGAGCTGAGGTAGAAAAAGTATTCCCATTCTGTACAGCAAAACAAAAAAGACGGAAAAAAAAGACTGAAAATTACATCACAGTGCCAAAGAGCTTAGGGAACAACTAATCATGGCTCACCCGTGTCCTGGGTTTGGACATGTGATGTAGGCAAGCTGAGCAAATGTGATGTTGTTTTCAGTCCACAGCAAGTGGCAAAACGGCTCCGTCCCGAGATGAATAAAAACGGTCTGGATTTGGTTGCTTTATTCATATTCATCAATCGCAATCAGTAATCAGACTATCATGTTTAAAATTACTCGGAGTGCATTTAACAGTTTATTGCTAAAAAGATAGTTTTGACTTGTCTTTTATGTAGAAGTATGAATGAATGAATGAATAAATAAATAAATAAATAAATAAATAAATAAATAAATGGCTGCGAGGGGTGCATCACACCTCCTCCCTGTGTTATATGCAGTCAGCATGCCACTTCTGAACCAACTTTGCTCACACAGAATCGAAAGATTCCTCCGCAATGGTGCACGTTATGTGCTCACCTGTTCCAAGATGCTTCTCTGATCTTGCGTCAGCACACAGCCGCAAACACATGCAATCTCCTCCTCCATACACAACTCCCCTAAACTTTTTCTTTGCTATCTGCTTTCAAATTTTTGTGTTTGTATACCACGTCAACGATGATCCCTAACGCAATAATCTCTGCTTCCAGTAAGTGTTGATGAATCACACTTTGCACTAATAGGGGAGTGGTGATAGGAAAACAGGGTGAGCCTCCGGCCCAAATGATACACTGATGATTTCATATTTTGACACTTATTTGGAACCTGCGAATTTTCATGTTGACAGATTTTTTTTCCAATAATTTTTTGGGGGATTATTTGCTCATATCCCCATGCAAAATATATATTGAATGTTCACCAGCATTTTGAGAAGAATTATTTTGTGAAGAAAATCTGGATGTATGTATGTATTTAGACAAGACGTGACAATAGATATGTTTGAGTAAGCCTGTTTTGTTGAAAAAAAAAAAAACACTGCAATGCTTCAATGCAGAAAGAGCAATGAAAGCAATTAAAGGTGTTCAAATTCTTTACTACCTTTTAAACTCTTCTCTCAGCTCATTGTTTTATATATTGCTTGGCATGTTTCAACCCATCACAAATTTGTTTTGAATGTTTTCCGTCTGGCAAGTCCTTTCTTTCTAACTTCCTGAAGCTGAGCCAGATGTCATTCAACCTGCTTGTGTGTGTCAAAGACAGCACAAAAGTCAGTGTTTGGTGACATGAGAGGAGGTCTTAGGTTCCGATCTCGTTCAATCTAAACCGATCCCTGAGAAGCACACGATTACACATGCAGAATAATATCGAAGGCATTTTGCTCACGTAGCTGTCCATGCATAGTAGAGTAAGTAACGGTATATGGCTGATCCATATCTATCACTGTGGCAAAAGGTGCCAAGAAAGAATCAACAGCTTCTATCATTTCAAACGGAGACTGTAGTGAATCCACGGCCATTCCTAAATGACAAAGGTTTACGTCACCAAAATATTTATAATCAAAAAAACACCACCTCAATCGCCTGAAAAAGATCATAAAACACTGATAGCTTTCACAAGGACAAGTCTATAATATTAAAATGAGTTCAGAGTATCAGGTCAACAAAAGATGCCCATAATAAATGACATTGTCTGTGTGTGATAACATCAATTCGGCACCTTTTGTAACGTCACTCTATTTTACAACACGCAAGGCCGGGTTACTCATAATATTTGGCATTAAAATAAGATCATGGATGTCTTATGTAGATATTATCAGCAATTTGCTGACTGAGGATATTTCATAAGTTGTCACTTGTATGCTGTTGATACACCAGAGTATTTTATAATACATGGGACTCAAGGTCGTAGTGCTGTTACCAAATTTAGGTACATTAGGTACATCTGCACAAGTGAATGGAAAATCCTAATATCAAATCATCAACTTGCTGTTTTTGGTTCTCAAGCTGTCTTGAATTTTGTGAATCTTTTGAATAGTTTTAGAAATGTAGTGAGTGCAACGGTTCCATTAAGCATTCACAAAATTACATAACCTTCCCATTATCTCCTAACATATTTCCACTCACCACTCTTTAACTGCTCTCTGCTAGCGTCAAACCTTTTATCCCGCAACAAGTCCCTCTATACCATTGATCATCCTCAGCTTTTTCCATTCACTTGCTAGCAACCTTTTGCTGAAAGTAAAAGTCACACAACCTTGTTACCTCCATCCTCAGGTTCAGTCATTTTATGTCACTGCAAAAGTGAATTGCAGAAAAAGAGGAGCCATCAGGGAAATCATTCAGTAGTGTCTGGGAGCATTTTAATCGTGTCTGAGAAGTAATGGTGAATCATGTCCCTAACAGCCATTCATAACGACAGTAGCATAACATGCGTTCTGCACAGGCATTAGGCAGGAGCCTGTTGTTTTCATGTGACAGCAGGCAGTTAATGAGCCTAAATCAAGCTACTCACTGCAGCACTTCCTTTAGCTTTTCCGACTAAATCGCTCCGGGTCGATCAGGCACGTTTTTCAGCCAGTTCCCAGAATGGCAGATTTAATGGGGTGCCTGTCTGGCCAGTGTGAGTCTCACCCTGCCAAGTTGTCACAGTGTGCTGCCAGCCACTGCATCCTAATGATTGGATAAAATGGTCTCAAAGACTCTCCTTGGGTAGCTTATCTCATCTTCGGGCTGAAATCACTGGCAACCTAAAACACTGTGGGTATATATTTGAGACATGTCAAGGTGGCGAAAGTACTCATACTCTACTTAAGTAGAAGTACGGATGGTGTAAAATATTGTAAGAATAAAAGTATTGGGGTAACTCCTGTATTAAAATAAAACTAATAAAAAAAACAGCAGGCCTTGTGATATGCTGCAATTAATTTGATTGTCACATATACAATAGTTCAGAATCAATATTTATCTAAAAAACAAAACAAAACAAAGTAAATACAATACATCATTTCAGTGAGTTCCAGTGCAGAGTTCCAGACTTTCCCTGGCTTTGCAAGAACGCCTGCTCTAAAAGGTCACTGTTTTCATCAGTGCTGGTAGGAGCACTCCTTTCGCTACCGTCAAGAGCAGATCCTGTTTCAAAAAACTTGCCATGGATGGCGAACTATGAATTGGAGCAGTGTGGTGGTTATTAACAGATACGGAAGTGTAGTCAGAGACAAAAACCTCTTGCCAGGCATCAATGTTGCAACACAGCTCGAGTGTCAATTGGCATGCAATGGGCAAGTGCTTAAGAAAACTGCAAAGCCTGAGTGATACAAACATGAAAAAAATAAGTGTATAGTGAGTTTTGGGAAACCCTCTATCTTGAAAGGTACTGAGGTTCAAAAGGGATCATGACACAACCTCATCTGTCCTCTTGCTGACCCACCTAAAATAATTTGCTTAATCACGCCACAATTTTTCCATGTTCCATTTTTTATAAGGGGAAGTCAACCGTCAAACTTTCTTTGTGATTATATTTTCTGTGCAGCCCAACTATTCGAAACACAGTGTTCTGATTAACGTTTGTTTGTGGAATATGAATTAAACAGGCAAATGACTAGCAAAATGGCCAACCCCTGAGATGAATAAAGTCAGATGAATTTTGCTGGTTAACTCATATTCCACATTTGCTTGACCCATGGGAACCAACATTTATATGTAGCTTTAAAAAAATACAAAAGGAAGCACTGTCTCATTGGGCTTCTTTTTTTGGTGGAAAAAACGGCTGTGGATGGCTGAACTGTGCTGAAGAATATCAGTCGTCAATTATCCGATGTCAACTCAACTTTCATCACATTATAGTCAGCTACAAAAAAAAAGAAGTGTATGAGCTTGCTCGGCATCCTGCCCCTTAACACCAAAACACAAATCTGACAGTGGGATTTTCCAGCCAGACGATAAGTTGGTCAGTAGTTGACTATTGATTGTCCTGTGCAAAACATCAATCATTAACACAGTGTTACTATAACACGGTGCAACAGGAAGGGAAGTGGAAAAACACCTTACAGGGACAATGAACCAACCCAGGTTTGTATTGCAACAACATGTAATCCTCCACCGAGGTATGCTCCGTCCCTTGAACCGTGTGAGGGCCAAGCTGTGTGTGTGTTTTTCCAGCTGTACACCCTACGTGGACTGATAGGCCCGAGCACGGTTTTCAAGCAGTGGGTCATTGTAGTTCACCTGTATCATCATCATCTGTTCATTTGAAGTGCTGAGAAAGACATTGCATAATAGCCCCAAATCTTAATTTGTTATTATTAATATTATTATCACTATGTACTATGTAGAAATAATAGATTGTGAGGTTAAAAAATATGGGCCATTCCATGTATGGAAGACAATTTATTTCATCTTTTATTGTTTCAAGAAAACCAGGTAATAAACAATTGGAGCATTTGAGTCTTATGCTTATTGTTTAAAAAATTATAGTGGTGACAGGAAATTGTGTGGACGTTCTGTAACAACCTATATAAAGGCAAATGAGAGCATCTTCTGTGTTTTCACGTGGTAAACATTTCCAGTAATAAATGAGACTGCTCAATACACAGAGCGTGTCATCTTGACATGTAAGTGAACATGCATGCATGGACCTGTTCTATTTATATTCAGAAATGAATGACTGTGAATACAAATACTGTATTACAATATTGTCTGTTTTGAACATTTTATTTTCCTTTCAGAGATTATGCAAAGTAAGACTTGGGTGTACTTTCTTTTATTTTGTAGAATCACAGCTAGCTCTCTAAATCTTTGGTTCTTTTATCTAACAACAAAACAAGCTGCCAGCAAACAAATTCCTGTGACAGAAAATCAAGAATCAGATTCAATATATTATTTAGTATGTATCAGGACAAAACAAATCAATTGTAGTTTTTTTTCTTTAATTGCATAACTGGCCTTAGTCATGCATGAGCAACCAAACTCCGTAGGCTGTATCTGCAGAGGAGAGTCTCACACAGAGACAGCTCAGCTTGCCTTCCAAAGTACAAATAAACCAACGTCATGTCCAAGTGGGGATCATCACTTGCACAACCATGTGTGCAAACTACACAAAACAATACCTTGGCACTAAGCTGTACCTTTTACTGTCGTCTAATAACCCTGCTGTGATTGTTAATGTCTCAGTATTCTAGTCAAAAGCCTTTTCTACTATGATTTTCTTTTTTTTTTTTTTATGTGAGAGTCTGTCTAGCTTGAGTCTTGGACTGCAAATTCACTGCCACAAAACCCCAGCCAGTCATTTTTATTTTGAAAGCGCCTAATGTTGGCTGATATTACAGTCGGATCCTGGAAAAAAAAAAACATTGCTTAATTGTTTAATTGTTGTACAAGTGAGGACAAAGAGCATGGACTTTAAGATAGATAAGAAGGATATTTAATAAGGCTCCAAGTGATTTCCATATTACAGGCTGTATTTACAAAAGAACATTGAATTACTCATGTAAAATATAGATACACATTGTGCCTCTTGGTGCAGTCGAGACAAAAGTGGAGTGACGCTCTGAAGCTGCATGAAAGCCTCCAGTGGTTACATAATGCAAACAAATTCAAATGGACGTTTTGGCCTCTCATCTCTTTGTGCACAATGTCTCATTATTGTTGCAGAGAGCAAGAAAAGATGGGGATCATACATTACATGAAAAGGATGTCAAAATAAGCATATTGACTGGATATTATTAGTGAAAAGAAAAGGAGGAAATAACAAAATTAGCACTCTGCTGTTGAGCTGCACTTCCTGTGTTTCCACCTATAGTCCTTGACTTCCTTGACCATTATCGACCATACCAATTGTTTAGCCATTTTAGAAAAAAACACCAACAACCACAAAAAAAAAACAAAAATATCAGAAGCACGAAGCCAACAATTTATGCAGCGGGAGAAAAAGCACAAACATCTGAATCTTCTGCTACGATGTCAAGATTGAACCAAAAATAGTACAGTATGTAACCTTGGGTCATTTTTCTTTCAATTGTTTTTTTCATAAACTGGATTGTTCGTAAAGTGGTTCCTTTGTAAACAGAGGTTCCAAGATTATCACTAGTATACAATTACTCAAGGCCGTTTGACTTGACTTGTATTTAAATAATGGTCAAAACAAAAGCATACCAGTTATCGTAATTTCCGGACTATAATCCGCACCTGAATATAAAATGCACCAGCTAAAATGAGGGGAAATATTTTTGTTCATATATAAACCACACCAAATGAAATGTCCTTATTTATATAACCTGTATTACCAAAACAAATCATAAAAATCTCATAAATAAATCATAGCAGACTATAAGCCACAGGGTTGAAAAGCAAAAAGTACTGTTTTATAGTCCGAATATTACGATACTCCCCCTGATTTAGCTAAATCCAGTAATGATTCCAGTATTTTCTTGGACTGAAAAGCGATTTAACATGACTTGAATTTGACCTGCAGCCCCTCTTTATCACCTGTCCTGTTCATTCACAATGGTATCCCAAAGTACTTTGGCATCATGTCAAGTGTCACAAACTACACAATGTTTGTTGCCCACTCTCCAATAGAAAAGACTGCAAATGTTCCCACATGCGCTGACACAGCAAAACCACCACTGTCCCCCTCCTGCAGCTACAGTATGTGTACTTTCACCGCCTCCCCAACCTCCTATAGCCTCCTCCACTGCAGCATTTCTTCACTCTGTTGGCAGTGGCGACGCTTGGGACCTTTACAGTCCACATGCCACGAGAACAAGGAGAGGGAGAGAGTTATTTGGCGGAATAAATTTAGCACTATTACCTCCAGACTGTCAGACAGGTTGGCGCTAAAGACAATAAGTCAGCGGTAAAGTGGTACTGAAATTTCCAAGGTTCGTGTACTAGTATGATCTTTGTCCTCACTAGTAAGACAATTCAGCATACCACTAGAACATTTTGGGCATTTACTGGTCATGTTTATGTGCTGTTGAGAAAACATTGCTGTATTTGTCGGACAACTAGGTTACTAATGAGGCAAAACTACGAGTGGCTATTACGATTACTACACATGCCAACTAGTTGGGCCTATTAGTGTTACTAGTGCAGCACAGTAGTTTGCTAGTGATGTGAAATTGTGTCCCAGTACCCCAAGTAGTGGCACTTTTTTATAGTTAGTTATAGTTTCTATATTTAATTGTGTATGCTATTTTATCTCAGTACAGCGACCTTGAGTCTTACAAATAAAATGTATTATTATTATTATTATTATTATTATTATTATTACTAGTTGTAGAAAAAGCATTATTAGTAAGACAAAGTTGTTTTACTAGTGCACTGAACTGTTTTAGCAGTGATGATGAAGGTCTTACTGGAATTTGACTGGAAGAAAAATAATTTAGGCAGATCATTACAGAGCGGTTTATTTGTAGAAAAACAACAACACAAGTGAATGTTTACCTCAACTGCTCCCCAACTCCACTTTTCCTCATGTACATTTTACACTGTAGCTTTGTTCATTAGATGGCGAAAGCGAAAAGTAGAAAGGTATGTAAGCTCACATATCAATCCTCTTAAAACTGATTAAATCCTTACCAGGGGTCGCACTCCATCACACTGGTCAGCTGCCTGCTGTTATGCAACAAACTGAGTTCGGCGTATTCTGACTCTTGCCGCATTAAGATTCATTATATACCCATCAATCATTGAACACGGGAGATATTTTTCAGCTGCATGCTAGTAAACTAAATGGAGTGTGATGATTAGTTAAAAGGAGCAGCCGCAGTCTGTTTTGATGGATCACTTTCATTTCTTCAGTTACTTTACGTCTAAATTGAATTTGTCCAAATTTGCAGTCATCCATCTCGGTTTTTTTTTTTTCTTTTTGCCTGGTGAGAAGTGGGTCACACAAAGCATGTGAGAGGCCCACGCCACATCATTGTCCCCTCGCCCCAGGTATGACATTTGTGTGTTGTGTGCAAGTGTGTACTTTCAATCTAATTCTATTTGTGGACGTATCCATGGTGATAATGATATGAAGTCATTGAATGGGGACAGACAAACAAGTGGATGCCTCAGTTTGGTACAGATGGGTATGAGCTGCACTTTTCCTGCCAGTTTATTTGCCCATTGGAAGTGAACTAAAGGATACTCAACACAAAATGGAAAGAGCTCAGACAAGGTAGAATGGTCATTATGTCATGCGCATTCGTCACTGAGGAACGGAACATGGAGAGAGAAGTCTTGAATAAAAGAAAAATGCTATTTTATTACCAGCACGTAATATACTGTTATTTAAAATATTGGACTCCAACGTAAATTTCAGGATGTCATCGGCAGGTTGCAGCAGAGAGACTGAAAGTGTCAATGAATGGTATAGAATTGGACGGCCTTAGAAATTAAAATTTAAAGACCTGTTGTGAATTTTGCCATTCAGCTCCTTGTTAGAGAATGGCAAGAACTCAACCATTGAGCGGTCACATTCAAAAGTTCAGGGTGAGTCGCTGGAGAGTGAAAATAAATACATTTCGTAAACCCCAGAGAAGAGCCAAATTTGAATAACAAAATAAAATGGCAAATTAAATATATAAAATGAGACTTTTTGATTGTGAAGAATGAAGTTATTATTTTAACTGTTGATTGCGTTAAAATTGCTGGCTTTTCTTCTCCAGATCGTTTTTCCGCCACCTCTTTGTGAGGTACTCATGACTGACAATGAGGCACTCCATGCAAGTGTGAAGCCCCTGTCCATGAAATCCATGAAATTTCTCCTTCATGGGAATTAGGGTTACAGATTATTCCCCATAATCCTACCCGTGAAACAAACAGTGTTGAAAACATAACCTTTTAAAGTTACAGAATTACAGAGGCTGAGGGACGATCAGGAGTTGAGTAAGAGCTTGTGACGCATTGAGGCACATATTTGTACATTAGCAACACGTAAGGCTCTTGTGTTTCTCATTCCGGGTGTCAGTATAATCCACGAGGTTGCATAACTGGGACCCAGCAGCATGCACTATTCCCAACAATGTTTACACATGTAACACATCCATCGTGGAAAGAGTTATCTCTCAAAATATACAAATACCTAAATCGGCACAGCAGATATAATCGTGCTACAATGTCGCACCATTATGATACCGTACATTGAGAATGAAACTTTTTCACAGACCTCCACCAAGACCACACAATCCTTATTTGGATTAGAATCACAGGAGGTGCATAACAGTGCATGCCAAAATGCAAAGATAGCTCGAGTCCCTATGCATGAGTGATCTTGCTGTGTGGATTTACCTAAGTAAGCAGGGTAAAGAAATATGGGTGACACAGCTATGGACGAGGACATGAGATGATGACAGAGAGACAGGTGGGAGACAGTTTGGCTTGGTGCCGACAGGCCGGTTAAATAACAAAATAATGAGGTCACTCAGGAGCAGTGTGTACTGTCTCAGCGGGTTCCGAAATACTGCAGGTTGCGGAGAGGAGGGATGAGTTCTCAGGCCACTGCAAACTATAATACTGTTCCAACTCTCCACCACAAGACTCTGCACCATGAGCTCATTTTCACTTCCAAGCCATAAATTATCATAATATATAGCCACAAATAATAATAATAAGCCACAAATGATCATAATATATAGTAATGAACATTTGTTGCTTTGTTGCAAAGCAGTTTAGATATTCAATATTGAGTTTATAGTGTCATACAAGCTGTAGCCATGCTGACTCCTTTACATCGAGACTCCTGAACAAACACATTACACAGCAATATTTTTGTTTCATGCATGCTGCAAGTTTTATATTGTGCAATACTTGTGCAACCTGCAACACTTGAATGTCTTCACCTTTGCACATCACATACATATTTCATGGACAAATTTCAAAACGACTTATTATTGGTGATATAGCAAGGTGTGCAGTGCACTAACTTTTGTGATGAGAAAATGTAAAAATGTGTTGAGCAGATGAATTCCACCCTTATGTTAGTACATGTATTACCGGTGATTATTATTTGTGTGGACAAAGTCAGTGAAAAATCATGCAACGGGCCACATGAAAAAATATTGAGGGCCAGATTTGGCCTGCGGACCTGAGTTTGACATCTCTGTGCAATTTAGCCCCACTGTGGTAAACATCGACTTAGAACACTCTGATTGTTACTTCCTGACCTCCACAGAGGTGCTGCTTGCTTGTTTTTGTGGCGTAACGGGCGCTCGGAACAGCTCCTTACTGGTGCTAACCAATCTCTACGTTTTGAGCTGAACAGACTGACCCAATTCGGTAAGGGTCAGCAGCTGAGGAAACAGACAAGACGCAATTGTTATAAATGTGTGTGTGTGTGTGCGTGTTTATTATGAACACCTGCTAATACGTAAGGGAAATTTTTTTCACAACAGGGCCAGGTTGCAGTACGAGGATCTGTGTCATATGTAAGTGTTTGAGGAGTATTGTGTTTCCCTTTTATTTATTAGTCTCTTATATAAGCATCAGCAGGGAGAAGGGACGTGCCGAAGCGGGTAGCAAAGGCCACCAAGATGTCAGAGTGTGTAGTCTGACATTTTGTGCATACGCGATTTGAATAAGCTCTCGTTGTTTGAATCGTTGCCGTGATTACATTTTCATTTGTGATTTAGTGTTACGTATGTGAAGAAGAAAAAAGTCATAAAATGGAGCTGGTGTGTTTTCAGTATCCAGTTTCATTTTTAATTTGATGACACTCAGCAGGCACAAAGCTCTGGCTGAGCTTAAAGCTCCCCAGAGATGGTGAAGTTAAAATCTTAATGATATTTCCACGTTACATTTGAATATAACTACCTAATGACTTTTCATTTGCTTTCAAACAAAAAGTTATACACATTGCAAGCATTTAATATTTACCCTTTTTTTACTAGCTTTCAAAATTAGATATCCACCAATTTGTTGTGTATATGTGAAGAGGTAATACATTTTTATAGGGTCACAGTCATAATAGTCCACTGAGGGGAACCATAATGTGCCCTGCGACAAACATGCAGTATAATGGAATAAATGTTATTCTACTGATGCACCTTAGACATTCCACTCATGTATTTAATTGTCTCACTAGTGTGAATGAAACAAGTACTAGTACATGGAGGGACCGAACACTGGATATTAAGGATGTTGACTAAACGCTCAACAGCTTTCTCTACATGTTTGCGTACACACGTTCAGATACACAGTAGTCAAGAGAAGGGAAAGTGGAAACAAATGTGTATTTACGATAATTGAAGAATCCCCAAGTGAAGATTGGTGTGGATGATGTAACATGGCGAGTCCAGCTTTAGACGGGCCTGTGGGAAGATGGGGGTAGATAAAGACAGAAAAACAAGGGGGGGGGGGGAAGCAAGGGTAAAAATGCTGCAGCCCCCCCCCCCCCCCCCCCCATCCACCCTCTGTACTGACAGTGGAGTGCTCCCTCCCCTTTTGCTTGATAACCACCACCACCCTTGCCTCCGCTATGCTGTGTGGAACAGGGTTTACATAACCCACTGCAGTCTGCAAGTGCAGCACATCACTCCTGACATAACCTTCACTTTGCAAGACATGAGGTGTGCAAATTTTGCATCATGAGGCAGGACTGCTCTATGAAAAACCATATGCATTGCATATCCTTAATATGCAATTTAAGCCCTATATATATATGGTTATAAACCTGGATATTAAGATTCAGGAATAAATGCTGATGCACAGGAAGACATATAGGCAGGCCTAAAAGTGAGTTTCCTGTTAACAATGGGAACATTTTGCCCTGACCCATAGCTGTTTGACATCCCAGGTGACTAATGGCATTTGGTGGATACACCCTTTGCTGGTTGCCAGCCAACTCAATTTAGGGGCACACACAGCATTCGTGTAAGTTGATTTTTTATTTGACTGTATGTATCAACAGTAAACACACACCATGATGTTGATTTTTGAGAGTTTTTTTTGTTTTACGTTTTATTTTACAGTACAGAATACAGAAAAGTCCGAATTGAATTGTTGCCTAACAACCGAAACCTTTTAGAGTACAGTAACTGAGTGAGTGAGTGAGTGAGTGAGTGAGTGAGTGAGTGAGTGAATAAATAAATAACAATACTCGATTTTCATTCATTTTTATACTGTATTTTTTAAATTAATTATTACATAATATTTACCAGTTTGAAGTTATTTTAGTGAGTGAGTGAGTGAATAAATAAATAACAATGCTCGATTTTCATTCATTATTTTACTGTATTTTTTTAGAAATTATTACATAATATTTACCAGTTTGAAGTTATTTCAGGGACCATTATGGGTGTGTCTTTCTTTCAAAATCACCAATAATTTAGCCTAGGTGTGTGCTGGCTACGTCAAAAGAATGTATGTCCTTGCTTGTTTCTGAGTGACAGTGCGTCATTATAGTGGATAAGCTTGACTTAGTAACCAGTTCTGTTGCTGCATTCATTCATTCCTGTCGTACTGCGTATCGATAGAGACAACCTTGTGTGACCTTGCCTGCAATCAAGGAGGAGGAACATTCACGTCACAGGACTAATAAATGAAACGGGGATTGCACCTCACTTATATTACATAACTCACCAAATTGCCTTGTTAGCCTCAAAATGTTAAACAATAGGGCTGCACTATATATAGAAAAAATGGAATTGTATGCTTTAATTTAAATTTGACCAGTCAGATGCAAACTTAATGCACATTACCATCCAATAGTTAAGCAATATGTGATATAATTGTTGTGGTTATTGGAGCCTAAATATGCCAAAAGTGATATTGGCATGAACATTGTTTGGGAGCTTTACTACTAGTATGTGTATGCTCAACATATATTTTAATTTACTGAATATGAATTTCAGTTGGAAATTGCAACTTCTTGGTTCTTAAAAGCACCTTTTGGTGAAATTGACTCACTTTGTAGCATCCAAATAGTATATCTTTTATTTGGAAGAATTTCATAACCTTGCTGTGTGACTCATGCTTTTGATTCAAATTGTTAGAAAAGATGGCCAAAAGGCTTTAGGAATGTTTATTACATAAGACATTTATTTCTCACTTCAGCTGTACACAACATCAACAATTGTGCACACCTACACGGAGCTTTCCTTAAAAATATATACAAAACAAGGGATGAATGTTGGGCCGGGCACTGAGAGAGTTTTATTCATCGTCTTCTTCTTCCTCCACTTCTTCCCCTTCTTCCTCCTCCTCCTCCTCTTCTTCTTCATCTTCCTCATCACTGATTACATATTTCTTGGCCTTCTTTGTGACTATTTCCTCTTCGTCCTCTGCCTTTCGTTTGCCTAACCCCTCACCCTCCTGCAATAAACACAAATAAAAATTCAAGCACAATTAATGGAATCAAAGCATTAAATCATGAACAAACTGCTTCTTCGTTCATTACATTCTGCTTATTTGCAGTAATAATGTTTTTGTGTGCAATCATATAGAATGGTCCTGATTAAAAACCCACCACTAATATGTTTGTTGTTTTGTGGGGAAGGGGGCCCGGAACAGATAATGTATACCAATCTATGATATAAATAAATAAAAAACAGGACAGTTGTTGAATGCATGCACACTGTTAACTGCTAGTTGCACTTCTTTCGAGTGGAAAACACGAGTATGCACTTTTACGCTTGCTAGTTTTTTTAAACGCTCATGCAGGCATTGTGTTTCAAAGTTGGACACTCAGCCTTACCGCTGGTCGGCACCACATTGCCACCTGTGGGCAGAGTGGCATATGACACTCACCTCATCACTGTCAAGCTTTTTGGCCTTCATCAGTCTCTGGGCCCTGTCATCATCAGAGCCTTCATCGCTGTCTGATGAGTATATCCTCGCTCGTTCCTCTAAGGAGTGAGACAGAGAACAACAGTTGGTGACCTCATAAAATAAACATTCTTTGAATTAATAGATAGAGATTTGGAACATGTCCATTATTGCCACAGATGGTGAATATAATCACAATGTACTGAAATCTGATAATACTAGTACAAATTCCATTTCTTTACCTAAGTAAAAGCATTTGAGGATGAAGGACCAATACAATTTACCATTACACAGACAACAGTTGTTATATAAATAGCCCTGAATGTTTTTTTTCCTTCAAGCTGGTATAGCTCTCATTTTATGTTCCAATATTTATTATACAACATCAGAGCCTGGCTCCAGAAATGAGGTATTTCTCTGTTTCACTATTTCTATTTCACTTGAGCTTTTATCGTATTTGAGGAGAGACCAATCTGTTGCATCATTGTTATGCTCCCTGCTGATTCACAATCATCCTTGTCGCTGTTGTCCCTGTTTTCTCGCCTTGAGATTTCAATTAATCAAGATTTGAACAACCGTTGACTTTCTCTAGTTACATCGCATTGTCGTCTGCCTATTTTGAAAAACAAAGCTTCGTAAAGCACAGATAGCACAAAAACAAATGCATGTCATGTCATTATAGCTGGAAAATTTACTTTGGTACAAATAATTTGTTACCTTCCACCAGTGTCAGAGCTCACCTCTCAAGCCGCCTCCTCCTTTGTATTTGCCCTTGATGGCTGCCAAGCTAATGGACTCCTCCCCCTCTTCTTCATCGTCGTAGCGATCGGGCTCTAGGTAGCTGCTGCTCAGGCCTCTTTGATGCTGCTTCTCCCTCATTCTCCTCTGTTGCGACTCTCTACGGATAGACGCTCGCAGGCGCTCCTCTTCTTTCTACATTGATGGAAACCAGTTGGAAACTAAATTTAAAAAAAACCTTTTAATGTAGCCCACAACTGTACACACTGAGTCTGTTGTTGTATTTTTGTCTGGTTTCTGAAAAAGTTAAAAAAATGACTTAGGTGATTATGCTATTTGTCTTAACGCTATTAGCCATGCCCAAGAAAGATTCTGTGTATAATGGCTGCTATGTTTGAGTTGGCAGCAAAGACATAACCGGCCCCAGAGTCTTGGTGACAAAATGTCTGTGTTGCCAACCACAGTCCACTATTATTATGTAAGCGTGTCACGATGTCACTTTATGTAAGCAGCTGTGCTGTGTGTATAATACACACCATGGGCCATTTGGATTCTTTTCTGGTGGTGATAAGAGCGTTTTGAAAACAGAAACGGAATAGAACACCGCACCTTAATCATTTCATTGCGATGCGACTCTGGATCTCGTCCAGCCATCGGGAGGATTCGGATCTTCTGTGTCTTGGAACAGCGGTCAGCCAGAGACAAAGTCATTTTCCGGTGTGTGGCGCTGTCAGTGGAGTGAGGCCTGGCGAGGGAAATGGACAACATCATAAATCACAGCAAACCCCAGTATTTCTCACACTCTAACATTATTTCAGATTTCCCCCCCCCCATTGTTTCTTAGTTGCATGGTAAGTCTGAATTTAGGGATTGTCCTTTCCAGTGAGCATCACATGTGAGGTCCCCAAAGAAACTACAGTAATAGTGATCATTTCCACAGAACAGACAGAATTGTTGTATGCCGTTTCTAGTACATCCTGCTGGTCTGTGTGTGATTAAAGTAGCAGTTCTGAAAACTAGTCACTAATTATAAGTTATATAAATATAAGCATCTATCAATCTATGAGCGGTAGACCCAAATAATGAGTCATCACACTGGTGGAATATTTATCATAATCACACATCGGGTTACTGTTTAATTGTCAAATCCCGGTTGATCGGGTCAGATGAATTTTGCTGCAACAATTGCGCTTATGCAGTTTCATATTTCTTAAAAAAAAGTTTGGTAACCACTGGGTTAATCACAGCAGAAATGTGAATCAAAACACACTGCCACAACAACACTAAAGGTAATGTCTAATTTGGCAGAGCGAGGCACTGGTGTGCACTAAATCAGCTTTGGGTTGCATCCCACCAGTCCCATGTGGTCTGAGAAAACAAAACATCAGGTGGACGAGTGGCAGCTAAGAGGATTACACTAAGTTGGGCAGCTTGCACAAGCTAATTGAAGGACTTGGAGCACATTTCTCAATGAAGCACGAATAGAGGCTGCCATGGTTGCTTAAAGTAAGATTTAACTTGGGGCTTATTAGAGGAATACACAGCAGAGGACCTTGCAGCATTTCTTGAGATTTCATATTTTACGTTTCCTGCCTTTACCAAGGCCTTGATTTATTATTGATAACCCACAGAAGAGTGTTTGAGTACCTGAATGTGAGCTTGGTTTTGAACACAGCCTGTCCCTGCAACCCAGTACCCTGCCGGATGAACAGGTGGTTGTGGTCTCCTTGGAGTGGTGCTTTGTAAACGTCAAACACTTCATTTCCCAAGTGGAGGGACATGCTGCAGCACAAAGCAAAACGCCGAGACTTGAGAGACATTCGGAGAGCAATCAGACAAAGAGATAGGTCAACAGTTAAGCCGTACCTCCCGTCGGACCATTTGACAATGCGTGCGTTGCTTTCGCGTGTTTCGATTCCCTCCTCGTCGCGCTTGACTCGCCAACGAATGGTATTCTCCACCTGGGAAATTGAACCTTTTACAGTCAGCCACAGTTAAGCAACTCTGACCATGTCGAGTCCTAACTTGTATTTTTTCATGGCTTTTCTTATGGCTGGCAGATTGTGCCCTCTAGCGCAATGGCTCTCGGGTTACGCAACAGGATAACGCGATAAAACATAGCAGTCAGTCGACATCTGAATGGCACAAGACAAAATAAAGGTTTGTGAGGGGCCAGGTAAAAGTTTAATCCAAGCAAGTTGCTGAAGTTTTGAAGAGAGGGAAACAATTCTTCCTGAGCAACGCAAAAAACACATTGGCAGTAAGCGCAAACACTTCACTTCAGTTAATGATGCAATGACTGACTGACACACTCAACCACATACAGTTATACAATCGACAAAGAGTGCAGTGGACACACCTTCAGCTTCAGCCTGGTGCGTCCTTCTTCATCCAGCATTTCCTCATCCTCAAATTCATCCTCATAGTACTGTGGGTCAAAAGGCCTACAAAGGGGGAATTCAAATCAACTCAGATTGATCATTCAGAAGTTATACTTTAACACTGAGTACAATGTGCGTCTGTCTAAAAAGTGTAATTGGCTCAAACCTGGGCTCCACAGAGAGAAAGTTGGGCAGCTTAACAAAGTAAAGGTCAGAGCCAAGGTCAGTGCTGACTTTGGGGATCTCGACTTCGATACGAGTCTCAGGCACAGGCTCCTCCTCTGCTTGCTCCCCTTCCAAACCATCTTCCGTATCCTAAAGAGAACAGCTCATCAAACTCCGCTTCACTGAGCCATAATAAAAGGCATTAGCAAAACGAGTCTCAGCAAGATGCTCTGAGGGCTACATGGTAATTCTTCTTCAAAATGACAGAGACAGTAATGAAAAAGTTGAGTTGGCTACCATGGGCTGTCCTGGGGTGGGAGGCTTTTCTGCATCACTGTCAGAGGAGATATCGTCAGCTTCGCCGAACAGGTCATCCGCTACAGCCTTTTTGTCTGTGTGGGAGCAAAGAATGAACAGTCTTTTAAACTCTGGCAAGAAAAAAAAAATGTTCTGTGAATGGTACTCATTAGGGTACCTTACTTTCATTTCCACCAATGTCACTGTCAGAATCTGAGTCTGAAGCAGCTTTTGTTTTGCTTCTCCTGTGGATGAAATCATCTTCACTATCGCTTCCTTTGGCAAATTCTGAAAAAAATACGAAACAAAAATTTACACAATACACCTCAATGCATCTTTTGGCCCGTTTCACTTTATCTTGTGTGTTACATATTACACAAACCAGCTAAACTATTAATCAGTCATCTATCGTAATAAAAATGGGCGTCAATATACATAGATTAGAGCTATTCTCGGACCAACCTGGTCCCAAGTCCACTGTACCTGACTTTCTGTTCCTGGGGCCTTCATCGTCCGAATTATCCCTTTCTTCGTCCGAGTATTGCCGTTTCTCCTCTTCGTCTTCTGATTGGTCACTCTTAACCCTGCCGTCCCACTTCTCATCATCAGAATGATTCTCCTGGCCTGACCCTTCTCCATCAGAGTGAGGGGTGGCCCCACCCGACCGCGGGGTTCCAAGGTCACTGTGTATGCTACAACAAAAGAAAATGAACAAGGTACACCCACATTATTAGCTACCTGGACTACATGGAGATTTAGCTTTTTCAGAGATCATAATCCCTATCAAAAAGGTATACAATCACAAATTGTGCAACGTCAAAACATTTCATCAGAATCTGTACCTTCTGTCAGAGCGGATGCTGCCCCTCTCAGAGCGAGGACTCCCCCCTCCAGACATCCCACTGCCTGCCGGGCTTCCGCCATCTGAGCGGCGGCCTCCATCTTCCTCATCCTCCTCCTCCTCGTCTCGATGGCCACGCTCCGAGCCACTGTGCTGCTCTGCATCAGAGTGTTCGTTCTCAGCCTGATCTGAGTGCACGCTGGCGTCGGACTGGTTGCCCGATCGCTCAGACTGGTTGTCGCTGCGTCCGCTGCCACTGTGTTGACTGTGCTCTTCCTCACTGTCATCTCCAAACAGTTCCTGGGAATAACAAGAGGTACAGTGAACCCTGTCAAATAAAAGATGAATTGCGATATAGCGAGGGTTCTCTAAATACAAGTCTTTCTACAAGTTAGTGTTTTCTTACTAGTACTTGCGTTTTACATTGTTAACCATGTGATATTTCTGAGTCTCATTTTAGCCAGGTGTCAAACAGTGGCACACACCTTATTTATACTGGGTTTTCCACTCTCCTGGCCTCCATCTTCGTCGTCGTCATCTCGTTCTCTCTCACTGTCACTGCCACTGCCAGATGCGTTGCTGGCGGAACGAGGTCGCTCTTGGTCAGAGTCAGAACCGGAGCCTGAAGCAGAATCTGTGGGACATCGGTCACAACATTAGGCACACGTGCAGTTACAAATAATTTCATAGAGAAATTATGCATTAAAATTCTGCGTAATTATTGCATTTAGAGGAGGCAGTAATTTACGTATTAAATAGTAATTATAATCTGTCGATGGGCTATCAACTCACACTCTGCTGTATGTTTTGTATACTACGCAGTAAACCAAATCACAGTCGACAGTCGTTAATTGTATCCTATGCTGTTAATGTGTTAGCATAAGTGCTAACAAACAAGTGTGCGTTACCTGTTTTAGCCTGGTAAGAGCTAACTAGCTTTTTTACTGGGTGAGCATGCTAAAGTCATACAAGTAGCAGATGAAAGGCTCAAATAGAGCTCCATACCTCGTTGATCATTATCGCTGTCTCCATCACTACCGAACAGTTCGTCCATATCCGCCATTCTTCCAAAACTGTGGAGATGTGACCTACCGGAAGTATTTAGGAAGACAGATTCAACTTCCGTGGTCACGCCGGGGACCTCAGGCTGTTGGAAGTGCAAATAACACTAGGGAGCGGTAAAACGCAGGGCGTGGATAACCTTGATATTCAGCTTTAATTTTGTGTGTAAAGTAGAACTATTTTTATTATTGGTTACGTTTTTTCCCACTAAAGACAGTTATACCAACTAGTAGGACAACTCTGACGTACAAGAAAACATACTACATATACAGTAGTGCGGTAAAACTGCTATAGTTGACATTCGCAGCAACTCGTACAACTACTGAATAATATATATTTTTAATTATTATGTCATGATATATCATGTGGAGCACACACTTTTCATGTAGTACAATAGTTTACCTCACTAGTAATCAATCGTTTTCCTATCCAAATTTCTGCCATAATTGTGCTTAGGACAACTCGCATACCAGTACATGAGCGTCAATATGGATCAACAAGGATGACGTGTGTATACTAGTTGGGCCTAGTATTGTTACTAGTTCAGCAGTTTAGCAGCATAAGTGGAGCTGGTCAAAAGTAGCACAATTAGTGAGAAAAAAAAAACACGAGTCAGACATTTCATTCGTGCACCCTGGTTATTTTAAAATGAAATTAAAATGCATTAAAAAGCACAAAATATTCTGGAACTGTCATTCAGATAATTTCCGCCTGACTTGCATTTTTTTTCCCCTTCGGGGTTGGTTCTTTCTCTCATTGGGCAGAAATCATGTAACAGCCGTGTCGATTGGTTAAATTGTACGTCACTCAGTAAATCTGCGGCGCTCTCTTTTCCCTGTTGTACCACCCTTGGGCTGAGAAATTAAATGCATAAGACACCGTTCTCACAAGGAAGTCAGCTCTTCACAACCCCTCGTTTCATCATCACCCCCTAGGTAAGACCTGCGAGAAACATGCGTTCACCAAACGAGAATTTTTTCTTCTTTTTAATCGATGAGCTTGCTAGAATTGGACTTGGACGAAAACTGCCACTTGTACGTGTGCTCTCGAGCTGGATGAGCTAGCTTTTTAGCACTGTTGAGCGAATGTTAGCCTGCTAGCTGGCTGCTGTCAGGCTATTTCTATCAGATACCAAGTTTCAGTGGATATTCCAAAATGTCTTAATTTAACTGCGGATTTGCTTATTCCTTTTTCATGTACGGATACTAACTGTCGCTGGGATCGTCATAAGCAAGTCATGACGAGTTAAACGCAGATGAATGAAATTCTTTCTACGAAATTCAAATGGTTATACAGCATTTCCGTAAATGCATTGTACGCGTTGTAGACGTGTTGCTCGTAACACAATGACATCCAGTTTTTCTGGTACCTGACAAAAGTACTCCATCTATGAATGAATTTCAGTTTCAGGCAAGCGCAAACACACGTCAGTATTCGAATTGTTCCAGGGTGACTCCCATCTTCAATAACAGGACGGAAGGGAGAAGTGTAAAATACCACGTACAGTCAATAATTATGTGCAAGATCATATAGCTGTGTTACTGTGCACTTTCCTCTTCACATTCTACATCGGAGTTCACTTTAGGTAGTCTGTCTGGTCGGCAAGGTGAATGCAGGGTGTGGCTCTTGTGTTATGGTGCATGGTTGCTCAGGGAAAGTGAGCTTTCAGCTGATCGTCTTACAAGATGCGAGGTCGTTGTTGTTTATACCTGCATGCTGACTTGACATTGGTGGTGAAACCTAGCATCTGCCACACCTACCCAATGCAGTGTTGAATTGCAGATAAACAGGCTCTGCAGATAGGATTTGGTTGCATAGAGAGAAAGCAACCTACTCAGAAATGTTGTGTACAGTGTAAATACCCAAATATGAAGCGGATTGAATACATTTACCAGCCACAAAAGGAAATGTTTGAAAAAAAGCAGTTCTATGGCTTAAAGTCAAATAAAGATAAATGAACATTTACCAGCCACAAAAGGAAATGTTTGAAAAAAAAAGCAGTTCTATGAGTTAAAGTCAAATAAAGTTAAATAACCCCATTTCATTATTCTAAACTGCCATTCTAAAGCGGTCTTTCTCGTAGAACATAATTATTCTAATATGTTCATACTCTCTTAGTCTTGGCCAAGCTGAAACACCGGAAGCTCCTTGAAAGCTTCTCTTATTATACTTCATACAGCAATAATGTAGTTTGTGTCTCAAGTGCGCAGCTTGAACGGGGGAGTAAGCAATCATGTGTTATTTCGAGTAACACCCCATTTCCTGCCTTGTCAATGGCAAGTCTTTAGGAGAGCCCATTTATTATTGAAATGTGTAAATTCTTTTTTTTTTCTTTTTTTTTTACCATGTGTATAAAAAAATATATATTTTGGGGAAGTCGCATTTCAGATGATCTTTTTACCTCTGTATTTGGCAGATAAAGACAATGTGTATTCTGCCATCTGTGCAGTGCAGTGTAGTAGAGGATGTACAAGATGGAGCGAGACAGTGTGGGAATGAAACAGCAACGCGTGGGATGAGGGAGCTGGGTAATTCTAACTATAGTCTTATGTTAGGGCGGTCTACTATAATAAGGGAATAAGACGAAAGGACATCCTGTTTATCTCCCTGATGTATACTTTCCTCCATTAACACTCTGAATATCCATAGATTTGTTAAAACGGAAATATATATAGATCTGTGTGTCTGTTGGTACTGGTGAGGTCAGTGTGAGAAAGGTCGAGGTGACAAGGTGAGCTGTGTAGATGGGTTTGTAGAATTATTGGCTTAGTGTCATTACCTGTATGTTTGTGTTGAAGGATTAGCAGAGATGAGAAGGACAATGGAATTAATCAGACTGCACTAATGGATCCTCTTGGTGCAGTGTTTGAACCCTTTCAATCATTATCACAGTCTACATCCACAAATATTTTTCCGTTTTACTGGGCTTTCTTGGCTGCTGTTTTAGAAAAGAGGATAATATCGTGAACGGTGTTATTTCAGGCTCATCTTGTCATAAGAGCATTATATGTGTGTGTCTTATGTTTCTCCCAGCTGCACTTTCTCCAAATCCTGACCAGGAATATCATCACGCCTCTCAACCCATCAGCATTTGTAAACTACCGACTAACATTTTGAATGGGGATGCGCTGATACCACTTTTTTTTTTTTCCTTTCTTTCAGAGTATGACTACAAGTACCTACAATTGTGCACTCGCCATTGCAGTTTTGATGAAAACATGTTTGATTTAAATATTACTCACATAGACAAATTCAGCATATACATTTAACTCAAACATCACACAACAGCAGTTGTCGTGTCTCCAGGGAATGTTTCTGGCTAAATTTCTCTGATATTTTTTTAAAAATTGAATTGTTTACGCTGTTGTGAAAGTTTGTTGTTTGTTTAAGAATAGAAACACAGATCCTACTGTATTCAGTATAAGCAACCTATTAGCATACAAGTCACTATTATCTGAGTGGTATTATTGCTGTTGATTAAAGCCATCAGTGTTGACATTTCAGTTCAGCGTAAGTTATCTGCTGGCGCTCAGGCTTGTAAATGCCCCTGCTGTGACTCTTACCATTTCTCCCTAATGTCTTTGTTGTGGTGGCTTAATGGAGCAGGCAAAGGGAAGAGTTAAGAGAAGGACAGAGGTTGAATTGTGGAGGCGAGGGACTGAACTGCACAAGGTAGTGTTCAGGAAACCCCTCTGAGGTATTTTTTTTTCCAGCTGCGGTAGTACGACTTGCTTAATGTTCACTTTCTTGTGCAATGAAATAGCCTAAGAAACCATAAAGGAAACTTTAGGGTTAAATGTCTATAGTTTGGGGGAGGGATTAGGACTAACTTCAGATGTGGACCACTTTAGGGGAATCTGGAAATGATGAGGTCATGTTATGTTCCAACTGTGGCGTGGGAGAGCGATCAAAAAACAGAGATTGCATCACTCTCAAGATAGACAATTACCAAATGTCTTCACCTTGCTTCATGCTATTTACACACATTCTATTTGTTTAAATCTTCCTGCGAAGGCACATATGGATTTGAAATAATGGTAGAGACAGAGAGTGACTTTGTTTGTCTCGGTGGTTAAAGTAGCCCGTTTGGTTCACCGGGCGAAAGGTTGCAGTCTTCACAGGAGTGGTCAAGTTTTCTGGTTCCAGCTGTGCGTTACGTCATTGCAAAGCTTTATGTGCAGTGCAGGCAGCTGTGATCAACTATTGTTTCAAAGGATGACATCAACGTTGACGTCTTTTATTAAAGACTTTGATTAAATTGTTTTTTTTTTAACAAGAGTTGGGCATCCACTTAGAGATGAGTCAAGGCTAAGCCTGACTTAGCTACAAAAATAATGAGTCTTTAAATAACAATGTTTTGGTAATCATTTATTAGAACACACCAGATGAATGATTTGCACGTCTCCTTCACACTTCTGAGTGCTGGGTTTTAAATCTGCTTTGGCTTTCCTCTGTGCTGCTTGCAAACTTTCCTTGTCTCCTGTGCTTATCTGGGTCTCCAGCATTCAAAATGGATGTGACTGAATAGTCGTTTGCCGCATAATTGTAGTTTAATCTTTTTTTTTCAGACCATATTATAACTCAGAACTTATAGCACTCAATCGTAACCGATCCTTGGGCAAAAAAAACAACTCGTATATTTTACTCGTATTCCAGGTGTCAGAAAGTCATATTGTTTGGTTTCTTTTTTTTTTCTTTTAGTCTTTAGGTAGCCTTCCCTTCTGTGGAGCGACAGGGCAGAGACATTGAAAGTGGGGCTGCAGTCTGCCGTTCAGTGTGGTCGGGAAAGCAACAGTGAGCATCATGGCGTTGCCATTCAAAAAGGACCTGGACAAGTACAAGGATCTGGATGAAGATGAGCTCCTTAACAGTTTGTCAGTGGATGAGCTCAAACAGCTGGAGACGGCCCTGGAGGAGATGGACCCAGAGGTCAGAGCTTATTTCCGAGTTAACATTTATTTTTTTAGGTTGCTTCTAATGGGTGTCTATGGTCCCTCTCAGAATGCTCTTCTTCCAGCGGGTTTACGTCAAAAGAACCAAACGACAAAAGGAGCCACAGGAACGTTTGACAGAGAGCGTCTCCTCAAATACCTGGAGAAAGAAGCCATGGAGTACAAAGACAGAGAGGACATTGTCCCTTTCACTGGAGAGAGGAAAGGTGTGTAAAACAAACTGGGACAATTTGCTTCTCAAAATCCAAAGCACACTTACTACAGCACACATCAACCTTATCACAATGAGTAATGATGAAATTACAAAAACGAGAGATATCTTATTTGTAATGTGAACTGGAATGGAGAGCTGATGTGCGTCAATGAGTTTGTGTCTGTAGCAGCAAGGCAGTTGAGACACAGCTGTAATTACTCTACTGCTGTCTTTGCAAGTATTACTAATGCTTATCCGGTCTTATGCAACATGATAGTGGAGTGCGTGGGAGTACCACCGTTGTGCGTGGGGCGAGTCACCAGGAGGGATCTACAACAGTTTAACGGAAGTTGACTAGATTTTAGAAATTAGTACAGTGGTGCCTTGATTTAAGAGTGTGTTTCGTTCTGCCAAAAGCCTTTTATCTCAAATCAATCCATCCTTTGTCTGCACCGCTTGACCTCATAGCGCTCGTTGGCGTGCTGCAGCCTGTGTATTTCCTTATTGAAATGAATGCAAATGCCAATACTGTCATCGGTGTGTGAGCTTTGGCCATCAGGGGCAAGAGACTATTGACAAACAAAGACAAGTTTCACAACTGAGTGACTCTAAAAGCCACTGTAATATTATTAATATATGCCTGTGAGTATTGTTATATTGTCTCTTCACATAGTTTGCTTTACCATTTGTGTTCAAATACTAATTGCACTACATGTGTTGGCATGATTCATAAGTGTGTAGGTAACTGAGTAACAGTGTTCTGTTTATCATTCCAATCTCAGTTGAGTAATAACAACTAGCATGGTCCAAAGGCGTTCCGCTTGTCAAGATCTTTTAAAGATAAAAATATTCTTTCCGCTAATATGGAGGAGATGTGAAACTGACATCTTGACATCCACACTGAACCCTCACTGGCCCCTTAGCTGTAATGTATCCCATATGTGTATGTGTGCAAGTTCTATGACGACATGGAAAACTTGAATCATTGCAGTAATTATGTGGAATGTTGCAGATTCCCTTTCCCTTCTTCTTTTCACCCCCTGCTGATAAATTAAAACAAACAACCTCAAGTGCTTTGGAAACCCGTGCAAAGGATATCAGGCCTTTAGCTTTTTCATTTTTTGGTTTTCCTTTTTCTCGTTGAGATTTTCATTCCCTCACTGCCAACCTCAGAAGTTTGAGGTTTGTAGAAATTTAACATTGTTATTTGCATTTTGAGACCATAAACCACATCTGAAAATGTCCATGGTTTTGAATAAATAGGCGCAGGATGGAGCCTGATAATTGTATTTACTGTTGTTGGCTCCAGGAAGTGCCGGAACTGCCACCGGGGACCAGTTTGAGCAATTTGATTGGCTTGACTGACTGGAAAGGGAGGAACAAGTGAGAAGCCCCTGGTGGTGTTTTTTTTTTTTTCCAGGCGTGGAGCGCTGGCATTCACAGGCTGTGACACCGCAGCAGCGCAGTCAAGATTACAGTTCATTTATTGTTCATGACTTCCTTCCCTTTCCCCCCTTTTTCCCCTCAGAGTGGTTTCCATGGCACTACCATGCACACTGTTTAGTCTTGGCACAACTGAGTATTGTGTGGAATGTTGTAGAACACATGGAGCCTAACCCTTTAAAATTTGCACTTTAAATCGTAACAGCCCAATAAGCCGCATCAATTAGATTGTCTCAGACTACCAGAAACTGAAAAGGAAGTTGAGAACGGATTTTAAGATTCGTGAGCATTTCAGGAAAGCAAAACACTGCACGCTGCAATATGATGCCGTATTGTTTGCCAAGAGCACAGGAAGCAGTCGGTCAGTAACGCTCTCAAACTGCTGCTGTGTGTTGGAGACGAATGGGGGAAAAAAAAGTGATTTGAATTCTTTTGATCAGTCGCTATCTAAATCAATAGTGAATGGTATCAAATAAGACCTAAAACCTTCCTGGCAGCTAACCGAAATAAGAAAGGTCATTTAAACAGATACATTACAAGTATCTGTATCATCCCATAAGGGAAATTAAATAGTAAGCCTATTGAAGGCCAAGATCCACGACTGCTGCAGAGTTTCATGAGAGGATGTGATCAAATATGGAGCAAAACAAAAGTTTGACTTAAACCTACTCGTACTTGAACCTGTTCCATGAGCACGGAATTATCTCCTTGTTGCGCTCTTTCCTCACCGCTCTCTCATTTTGTCTCCCCAGGCAAAGTATTTATTCCTAAGCAGAAACCATTGGAAATGCAACAGGAGAATGTCACAACTCTTGACCCAGAATTGGAGGAAGCCCTGTCCAGTGCCACAGATACAGAACTCTGTGATCTTGCATGTAAATGGATTTACTTGTTTACATCTGTTTGGGCTGAAGGACCAAAACTAGACAGTCAATTCCAGTTAGCGCTCATGATTCCATTTTTATTGTGTACAACTAGTCCCAGTCGTACCGCATGTCTTCCAAGAATGCTAGTCCCAGAATGGCCTTCACTATTCCCGGTCATCTGTGCCTGCAGAGCCTCATGTCCTCCTTTTGTTTATAGCAATCCTGGGTGTTCACACGCTTGTAACCAGCAATCAAACGTATGACGGAACTGGAGGAAAAGAGGGCTACAATGGTATGTAAAGCAAAAAATCACAACACCACTTCGCCTTTATTTAGTACAGTACACTAACATAGTTGATATGGAGTTGGCAAGCTAAAATCTCTTATTGCTCCTTATTGCCCCCAACCAATTGCCCGCTCCAATGTCCGCCACAAACTAACAAACTTTTGTTATTTTTCTCAAGATGTGGTTAAAGGGGAGAAGATGACCCCCGTGTTTGACGAGCCACCCAATCCCACAAATGTAGAAGAAACTTTGAATAAGATCAAGCGCAACGATCCCTCCCTAACCGAGGTCAACCTGAACAACATTAAGGTGCAAGACTCATTCAAAACCAACATGCTTTTGAGGTTAGTATCACAACTACCTTTTCAACTTTCAACCAAATGTCCTTTTTGCAGAACATCCCAGTCCCCACTCTCAAAGACTTTGCCAAAGCCATGGAGAAGAACACCCACGTAACCCAGTTCAGCATGGCAGCCACACGGAGTAACGACCCCATCGCAGTGGTGAGAGATGCTGGTCTCAGAGCTTTTGTCTCACAGAGATGCTCTGTGTTCACCTTTGGAAATGTTGCCCGTCCAGGCATTCAGCAACATGCTGAGGGAAAACAAGACGTTGCGAAGTTTGAACTTGGAGTCCAACTTCATCACCAGTGCCGGAATGCAGTCGCTGATTGACGCATTGCGGGACAATGACACGCTCACAGAAATCAAGATAGACAACCAGGTAAATATTATTATTATTTTGCAGTCATGTTTCGTGTTTGTAACTTCACTAATGTTAAATGCCAAATGATAATGCTTGTTATGTTGTCATTATTCCATCTCTCTCCTGTCCAATGACCCGCTGGCTTTTGCTGTAGTACTCGACAAAACTTTGTTCCTTATTTAGATGCCTGACAATGTAAATGGCAACAGCTTACACAATATTTACCCATTTGTCATATTTCCCTTTTGTAAGTCCAACTATGTGATCTTGGCTTCTGTGGAATGCCCTTAGTCCGATATTGCAGACATTTGAAGATTATGATTTGTGTTTCAGAGGCAACAGCTGGGTACCAATGTAGAGATGGAAATAGCTAAAATGTTGGAAGAGAACAAGAGTATAGTGAAGTTCGGCTACCACTTCACCAAGCAAGGCCCACGCTCTCGAGCTGCCACCGCCATCACCAAGAACAATGACCTGGGTATGCTGCACTCACGCATACACGCAACACTTGAGAACCTGTTAGAACCTGCACTGAATCAGCGCATAGTCGAGGGTGGATCATGTCGTGACAAATGTGTGACGTACCCAGTGGAAACATTTGCTTGTCAATTTACCATACATTGACAAACTCTTGTCTGACACATTTAAAATAATTTAACTTAATTTCACATGAAAATAAAACCGTGACAAGAATTTTAATAGCGCTGCAAAGTTCTACTCGGTTCCATGACGTGCTTGTCCTCTTGCCAGCATGCAAATGAAGTCGAGGTGTTTTTATTCCTCCACATCACTTTAGTGTTGTCACTTTTGATCCAGTCTTGGAGATGCCGGATTGAGACACTCTCTCATCCTGCATATTCATAGTTCGTTATCCGTAGATTAGCAACATTGTGGAGTTTTTTCCATTTTATAGTTTTAATTTTTTTTCAGCTTTTCTGTTGTTCCGCCCCATTTTTCACAGAAAGCATTAAGAGTGTTTTTACTGCAATACAGTGTTACATTTACTGTTCTATTCCTACGTTATGTATCTTGTACCTTTTAGTTCCTGTTTACTATTTAGAATGTTCTATACTTCTAGCCACCAATGACCTGCTCTCTTTTTTTTAGTTCCTCCTCCCGTCAGAGCTGCAGTAGCACAGGTCTGATGCATGGGTTGTGCTCAGTGCAAGTTAACAGTGACTTCTCTTCACAGTGTCCATGGGACCATTTGCTGCTTTAAGAGTGTGGCGCCGGCGCCAGCATAGTTTATTGTGCACTCACTGATGCACGCCCTTGAAATGCGTGTGAACTTTGACCACGTGCTTACTCATATTATGAGAACTAACAAGTTGTAGTTAGCATGTAATCTTTGTTTTATTTTTCCATTTAGCTTTTGCAGGAGGAGTAACAAAATTAAAAAAAAAAAAAAATTCTTTCTCCACAGTCCGCAGGAGACGAGTGGAAGGGGACCAGTAGAGGCAGAGTTCCGCCTGTCTCCCAGCCAATCATGTCACTTCATCTCGCCATGTGGAATCACTTCCACCAATGCCCTGATCTCATCTCACCGTGTGGAACAAGTCTTGTGCCAAACTGTGGGGCGAGGCACAGCAAGAACATACATCTGAGAAGAAGAGAAATAACTGGAATGAAACGCCCCCCTCCTTCACCCATATATGTGTTTATCATTATTATTTTTATGCTGTCATTGAAGGTGTAAATTGAGTTAGTTTTTAGTCTTTCCATTTCAGCTGCTCCCTGGTTTCAGCCTTGAACTAATCTCTCCTGACTTTTTATTTTCCTTCTTTTATATTGATATCACATGAAATAATGGTTAGCATGACATAGCAAAATAGAAATTAACCTTAACATTCAGGTTCGCCTCATGGAACACCAGGGTCACACCAGCAGCTCACACAGCAGGACCGCCGCCTGCCTAAAAAAAAAAAAATCCTCCACATCCATCCTGCTGTCCGTCACTATTTACAAACTTTGTTATAAACCCAAGTGAAGGCACATGTAGGCTTTGTTTTTTTTTTTAAGTTTTTTTTTTTTTTTATTGCCACTATCTTGTAAAACCTCACAGCTGCTGCGTGTTTGGATTCTGATGCAAACAAAGCATGTTTAGTTAAGTCAGTGCTGACTTGGTTGCTGCAATCAACCTACTAATAAAATAACTGCTGACTCATTCCCTCTAGTTACATACTGTACCCACTCAAAAGTACCATGGCATACTGTTTTAGATTTCTCCACTGGTATATTTTAACAGTGTCGGACAGGATAGAGAACAGGATATTAATGTCATTCTGTAGTGAAAAGGTTTAACAGATGAAGCCATAAAATTGTTAAACCATGCCAAAGACCAACACATGCATTGCTTAATTGTGTCATTTTGGAGTTTTGTCTTAGTCTCTTTCTCATGGTGTCATTTCATAAACATTCCTTGTGCGTGTGTATTTCTGCAATATTGGCTTTATTTTTTATTTTTGGAATAAAAGGTCAATATGAAGTACACAACAAAGGAAGCGAGTGAAATGACTCCGCTCGCATTCCCAGATGTTTTCAAATCAAGCTTCTTCTTGGGTACTTATTGCACAGTGATATAAACCTGAAGTATTCAAATTTGCTCAACTTTTTCCTATGTTCTGCGATATCACTGATAGTGTTAACGATTTGTCACAATAATTATCAATGGTTTGATTAAATAGGAAAATGCAACACTGAGTCAAGAGTAATAAAAGATGAGGGAATAATGGACACAATTTGAATCAACAGAATTAGTCTCTTTTCTATAAATCAAAATTTTTAATGATCAACCCAAGAAAATCACAATGTCCAGCAGGAGTGAGCTATTTTTATTTTGTAACAGCCATTATTGTAGTGACGCCTGCACTAGAAAATACTCATTTGATCCCCCCCCCCTTCCCAAAAAAGGTTTACCTATAAATGCCAGAAAATGGCAGCAAGTGCTACTCCTATCAAAATGAAGCTCCTCAACTCACGCCAACATAATTCCTTGGCACTAAGAACAAAGCACTATTGTCAAAACAAATGAGTTATTTGGCACCAAGATGGTACAAGTTTGACCTAATCATAAAATCCACTTTTGCAAATACACAACCTTGAATATGCGGAGCTTCACTGTCTACTGTATAAATCGAGCTTTTCAGCCAAGTTAGCCCCACACACTGTCACTTGACACTCAGCAGGTTCTCCCATCAACATACCATTCCTTTCTTAACATGCTGTGTGCCTCAAGCCAACCTTCTCAAGGTACACTAATCTGCTATTCAAATGTCTCAAATGAGTTCCTAAGATTTTGTAAATACTTTCTTGTCATAGGTCCTCTATTCTGTCATAGCATCTGGTTCAAATGTTTCTGTTGACCAACAGTTCTTTCAACTTCAATGCCACATTCCTTCAACATGATTTGTATCTGAGCTTTGTTGGGTTATTTGCATGCTCACATCCTGTAGTCTTTTCACATAATGCGTCCAGGTGGACAGTTAATGTGCAGCTTTGTTGATAATCTGTAACTCATGTATATGAATTGTAAAATGGCATCTCAAATGCGTTGTGTATGCACTCGCCAATGTGTGTACAACACAGATCTGCACAACTACTGTGGCTATTTTTTGTATATTATGTTAAAATAACAGGTGCCGGCTCGACATGGTGAAACGCACTGCTGAATATACATATATCTTCAACAATAAATGTTTTTACATTCAGTCTCTTTGCTATTCTTTTCTTGTTCTGTCTTACTAGTTTCTAACGATAGTAATTATTTTTGGTGGGCCTTGTGGTTTGGGAGTTCCTGTGCACCCTTTAATCAAATTCAGTTTCTGTGATTGTTTGCACATGCCTGGGAGATGATGTCATTCATATGTATGACATCATCCACATGGGTTTCACAGGGCGGGCGTTAAGTCACCTCCTGCACTTTTAAACTGAAGGGAAACTTTAAAGCATAAAGCAGAACCTTCTGATGGGATTGGGAGTTGTAGATATTTTTGCAAATGGGGTGGTGAGGTATTTTGTGTATTTTTAGAGATCACTACAAAACAGACCAAAGCAATGTATCATGAACCCGTGACATTTACTGAGCAACTCCAAATAAGATTTTGTGTTAATGTCAGGTGCCTGTCAAGGAACATGCTGACATTTTCCTACGGTCTTGAAAAAGACACCCCTCTGCCCCATGACGACTGAGTTATTTTTTCCAACTCAGTCCCCCCATACATATTTAAAAGTAATTACTCCTGGCTTTAATGAACTACTTTTGCATTACCACTCCCAACTACAGAATGGAGGTTTTTTTTAAAATAGTATTTTACATTGATATATGGATTCCTTGCGCCATCTAGTGCTCGAAGTAATGTGACAGCTAAGGTGTCACGCCTTGTTCTTCCAGTAGAAGTCGTCAGAGACCAAATGGTGGACTGTTGGTCAGGGTGTGCTGTAATATCCATCCATCTATTTTCTATACTGCTTAACCCCACGGGGGTCACGGGCATGCCAGAGCCTATCCCAGCAGTCATCGGGCAGTAGGCGGGGTACATCCTGAACTGGTTGCCAGCCAATCGCAGAGCACACAGAGACGAAAAACCATTCACACTCACACCTAGGGACTATTTGAGGTGTTCAATCGACCTACCAAGCATGTTTTTGGGATGTGGGAGGAGATGGAAGTGCCCGGAGAAAACCCACACAGGCACGGGGAGAACATGCAAACTCCACACAGGGAGGGCCGGAGGTGGAATTGAACCTTATGAACTCTGAGGCGGACGTGCTAACCAGTGCGAGTGGGAACTTAATAGGAAAAAAAAGTGACCACTAATTATTTCAATGGACCCTAGCCCTTCAAAGTATTACGAAAGACTGCGAGGACCATGTCTGAGGAGCTGGTTTAGAGGGATATTGCATTATAATCTTGGCTATCAACATCTGTGCGTGCAATCACATCATCAGGAGGCAGTGCAGGTGTTGTCATGGTAACGCTGGGACTATGACTCATTGTGTTCTTACTCCTTTTTTTACCGCTTTATATGAGAGGGCGGGTGATAAAATTCCTTTTGTCCTTTTTCCTCTACCAAGAATTCACAACAACAAAAAATGTTCTTAAAATAAACAACAAACGTTTTTATGTCATAAGCATTCCATAAATATACTGAATAAGAACATACAGCAGTGGCATAAATCGATAACATTTAAAAGAATTGAACCGTTTTAATCACAGTCAATTGAATGCCCATTGTACTACTCTTTCTGATGTGCCCATATGGGAAGGCCCAACTGGGAAGGGTATAAGACAGTGGGAAAAATACTATCAGTTCGTCAGTACAGCATTAATATTAGTCGGAGAATAAAGAATATATGACTGGGACTACTGTCATATTCTCTGTGTACATGCACTGTTTGTTTAATGTATTACGTAAAGGCTTAAACTATAGCACTGCAACAGAGAAGCTAGATATGTTAGCATAGTGGACAGAAAGGCTAAGCACTGCTACTGACAGTGCCCTGTAAATCGGGTGGAGTTGAAATAATTTCAACTACATGGATGATATGAATCAATATGTGCTCCAATGAATCAATCTTCATAAATAATAAATGAGTTGCAGTTGTACCCCTCTGCCTGGTCATATGCACAACAACTGATTTCCATTTGAAAATGTCAGCAAGTGAGATTTTTCTTATGTTCGTATATCCACTGAAATAGATTCACCATTTGATCATCTTGAATGTTGTAACCCAATAGTTCGCCCCACAGATAATTAGATTTCATTGTTTACATTCTAAAGCAGCACCTGCCCTCTTTGTGCTCCAGGTGAATAACACATTTCATCAGCACCATCCAGTGTGGTCAGACCATCATTGTTTCCAGCCCCTTTGAGTGAATAAAAGATTCGATAAGTTCAGAATTCATTAATTCAAGAGGTAAAACTAATTAGTAAGTGAAATCAGTGATTCTTCAGTGGTTTAAATATTCATGGGACAGGCAAAGCGAAAACAGAGACAAGAGGCAATGGAAGTATTGAGATCATTAATCAAAGGGTGAGGAGAACATTTAGACATATGAGCCTCTCCCTTCATGGGTTCACAGTGTTCCAGAAACAACTGGATTATCTAGCAACTCAACAAATGGTCTTTACCTGCACTTCTACAATATTTAACTGACCTGTGACTCCTCGGAAAGGCAGTACAGGACAACATCAGGAAATAATAATATATTCATTACTTTCACACATAAGAAAAACACTAATCAAAAACATTCAGTCAAAAGCTTAAGATAAAATGGACTAAGGATAGCATTAAAATGCATTTTAAAAAACAGTATTGTTATATGTACTTGCCGTACTGTTAAATGCAAGATAACCTGGCCTAAAAACTAAATAAATGACCTCCAAAAATTATTACATTGCAAATGAGAGAAAGAAAACAAACATGAATGCTAAATAACATTTTTTTTATTTTGACCAAAACCAAAAGCGAATTATCTAAGCAATTACAACAAAATAAAATCTAACGACTCGAGCGATATGATTTTATTTGAAAAGCGTACCGGAAGTGAGTGGTTGTTCTTGTCGCTGATTGGACACGCTGCTGCTGGCTACGTCATCACGTTGAGTGACGGCCGTGTGACGAAAGCGACTATTGAGGTAGTCCACCCCAAAACATGTCTCTCGTCCCGGGCTAGCAAGCAGAATTACACCGGCTATGGCAACCTTTGTATATCTTGACGCTGTAATGTTTTTAGCCCTGGCCACGCAAATCGAACGTTGACATTCCCCGAGGTCACAAGTTCCACATTAAATCCAAAGAAAATGGCGGAGTTCTCGCCCGTTTTACCTATGCGGGATGGAGGAGCAGGAGGACGATTCGGCCAGCCTATCTTTCCTCGCTCGAGGTCCGGTTCCGAGTCGGAGAGCGAACTCTCCCAAAGCCTGGCTCGGACCAAGATACGTTCTTATGGAAGTACGGCGAGCGTCACGGCCTCCCTGGGAGAGAAATTCATAGAGCATCGGGTTACAGATAGCGATACTCTGCAGGGGATTGCCCTCAAATATGGTGTAACGGTAAGTTAACTCTGCTTCCGCATCTCCATCGTTTGCAGAGGTACAAAAGATACTCTCACTGCTAAATAAATAAAGAGCAGAAGTGCCGATTCAATTCCTCTACTTAAAATAAGAAGTACAAATGTCAAATGTGCTTAACCACAAAAGTAAAATGATTTTTAATGACAATTATATACAAGAGGGCATTTCACCCTGATTCGAATGCAGGCAACTATGGTGGCATCATTTGTAACTAAACTCTTTCACAATTGAGAAAACAGAATAGATTGATTGACCAACCTCTCAGGACATCCATCCATCCATTCATCCATGTTCTATACTGCTTGTCCACACGGGGGTAGCGGGCGTGCTGGAGCCTATCCCAGCAGTCATAGGGCAGTAGGCGGGGGACACCCTGAACCGGTTGCCATCAAATCGCAGGGCACACAGAGACGAACAACCATCCGCACTCACACCTAGGGGCAATTTGGAGTGCTCAATTGGCCTACCAAGCATGTTTTTGTGATGTGGGAGGAAACCAGAGTGCCCGCAGAAAACCCACGTGGCCACGGGGAGAACATGCAAACTCCACACAGGAAGGATTGGAGGTGGAATCGAACTGGCACCCTCCTAACTGTGAGGCGGATGGGCTAACCAGTGCCCCACCAAGCCGCCCATCCTCTCAGGACAATTAAAAAAAACAACAAAAAAAAACATCTTGATACAGTGATTGATTTTAAAACAAACTAACCCAATTGATGGTATCTAAAATTTTTATTTTCTCTCTGTTGTCAAGAGTCCAGACTTTCAAAATACTAGATGACAATTTTGCCACATGGCTGCAGCAGAACGAGGGAATAGGGACTTTTGCAAGACTTCTAAGACATATTCTTCAAGAGTGCTGAAAGACAGACCAATACTGTGGGGAAAATATAAGTTTTCTGGCCAATTTCTGCCCAAAATGTCAGCCACAACTGCAAGACATCAAGTATCTATACTTGACATCAGCGAGAACTCAAATGGCATGCAGTACTTGGACTGGTTCCCCTTTTTAGAGTAAACCTTCATTTTTGAGTTCCTGGATTATTCTTCTGAGTCCCTGTAAATTCAAATGGAAAGTTTCTAACTATGAAAGATCACATAATTTTGCAAACCCAGTCGGTAACTTTTAATTCGTAGAAAGTATTATAGTTTCTAGATTTCCCTTGATAAAGTCATTGTAAATGTATTTGGTATGATGTGACTTCTTCTTCCTTCTCGCTATTAATACTTTTCTTCGTATTGGTTGTCACGGAATCTACTAGATGGAGCAAATCAAGAGAGCCAACAAGTTGTTCAGCAACGACTGTATCTTCCTCAAGAACAGCCTCAGCATCCCCGTGGCGGTGCCCAAGCGCTCCATTTTTAACGGACTGTCTCTGGAGTCTCCTGACGGGGATATCGAAGCAGCGTGTCAGGAGATGGAGACTCCCTGTGTCGTGTCGCAGGACCTTGAGGGACTTTCACCGCCATCCTCGCCGCCTCCTGAAGACTCCAGAGCCTCCCGGCCCCAAACGGAGGAGCTCTCTGCCAAAGACTTCTTACAAAGATTGGACTTGCAAATTAAACAGTCAAAGCAGGCAGCGCGCAGGCTGAAAGAAGAGGAAATAAGGTGAGGTCTAGTAAAAAAAAAAACATTGTTATTGTTTTTACAAAATACATCATTTTAGGAACACTATGATAAAAAGACTCATAGAATCTAATGCATAGGTTTTGAACTTAAAAGTTAAATACAACTGAAGTGTACCACAAAGGCTTGTGCTAGAAACATGATACTTCCTGCAAATGTCAAATAGTTTGACTTGCTGACTCAAGCATGAGCGTATCTCATAATCCTGCTTCCCACAAAGTCACACACTTGAGACAAAATCGCAAAAGTACATCTGTTCAACTGTCAGCACACCCACTGGCTAACCAATCGTATCTAAAGTTTTTGTACCATTCCAGTGATACGGCAGTGATCCAATATCTCAATTTCCTTTCATCTTGAGCAGCTGGTTTGGCCCGCATCACACTGGATTGCGAGGGTTCCATTTTGTTTAAACAAACACACACATGTGCAAACATGGATCGTGTGCCCATTTAGCTTTTATCTTGAAGCAGGAAGAAAACCACCAAGCATTTGTGCTCTTTGTAAAAGTAATGTGCACTGAATAATGGCTGTAACAATATGCTCTCTCTACATAATACCACTTTACTCGGCACGGTAATGTTTTGTCTACTACTGTATGTAATTTCCTCGCTGTAGGTAGTCTTGCTTTATGTTGCCGTATGCAACAATTCATGCAAATTGACCATCAGTCCTGCTTTTTCATTCGACCTTGCCTAAATAAAAATACCTGGATAGGGGTAGGCTACTGTTAGATACACAAATTAATTTCCTGGTTACATGAGCTGGAGCCGCACCTGAGACTCATTCATGATTCACACAAGACGTACACGACCTTGTGAGCAGTTTAGACGCTGATGTGTTTTTTCCACAGTGGAACATTTCCGTTAAACCTTGTTTGTCTTCCTTATTTGCAGGAGCAATGAGGGGAACTACGCGGCCCCCACCACATCATACCAAGAAATATGATGGACCATTGTGTTTACCTTAACCTCGCTTGTTTGTTTACCTTCTTGCTTGTTTTGTTTGCCTTTTATTTATTATGACTATGCAAGCGTTACGACTTGTATAATTGTTTTTTTTTTTTTTGGTACGGTTGCCCTGGTAGACAGTCAGCATAGCTTGCATACAAGGTACTATCGAACTATTTATGCACTGCTGCTATATAGACCGCCCCCAGCTGCACATGCGCTCATCAGTATAACCTCAGTAAAACATCAGATAAGAGGCTAAAGTCTTCATATTCATTTCAGTAGTTCCCCAAAAGCCTTTTTCACAAATTCAGAAGGGACACCTCTATTTTTGGAGTGCATTATTTGTGTGTGGAGATGTTTTTATGTGCTGCTATATTTTACTTATTGTTAGGCCAGAATAAACAAGTACATTGAGCAAAAAATAGAAATGCAACACCTTTTGCTTACATTCTTCACAAGCTAAACTCACAGAACCGAGTTTTATCAAAGGAAAAGTGCTCGTGAAAAATGGCAGCAAAAACAATTATTGCCTTTATATTTTTGTTCAGTGTGTTTCAACCTGATTTGTTGTCACCCCAATGATTGCGTGTGTAATGTTTTGAGTGGTAATTTACTATTACCGTTATTGCTCTATTGGCCTATTAAGCACACTTGCAAAGAAAAGACAATGTTTTAATTGCTTTCACGCTCTAGGAAGAAAAAAAAGCACATATTTACATTTTGAATGACCTCATCTTGTGTCTACTCAGATGAAAATGTTCATGTACATGAAGACAAATGATTGACACATCGCCCTCCTGTGGGCCCCAGTGTTATTACAACGGTTCACTATAATGTAATACACAAATGTCTTTATGACGTAGAATAAGATCTCACATATACACCGACAACAGAAAAAAAGAGTTTACATATGAGAGCGAAAACGAGAGAATCAAAAGACTTCTGCTAAATTGTCAGCTATTGATCTCAATATTTTCCAGAGCTGTATATATGTTTTAAAAATATAGAAATGTCAATGACGAAACAATGGATTATTACTCTTCAATCTTGCCGTGCAAATAGTAAGAAAATTATTTTAGTGCTTTGTTTCATCATTTTATTACATCCTTTACCCCAAGATGATGATTGTAACATCAACAAAAAAACAGGACAGTAAGCAATTATTATGAATACACTTTACCATGCCTTGGGGATCAAGTGTAAGTGACAAATGAATGTTCCCTTATTATTTCAGTTCAGTTCTATAGAGGATGACATCACAGGCTGCTGTAGATTCTTTTGATGGTGTCCCCCTCATCCCTGGCTATGATGCCCTTCTCGATGTAAGCGTCCACCTGCTGGTCCATGAAGTCCTTCAGTTTGGACAGGTCATAGTCTGGCACACAAATACACCACAGTGATTACATTTCTTAGCCCCGCTTAAGCCCCTCCAGTATTGTATTTGATTTACTAAAATGTATTATAGATCAGTGATGATCACGACACCCAAACAAGATATAATCTGTGCTGTTGTTGTCATTCGAAGGGATTGAGGTCAGTCTAAGTATGTATGGAGGAAGAAAACATAAAGGAGCCCACCGCAGATGTTACATTTCCCACTATAGGAGTCATTTTAGAATTGGAGGAATATTTTCTGTCACACCCAAGAAATTTTAAATAACCAATGCACAATGTAGAAAACAAATGCACTTGTTTAGTTGTCCTGAGATAAAAAAAAAGCGATCTAGTAAAATTTATTATCAAATATAATGTTACCAAGTCCTGTATTTATATTCTTTCAACATTTTCAACGGTAATGCAGTGTTACTCAAACAATTAGAGCCCTCTTACTCCTTATCTGGAAAAGACATTCAATTTTTTTAAAATATATTTTTTAATTATCTTTGCTTTATTTATTCTATATTTGTCCTACAATTCTCAAATGACCCATGACGTTTTTCCCCCTGCTGATTAATAACATTTTTTAGATTTTCATTTCCCCTTGCCCTTTTATTCATCCCCATAATGTCACAGCAGTACCAGGTTAGCTCCAGAAATGAGGTAATTGTTATCAGTCCTGGAAACAAGACAAACACTGTCCTGACACTAATTAAAGAGGCAGCTGGCCTACAATATGAATTTCAATAAGGACAGCCTGTGTTAATGGACACAACTCCAATCACGATACTGTTGCCGGGACACGGTTTGCTGATGACAAACATGACGTGTGTCAGGGATTTAAATGCAATGTGATTAGATTCTTTCAATCTTGACCGTGAGGAGCCAAAAACCAAAACCAGTATGTGGCCTGTGCTTCCATCTGCTCTGATGCTTAATCTGTGTGTTGTGTAGGCATAAACACACACTCTCGCACACATGCGCGCACACACATGCACACACAAACACAAACACACGTTTCCAAACAGCCTGCCAGTTGAGATTGTCCTAATGGCCACGTCTGGTGGAGTAAACACAATAAATGTTCACTGGCTCTGTTTCTATGACACTGGCTGAGGTCAAGGAGGCCTTTGTTTGCTCTTCTTTTCTGACAACAGGGAAAATTCAATATAATTACTGGGCACTTCATTAGGTACACTTACACAATCTAATGAGCACTGCCTTTTGAGCATTTATTTGATATCCGTGATATCCAGGTTAAGGTCCAAGTACTCGTACTCGGGGCAAACCTGTGCATTAGTAAACTGATACATGCTACAGGGAGTACTAGTGACACAAAATTCTACTAATTGACATATAGTTCTTTACTAGTAGCACTAAGAGCGGCAACATATGTACTATAATTGTGCAGTTTTGCCTCACTAGTGACGCCCTTCTTGTATGCCTAAATTGTCCTGCGGTCGAAAGTAAAAAACAGTAAAAAAAAAAAAAAAAAGTAAAACAGTTCTACTTGTGTTCTCCGGCGTTCTTCTCGTGAACTGAATTGTTGTACAAGCGTGTCGAGCAGTGACTCAAGATACAACTTGAATTTGTTCTATGGCCATGCTCTTAATTCAAAACGTCGTCTTTCTTCATTGAAACGAATAGAAAAGCCAATAATCCGTTAATGTCTCCTTTTGGTTGTACTGCTCCCCATCTACCAAACTGCAGCTTGTTGTGAAATGAATTGAGTTGCATTCACAGCCACAATATACAGCGCTTTCATCTGAAATTGATGCTCACAAGTTAAAGGCAAAAAGTGGCCAAATTACGGTTCATATCTTGAAGTTGCGTGACTCGAATCTCAAGGCACCACTGTACTGTTACATTTTAAGATGAATATCAAGAATATTGGAATGCATTCTTAAAATATCTTTCCATAGGTTGAGATGTTGAGTGATTGTGCCACTTTAAGGAAAATTGGTCACTGTGAGTGCGTTCATTGTCTCTCTCCTATCATCAAGTGTGTGTCTTCTTTGGCCAAACAGTTAACAGGCAGGCAGGGAGGCGGCTGTTGTCCCAGACAACCATCCCACAACTAGAATACTAATGAAGTGTCCCACATGCAAGCTCGCTCGATGAAGAGACACTGTTAAAAGCTTCCCTGCTGCTCTGTCTTCTTGTAAATTCAGGCCTGTCAAAATTCTTTCAATGTTTCTTTTAAAAGATACTCTGGCTTTTTGTTTAACAGCACCTGCCTCGCCACACATGTTGAATAAAGCCTCTGAGCACCGCCCACTGTAAAATGCAATTTTCACGCAGCTATCACATTCTGCTGTTCATGGCCTGCACAGCTAGAGCTCATTATCGTTTCATTTCCTGCTGCAGATGAAATACCGCTGGGCATTGATTTTTAGAGCAGCGTGCGTCAATCAATTTTCAAGGTCGCTAGTCACAACCAAAAAAACAAAGTGTTGCCAAACAACGGAAATAATAGACCTTTGAAGACATTTTCTTCTTTGTTAAAGTGGAAAATTCAGTTTAGTTTCATCTTTGTTTCTGCTCTCTTGTGTCCTTTTTAAATGTCGTTTGGACAGAAAAAAAAGAGCAAGCTGGCATGAAAGCACTGTCAGAAAGGGTAAAAATGAAAGAAAATATGATGGGCGAGTTTAAAAGGTGTATTGAATGTCAAGGGACAGGAGGAGAAGTTTACCAAACAGACCTTTGTTTCTGAACAAGGCGGTCGAATAAGCAGTAATTGGGACAAACTCATTGAGAGTAATCCATATTCATTAGCTGTGGGGCAAGCGTCTAGTCAAGCATCCCTGAAGCACTCATTTCAAATGCAGATTAGGGACACCAAAGAGAGCTTAGAAGGTTTGAGCTTCTCTGTGCCTTAGACCTGCTTGTGACCCACCACAATTCTCAGAATTAAATGGCCGCATAAGTTCCTTCGTTCAACTCACCGTCTTTGCCTTCTTCCTTGTTGTGTTTCTTCAGCCACTCGATGTTCTTTCTGATGGCCTCCAGATACGTCTCGGATTCGCCGGGCCGATCTGTTGAGAAAGGTCAAAGCGTATCAATCAAGAGTATTGCTTTTGCTCAGCAAAAATACAATATCCTGATGGATCATGTAACACAAATGTTCACAAATGGCATCATGTTCCCAATATATCAGTATAAACAAAACAGAAGTATTTATTGTTGAAGTTAATTCCGTTTTACTATCAAGCGAGTACAGTGCAGTTTTCAGGAACAGGAAATAACGGTATCTGTGACAGGCTTTTGGCCGTCACTTATTGGACTGGCCTAGTTCTGGGACAAACACGGACGCTGTGCTATGATTGGCTTGGCCGGCTGTTCTGCCTTTATTTTCTAATTTATTCATGCCCCGCTGGCTCTGCTGTGCGGAAACAAAAAGTTCTGCTTTGTTTTGTAGTCAAAGTAGGACAAAGGAGAGGTTTTGATTAGTTGACGCATCATCGTTTAGTTACAGTTGAATTTGAATAATTTGCAAGTATTTAACATTCTGTTCATTCATTTTCCATAAACACATACACTGGGCCAAAATTATATATTTATATTATATTATATTAATTGCATCCATCCATAAATTTTCTAAAGTATCGATATTAAATTTTGCACATATAGATCTTGAAATGTTTAAACTACCTGTTGGACAATAATAAATTTCTGCTTAATCCTTAATGTTTCAGAGGACTACTATTCCTTATTTTTAAAATGTGTTAGAATCCAATTTGAGGGTGAGAAAATGACAATTAGGGTATTTTGATTCGTGTCAAATGTCAAAGCAAGTCCAATTTGAGAGTTAAAGCATACAATGAAGTTATTTTGCATATTGTTTTTTATTAAAAAAGGCCTTCAAGTTAACATTTAAAGTCTAAACGCAATGTGTTGTATGTTCATCGGAGCTGCTTTGTGGACTGACTGGTTGATGGCTGATCCTGTTTGGTGGAGTCCTTCAGGTTCTCGTACTCCTTCTGCATCTTGGCGGCCTCAGCCTTGGTGTTGTCATCCTCGTCCAAATTCTTCCCCGCTGCCCGAAAACATCACACTTGATTAACCCCCAGCCTTTTGATTGGTTCAGCTACCCTTTCAGCTTAGTAGTCGTGATCAAAAATACTTTGACTTCAAGATTTTACTATGTTTTTTTAAATTTTATTTTACTGCTTACCGCTTTTAAATACCAGTCATGAGTAGAGAACATCAATTTTTATCTTTTATTTTTTCAACCATCAAAATTGAATTTTTCTCAGCACTATGCGCAGATGGGAAAACCTAACAGCAACAATAAAAACAATGCAATTTCTAGTTTTGCAGAGGACAAGCTGCTAGTTGGCAATTCAGAAAATAAGAATAAAGATAAGATTTTTTTTTGTTTCATTACGTTGTTTTAACAAATGTAAAATGCATTTAAAAAAGGAAGGCAAATGGACAAAAATGGCCAGCATAGAGCCCAAAGGGTTAGTTAATCGGGCAATAAAACATCAAGTTGATCAAAAAGAAAAGGTGTCGATGATAAATCCGTGTAAATCAATATATTCTCGATCGTTGACTCATGATTGATTAAAATAATCACTGTTCCATACAGTTTGCAGGTGGTTTGCTGGTTTTGGTTATTTACCGTTAGGTCCTACAAAGTCTGACGGTCCAAGAGCCTTTCCAAGCTTGTTCTTGGTCTGCGTTGCAATCATAGCGTCCAGATTTTCTATAGGAGTGAGAAAAAAAAAATGTCACTTGACTCATTCCACAATGAGTTTAAGCCCAGCAGGCTTGCTCTCACACTACAGAAGCTACTATACCATGTTTTTAAATTCAGTGTTGCACATTTTAAATTTCGTTCCAGTGCAATACATTTGCATTCATACGGTTTGTTTAAAAAAAAAAAAAAATCTAAAATATTTAATTAACTTTTATGTGTTGTACATTTGAATAAAATCCACCCATCCATCCAAACCGTGTATCCACACAAGGTTTGTGGGTGTGCTGGAGCCTATCCCAGCAGTCTTTGGGCAGTAGGCGGGGGACACCCTGAACTGGTCGCCAGCCAATCACAGGGTACACATAGACGAACAAACATTCACACTCACACCTAAGGACAATTTAGGGTGCTCAGTTTACCTAACATGCATATTTTGGGGATTTGGGAGGAAACCGGAGTACCCATGCAGGCCCAGGGAGAATATGCAAACTCCTCACAGGAATGTCATACCCCGAAATCGAACCCACGACCTCAGCAATGCGAGGTGGACGTGCTAACCAGTCGATCACCGTGCTGCCCATTTTAATAAAATCTAAAAACTAAATGAAAGATAAATAGTATTTTGAATTTTCCTATAAGCAAAGCATATTTTAATTCAAAATGCTTTAAAGTGCATTGTAAGCACAAATCTTGTTTTCCCTGCTTGAATCACTCCTGTACGGAGTCACAGTAAATGTAGGTTAATGTGATTCATACAATTATGATATCTTACTACTACTTCTCTCTTCGGCTCTCATTTTCTCCTCGCAAGTTCTGTCTGTGTTCACACCGCCTACTACCACCTGAAGTGTGGAAAATTGCTTATTTTTTTCAGCCTCCTCCCCAGCATTGAGCATTCAAACATACTAAACACTGTTTTTCCTGATCCTCGGTCTGCTATTTTTTTTTAAAGACTTTTGTTTTTGTTGTGTGCTCACCTTGCTGACCCAATGGTCAGTTGGGGGTGAGGGCGGCTCAAGTTAACATGTTGCTAAGTGACTGTGGAATTCTAACCAATTATCCCTGGTGCCACCCCAAACAGCCATATGGCCAAGGCCAACAGGTTGCCATGGCAACTCACATCATGCGTAATGGCTGTTTTGTTCGGCTTTACATGGTCACTATTGGCTAGCTGCTATTCAAGGTCTTGCTGAAGGACTCTAACATCAGCCTCCATATATTTTTAAATTCAGGTTCATTTGAGCCACTTAATAATTTGACTACTCTGACTCAGGTCTAATTTGTTAATTTTTGTTGTTTGACTTTGACGTTTAAATTTTACGTCTGTCTTAAATAAAAGGAGAAATTACTGAGCCAGAATAAAAGAGAAAGTTAAAGGAAGGAAAAAGAGGTGACAGCGGTGCTTGACATGTGAAAAACCTTTCACTGATGTGATGATGAGCCATAAAAACAGGCTGGCTATTCAACCCTTGACACTAATCTGTCATTTCGAGTTTACACTCAACTGCACCAACTGATAAGAAAGATGTCCTAATCCAGAAAACCAGGAAATATTTCCTAAAATAAATCTAGATTAGAGTTCATATATTCAGAATTACTAGAAATAAATCATTTGCATTAGTTGTAATAAAAGATGTTTTTTTTTTTTTTTGTGGTCTTACCCAGATAGGAGACGCCTTCCTCGGGCGTGATGGTGCCGTACTTGACCATCATCTTCACAAAATCAATCAGCGTTTTCATGATGGTGATGAGCGTCTCTCTTTCCTGAGCGTCTTGATCTGAGACAGTCACGAATCAATCAGGAGCAGTGACAGGAAGTAATTTTCAGGTATCTTTTACATTACTTGAGAATACATTTATTTATAAATGTATTTATACGTTTACTTAAATACAGATTGTGAGTATACTTTTGACACCGCTACACAGAGGAAGCATGTTTTGTCTTGGCAGTAATTGGTTGCCATCGTGTTCACATTATCATGCGGTGTTTGGCTGCAGGGATCTGGAAGATGGATTATGAATAATTACTGCTGTGTTTGTGTGTGTTCCTAGTAGTCAATTTGCAAAGGTGACTCATCGCTGAACACCTGATTGCCATGACAACAACATGTTCGGCTCTTTGTCTTGGCTCGGAGGCACGTGTGTGATGTAAGATGACCGCGTGGTGCTTACCGGAATTGAGGCTCCTGAGTAGCCGGTAGAAATTGGGAAAGTACTGGAGATCTTGAAGGCCGTCCTCTGGGCTGACTTCATTGTCGTCCTCAGCGGCATCTTTGTCCCAAGTGTTATCTATTGTCTCGTCCTCATCTTCAGCATCCCTGTCCACCTCATCCAAAATCTCCTCGTCGTCGTCATTGTAACGCCGACTGGGCTGCTCCCATTTGTCCTGCTGATGCAAGAAGCATTTTTATATGAATTGAAATCCCCATTGTCCCTTCTTAATTGTGAATTAGACATTACTGTGTTTGCTGCCTGGCCATCTTCCGCATCCCCGACTTCCTCTTCATTGCTCTCCTCGATCTCGTTGTTTTTGGCATTTTTGGTGATGAGATCCTGCAGGGCCTCGGCCACCTGATACTCCAGCGTGTCAGCCTGACTTTCCGTGATCTAACCGGAAGACAAACAGCCAGATTGAACACCACTGTGGATTGTATAATATTGATCCATGCTAGTCAGAGAAGCTGTGGACCGCAGGTGTCATATTCGTAATACACAGGTGAACAAAATCCAATTCACACATTTCATTGCATTTCATTTCATTTCATTTCATTTAAGAGACAGACGTTTTTTCCTGCAGTGTGAGCACAGATATTCCCTCCATCTCACAGGAAAGCGGAATATAAACTAGGGCCCAACCGATATAATTTTTTGAAGCTATATTAAGCAGGGTAACATTTTGATTGCCGATTAATTTAAAGAAATATACAATGAATAAATTAATGTATTTTTCCCAAAACAAAGATATAATTTTCAGGTAGCACATTTTGCTGTTTTACAATATTTTGTCCTAATTTTACTGAGAATAGGCATAAACTGTCTATTTTTCAACCTTTATTTGTCACTGTGTGAAAACAAAAAACAATTGGTAATTTTTTGCTGATTTTTAAAGTAATATCACTAAAGTATTCATAGGTGGTTGCTTCCTTCCCACCACTGTCTACGAATAAAAGAAAGCCTCATGTACTGTCTACTACTGTCAAACCTACCAAACCCAGTTTGAGTAGCTTGGACACGATTCGGTCAAAAACACCTCTGTCGTCCTCCTCATAGATCCTGTTTGCAATCTTCTGAACAATGTCCTCTGCCGTCAACGGAGTGCCGTCCACCTGACGGAATGTGTCTGTCTCATCTGAGAGAAGAGAGGACATCATTTGTGTGAGTTAACTGTGTGGCAGAACAAACTGCAGCTGTATCACAGCAGTCTTCCAGCCACCCTCAAAGGAAATTTCATTAATTTATCAATCAGGACGCTGCGGGCCGTATATGGAAAAACGGAAGGGCCCACTTTACCTTGTGTTGATTTGTGAAGCACGCTAAAACCATTTTTACAGCATGCTGTACGTCATGAGTGAATACAGCAGGATAGCGCAGAAAAAAATATCTTTTACCAAGTAGCGAATCGCAACAATGCGAAGGAACACTGTTCATTTTTATTTCAAGTAGGTGTTTTGGCAAGCGTCCCAGTACTTTGACTACATCGTGTATATTTTCTTGCTCATGCTTATGAGAGAGATGCTATTCATACAGCGCAACTCTTTTACGACTCCCGTGCCTCCCACAAAGGGCAAGTAAGTTCTGACTTATTGGATCATCTTCAAACTATTATTGTCTCACTCTGAGGAACAGCAAAAGAATATCCACAGTGTGCTTTGCGATTGTGATGTAACGTAAGAAGGCGAGAAGCTCACAGATGCTGGGCCATATGCAGGAACTGATTTGCGTCAGAGTCATCTCACCTCAAAGATCCTATTACGCTGATTCATACAGCAGGACATTTTAAGATGTTCTATCCCTTGATGAAATCTGATGTGAAAGCATATACTATATGCTTTTTTTGAGGCAGACTGGAATCTTCCCGGAATAATATGGCAAATGTGTTTTTATGTTTTGTGGTGTTGTTTAGTACAGTACTTGAGGGGGCATTTTGAGCCGTATAACTAGATTTAATTTCGACTTGGATTTCTGTGGAAATGTTTAAATGTTGACTTTATACTTATTTCTACACTCTTGCATATGGTTAAACCAGTGGTTTAATTTAGATTGGGCGAAAAATGACTTAAAATGATTTGCATTAAAAAAAAAAGAAAAATCAACATTACTTAAATAAATAATAAAATAAATAAACAAAAATTAACATAGTAAAAAATCCTATTGAAACCCTGATGGTCAAAAAGACAGTTTTGACTTTTGTGGAATATTTTTGAGGCATTGTATTAAAAAATATAGCTGGTGTTTGTAAGGGCTGTAAGTGCATTTTGGAGATAATCCCACGTGTTCTGCCTACAGACGCACGTGGCATGTTCAAAGGTCACCTACTCGCAGACAACATGACTACTGGATGAGCCTCAGCTGTAGATGAATATAAATGCTTTGTTGTGTACAGATTTCAGAGGATATTTGTACGGTACTTGATCATTTTTGTGAGCGGCGACTTCTATGGAGAGAGGTCAAATTAACCGCGGTTGAGATTTCCGGGTTAGAAAAACAGACGGCAGCGACAAAGACAGTTTTTACTGATGTTGTATATCAGCATAATTAACAGTAAAAAAGATAATAGTTGAATATTGAGTATGACTTTTATCAAGAGTATTTTTTGACGCAAGTAATACTTTAGTATAGAGTGTGAGTACTCTGCGTTGCACTTGCCATTCTCCATCCCGTTCTTGGTCGAGTCATATTCCTCAGCCAGGCGGCGACTCTTGGTGGAATCAGATTCATCTGGTATGTACTCATCTTTCTTCTGTTCCACCTCATCAGTGGTCTCCTTGGATTTGTGGCTCTGGGCTAATGACTTCAGTACAGTCGAGTCATCACCGTCCGGCTCCTTGGAGACGGCAGGTCGCTTGCTCTCTGATAGGAAGCGCAAATGAAAACAATTCATCATTGTGGAGGTGAGGTGCAGTTTCCCGTATTTTCAAAGTTGGAAACTTTTCATCGGATGAATGGAAAGGGATTAAACAAGGAATTTGCTAGATTTGATTCAAATGCTGGCTTTTAATCAAGCTTACACCAGGGGAAAGAAAGGCTTAATGTTCAATTACATATTTGGTATAAAGACATAATCTCACCACTATTCCTCAAAAGTAATCAAATATGCTGATTTAACATAGTTTAATTATGTGCAACCGATGTAGTAAATTCAAAATACTTTTTTTAAATATTCTATTCCCATGAATTTCCAAATGAGTTCCAAAATCCTCCGTCCTTAACTTCTCATAGATATTTCTCGGAAAATTTCCAGCAATTTGTAACCTTCAGTAAAGCCTTGAAATTTGATTCATTTTAGGTTCTCCGTGCATTGGTGATGCATTTTCTTACTGGCAGTGCTGAAACCTGAACTCAGACTGTCTCATTAATTGATTAGCAATGCAATTTGCTCTTACCAGCTGAATGTACCGCAGTCTTCACACTGTCCGCCTCGGCAATCTGAGGAAATGACAAGTATTGTGTAAATCATTTCAATGCCGCGTATTGATAATTCATGTTTTTCTGAGAGATGAAAGCACCTCACCTGCTCTTGGAGTGGTCTTTCTTCTGTCAGCTGTCGATTGTACACTGATTTATCTACAACTGTAATGAACCAAAGAAAGAAAACTTAAGTTTCTTTGCATCTTTGTGAGCATTTATTGTCTGAACTGATAATTTGGTGGCGGTCTATTATATTTTCCACAGCTGTAGGTTCTTTCTAACATAATTTTGTGTGTTTTGTAAACACTTCCGTTGAAGCTTCTGGAGACATATGAAAGCTGCTGCCCTCCCACTCTCCCCACCCCTCTCTTGGTCAGACCTTAATCGGATTACCAAACAAAAGATTAAACTGAGTCGAAAATAGACCACGGGCCTCAACAGCCGCTGGCGAGCTGCAGCTCAATTTGCTGTATTCTGTTAATGAGCAGATTTACAGCTAAATTAACAGACAACTGCTGGAAACAACTACAAAGAACCACAAATGTGAGCTAGAATTAGTCCGGTGTCATCAATTGTTCATTGTGAGCATTTCTCACCCATGTTATTCTATTGTTGAGAGATTCTGTGGTGTCTTTTACAAGTAAGAATGTGTCACTGAAGTTTGTTCATCTGCAATTAGCGTGTTTTAATGCTCTTAAATATTGAGCCTGTAAAACATGAGCTTCACAATGACTCACCCTCGCTGGATGCTGTCGGTGTAGGAAAGGCAGATATTTGGTTTAATAGACTGAAAAAGAGAAAATGGAAAACGATGCAAAGGTGTTTTGACGCCATCCTCACGAATAACAAAAATGTAAAAACAAATCGGTTGCTGGGGCTCCAAGCGCCGCCGCGGAGGCTACAATATTGCTAGTCGCTTGAGTGAATCCCTCGGCTGGGAAGCGGCTGGCCTGATCTCCGCTTGACTGTGGAGCGAGGTGGAGCTGTCAGTCGGCTGCGGTGCTGAAAGCAGGTCACGTAAACGCTTTGCTTCTACAAAGGAGGAGTAAGGAAGGCTGAGCAAAACCCCGTGTGAGCCACAGCATCACTGGCCAGAGGATGTAAAACAGCTCAGCACAACAGGACCTGCCCCCTCACTGAGGAGGAGGAGGAGGAGGAAGAAGAAGAGGAGGAGGAGGAGGAAGAGCAGAACACTGTAAAAAGTGTCTCACTGTACATCAAAAAAGTCCACGCTATGTGATGTTACTTTGATACCATCTTGTGGCATGTTGATGTAAGTTCAGAAATTATTTTAGCCCAAAGTAGTGTGTGGGCATCTTAAAGCCGAGGTAATATGCTCAAGTGAGTTGAGAGCTTCATTTAGATCAATGCAGTGCTTTGCAGCAACTGTGTGCAACTTAATACTACTAGTGACATTATAAAGTTATAGACATCAATAATACTAATAATAGATAGATAGAGAGCGAGAGAGAGAGATGATAGATAGATAGATAGATAGATAGATAGATAGATAGATAGATAGATAGATAGATAGATAGATAGATAGATAGATAGATAGATAGATAGATAGATAGATAGATAGATAGATAGATAGATAGATAGATAGATAGATAGATAGATAGATAGATAGATAGATAGATTTCAAAACTTACATCTGTGTGATCTCCGCAATTTTAAACCAATAACAGCATTTAATTCAACTGAGCATTTCTTTTCATCAGTCTATAATTGAAGGCCATCTGCTCATCATCTTTTGCAGCGTTGGAGCATGACCTGGCCCATAATGTGCGTCACACAATCTCCGTGCGCCATGCTTTCGCTGTAGATCTTTCCTCTGCCCGCTGGCTTGTCAACAGCAAGTGCAATTAAATGACCTGCAAACCAATAGACTTATGCTCACATCACAGATTTACAAGGCCACTTTTATGATCTGTTTGCTTTCCTCGTCTTTGTGTGATGCCAATTAGACATAGAATGCACATAAAACTAGAGATAGGCTACATAGAGGCCGATAATGTATTATTGTATTTAAAAGCTCCCATGCATGGATGTGAGGCTTTCTTTTAATTAAATGACCATGTATATTTATGCTTTTTTGTAAAAAAAAAAAAAGACCACAAATGATAAGGCTTCAAAAAGGACATATCATGCAAAATTTACTGTTTAGCTTTTATATACATTTTCTTATACAGTTGGAGTCTCCAGGTTTGTTGAAAATTTTAATCTAATCCCTCCAGGTTACCGCTGACTTTTGACTCCCAACCCCTGACCCTGGACCCTTGACCCTTGATCCTAACCCCCAAAAATGACCATGTATAGCAGGGGTGGCAAACTTTGACCCGCGAAGACAAATTGTGCATCGACTTTGTGTTACTACTAATATTGCAAATTGCCTTTGCCTTTAAAAAAAAAAAGATGTTTCTAGCAATTTTGACTACCATTCATCATTTTAAAATATTGAACAATTCTAACTAGTCTCTGATTTCAAAACTAGTTATTCATCAGTTTGTTGTGTAGCCAATACCTTATGTAATATGAGACGCTCGTACATTTATTTGGGTTGACAGTCATAATGGCCGTCCGAAGGAAACTATGACTACGATGCGACCCGTGACAAAAGTGAGTTTGACACCCCTGAAAAGCTTTTTCTGCTTAAATAAAATGTCCATGCATAGTACAGCTTTTTGTTTGTCCAGTTCAGCTTTTTGTTTGTAAACAAATTACTATTTATAGTAAGGCTTTTTTTAGTTAAGAAAAAAACTAGGCTGTTTCTTTAGTAAAAAAATGACCATGCATTTATTTTTTCATTAAAAAAAAAAAAAGAGACCAGGCTTAGAGTCGTGCTATTCACCAATTACCACTAGAGGTCACTGCATTACATATTTTAACTATGAAATTCCGGATCTCGAGTAGGTGGATAGACTTGAAAATGTTCATCCATTCATCCAGCAGACCATTTGTCACTGATGTTGGACGTGAGAGACAACGTTGTTGTTTAAGGTATTCCACATTAAATTCAGTCATGCTGGAGCAAAAGAAATGTTTTTATAACTTCCCATAAAGTTGCAGTTTCTTGGAAGTTAAAGTAATCTTAAAATTCAGAGGGAAATAAAACAAGCAATTCAGATTTTATTTTTTTGATGAAGTGAATTGAGTGTGCCTGGATATTTGCCCATATCATTGCTTCTCAAACCTTTTAAACAAAAGGTTTAAACAACTGTGCCTGGATATTTGCCCATATCATTGCTTCTCAAATCTTTTAAACAAAAGGTTTAAACAAGTGTGCCTGTGAAAATTATTCAATTGTGTTGCATTAACTAAATACATGTCTGAATGTGAACTTAGCAAACCTAAACAGAACTGCGCTTAGGGATTTTTTTTGCATAGCACAAGAGAGAACCCAAGTTCCACATTTTGAGAATCATCGTTGTATTTCATAGTCAAAATCTGATTCACAGTTGAGGTGGACACATTTCAAGCAAAACTACAAAGAGTTTTTGAAAGTCTTTTTTTGTGTAGATGAAAAATAACCACAAGGCTAACTTTGATGGTTTTGTCTTTTAACATTTAAGAGTGAAAGGGCGGATGCTGACACGATGTCTGTAGGCCAGAGTACCGCAAGGCATCCTCTGAAGCAGAAATGTCTGCAAAGTCATGTCTCGCGTGCATCTTTGGGAAGCCCACAGGAAACCTGTGACCTCGTATGCAATTTGTGGTTTATTTTCCCCATTCAATCCATCCATATAACATATATATTTATATATATGAGCGCCAAGATGTGACAAGCTATCATTTTCTTCCAATTATTATCAGAAGGAACGACAAGATGACTTTGACAAGAAATCTTTACTAAAAGACAAGTGATACACTCTGGAGAAGTTTGACTTGTCATTGGTTTTATGTACAGATGATTCATGCCAAGTCCATAAGTATACATGCACACACGAACACACACGCGCACGCACACACACGCATACACACGCATACACATACACACGCACACACACACACATACACACACACACATTGATTACCGCAATCTTCCAAATGCAAATATACCTTAATGCATGTTTTTGGGCCATTGGTGCATTTATTTTTGCACACACAAAGGAATGTACATAAAAAAGCCGCTTAAGGATTTATTGGATAATTTTCCTATCCAGCTTTAGGTCCATTTACTAGGAAGACAATTCAGCACACTGGTGGAATGTACACAAATCATACTAGTTGGCCAAAAGCGGAACTAGGAGTGCTAAATAAGTCATTTTGTTCAACTAAATTTGTTGTTTAACTAGGGCGAGCTCGTCGTTCTGCCAGTATTAGTGAGGATAAAAATTCGACAGGTACATGGACCTCAAGCTGAATATCAAGGATATGAATTACTTGACCAATGATTTTCCATAGAGACCCCCCCACACACACTTTTTTCCCATCAAATATTTTTCTTAAGGAAAACACACACCAACCAATACATTTTAGTTGAAAACACATGTTGAATGATTATGGTAGGTTTCATTTTTACTTCTCATTGCATTTTAATGCACGTGAATTATATGTGGATTTTTTTTAGCCCACTGTAAATGATCAAACAGCTTCCCGTGAACACATACATGACGCACATTGTCCAAGTGTAGGCATGGAGACATACAGTCGCAATGACACACCACAGTGAGCCGCATCTGCAGGATGTTACAGCTGGCTCCATGGAAACGGATACAGGAAACAGGAAGTTGACCAAAAGAAAGGAGGAAGTGATGCAAGCAGTGGGAGGGTGAGCAGGAGGTGGTCAGGCGGTGAGATGGTGTGAGACAGGTGAAAGGTTAAAGCGTCCCCTCGTCCAGAAGTTTGTTGATGCCGTTGCAGATCTTCCTCAGAGACAGTCTGTACTCATCTCCGTCCCCGTAGAGCTCGGCCAGGAACTCGCCATGGGCGAAATGGTTGAAAACGTGGTCGATGCGAGCGTGAGAGCGAGCGGTTAGGTGCTGCTCGACCAGCGTGTGAAGCAGGTCCCGGCACTCCAGCAGGAGCTCGGACAGAATATTCCGGTCAAAGGTGTACTCCACCTCGTAGAAGGACACCGCCGTCATGGCCGCCTGGTTCATCTTCTTCTTGAATCGCTCCACCGTGTCCAGCTCGTCGGGGCTGAACTGGTGGTTGCGGTACAGGATGCCAATTTTCAGGGCGATCTTGATGACGTCCTTGATGATCTTGTGGGCCTCCTTCTTGCTCTTGGTGAATTCGCGACTAGTCTTGTAGAGCTCGTCTAGGATTTCGCTGCTGGTGTCGTCCGTTAGCATGTTGGCCACCACCATGGTCGCCATCTTGCTCAGGATCTTCTTCTGGGCCTGCAGAGCCAAGGAGCGCGAGTTGAAGCTCTCGTGGCCTTGGGGAGGGAGAGGGAAGAGTGAGAATTGAGAAGGGTGGGCTAAAAGTTCTTGTGTTTTACAGCCTGGCTGTTGATGCGGATTTCTTGAGCACCATTATGTCTTGTTTACATTTTGTCATCATCTGTGGCTAAAATAACAAGCTTATTTTGACAAAATAACAGGTAGAAAGGACATACTGAATATATGTTTTCAAAGGTGGTGAGGCAAAAATACTCAATAAGGGAAAAATGTCTTTCTTAAGCAGATATTTACACAAGTGCAGGAATAAGTCGAAGCGTAGTGTGGAGCTGAACAGATGTACTGGTGCACAAGTGTGGTGCAAGCACATTCTATAACAGGGCGGCGGCCTTCTTGCAGTTGGCAGCAATGCAGTGGGCTGACTGAGGGAGGAATGATTACTATCTACTGTAGAGAGCATCAAACAGCTGCAGACAGATAACAACGCCTCTGCACACTTTCTGTCCGCATGCTTCACAGCTGTGCACTATACTTAGCCAAACTTGTCAAGATCAGCAAAGTCTGACATCAAATTTGTGTGCATGTGCATGTGAGGAATTGTCTAATGAAAGCTTTATTTTATTTTAGGGCGGAGCAGATGTCACATTGTGAGAAAAGCAACAGTTGGTGAAGTGGTAGCATGGTAGAAACATCTTGGTCACAATGGAAAAAGATGGAGTAATGGCAACACTGTTTGGACAAAAGTATTGGGTCACATGGACAAGCAAGTTAATATATTTAGTTAATCTTATTGATCTCATTGGTCCTATCAGGATTGGAATGAAAACTAATTTGGAAGTCATCTGCATACAAATTTGCTGTTAACACTTCCAAGAGGAAGCATGTAGAGCGTGAAAAGGTTGGGCTTTAATCTTTTGATTTGATCCTTGAGGAATGCTACAGGAAAGGCGGACTCTGATTTACGATGGCCAACATCAACAAAAAAAGATGTATTTGATAGAAAATAGGATGTGAAAATACAAATAAAACTGTTAATCTGTAATGACATTTTTTCCAAACTGTGCTCTGGAACTGGAGTAGCATTTTAATGTTGGTCATTATGATGGTACATAGCGAGCTAAGTATTTTATTCAGTGGCACTTGGGAAAAGTTGGAGAAGCACGATCATTTGAACATGTGTCTGTGTGGGTGCATATACACAAGAGGCTCAAAGCTGTAGCAAAATTGGTGAAAGCTGGTTGGTGGCATTTCGTGAGTTAGTTTAAAGCAAAATGACATTTCATGAACATATAATTAGCCCAGCATGACATTTAGTAACAAAAAAAAAAAGCCAAACGACTGTCTGCAATCACTTCAAAATACAGATGATGGCATGTGCCCTCTTTCTGCTCTTTTAAATGGCATCATGGGAGGATGAGTGAGAACTCATAAGAGGCCCAACAGCAGGGGGTGGGGGTCTGTTTGTGGTTGACAAACACACAACAGACACAAAAAGAAACAAATAACAACATGCCGATTGTCATCCACTTGTCATTACAGTTCCACTGCAAATATGTGCAACACCAATATTAAAATCCAATTTTATTTTACTGTTTTGGGGGGGTGGGTGGATGAGAAATGATTGTCAGAAACCGGAATCTGGTAAACTCTTCAAAATTCCGCTGTAATGCCCATCAACCTTTGTTTGGATGTACCCCTAAGTTGGAAGCCCAGGGCCGACGTCCTCATGGCTTTCCTTGTTACGCCACTGGCCATGACTTACTATATAGCTTTATGCCCTCCCCCAAAAACTGTTAATAGTTTCATCCCAGCTGCATTAAGTTGTGCTTGGAAATACATTTAGATGTCACAATGTGGATGTCATGGTATACATTATAGTCAGGATGCAACAGTGTGGTTTTCATTACGCAGATCCGTGTTTCACATCAACAGGCTTTTTATCACTGTCATGTCCTGTTGCTTTGAAGCACATTTATTATTTTTTTGTTGTGAGCCGCTGATATTCCCAAGCAAACTGGAACAATCCGTGAAAGCACGATTGATGAAAGCAACAGCTTTGTAAACATAAAAGAATATGTGGACTGTCAACTTCAAAAATGAATTTGTGATAAGTGAAATATATTGGCAGGAGTTGGAAAAAAAAACATTCAAACACATGGAAAAATAAATTCTGTATTAAAATAGAAATACAGCAGTTTAAACCAGTACATGAATAGAAAAGTAAGTCTCTGTAAGTCTACTATCAACAACAAGTTATTGGTAAGATCATTTTAGAGGTAGAGAGCTCATTGTAATATATTTTTAATCGCTCTGTAGAATAAATGGCAATAAATAACACGTAATAAGTGCTTTCACTGGAGAGCTGCTGAATGACGCTCAGGCATTTACCATAGCCATAGACTGGCTAATGGTTAGCCAGTTAAACAGCCAGTTTGACTTGTGGTCAATCTAATTGGCTGACGCCACATCACTCACCAGGCATAGACCTACTTTTCAAAGCCACACACACTCATAGTCACAGAGGTAGTGTGGACCATGATAACTGATAGGATAATCTTCAATATTTGATCAAATATTTGATATCAGTAGCCCTAATTGAGATGAAACACAATATTGTACGCACTTGCAGTTGGCTTTACTTCTCTCTATTTACAGCTTTCATCCAATGTGTCATCATTCATTTAGGTTGGAAAAAGCACCCAGCCTATTTTGACCAAGTAAGGAGTAGAAAGCACAGTTCTGTTTACTAATGTAGGGATTAAAAAAACATCACCATTGTAAAGTTATTCCTGTAAAGCTAATAGGTGCCAATCAACTCAAGAGCTCTCTACAGAGGACCGTCCAACCATAGAAGCCACGTGTCCACCAAAGGGGTTACATAATAGTGTTTTGGAAGTTCATTTCAGACATTAGGATTAGGAAGGTGCCCATGGCTTTGCTGGCATTGGCTGTTGACTAGACAGTCCCTCTTTGTCCCGCCTGATGTTTTTGGAGGGCTGAGTAAACACTTTCTGCTGCATTACATCAAAATATACATACAGTGTGGAACATGGAGAGCAGCCAAAGCTGCCCTGCAAAAAAAATCTATGGCACCATCTCCAGAGTACATCTGGATTTAGTTATTAACTTTTAGTCTGGCAAATATTAGTTTTCGGAAATACATGTACAGGAAGGTCTAAAACCACTTAATCAACAGTGAAGAATTTAACAAGACATGCTCTATCTGAACGCATCCTTAGTCAGCAGATCACGTCTGCTAAACTGATGCGACAGATGTGTGGAATGTGACCAAATTGAATGTCATATCAGAAGCGACCGCAGATGGGAAACAATATTTTGTGGGAATTACATATTTCAATTGTTCAAACCATAAAGAAACCACAAACTATGATGCTAAACACTGACACTTACATTATCTTTAACAATAAATGGCTCACAGATGATTTGATTTAGAAAAATGCAGCAGTATGTACTTTCCATGCACATGCGCCAAAGACTGTAACTTTTACTAACAACCCAAGCTAAATTTAGCTCTTCTGTGACATACAAAAATGTTAGTCTCTTAATGGAGATGTATTAATCCCACATACTTCCTTGACCCTGATTACAAATATGATGTAGAGAACAAAACCGTGAATGAGCTTGTTTTTCAGTGAATAGCAAAATGTAAGCAAATATAATAATAATAATGACCCACTACATTGAATTCAATTATTTTAGGGGGGGGAAAATGGCTAAATGAATTCTCCAAATATTGAAGGACTTCCCTACAGCACGTCAGAATGATTTTTCTGTGATTCTCCACAGCTCCACCCCCCAAAAAATCCTGTCTGGATCAGATATCACCCACTCATACATGCGTGTGTTGCTCATGACAACACGCAGATGTTCAGCATCCGATGACACCAGGTGACACGCCGCAGGTGCATGTGTTGTTTTGCTGCAGGGCACAAAAAAAAAAAACGTAGCGACCATGATCACATGCGTGCGTGTCGTGCACACACAACGACACGCGATCTATTTGCCTCAGCAAGAGGAGATTATATGTCCCGCCTGTAAATGTTTTTAGTGCAAACAGGAAAAGAGCTGAGATGCTAAAGGGTAGGGGTGTTGTCGGCAAGTGATGACAGGAGCATGTCGAAAATATATGTTCTATTTATCTACATATTGCAGTCAATATTCCTCAGACGTGAATGGTCCATTAAGGCTTCCTTGAATCTTTTGAAATGTCACAGTAATGAGAATTTTTCACATTTGCCGTTATTGCTTCTTGGTGCTTTGGGAGCCAGTCAAATATAAAGTTCAAGTGGTTTGAATGAAACACAAGGCACCACGTTATATCATATCTTGTAACCTAAAGTGATTCGTTCTTTTTTCAGTTCATATGACTTCAACCAGTAGGTGTCAGTAATTCGCATTGAAGCTGGTGCCACCACGCCGTAAATCAAAACGAAGAAGAAAATGACGTAACTTCCGGTTCACGAACGAGTCGTGAATTTCTTTTCCCGTTCCCCAACTGAACGGAGCTGTGAGTGAACGAGTCAGTGAGTGAGTGATTTGTATTTCCAGTTCATCGCGTGAACGGATCAGTGAGGAAACGAATCCTGACTTTCCCGTTCGCGAACGAGTTCATGGGTGAACTGCCTTCCCGTGCATCAACGGTTCAGTCAGGGAATGTTTTGCGTCTCCCTCCTGGCGTGAACTATGTAAGCCAGAATGTCGATTTACGATTTGCCAAGGAAAGGAAGAAACACTCGATTTGCCAAGGAAAGGAAGAACCACTCACTGAAACACCACTTCTGTTAAAAGCACGTTTTCTCCAAGCTAACGGCTAACTTTATTGCATGAAGGGATGCGCCGTTATGCAACAACGGGGACATTATGCTTCTCTTTGGGTAATCTTGATTTTATAACACGTGTAGTAGTTTTTAAATAACGTGTATGCACGTTCATGTACTAGTTTAAATATTGTTATCCAATATATCTACTGCAATTTCACATTAAATTGCTGGTTTGAAATTTACTTTTATTATTATTATTTTCAAATAAACATTTATGTTAAAACTTGTCTAGTGTTTTATTCCTTGCTTTTTATTCGCCAATTAAAACATAAAAATCAGACATTTGGTTAACTGCTTTATATGACAATATGTGTAGGTACACCTCATGGACACTTCAATAGGTAAACGAAGTAAAAAAAAAAAAAGAATAATTGCACAATAAGAGCACATTTATACACATTGTCACATCTGGGATCGAACCAAGTTCTTACTGGGCAAGAGCCGGTGTCATTTTCCAGTCGGCTACTTCGACCTGGAAACTTGCCGTCGCCTCCACTGTTTTGTAGTAGTGATGTGCATTCCAGTTCTTAAGTGAACTGAATCTTTAGAATCGGTTCACTCAAAAGATTTGTTCAAAAGAATCGTTCACTACACTTTCTTATTTATTAATTATTTTTTAATCACAGGCCACTTTATTAGGGAAAAAGCTTAAGTGAAAGGTGCCACACCCGCCCTCACCCCCACCTCCTGTTTGATCTGTGACGTCACTCGGACACTCCATTAGGTACACCGCCATTTTCAAGTGTACTTAATAACAGGCCACTTTATTAGGGAAATATCATGGTCAAAGGTCACAGGTGTCAAGCGCTAGTCCTCGGGGCCGCATTCCAACATGTTTTCCAAGATTCCCTCGTTAAGTGCACCTGCGTGAAATGTTTTAGCTCCTGCAGAACCTGAAGATAGCTAAAACTTTTCACGCAGGTGCACTTAACGAGGGAATCACACGGACACTCCATTAGGTACACCGCCATTTTCAAGTATACCTAATAACAGGCCACTTTATTAGGGAAATATCATGGTCAAAGGTCACAGGTGTCAAGCTCTAGTCCTCGGGGCCGCATTCCAACACGTTTTCCAAGATTCCCTCGTTAAGTGCACCTGCGTGAAAAGTTTTAGCTCCTGCAGAACCTGAAAATAGCTAAAACTTTTCACGCAGGTGCACTTAACGAGGGAATCACACGGACACTCCATTAGGTACACCGCCATTTTCAAGTGTACCTAATAACAGGCCACTTTATTAGGGAAATATCATGGTCACAGGTGCACCAAGTTTTAAGATCAATGTTTATTCGAAAATAATAATAATAACATTAAAAGTAACATTCAAACCAGCAATCTAATGTGAAATTGCAGTAGATATATTTGATAACAATGTATCCCCACCAGTTAACATGAGCGGGTCAGATCAACGCTGTTGTTGGCTATATTAAACATTATCTGACACAAAGGCGATGTATCACGATAGCTCAACGGTTTAGGCTCCACCTAGTAAACATTTCTTACTTCTTTGCGTCACGGGTTCAAATCCCGTTGATGACTTTTCTATTTTTTTTTTTTTGTGTTTGCTATTGTTTGCAGCCAATCAGAAATGCAAACGAGACGTTTCGTTCAGTGTTTTTATTTAGAATTTGAACAGTTTTGAAATCAAGGAATTTCCAAGTGGCTGTGACGAATCTGCAGTCACGAAACACAAAACTGCACAACAACACAATAACAGTCGTAACTCGAGACGGGGAGCAAGATAACATGGGAGCAACTTGATATGTAACACCGACATTTGTTATTTTGGGGGACACCAACGCATATAACAACGTAAAACACATATTGTCATGTAAAGCAGTTAACCAAATGTCTGATTTTTATGTTTTAATTGGCGAATATAAAAACAAGGAATAAAACACCAGACACGTTTTAACATAAATGTTTGTTTAAAAATAATAATATAGTAAATTTCCAACCAGCAATTTAATGTGAAATTGCAGTAGATATATCGGATAACAATATTTAGGCGTATATATGCATACACATTATTTAAAAACTACTACACGTGTTATAAAACCAAGATTACCCAAAGAGAAGCATAATCTCCCCGTTGTTGCATAACGGCGCATCCCTTCATGCAATAAAGTTAGCAGTTAGCTTGAAGAAAACGTGCTTAAAAGAAGTGGTGGAACAGGAAAAGCAATTCACGACTCGTTCGTGAACGGGAAGTGACGTCATTTTCTTCTTCGTTTTGATTTACGGCGTGGTGGCACCAGCTTCAATGTGCATTACCGACACCTACTGGTTCAAAGTCATATGAACTGAAAAAAGAACGAATCACTTTAGGAAGTGATTCGTTCATTCTCGTTCACTGAAAAGATTCGTTCGTTTGAACGAATCGTTCACTCACGAGCCGACATTAGTTAAATTCTGAAAAAAATCATAGCTATAAATTACCCACACTTGGTGAGATCCATATTCTGCAAGCAAAAAAAAAAACAAAACAAAAAAAAAATAAAAATAAGTAAATAATGGTAAATTTGCTGTTGTTTATCCCAACCTTGGGTAAACGTAACCTAATCTGTTTAGGAAAATAACACGGTATTTGAAGGTAAAACATTATTCAGACTCTAATGATGTATATTTGTGAAGTGTCTCACTGTGGCTCTCAGACTGCTACCATTCAGCGGGAGTTGGAGTTGAGTTATCTTTGTAAAGACCGAATAGTTGACACAGCTCTCGCATTGGAGCTAATGTAATTTAGTTGGCCTAATGCTACTGCATGTGATTGAAGACAGATTCATTGCTGCAAATGTGTCAGTTTATGTCTGCTCGCACCGTGGGGAGAAAATGTCTTGATATGCTCCTAGTTGATAAGTGTGTCATCCCCAGGGACAAATACAACCACAGCAACCTTGCATCAATACAAACAAAATGTCAGAGGAAATTCACTTCAATGGAGCAAGCCTGACAGTTTGCCTTTCATACTTTTTTTTTTTTTTTGGCCTTATCTTTGCGATCATTTTTTGACACATTTCTCTAGGCTGCAACTGGAAAATAACATTTTAATGACCTTCTTGGTTAATGAGCCTTCGCGGACAGAACACGTCTGAGTATGGTACACCACAGCTTGACTGATGAAATTGAAGTAATTTTGACTAAATGCAGAAGTGAGGATTTCTTTTTTTTCCATTCAAAGGCTCTCCTCCTCTCAGTCTGTCCTGCAAAGATTCCATCTGCCTATTTTTAAATGCCACTGTCATATAATGACTCAAACACACCAGCCCTGCACGCCACGTGTAAATATGAAGAAGAAAAAAGTAGGCGATTGAGAAAGATATGGTCGCCATACAGAGGGCCATAAGTAAGATGTCTTGTTCGTGGTCACGCCATGTTGAATCTTTCCCAAGGCTTTCTGGTCTGAAGGAGGTCACTCACCTCACCATTAACAACTATTCAAGATGTAGCAGGGCAATCAGAGCTGCAGGGTTAATGAATAATTCCCTTTTAATCCTTCTAATGGATTTCATCAGCATGAGTTGAAAGTCCTTTTTCTTTTTAGTGGATTTGGATTATTTACTGTGACTGAAAGTGGAACATGCACAAAAGGCTGTGAAAGGAGATGGTGTACATTTTCGTGGATTGCTGAGGAAACATTTAACAAGACAAATGAATGTTGGGCTTTGTGATAACACTTTCTGACTTTTTTTTTTTATGGATGTGGCTCAGCTCAAACAGCCAACTGATAATGTACACTTAATATTTTTTCCTTTATTCTCTGAGCTATGCCTGGGACCTCCAGTGTGTGAAAATGTTGTCTCATTATGGCTCGTGCATTAATAAAGGATTACTTTATCTTTTACATTCCATTTTGTAGCCATACACAATCCGTACCTTGAGGCTGTATTACCTTTGATTTGCCTCTATTTGCATACACAGTTTATAGTACAGTAAAAGTACCCATCTTAAACTCACAGAAAAACAAATTAAAAGCCCTTTTAAATCACACGCGACCAAAAAGGCCTTTAGGCTTATTTAATGTTTCGTCCCTCATCTGCGTGTCTCCCTTCGAATGACAATCTCCCTGCAGAGTTGAGGTCAAAACAGGAAGTGGCAAGAGATGTGACTGAGTGATACACTGTTTGCTTGATTGCTTGTCACGAGGAAAGTGGAAGAAAGTGACATTGGCGACCTCTACCTCGGCTCCCATCATCACTTTGGCTATCCCTACGAAGGACCACAACTAATCCGGTCCTCTGAGGATAACAAGTGCTACTCAAGACATCCTCTCTGATCAGATGGCAGATCTTGTGGGATCGCTGTCCTTTGACCTCTATCTGCTTGAACATTAATGCTCCAACCAGCTGCGAACTGCTATTGTTTAGTTTGCACAGAGCCAGTCCCACTCAGCCAGTTCGTCGGGCATGGGAACTGGCTGCCGGCTTTTTCTCCTTCCTTCCCTCTACTGTGGGAGCTTTTCTCTACCACTCTGCTCTGCCAAAGCCACATCACTAGCACATAGCAATATATGGGGTTGATATACAGGAAACAGTTTGCATATAAACAGTAAAAGTGGATTGTTTGGCACGCTAAAAAATACAGTCAAACCCCTCGCTAAAGGGCACATTTTTATTCGAGCATTCGTTTATTTCTTTTGTCAGACTACATTATCTTATTTGGTTGAACGTTATGGTGTCTAAATGCACAGTAATGAATTATCTTTTTTTTATTATGCTCTTTGCATGTGTTGCTTTTACGTGTGTTGCTGTTTGAAGGTTTTTCATGACAGGAACATCTAATTGTAACTTTTGCTAATCTAGTAATTTGCATGATATGGTCGCATTGCGCCTGGAGACTAATTAGACTGATGTTTGAAGTATACAATGGTTGATTTGATTTTGTTGTGTGCTGTTTGTATGTATTGATGTTTCATGTTTGTTAAAGCAGCAGGTCTTAATTTACCGTAACATCTAGTATGCTAATTTCCGTTAGACCATCAATGGGTGTTGATGAAATAAAATCCCATTTTGCCTCACGCCCCTAATCAGGAGATATTGAGGGCACAAGGGGGTTCATGCATCTCCCACACCTAGGGATAATTAAACAAGATGAAGATTTAAATGGAAAGGAGCCGAGTTTTTCTTCTCTCAGTTGTATTGTTAGGGAAGTCAACATCATCAAGCGACATTAAATTTCGATGTGCTTGCGTGTTTTAACATGTGAGGGTTTTTTTTTTCATTTATTTCCATATTTCACCCATGTGTCACCCCTTTTTTGTCGTGCGTCATTTTCTGTTCATGCAGTATTTCTGTTAAGGTTCATTTCTTTTGTTCATCTGCCAGTTGAATAAAATCAGTGGCTTGTGGTAAATTCAAATTGTGTTCAGATCTGTATTTACTTATTTTTTAATTTCCCAAGCAATGACCATCCATAATAAATAGTTATAGTGTTGGTGTTTTACTGGGAATAACAAATAAACATACTTTCCCTCTTATTCGGCAAGTGTGTGAGTCTGAGTGTTTTTTTTCCACAAAGTTAGGTAACACAATAATCTTCAATTTCATGACAGAGAATATGTTTTCATAAATTTCAATAAAGTTCATGAATGTCTTTTAATAGGTTTAAATGTGTTTAAAGTGGGTGCGGTAAATTATACAAGTATAAGGTATGTAAAATTAATTGTGGCATCTTACTTATCACGGGTTGGTTTGAAACATATCCCAAATAATAAAGATGATGCAAAACAAGAACAGCAGAACACAGAGGACCTATAAAAAAAAAACTGAAAACTGTCTATTGTCTTTTAACTAAGTGTAGATTATATACTATGACTCCTCCTCCTCCTGCAACTACTGCTACTACTAACAGGACCAAGAGGATTTACTGATGGTGCAAATGCCGGTAGTGTTTATTTTGCAGGTCGGTGCAAATATTGTTTTGCCAATGTCGTTTCCATGGAAACAAAAAAAAAAAAAAAAACCCCTCAAAAGTCCAGTTTAATGTGTAATAAATCACTAGTGTTTTGGTGCCATCCTGGACTAATTCTTATGTTGACCACGTTGAGTTCAAACCATTACAAATTATGTTACTGTGACTAATTTGTCTCCTTTAATGAAATGAAAGGGCCTTATTTTTTAATTTTTTCAGTTTTTTTATTTTGTCTGAAATTATTCTATTATAACCAAAAGCACAAGAATAGCTTCAGTAGTTGTGGCATAGTTCTTGACACATGCTCAAGATTTGAGTCAGAAATCCAATGACTATTACTGAACAAAACGTGCTCTTTGATCACCAAGCACTCCAAACATCACTGGACAGAATAGCAACATTTTATGAGTTCCGATTAATAGGGAATCTGCGTAATGACCATGTAAAGGCTTTGTCATTGTTTTTATTTTGTCTCAATGCCAACACAATATCTAATATTGGTGCTCTTTCTTAAATTCCTCGGAAGAAATCAAAGCTTTCTGGAGAGAAAAAAAGAAAATTTTGTGTGAAGTCATATAAATACAACATGTACCGTACATTTTCATTCACTCGAGGAGGGAAGAAAAAATGTGCATGTGTGTGTAAGTGTGTGTTTGTGTGTGTGTGTGTGTGTGTGTGTGTGTGTGTGTGTGTGTGTGTGCGCATGTGTGGAGGAGGGGTGAACATTTGCGCATGTGGAAAAATAAAAATCTGCAGTTATGTCACATAATCTGAGAACGAGTGACAAAGATATACAAATCTGGAGGAGGTGGGTAGAGAGTGGTAGAAGAAAAATGACTAGCTCTGTAACACCTGTCAAAGTGCCTTTGCATCAGATCTACTTTCCCACTCACTCGAAACATCTCTTCTCCTCTAGCATCATTGCCTCTGCCTATTTTACTTTGCCAGTCTCCTCCACTCTGACTGAATTTCACCGAGCTGAACGTCAAGGAAGTAAATGTTTTCCGGCCCTGGTTGAGTAGCTCCTGTCATTGGTCCTCGCCAAGTCTCAGCATGGCGTAGCATTGCTTTCAAAGAGACCCACACGGCATTGCAAAGGCTTCAACTCAACACACACTACTCACAGGCACAATCATCCAGGCAATGCCAACCTTCCCCATTACGCTGGCCCCCTGCCTTGTTTACTAGTTAACCCATTTGGACTCAGTGTATGTCCAAGTGGGCCTGTGGGAAGCTCCAAAAGGACCAAGATCAAAATGCAAAGACTACTGGTTCATTCTTGGACAAGGGAAACTATTTAAAAAAAAACAAAAAAAACAATTCTGATTATATTGTCTGTCTATATGTTTTGATGCACCGTTTGTTTTCAAATAGTTATGCATGCAGTATGTATGTATTAGAATGGAACATTCATCTTTTCTCAGCTTTAGTTGAAAATGGAATTTACTGTCACGGGCAATTAAATCTGCCCCTGGGCTAAATCTGATGTCATGCTGTCACTTTGTGGCTTCTACATTACAATTAGTAACCACCGTCAGGCACATCTGCGTTGCTCCCTTGTTAAATCAGTGAAGTTGTATTTCTCCATTCAACAGCCATGAAGAAATAACCTGAGTTGTTATGGAACGATCAAGATAGCAGTGGTGCATAATCAGCGGAACAAGGATCGTTTAGCATCAGCAGAACTCATCAAATGGTATGTGGGTACCTGCTTCACAAAATGACATCACATTCCAAAAAGAAAATATGAACAGAATATAATTTAGAACTGAACCTTATTTTTGGTGGAAAAAATACTTCAAACATTGCTCACATCAATAACCACCGTCAAGGGAGATGTCAACTAATCCTGCTAGCCCTCATCTTATAGCAAATATCAAAGGAACGATATATGTGGGTTTTTATTTTCGGCTAGCTTTTTGTGCCGTATTCTTTCAATTATTGCAAAAGAAGGATCACCCACAACAAGGGATGTGAAGAAAACAATGGTGGAGGAAAGGCCAGAGGAGCTTGGGTATCAACTTTCCATGTCACCTCAATTAAAAAGTTGCTCCTGCTTTGATTGTCATGATTAAATTGGATATGTGTTTCACTTTGGCCTTGAGGGCCTGATAGTGTTGAGTGTAAAGCCCAAGCGCTGCTCTCCTCATGGCTGTGGGCCCGAGCACCACCGCTAACTAATGACAAGGAAATAACTGTGGTTCACGTCCTCTCACAAACACACATTTGAAGAGTTGTCTCAGCCTCAGAGGGAATACATTTCTCCTGGAAAACTAACCCTCAACACTGACAGCGTAAATCCAACCCCTCCACATGTGTTCACTTTAATCCAAGACTATAAGGAAAAAACTGTCACATTTGAGCCTCCCTTTCCTTATTTCTATTAAAATGTTGTAAACCACAAATATTACTGGTTGCCTTGTGCTTCCCACAATCTTTATTGGATAGCAAGAGGAGAAATTATCTGTAATTTAGAAAGGAACACTTTACAATGAAGCAATTGCATAACGGGTTAATGATGATGTAATAAACAATTCCCAAACGTGTGTGCTCATTATTTGGCAAGTTCAGCTACTAACTGCCTCAATTTACTTGCTAACTGAATATGTTTGTTACTGCGTTGGTGAAATTTGTAAGATAAGTTAAGCTAAGCTTGTGAGCCTTCACTGAAGTGTAATGAGCGGCTTCTATTTATAATTTAGAAAGTGGTAAGGCTAGGCAGTGAATCAAACTCATCTTTGTCTCGACGTTGTCGTTATGGTTTCCCTCAGAGGGCCATTGCAACTGTGAAGCCATATAAATCATAATATCACATATGGCAAAATGATGGAGAAATATTTTTGAAATGTGAAACAACTATTTTTTCATTTATTTTAAAAAGGGAGATTGGTAACACAAGAAATGATCAATGTCTTAAATGTATTATGTGACAACTTACAATTTTAGTATTTTATCTATGAACATAACGGCCCGGATCCAGCCCCTGGGCCTTGGCAAACCCTCTCGATGTTATCTTCAGACTAATATTTTTATAATTATGCTTATATGTGTTTTACAGTAAACTTTAACTTCTAGTAGCAGGAAGAGCGTGACGTCTTTTTTTTGAAGGCAAAGAACTGGGGGGAAAAGCATTTTCTTTTGTTTGTGTTAATGCGAATGGTAACACAAAACATGAGGTTCCTCTGAATTCTCAGGGCTGTGAAAATGATTTCGAATTAAAATATTTAAGGTTACAAGAGTTCATACTCTTTCCTTTGGTTAAACAACCACAAGATATAAACAAACACAATTTATGAACTTATGGCTGAAATGTGCTTCATCTTGGTTGTTATTGTTGTTGCTGAACACTGGGAATAATAACATTATATGAGGTAATAATTCCAAGGTAATGTCTCCATATTTTCCTACTCACACTTCATAACAATGAGAACAATTGGTTCTGCTGTGCCAGAGTTAGGTGTGAGTAGGAAAAAAAATGTGGCGTTGCCTTCCATGCCACCTCCTTTGTTATATTTGTTATTCACCACAATTATGATCTACTTTGAGTCACCCAGTCCAAAACCAGAACTGGCTGGACATCGTTCCAATAGTCACATACACAAATTTGCTTTGTGTCGCCAATCAAACCACAGATCTCTGTGAGGCCCTGTCAAAATATCTCTGTGGTTCAAGTCCACGTTGCAGAGACCAAATTCCTCTCTGAATGGCCCATAGAAAATTGTGAAACATGTCACATGATGCATACAACACCTGGAAGTCTTAAGGCTGCTCTTTGCAACGACAGGGTGGAAAAATAAATCTCCTGAGTTGCCTTTTCCACTTTCAGCTTTTTTTTTTTTTTTTTTTTACAGTTTGTGTTAGAATTTTCCAGAATCAGCTCGTGGAGTCTGGGTGTGTGTTGTGTGCAGGGGTGCAATGAGCACTCCCCATCTGCAGATTAGATTAAAGCACTGGGGGATGCATGCGAGCCCAGCACACTGTATTTTATGGAAAGGCTTTTGAGCATTTGAGTCCTTCAACTTGATATCCAGTGTCAGTATGCCCTTTGTCCTCACCGGTAAGACAATTTAGCTCAGTAGTAAAATGATTAAGGCACTGCGAGTGCCTTAAGTGCCTTACAATTGCATTGTCATCAAACAAGCTTAGGTTTGTTTATAATACAACCCAAAAGAAACCGACCTCATGCTGGCATACTCTACACTATACTACAAAACAAGACACGACGCAATGCGACACGACACTTAACTATACTATACTAACACCACACTACAATACAACACCAAACTGTTCTCAAACAAGTTCAAATGCAATGTCGAAGTCGACAAAAATGCGTGGAAATAACATCAGCAGATGGCAGATTGATTTCTGGTTGAATGATTCATCAGGATTATGTTGCCAAAATAGGCTGTGAGCTGACTCACAGTTCACCAGCATAATGGCAAAGTCTCGAAAAGAATCATTTTCACCACCAAGGAAGAATATTGTGAGGAAAAGTGTAACAGGTGGTTAGAAAATTACGCACTGAGTTAGTGTAGTAACAATACACCCATGTTAGATTTATACCTGCAGGATACATTACTGTAGACAATACACATAAATTAAATTACATAATGTGACAACATTATAGTTTCTCCTTAGAGGGGGATCTCAACCTCAATTTTTACTTTGTAATATGTTCTGTGCAGCCCACGTTTCTCTTGCTTATGGTGGCTTGAATCAACATAGCTCCAAGCACTCTTAAACGGGCTGTTTGAGCAAATTGGTTTGTGATGTCACCAATTCAGCCTTTTTCAGTTTGTGACATCACTGACTCCGCCCTCACCATTTCCAGAGGATGGCTGTTGTCGTTGTTGCAAAGCCAATTTCAGGACTACTTTAAGATATAAACTGACTTTAACCATCAGACTGGTTTGTTGATGATTGCTGGTCCCAGGATGAAATCTGTCTGGCTCTAGGGGTGACGCCAGCATATTTGTCAATAAATGCTTGATAATATTGGTTTTCTATCAGCAACTCATTCACAAAAAGTTTTGTCCACAATGGCCAGAAATGGAAAAGTCTCACGAAAGTAAATATTTTTTTTTTTTACCACCGACAGTCATCAAGTTAATTGTACTCTTGTATGGCAATAAAATGTCAAATGTCAAATATTAACCTTCCCAAACTTAACATGTGCCAAAAGAGACAGTGTTTTCTACTGACAGTAAGTGGCACTCTGCTTTTGTTTTCGCAACAGGCTGTGTGACCTGCTTAGATCAAACATCTTCGCTGATGCATGTAAGCGGTCACTGAAAATAACCTGGAGGCAAGTTTCATCATTAAATATGATTACTAACAACAATCATACGTTGCTCAAGCCAGAAAGGTCACCTGAAATAAAACACATCAATATTTACTCTTTTGACACTTTGCTCCAGCATATTCAATAGGCGCTATATTTAGTACACATCTCTCATCTGAATAAAAATACTCGTTTTTGTATTTCCATAGTAGTTTATCTTGACTTCATTAAAACCCACAATGCAAGAATGTTGACCTTTATGAGGCACTCATGCTACTTTTTCTTTCCCTTGACAGTAGACGGAATGGTAAAAAATGTGGAACAGCCACAAAGTAGGATACATTTAAGTATGAGTCAGACTATTGGTTCAAGACATTTCATTTTCCTTTGCTCTCACAACAGAGGCCAGACAGGAAAGTCCGCTAGACTTTAATTTATCTGCTTTCCCAAAGAGTTTTACAGTTTGGGACAAAACAGAAGATAAAATAGATAGTCTCAGACCATGGCTGCATATGAAAGTGGGGTTTCAAACCTGGACGTTGCCATGCCACATTTATGTTGCCACCTGGCTCACATCTCAGTGTTCCGCTACCTTCGCCAGGGGATCAAAAGACAGACGGACAATGTGCCAGATGGACAAACAGATGGTGGAGTTCAACATAGCATAATCAACATACAAAGTTTGAAAAAAAAAAAAAAAAAGCCCACAGAATTTGGGGTAACATTAATGAAACAGTGAAAAAGAATTCCAGACAGCAATTCTACGGTTCCTGGAGATGATCAACTTGTGAAACCACAACAATTCTTTGCTAGGGAAAGCCATTTGAGCATTTATTGAAACTGTTGGCGAACGTCTGCAACCTTGAACACTCGTGTAAAACTAATCAAGTATTTATGCTAGACGCATCAGAGAGAAGCATTCAGGGATGCTGCACCCTCCCTTGCTCCAGTCTGATGCGTTGCTGACCAAACACGTGTTGGAGCTTGCCAGTAACTGGTGGCGACTGAGCCGCCTTTCACTAGCAGCCGCACTCTCTGTCAGTCGTCAGTTATCATTACCTCGTAGCAGCATGGACAGATCCACACACCAACCGCAAATATTTTTTGGGGAGCTGATGTAATGACAAATGGCACCCAATCGACAACAATAAAACAAATCCAAATAATATATAAAAAAAAACATCATTTAATTATGATGTATAAAGGAGGATCAATGTATTCTATGTTCAGATATACAGATAGGCTTTTTCCAAGGACGGTACCGATTATTAGTGATCAAGGAGGCTGGTAATCGATATTTGGAGCCGAGATATATGTACTGGCATCAGGATATAAAAAATACAAACTCCATCTCTTAATGTTGTCGAAATGTCTTTAAGCATGTTTATTCAATACAATTTCAGATTTTTTTTAATCTCACCAATACATTTATTTCATCCCAAGGATAATCAGCATGTCTCAAAAGGTTAAAATAAAAAAAAAATAGATGACACCCCAATAGGTTTAGAAAGTAAATAAACTTTTCCAAATTTCAAAATTACTGAAATTCAAAATGTTCACTTATCTATTTGTATTCATTAATTACCTCTAATAATAATTTTAGAGTACACATTGGAGTTACTTCTAATGTTAAATGGAAAGCACCCATTAAACTTCTTCTAATATTAAAGAGTATCCATTAAAGTTATTTCTCATACTGTATTAAGTCAAGCGTACCCATTTGTTACTTCTAATGTTGATGTGGAATCAGAATTAATTAGAGTTACTTCTAATATTATATTTCACAATTGCTGTTAGAGTTATTATGTCAAGAGTACCCATTAGAGTTACTACTTAAGTTAAATAAACAGTACTCAACAGAGTACTTTAATTACTAAATTTAGAATTCTCATGTGTTACGTACGTCTAATATCAAATCTAGAACAGTTATTAGTTAGGTACATTTTAAAATCTATAATACCCATTACAGTAACTTTTAATTAATGTCTAACATCTGAATAGTAATTCTTAGCCAGAGTGTGAGAGTAAGATTTTGAATAAGGGAACATCTGTGATACATGAAATGACTTAAAGTCGACACCTCCTGAATATGTGCAATACAAGACATGAAATGTAATGAAGAGTATGACCTGTTGAATTCCATTATGAAGTGAAATGAAGGCGAGTTGCGTACCTGGCAAGAAGTCCCCATCACTCTGATCTCCAGAGTCAGAGTCCATGTTCTGCTGCAGGACGCAAGGAGATTGCAGAATTTCTGATTCCTCTTCTGTCAGACTCTCTTCTCTCCCCCTCTCCTCTTCTGATTTCTTCTCTTCACGCAAAAAAAAGGGGGAAAAAAAAGGAAACCACAATTTATTTTCTTCCCACTGAGCTTCCCTTCTCCACCCAGTCCTTGGATCACTGCAGCAGTGGGAGGAATGCTATAGGGATCATTTGCTGAGCTGTCCTTTTCCTTTCTTTTTTTTCCCTCTACTTGTGCTCCCTTCTCCTGACTCCTTCACTTTCCTCCTTTCTTCTCCTTCTCATCTACTTTTCTGATGCCCCTTCCCCTCCCACCGCCTTGGTCCGCCCCCTCTTTTTCTCGTCCCTCCTGTTCCTCCTCCTCCTCTCATCCGGTGCTGTCCACTCCAACTCTTTCTCGACCTCTTTCTGTATGCAGCCTGTTCCTCCCGCTCTCTTTCTCTCTTCCTCCTCTCTCGCTCTCTCTCTCTGGGCGAGAGCGCTGGCTGTGTTTTTAGCAGAGCAGTGGGAGAGACTCATTCAAGGCAATTTAAAATTCATCCCAACAGTATGAATCCCATGACCTCTTGTTACTGGCTCTCATAAAATGAGCCCCAAACTATCCATGGTGGTCACATGACACAAGGTCAGTTGCTGTTTAACCATAGGCAGTAAATGTTCCTTGCACATAATCTCCAGGTCCGATCTAGGCCACTTTGGGGTTGTAAATAAACTCCAAGCAGTGTTATGGAAACATGGTGTTGGTCAGGGAACCGAAACTGATCTATTTATCGTGGCTGTTTTTAATGTTGGCCCTGATGGTGTTGTAAACACTACTTTGTGGTTGAGTGTCCTTGAATGAACTATTAATGATAATTTCACCCCTGAAATGTGTTTACGCGAACATTTGTGCTTTGTACTTTCCCTATTTTCTTTTCTTAGCATGACAAAAATAATTAATCGTTTTTTTTATTTTGCATTATATCATTATGGCTTGTTTCATTAAAAACAGCAGGTAAAAAGATCAACAGTGTCTGGAAATTTAAAACAGATTGTTGGGAAAATCGTTGGAACCCTTCCATTAATGAGTGGAAAAAAAAAAACTGTGGTCACTGAAATAACTTGAATTTGACAAAAGTAATGACACATAATCAACCAATGAAAGTCAGACATTGTTTTTGAATTGCGATTAAACAGAATTGTATTAAACTTATGACATGGGCCAGGACAAAAATGATGGCACTCCCCAAAAAGATAATGCACGTGTTCAACCAAGGTATTTTTCTTCAACTCACCGGCTGAACAACTCACCAGTTTTCTGAAGCTGAGCCGTGATTGGTTGTGACCTGAGACCTGTCAACTGAGATGTCATTTTCAGTCGACAGCAAGTGGCAATATGGCCGCCCCCTGAGATGGATAAAAAGGGTTAATTTTCATATTCCACAAACATAATATGAAGAATGCCGTGTTTAGACTAGTGGGGGCACATACATGTTATTGTAAAAAAAAGGGCTTGACTTACCTTTTAGAGAGACCCACAAAGGGCATTATATTTGAAGCACAGCTACAGATATTGTTTTTTTTTTTTTGCTCTCACATGGCCTACTTTTGAAACCTAAACAGTTTGCTGTGCAGGATGTCTCACCACCCACCATCCATCTCTTACTGCATACCACTTCATCTTGGAAGCAATCCATATAAAGTTATTCCTCTCATGTTAGATGTGGAGTAGTGCAGTGTGTACTCGTCATTGTTTGACTTGACTGTGTTCCATTGTGCGGAAATGACTCAATGCACAATTGTCTTTTGTCTGTGGTCGGTCTTCTTCTGTCTTGTGTTCCCGTACGGATTCCAGCGTGCGGGGGCAGGTGCACGTGCAGTTGGTGGCCTGACAACAGTTGCAGGCCAAAGTGGCCCCCAGGTGTGGACTTGATGGATGCGCAGCAGGAACATAGGCCACCAGATGCCATTTGCTGGCCTCGGGCTCACTTAGAGCTTCAATATTAACCCGCATTTGATATCCAGCTTTAGCTCCATGTGCTTCTATGCTCTTTGACTGTACAAGTACAATGACAAGGGTGCATTAGGTGCACTACTAACAAAATGTTTCCCACAATTTTTCCATTCCAGAACTTGGGTAAGACAACATACCAATTAGTAAAGGTTAGTAGTGAACCAAAACTTTGCACTGGTGACAGGCATGCTACTAGTCCTAAACAGCAACCAGAAAGGTCACCTGAAATAAAACGCATCAATATTTCCTCTTTTGATGCTTTGCTCCAGCATATTTAATAAGTGCTATCTTTAGTACACTAATTTTTTAACTAAAAATCACTTCCGTAGTCATTCATCTTGAGTTCATTAAAATTCGCAATGCAAAAAATGTTGACCTAAGCAGTTAAAATTCTTTCCCTTTACAGGAATGATAAAAAATGCGGTACAGCCACAAAGCAGGATATATTGAAGTATGAATCAGGCTAATGGTAGAAGAAATTTCATTTTTCAATTTCAAGCATTTATCCTCTATCCTCAATATCGTCACAAGGATGACAATTCAGAACATTAGTATAGCTTGTAAAAGGACCAAGTGTTGTGGAAAAACTACTCGTAAGCATACTAGTACTAGACAGCTACATATTACTAGCGACAAAAAACTACCAGTGGGTGTGGTGGTGGTGCTACTAGTACCCATTAGTTTCTGACATATGCCACTACTGGTGACACTAGTAGTGGAAAAACAACATACTAGAAACAGTCATCCTACTTATTAGTTGGGCCTAGTAATATTACTAGTGCAGCACAATAGTATACTAGAAATTGGTAATTGTGTCCAATGACACTTTGCACTAGTATTGGGAAAATACCACTACGATGACTTTTATCTTACTAGATAAATCTTACTATTTTACTTTTATCTTATTATCTTACTTACCTATATGCAAGCCTCATTAAATAGATATTAGACTTATTCTTTGGTCAACACAACATTTTAATCAGTCTAAAGCACAGTCCAATCCAGTTCTCTGCAGGGCAGGACAAACCAAAGACAGAACACTAATGACCAGTGGTGCCTGTAGTATTTTTATCCCATGAGGAAATTGTGCATGAGTAGCATTGTCATCATGGAAGACTGACCCTGCTTGTGTTCTAACAGGAAAGAGTGGATGTTTTTTAATTGAGCTTTCATATCAAATGATATTTTTATAGAATGAAGTGACATTCATAATCCCTTACTATTGAGACTGTTTTCAGTTTTATCCAAACATTATGAAAAGACACTCAAAGAACATTTCTGATGAAAAAAAAAAACGATGAGCATAATGACACATTGATTATTGTAGGACGTGTGTACAATTGTTATGCGAATAAACATGAGTGGATTAGAGAATGCAAGTGGAGTAGATTTCTAGGTCCATCCCTTTAACGGCAAGTTGCCATGGTAGCAATATGCCTGCAATCTGAATGTAGGCTTTAATTTTGGAGTAGTACTGTTATTATTGCACGTACGCTGTATTGGCATAAGTGTTGGGACACCTCGCTATTATATTTCACAAATAGACAATCTGAAGCATCTTTTTGTTAGGCTATGTACAGCCAATTGTTGTAATCCAGTCAGTGTGATAAACATTCTGGTCTGGATTTCTTCAGACCACAATGCTGGGGAGATGGCTTGCATTTTTACGAGGGACTCTTTGCAAGTATTTTATCCTGATCATCAGAACCGCAGGCTCATGCATATAAACACACCCAGTGAACCGAAAAAGAAAACTGCCATGGAAAATACTGCTCAGTCTTTATACTGTCAAAATACTGACAATGTAGAGAAAAGAGTACGTTAGATTTCCATGGCAACTACAGCTTTTATTGGCATAGAATTCCATCTGGGTGTTGAAACCGAGAGACAGTATGGCCACCGGCATTTGTGAATTTTTGCACTTTTGTGTGTGGTGTCTAACGAACAGCGTGCGGTCAGTCAGACAGCAGACATGAGGAGAGATAGTAACGTTTTGCTGTGTCTTACGTATGAGATTTTTGGAAGGCTCGCTGGCATCACGCCAAAACAAACCTGTCGCGCATATGCATCGTCTGTATATTAGTTAACGTTTAACGTTCAAAGAGAACGTTATTTTTCCTGTGTTGTTTACTTGTATGTGCGTTGTGAACTCTGTCTTGTCACCCTGGGATAGTGAGAAACGTAATTTCGATCTCTTTGTGTGTCTTGACATGCGGAGGAATTGACAATAAAGGAGACTTTGACTTTGACTTTGACTTTGAAATATATTCAGCTGAGCATAGACAGCTAAGATTAACAAGGTTACAAATCAACAAAAATCGCTTTGTATGTTTAGGAAACTGTACCATTTTTAATATTATTGGACGGAATAGTTTGCACACAACTCAATGGTAAAAAACAAGCATTATTTAAAAAAAGTAAAAAACATCAAAATCAAAAGGCATGTCAGCAAACTATTTCCTTATTCAACATGTTATTCAACAGAAAGTTCCAGTGCATGCAATAATCTACTCTTGTTTACAAACTGAGAGTGATTGGGAGTGTCTGGAGAGTTGGCTAGGCGTGTGTGCGTGTGTGTGTGTGTGTGTGTATGTGTGCACGTTTGATTGGCAAGAGGAAATGACAGTATCAGGCGCTCATGTGACAAAGCAAAGCGATAATGAAGCCGTTTCACCCTGGAGCTGGGAAATGCCAATATGTATGAGTATATTGTTTTAAAAATAAAATACACTTGTTAAATGTTCATTACCTCTTGACCTTAGGTTGTGATTGTGCTAGGTAACCGAATATTAAAACTGAATATTAAAGTTTTTGAAATTATATATTTAGAACTTTGGAATTCTCGCAAGTAGGAAAGACAAACTGGTAACTGTACTACAGAATAAAGTTATGTGGCTTCGTTTAAACAAAAGTAGTGCTTTGTCAACTTACTGTGCCACAGTGCTGTTTTTGTAAACACATCCTCTGTTCATCATTGAAAACTCACCTATTTGCTGTTTTTGCCAAAATGTTGTGGCATCTTGGTGCGAACAAACTACAATACAATTAGTTGAGCTTCATGTGGACAAAGTAGTCATTTAATGTCATCTTGTGGCATCTATAGGCAAACACAAAATACATGTCTCAATCCATGTGTGCATGCCACACCTTTTGAATTCAATAAACAGACACACAAGTTACTTGTACCTCTCCGTTTGTCCTTGAAACTTCAAGCTATGGCTGCAGGAAGGTGCACACTGGTGCTGGAGATGCTCTGCATCTTGCCTGTCTGTCATGACCAAACTGAGCTTCTCAGAAAAAGTACCTTGCGTAAATTCTCCCTCTCCAGTCATTTGAATCACAAGAAGGCAGAACTTCACACGAGGCAAGGCACAAACAAGAGCTGCAAACCACCGGGAATTTAGCACAATAACAACACACTAGCTCGACTCTCTGGCAGATATCGACTTAAAAGCTTGCCAAACATCACAGTGCAACTGTACAAACATCTCAAAGCATAGTTCAAAGCAGCAAAGTCAACAAAAGGAAATACCTTCATTGAACTTACCTCAAACCAAAGTAACAAATACAGGAAACATGTAAAAACTATGAAAAGCAGGAAAGCATTAATTCATTCATTCAGTTTATCTTCAATTAAAAATAAAAGCACTCCAAAACAGGCAGTCCAACAAGATGAAAACAACGCCATAAAACCAAGAACATTTTGACCAAGGGTGCTATGAAACGCGATTCCAGCATTTACTCATCCTTGATATCCAACTTTTATGTTCCATCTGCAATCGCGCTCTTTGTCCTCACGAATAAGAGAATTAAGTATATTTGTGGAATGATTCGGGTGCACTAGTGGGACTCAGTAGTATAGTAGTGCAGGACAGTAGTTTACTACCAACATTTAGTTGCATACGTGTAGGCCAAAAGTGGTACTTGTAGTGGAAAAACGTGTTTAGTCTACATTCCGATTTAGGCATAAAAACCGTCTTCATCCTATTTACACACGTCATACTAAATTGATCAAAGATTTGAATGGAACATCATGCCAATTTTGCTGTCACTTCTAATCGCAGCACTAACTGAGGACCTCAGCTGTACTGAATGTTGCAGTGACCTCTTCTGGCCGCCACATGTAACGACAAACTTACCTTCAACAGGATGAAAATAGCGTTTCGTATTTTTTACATTATTGTCATTCATCCTCAACACACGATTATGATGCGGCAAAACAAAAGACAATAACTTATTCAGTAATAATTTATTGAAAGTGAAAAATATAATAATAATATACAGTTTAATATACGATAGTGATACATGTTACCAAAACAGCACAATTAAGATCTGTACAGCCATGCAACAGCAAAACACATAGTAGCTCAATGTATGTAATATATCCACTTGGCAATTGTTTACATTGAATAAGGTGAACTCAATGAATAAGTAACCAATATTGTATTGTACTTATTTAGTCACTATATAAATGTCTGGAAACGGAGGAGGCAAGCATTGAGTCTCAACGAGGGTCCCAGTGTCCTCTCTTTCTGGGTAAGAAAGTCATGGCGAGACTTTGGCTGTCCTGCTGGTGCGCAACAGGCTGCTGGGAGAGGTTGTTGGTCTGCTGGAGGCAGTCCAGAGTCAAACCCTCATGAGGGCACACGCAATACTGGGAGAGCAGCGTCGCCAAGATTGATTTCATCATGAGCAAAGCAACGTGTTTGCCTACACATGCTCGAGGGCCCGATCCGAATGGCTGGAAGTAACGACGTGGCGCCTGAAGAAGGAAAGCCACTTGAAAGTTATCAAAGAAATCAGTCTAGTTTTATTATCAGCCAAACCTCGCATATTCACGGTTTAGCATTTGCACATTTTTTCCCGACCTTCCTTCCTTTCCTCACTTTGTAAAAGTGTATTGTAGCAGCTCGGAGCCAAGGTACTATGTTGACATGAGCTGAGAAGTTTGTTTGGACAAAAGTTGTGCTTTGACGCCATCTCGCAGATTGTTGATACCAAGGAATTGTGTTGAGGAGCTTCATTTCGAGTTGTACCCAAACTTCACCCAATTTTTCCCCCTCATTCATTCATTCATTCATTCATTCATTCATTCATTCATTCATTCATTCATTCATTCATTCATTCATTCATTTATTTATTATGTTCCCATCCTGCCATAGTTCATTGGCACCCAAATATCACAAGATGGCAGCAAAACACTACTTAACTCTAAACAAAGATCCTCGTTAACTCACTTCAACATGGTTCCTTGACTACCAACAAGCTGTAAAATGGCAGTAAAGCGCTACTTTTGTCAAAACAAGCTTTTCAGCTCACATCAAGATGGCACATGTGATATTATTATTACTACTTTTGAATACTTTCTGTGGGGGTTCAATGAATTGTGGAATCATTCCATTGGACCAAAATATGAAACTTAATAACTTCAATTAAAAAAAGGAGGGACAAAAGCAAAACATGGTGTCAGTATTGTTTCCGGAAAAGTGCAGATTTTAAGATGAGTTTTGTCCCGATGAACACATTTGTATTGTAACTCAAGAGAAAAATGTCTACTTACATTCTTTTCAAAGTTTTGTAGATTCAATTCGTTGGGTTTGGGGAAGAACTCTGTGCGATGCATGCGGCCGGTGTTCAGAATGATATTTGTGCCCTTTGGGACCTGGTAGCCATCAATGACGTCGTCACACAGTGCACGCCGCATGGTGAAGTCCACCACAGGGTGGAAGCGCAAGCATTCGTTGATGAAGCTCTCCAGAACTTGCAGCTTGTGAAGGTCATCATTTTGCAGGGGTCGCTCACCTAAAAGCAAACAAATCACGAGTTCAAAACTGATATTTTGACTTATTGGCATTGGGGGTGGGCTGCATGTGGGGAAAATAACAGCACACAACTCTGCCACATATATCTCAAGCATTCTACAATCAATGTTAATCAAATAATTATGACAAAAAAATAGAACGCATGCACACACGCACACTGCCAATCCTTACCCATGACGCTGTCTATTTCCTGGAGCAGCAGCAGCTCCACATGTGGATGCTGTTTGAGAAGCAGCAGCATGAAGAAGAGGCTGACCGAAAGCGTGTCCGGTGCGGCGATCACCATTTCCAGCACGCACTGAGTCACATTCTCAGCGGAAAGCTCGCCACGATTCTAAAACCAAATGATTATAGTGAATATTCTTTTTGTCCTAGCGTGGTGGACGGGTCAAACGTTTTTGTCCAACCTGTGTGAATATGAGCTCGGCAGTGAAGTTGATGTTGTCTAGTTTCTCTGCTTGCTCCACTTCTCTTCTTTTATGCTCCACAAGGTCCTCAATGGCATGTTGGAGCTCCTGGCTGGAAAGTGAAGGATAATGTTAACATTGAAGTGGTGGATTTTGATGGATTCTAGTCCGATCACGGGACTTACGCTGCCGACTTGTGCCTTTGGTGAATCCAGTCAAACTTAAAGTAGACGTCAGGTTTGATCAGGACTGTCTGCCATGTCTCAAAATACTTTAAAATCTTCTGCATCAGCTCCTTCTCTGGACAACAATACAACATTAGAGAGGCTTGTTTCATCTAAATAAGTGTTAAACAATCTAATAAAATCTACTTCAGGTGTCTTGCTAAATGGGTTTGTTCCTTTATTTTGTCTGATATTCTGTATTAAATTTGAAGTATTTTCTTCCATTTCATCCTTTTTGGGACTCAAATGGCCCGTGATCATTATGGTGGAGTTGGAGGATTTTTGTGAAGCTGTTTACTGTTATGCAAAATGTCTATTTCAGTGGGCCACCACCTTCTTTCAATAAATCAAAAACCACAATATGGCCCAGGGCCATGACAACAATATTCCACTTACCATTGAAGGGCACATCCAAGAAGAGTCTATTGGAGATGTCGACCACAGTGCAGCGCAACAGATTGAGGACATCCACGTTTGTCAACCCGTCTCCTCCCACAGCCTTCCTCAAGTGCTCCAGGTGGTTCTGCGTGGAAGACACGCACACCTCCAAGGTCTGGTGAAGGCCTGGCCCCGTCAAGGCTGCAACAAAATGTCAAAGTTCTTCACCTCCTTTGCTAGCTGCTTATCAACTCAATTGAAGTGCAATGGTTTTACCTTTGGTGAAATAGGTACGTATTTTTTTCCACTGGGTGACATTGTTGTTAAATATAATCCCTCTCTCATTCATCCCGATGCACTTTAGTCCTAATTTGCTGCCAAACCTTGAGGTGTAATGTCCATGCTTTAAAACGTGGTGCACTGCTGATGCTCTGATAAAGATAATAGAAGAGTTAGGGTTAGAATGAGCAGGAATTCAATTTACAAGATTGAAGGTTGCCTATCATGTTAAATATTTTTCAGCAGAATCCTGATTAAAACCAGATTTTGGTTGTCATGCAAAAAGATTTGTATCTATTTATTTTTGTAATGTTGTTCCTTAGCTAAATAGCGCAACTGCCAATGTTTTTTTAATGTACGGTCCCAATATAACTAAATAAGATATTAATGTGCTTGGTAAAAACTGTGTGTGTTTTCCGCTTTATCCTGCATGAATTGATTAACAGTTATCTAGGTCAATGTTTTCCAGCCAGGAGGGACCCGCAGGGGTATGGAGCAGCACATTGAAGTGGATGATGTTCATTTTCATGAATCAAGTTGAATCAAGGCAAATAAACTGTTTTTGTTTGAATTTGTTGCGTTTCTGCTCTTGTTTGGCAAAAAATGTTCAATTATGGTTCATTCCATTACTTGAATATGAAACCTTTACATTTAATTATCTTCCACTCCCAGTTCATTGCCCGTAATTCCCATGCAAAATTTCTAGCAGAAAAAAAATCCCCCAGATTATTTTCTCATGACATAATAATGATATAGCATTTTACGATGTGAATCGTTGACCTTTTGAGAATTAAGTTAAAGAACCAACCTGCTGAGAATGAGCGTCTCTTCTCCATCAATCCAAACTCTGACAATGTCACCATACTTGTCATTGTAGTAATTGCTGGCTGTGCCTATGCCCGTCCAAATAAATCTCAGGTATGACAGAAGCGGCCCCAATCCCAGGCAAAAATATGGACCTGTAGAAAAGTGACATAAAGAAAAGTAACTGACTGATTACTGGCTGAGAAAGACACGAGTCATCTTAGGACTCTGTTCCGGATGACCCACCTGGTACTCGACGCTTGTCCGTGTGCCCGCAAGCCACCAGCAGCAGACAGATGAGTAAAAGCAAACTTCTGGTTGCCACGGAAATCCCAATTGATGCCCCCACGGTTGCATTCCGGGAAGCAGGGGCCAGTTCCGCCGCCATCGCTTCCAAGTCTACCACAGTCGTGGTCCGTTCACAAGCAGACATCAGCTCCATAAGAAGGTCGATTGAAAATAAGACGGACACAAACGCTGCAATGAAGCTGCGCAAGCACAAGCGCTTCTTCTTTATAGGCTGTCGACTTGGGTTATGAGCCAGGTCAGGGCAACGCAAAAGCCACAACATGTGCGGGGAAAAAGTAAACAATACACTTGTAACCTTGACGCTTGGATTGAGGCCCGTGTCCTTGCGCATAGGCTACAGTGCAGTATTTGACAGTTCGCTGATGAGATGTTGCACTCGCCTCCTTTGATCATCAAATGATTCTGCTTGGAAAAGTCATAAATGAACACCTGCTTGGATGATGATTTAGTGAGGGAGGAAGATTTTACATTACTGTCATTGATGAATCTTTCATGTAGCTTACTTACACTTGTTAGCTCACACAGGTTGTGTACAGTACACCTACACAATCGAATAAAATAGAGGTAACAAAAGCACTCGCACCAGGACTTACGTCCGTGCAAGCGAAAATAAATGTCTTGTAAATTTGACCCCCATTCTTGAAGAGTGCTGCTAATAACCTTGAACATTTTGAATAATTAAAAAAAATCAGCGAGAAGAAAATAAATTAGAATTCAAAATCATAAGAAGAGCAAAGGTTTACTGTGGGCCTTCACCAGACTTTCACACTGTATTTGATATTTTGGCCCATTCCTCCATGCAGATGTTTGTGTGATGTTTTTGGGCTTTCAATACTCCACAGATTTTCTCTGGGGTCGAGGTCTGAACACTCGCAAGGCCACTCAATGTCTTTGAAATGCTTTGAGGGAGCCACTTCTTCATTGTCGTGTTTACGATTATAGTCATGCTGGAAGACCTGCAGCCACATTTCATCTTCGATGCTTTCATTGATGCAAGAAAGTTTTGACTCAAAATCTCACATGGGACCACCACCATGCCTTACGATGAATTGAATTGATGCCAAACATTTTGATATTCTCCAGCTCCTCTTCTGGATCATGCATATGCTCTCTGGAAAATAGGCCTGGACACGTCTGGCACTGTAGAATTTGATTCCCTGTCAAGAAAAGAAAACAAATCTGGGGATTGGGGCGGTCAGTCATTAAAATCAGGCAGAGATCTTAAAGCTTCGATGTGACTCAGAAGATGTGCCCAGAGGCCCTCACCAAGAGGTCAAGGAGCCCTCAAGGGCGAGCGGAGGTTTTATGGAGAGTAACTCCTTAATCCACCTGCATTGAGAGGGAGTTTAGAGTTATGGAGTATCTAGCGGGCAAGGTGGAAAAGGCAAGAGCTGTCCGTAAAAGTTTGGAAGCCATTGGAGGCAGGGGAGTGCTAAACAAATCAACATAGCCGTACTTGAAAGAAGCCGAAGAGGTGGGAGTTAGGCAGGTTGAATTTTCTAAAGGACATAAAAGTTCCTTGATCATAAAAGGTCTGTGAGTTTTGCTATACTTTTGTCGTGCCAAGCCCGGAAGGTCATATCCGTGCACAAGGGCAAAAGTAAATCTAGGCAGAGGCCTGGCCCCCTCAAATAAATGTTGTGCTCCCTCAAACTAAATCCCTCAAACTATATTAAATTTAATATATTTTTATCATCTCATGCATCTCTCCTCCGCTCCACTTAATGTCAAAATCGCTTGGCCCCTGAAAAATGAAATGTATATGTGACTTGGACCAAACAATAACTAATCCATCCATCATCTGAATCTAATGTGTAAGCGCCGATCGTGGCCCAAAGCAGGTTAGAAGCGTGTGTGTGTGTGTGTGTGTGTGTGTGTGTGTGTGTGTGTGTGTGTGTTTGCCATGCATGTGCGCATGCATGCAGTTGTTTATAGGGTAATAATAATTGGGCTGCCCACGCATTTCTTGCGCCCCCCTAAAGAGGCAACATCCAGATCATTGCCAAAAATTAATGGAACATATTGAGTTGTTCATTGAAATGTGTCCATATCTAATATTTATTTATATTCATATTAATACTGAAAGAGTAACAGCAAAGAGTGACAAAGCCTTTGCTGTTTGGAGGAAAAATGCCTTTGTTTTGTTGTGTATAAGTCAGCCATCGCCCACTCTCGTCCAAGAATGTGTTGTGTTCAAGCGGTTGACTGTGTGCTGAGACCCTGATGTGATGGCAGCATTCCGCATGATGTCAGAGACCCAGATTGTTTTGCATGATCAACCAATGCTCCTTATGAGCAGATGTTAATATAACCTCCCCTTTTGTCTTGAGGGGTCAACAAGCACATTTAACAGTAAATTGCTATAAATATATCAACATGGAACTATTTTTTTGCACAATAACACACAAATTGATTTTTGAAATTACCGTAATTTCCTGGACTATGAGGCTAAGGTTCATAATTGCCGAGATATGCCACATGATGCTGAAAAGCAAAGCTTTTGTCGAAGCAAAGTTTCTAAGTTCACGTCAACGTACAGTCGTTCCTTGACGCAAATGGAAAAAGCATGTCATAACAATAACGCATCTGTGAAGCATTTAAAAATATAAAGACTTTTGTCCTTGTCTGGAGGAGCAAAGCGTGACATCATAGCTTAGTGTTTGAAAGAAGATAAAGACAACAGCTGCATCTCAGGAAGAGTGGAGGAGGGGCCATAGCAGGACCTGCACTGTGTACTGTACTTGTATTAGTTAGCTACAGTTCATGGATAAACCATTTGAGATGAATTTCATCATCTATTATCATGCATCCATTTTCTTTAGCCCTTGTCCTTATTGGGGTCAAGGTTGAGTGAGAGCACATCTACACAAATAAAAATGATTCTTCCAGTAATTCTGTTTAGGAGTTTCAATACTATTGTCCACATTGTATCCTTAAAGTGCACTCATTTATAAATCCACTTTATGATGCATGTTGTGCACCTTATATGCACGCGACCACAGCGTGTTATGGTTGCTCTTTTATGTGTTTTGGAACATTTTGCCCCCAGCCTCAACTGTCCTGAAGCACCATGAATAAAAGGCAGAAAAGAAGAGAGCCCTGATGTGCTCTTAATGCAGCATGTGTGTACACATGTGCTGGAGGGATTCAAGCTGGTCAACAACTCTCTGTCGGTGACCCACAGCTTCAGGCTAGAATCTGCTCCTTGAAATCCAGAACCTGAAACCAACTGGAATCTTGCACTCGATACGTAGTATGTGTACAGTATGTGAGTACTTTTATTATAGTAGAAAAATATTGGGATGTTTTTAACCCTTAACATTTGGTCCAAATTTGTCCTCAAATTCCTCTGATCTATCCATCCAGCCATCTTGAATCATGAGGTTCAAGTCAGGATCATTCATTCACATAGTTTAAATAGCTCTCTGTCTGTACTGCAGGCAACAGGAAGTAGCCACTTTTTCACTGTCAAGGATGCATTCAAGGCCTCCAGCAACTATGGCAGACCTGTCATTTTCCCACAGAAATGTCACTTTTACGGCCCAAATGGAAGCAATTGAAATAGGTCATTGTCACAGTCAGTGGATGGAGGCTGCATGAATGTAAGGCGGTGGGGGCATGGCTTGCTGGAGGAGAGGTCATGAATTGACTTGCGGAAAAGTCCACTGTAATTGTACATTGACGGGATGTGAGTTTTCTTTGGTTTTCTACTGATATAATCCATTCAGCATCATTAAGAACACACTCAATTTGAGTGCGACAACTGTCAGAGTAATACTTTCATCTTAATCGACAATGGTTCATTCCAGTTCCAACCTTTTCTGTTCACCTTGACTGAAAGCAAAGTTCACTCCCCTTAAACTGAATCAAAAGAAATAGGATGAACTAAATAGTTGAGATGTCGAAGTGTCTTGGTTTTAAGTGGTTATCATTTCTTGGGTGGGAAAGGCAGAGAAGGAAATGTTGAAGAAAGGGAGGAAAAAGACAGGGGATGAGGTAGTTCATAGGGGAAGTAAACAAGGTAAAAGGAAATGAAATAAGATTCAATCACGGAAAACATAAGAAAAGGAGAACACGGTGATCAAGTGGTTAGCAAGTGTGCCTCACAATTCTTGGTTTTGGTCTGAATCTCAGATCGGAAGCAAGGAAGAAAGTAAGGGGACAAAAATGCGTTGTTGATGATTTAGGAAGGGAAAGAAGTATCATTAAAAAAAAAAATAGTTCCATTCAAGAAGAAAAAAAAAGGTCCACGGTCTTGAATGAACTATAAATCATAGCATTACTCTGCATGTTCCACTACAATGTATAATATGCAAGTGCTTTCATGTGTATGTGTCTGCCCACGGCGATGCTCTAGAATGGACTGTGCTGAATATAAATCAGGTGACTGAACAGGCGGGGGTTTCTTCCCAGACAGGCCCAGAAGATTGTGTCATGCCCACTCCTACATAACTGGTTTGCATGTACTCACACACATATATACACACACCCACTTGGCGACTGGGGAGCAGCACAACAGGCGCTGTATTTACCAGCCAGCCTTCACATAATCCAGACTGACTTTCTGCTTAGCCCCTTTGGAGTGCTCATCTCATTTGTGGTAAGGAAGGACTATTTTGCTGTGGCTTTAAATATTTCTTACCGATGCTGAGTTGTACGGGTGACTCCAAGAGAAGAGCTGGGGACACGGTAACCATGTGGATCCCGACCCCCAGCATGACTCGCCCTCAGCGGCTGGTGCTCTACGGGACATGCGTGCTGGCCTTGTTAAACTCTGTGGGCCTCCTGGTGCTTCTGGTCCAGCAGAATCAACAACATGTCCTTCTGGAGCAGATGGAGGCCAGGCTGAGCCAGGTGGAGCAAAGCTCAGTGGTGGAGTTTCTACAAGAGATGCCCAGAGAACGAGCTCAGAGGAATGTTGGCAAACCGCGGTATCAATACTCCAGAAACAAGAGGAGTGATGCGCTCAAGCTGGAGGAGGAGCAGGAGAAGGCATTAGAGGGGACACAAGAGAAGGAGGTAGGGATGGATGAGGAACAAGAGATAGAGCAGGAACTGGAGATGGAGCATCACCAAAGGGAAGATATGGAGACCAGCCAGCAGGAGGTCAGCCAGGAAGTTGGGCAGGAAACTGAGTTGAAACCCAGGCACAATCGAAAGCACAAGCATCGTCATAACCATCATTACCAAAAGGAGGGCGTGCACGATGACATGATGACGATGCTCACGTACTCCATGGTGCCGGTAAGATGACATACAACTGGATGGATGAATGAATTAGATAACATTTTTTATGTTATTACTGATATAGAAATATTTGGAGAAAAACTAAAAAAATTTTGTGTGTAAAAACAAGAACATTTTGTGTTATCAAAATAAACCATTTAACATGTTTTACTGTTTTTTTTTTTTTACTTCATGGAAATAAAAAAAGTAATTCCAGATAAAATTTAAATGTGATAGCAGATATTTTGTTTCAGTTATAAGATATGTTGATGATACCATTGTGTTAAAATTATGAATACACTTCTAGCTACAGCCTTATTCCCTCTTAAATTAAATCTTCTTTTCTTTCCCTACTAGATTAAATTGTTGATCGACATTTGTAACAGCACCAAAGGAGTCTGCTTAGCCGGTACAGTCTGACCCATATGTACATACTTTTTATTTACCCTTCATATAGTCTAACATTTCTCAACTGTTTGTTACAGGGCCCCCAGGACCACCAGGTATGTGGCATGCACGTAAAGTATATTGCGTATGCACACTCCCGTTCAGAGCCCAACATTGTTTTGTGTTACTTTAGGTTTGCCCGGTGCAGACGGCATGCCTGGCATTAATGGAACGGATGGCATTCCTGGGGTGAATGGGCTTCCCGGAGCTGATGGTAAACGAGGGAAAAGAGGTAAGGGTGAGGTGTTAGTATTAGGCCTGTCACTAACTAATCGTTTTATAATCGATTATTCTATTGCTCAATTACTTGGGTAATCGGCCCATCAACATTATGTCCCTATAATCTACATTAGACTAAAGCCCTATCATAAATGAATGAATGAATTATGCAGCCGTGACTGTCACGCTGATCTTTATTTTCCTTTTACATTTCATGTAATAAAGGTCACGTCAGACTTGCAATCGATAACTGCTTCATGATGTGTTGCTAGAACAAGCTTATGTTAGTCAGTTAGTTAGTTAGTTAGTTAGTTAGTTAGTTAGTTAGTTAGTTAGTTGGAGAAGCTTTAACAAGCACGAGTTTAACCGAGTTTTAATTACAGTTTCGAGGAAGCAATTTTTGTGGTGGACTTAGAATTAGACACTTATTTTTCCCTAGCCCTAATATTTACACTCCAGGTTATATTCGAGTACCTGATGACCATCCGGATGTAGGATTTCTGAATCTATCATCAGGAAAACAAAAATCTAAATGACCTCATGAGGTCATAAAATACATTGATGTCTCCCAATCCTGACAAATCCATGAATTGTTGCAAACAGTTTTGGATGAGTGTTGTTTTGTTGAGTTTGAGGGATTACATGATGAGCGTTAGGTTTATTTTGGAACAAAGGAAACTGCTTTGGCGTATGTCAGAGTTTTTGGTGTGAGTGAGAGACTTTTTTGGGGGGCTTGAGTGAGAGGTGAATATTATTTTAGGCTCATACGGCACTTCATATCAATCTCTCCAGTTCACGAGAAGTTTAAGAATAGTGTTGAAAGCAGTAACACTGTCTTGGTCGTTGGTCACAGGTGAAAAAGGAGAGCCGGGAGAAAGGGGAGAACAAGGCGAGGCGGGGGAAAAGGGAGAGCAAGGAGAGCCTGGCCTACCTGGAGAGGATGGTCAACCGTCCAACGATGTCATCATCGAGGGTGAGTCGCGACGTGTTGTTGTCACTTATCATGATCCCTGAGCTCTTGAATCTTTTTGTGCAGGTCCTCCTGGCCCTCCCGGGCCCCCTGGACCCGTGGGTCCCCCTGGACCTCCAGGACCTCAGGGGCCCACAAGAACGAGGCATCACAGAGCACACCTGCAAGCAGCTCAGACCATGGGTGAGGGGAAATAGATGACGAATGGGTGGATATAGACAGACAGAAAGACAGACAGGCAGACATACAGACAGAACTAGACAGATCGATGGAAAGATCATTCTAGGGGGTGCTTAAGAGCTATTTGCCATTTTAAATAGGACTCTTTAATTCCTCTTGTTAATGCTTCTTCTAGAACAATTGTACTCAATTCCAAATGATGATACTTCGTTTGTGAAGACAACTGGGAACCTCCATGAGAAGGGATCAAGGAGGAACGGTGCGTTTTTCATTGTAGTACATTTTTTACTTTGTTTTATTTTTTAGTTTAGTAAAACCAAAATATTTCAGATCAACCTCAAAAGCCTATGTATGAAATTAATTGACAAAGACAAAAAAAAGACATCAAAACAAGCGCCGTTATTTCTTGAAACCAGGGTCAGATTAATGACTCGCCTGATTTGATCGGGCATGATTAGTTTTTTTAAAATCAGCAAAAATCGCCAGATTTTGTCAGACTTTTTTTTTTTTTTAGACAGCAACACATGAGAGAAAAACAATAATATTCACCCCCCTTCCCAAAATAGTGGATGATTTTTCTTTGTTAGAAACTTAAATACTAAGGGACAAAGTAATGTCAAACTGTCAAAGGTGCTATCTGTAATTCCTATCTTTACTGTAGTAATCTTAACGGGACCAAAAAAAAAAAAAACAGTTATTGTATCCATCACAACATTTTTAATTAATCTGTTGATTAATCTGTAATTTGGAATTAGAATCAGGATTGTTGTAAAAGCAAACTTCATATCTATCGGGCTGCACTTGTAACTTTCATTTTGTTGTCCCCTCAGAGTGCCTGATAAAATCTCTGATCAACCCAAGAAATGTGTCAAAGATGGAGAGCACATTTGGAACATGGATGAAGGACACTGCCGTGCTCAATGACGAACGCGTATGGGTGGCAGAACACTTTTCGGGTCGGTTGGACCTTGTTGGCCTCACACTGTTGACCGGATATGCTTTGAACAAGAAATACTGTTTCCTCACAGGTCGTATGCTGAAGGAGTACCAGAGTATTGCAGCGTTGCAATACAACAACAGTGACATGGTGAATGTTCGAAAGTTCTACCAGGGGTGCGGTCACACAGTACACAATGGGTCCTTCTACTATCAGATTGCTGGCACATCCAGCATTGCCAGGTAAGCAATGCCACACAAACTCATGGAAAGCCATTTGAACCCTTATTCCAGATCATACTAGTGATGGGAAAATGACGCTTCAAATTTGCTTCATGAAGCAATTGTATTTTTCGACTCCTCTGGATGGCATAATTGGTTTGAATAAAGTTCAAAGAATGCCAAGCCAGTACTTTCAGTCTAGGGTTGAACAAATAATGGCATCTTGATGATTAGAAAATGAAAACTGCTTCATGAAGCATGAATTTGAAGCTTCATTTTCCCCATCATTACCTATTAGAAGCCTAAGACAACTACATGTCACTTGTGAGGCAAACTGTGCACAGCACATCAAATAAATGTGATTTAAGCGTGTTATTGTTCAAACTGTGTATAATATTACAGTGGATTAAAATAACATTAAACATGACATTTTAGTGTATTGATGAAGACTTACACCTGTATTTTTAGGTCATTTTGGATGTACTTTGTGAGCTGAATATTACTTAAGGTTTTAAAAAATGAGAAGCACTGATGTTTAATGCATACTCAACGAGTTGTGTTTCGTGACAGATTTGATTTGGACACAAAGAAGCTTCGCACACTCATTGTAGATAACGCTCTCTATCACAACCTGGCTTATCTGCTGCATAACTCCAAGACCTACTTCAAACTGGCAGCGGATGAGAACGGTCTATGGCTGATTTACGCCTCCAATGTGGATGAGAGCATCGTGGTAGCCCAACTGGACCAGAAGAGCTTCTCCATCACCTCTTATATCAACACCACGTATCCCCGCACTAAGGCTGGCAACGCCTTCATCGCCTGCGGGGTTCTGTACGTCACGGACACCAAGGACGCCAGGGTCACCTTTGCGTATGACCTGCTGAAGGGCAAACCAGTTAATGTAACCTTTGACCTGAGGCCTCCAGGTGGAGTGCTGGCTATGCTCTCCTATAGCCCCAAAGACAGACATCTGTATGTGTGGGACAACAACTACGTCAAACTCTATGTTGTCCACTTTATCTCTGATGAGTGACATGCAACACAGCTGATAATCAAACTTGATTTTTTTTAAAACTATTTTCAAAGCATATAGTTAGCTCTTGGAAAAGACTTATATGAAATATTCTATAGTGGATTAGGACCAGGGATGCAATATATGCAAAATAATCACTGAATTAAATGTTCCAACCAGGCATAATGGGCCTGTGTCTTAAACCAGTGGCACAAACATTAAATTATAGGGGGGCTTGAGATACGAGTGACTTGCTTTTTCCGAGATACGCACAGTTGTTGGGCTGCTTTTTTTTTTTTGCCTTGACTTGCAAACTAAAATTCTAAGTAGATACGAGTGCTGTATGGTTGAAGATTACTGTTGAATGGTTCAAATCAGTGGATTTTGACAATTTGAAGTTAAAGAATGGCTCTAAAGGACGACTCAATTACTGAAATAGTTGTTGATGAATCTAATAGTCCATTAATTGTCACAAATAATTGATTCATTTTGAACACCTCTATGACCAATGCTGCGTTTGTTGCAGTGTTTGACTGTGTGAGTGAGAGGAAACAACAGGAGCGTTGCTGATAAACTGAGACGGATCGTACCAGTAAACCATTTATTTAATGCTCTTTAGCTGGCTAACTACTCCCATACAGCCATACATACACACTTCAGGGTGTATTGCTTAAAGGAGCCGGCCTGCTTCCCCACCACAAATACACACTCCCCACATACCCATGTCACACACACACCAAAATATTTGACTGTAATTTTCCTGAATAAAAACTCATGGAAAAAATCAAAATTTAGTTGTGCAGGCTGCAAAAGATAAATGGCATTCCCATTCATTTCAATGGCTAAAGCTGATTTGAGAGTGTGGATATGAAATCTCTCTAGGCACCACTGGAGTACAAGAACAGTTCTGTTGTATTGAAGTTGAACGAATTTTCCTTTAATCTTTCAATATTTATTTAGGTGCAATTTTTATTTAACTATCCCCCCAATGTTTGAGTGGTAGTTTTCAAACTCTGTGTAATGTGTCTTGCAATAATATAGAATGCACCCCCACTTCTTTTTTTGATCAACGCTTAGCAGCTACTACATATTAATCCCGGTCATTAAGGTGGTGGTACTTGATATAAAATGTTCAAGCACCACTGTCAAGTACAATCATGATTTGTGTAAAGTACAGTATTTAAACGGCAATCTCAGTGTTTGTTAGGTAGATTGACATTCAGGCGTTACTAACAGATATTTTTTCACAATTTATATCAAAACAAACGATCATTTATACCAAGTTTTTTTAAGCTATGTCTTGCATGCTTTTATCTATACTGTATGTATTTGATGTCTTTCTTTATATCTTGACCTGTACATAATGTATACAATAGTGATTTGTGATAGAGCAGAACTGGAACATTATTTCGAGGGATAGGAAACATCGACATAATGACAACATTGCCAAATCCCCAGATGAAATAAAAATAATTTATTCACTTTACAAAGGTAAATCTCACACCATGACCTGTTCTTTCTGGCATCAGTGCCTTTGCAAGCACCTGCCCGTGATAAGTTTGTGTTGCCGTGCATGCATACACACTTATATACACACACACACCAGACACCAGTAGGGTCACTGGTAGAACACATACAATACACATAGTGGGCGGAAATACGGGAGAAAAACACAAAATCTGTTTAATAAATACCTAACGTACACCTAACAAAAGTTACAGCTAATTCAGCCAGTATGATACAAACCAAAAATAAAGAAATGCTTTTATGTTTGTACACGCTGCTGGGATACTTCATATGTGTATATATATATATATAGATATTTATATCATTTATATATTAAAACTATTTCAAACATTTGACTACTAGGCCAAATAAAGCCAGACATTCATTTGTACTTAACAGTTTCTCCTTCAATAACCAACCGGTATTTGAGATAAATCCTTTTAGTGTCGCCATAATTTGAGTGCAAGTATCTATTCTATATGGTTGAACAGTAAAAACGACTACCGAGATAACACTTTAAGACAATGGACTGTGTTGCACGTCTCCCAGTCAAGTCAGATACAGTAAAACCCCTTACATTCCTAAAATAAAAGGCATTAAGTTAAACACAGGAATTGTCAACCAAACAAACGCATCAATAAATAATAAAATTCAATTATTAGAAAAAAAAAAAAAAAAAACTACAACAGAAGTCAACATCATCTTGTGCAAAAAAATATACCAGAAGTAATCTTTCGTGTTTCCGCTGTGGGTGACTGATTATGGGGCAAGCAGACAGATGAACACATTGAAATCACAGTCACGAGAGTAAAACATCATCTTCCCAACGGGAATGTTCTAGCAGTGAGGCTGCCGCACAAACAGGCAATTGAGGGCAGGTGGGCGGGCGGGCGGGCACACACAGCAGAGTCAGCACACGCGCGCACACGCACACAAGGCCAGACCAGGACAGGTCAGTGTCTGCAAAAGTGGGGGATCACTACAGGAGCAATGCAGCATAAACTCTTCCATAAGGGCTGAGAAAAAGCCAGGCATAAAAGGAGGGAGGAGTGGAAACAAAAATTCTAACTAAAATGTTGATTCACACTTTGGATACCACTGACTTAATAACAAACCACAGTGCTGCTTACAGTAGATGCTAAGAGAGAGTTCAGCTGTGGGCACAAAATGACAACAGTTACACACGTTTTTTTTAAAAGATTTGCCAGAGTACTTTTAACAGAGCACTATCAATAGACCTGTGATTGCACCGCGTAACGAGAACAGGACATGCATAGCTTCCCTAGGGACACCTTCTAAGAGTAGAGATTCTTCAATAAAATGACGATAAATCTAGCTTTAAAATCAAGTATGTTACCTTATGCGTGATACTTTTGCATGTAGCCTTTGGGAAAAACACATATTTGCAGCTCCGTTTGTCACTCAAAGGTGAACTTATGAACACGCTGAAGACGCCCAAGTACTGCAATCTTTTGACCAGCTCATCTATTAGTGTAAGTGTTGGTGATTCCCCCCCCCCCCACACCTCTCTCTTTCTAGTTCCTCTTTGGACCTCTAAAGTGGAAGAAACTTACAGGACGTCGACCAAGCTGCTGGGGATATTGTAGCGGTCGGGGAGGACCCTCATCTTCAGGGTGCCGTCCGCCCCACAAGTGAATATGCGATTACTGGGACGTGTTTCCACCTGCATGACGCCGGCGCCGATGTTGCGGAAGATGGATTGTTTGGCGTGCTCACTGCCGAAGGAGTGCATCAGCCCGTGGCCAGCCAGCTTCCACACCTGGAGAAAGATGCAATCCATACAATTAGTTTATCAAATGCATTCTCCTAATTGAAATGAATTGAAATGAAATCCACCCCCACTCCAATAAAAAACAACCAAAAACAAACTACCACCACACTGCAAATACCTTCATATTTGTGGTCCAACATTTATAACTTTGCAGAACCTATTCTTTGTTATTTGCTGAACATTCCAAAGGTGCTTTGTTTGTGTTGAAGTCATTGCTTATTCAGATTGCCTTTTTAGAATCACTTCAACTTGTAAAACACAGTAGCATTGGAAAATTTCGCATCGCGATAAAGAAAATACTTGGTATTTGAAAAGTTGCGTGGTTTTGGCAAGTCACCTTCATGTTGCCCTCGGCAGAGCCAGTGACAAAGAAGTCCTCGAAGGCGTCCAAAGCTAGCGCCTTGATGGCTGAGTCGTGGGCTTGGAAAGTATGGAGCAGTTGTCTCTGGCGGATATCAAAGACGCACACAAAGCCCTTTCTGCCCCCAGTGATCAGTAGCTGCTGTTTAGGCGCATACTGCAGTACAGTGGCTCCATTCTCGTGACATGGGAAGGCTAGAGGGACAAAAAGGAACAAATATAAACGTCATGAGAGGAGCACGTATATGGAACACCGGAGTCATGTGTTGAGATGCTTGGCTTTCTTACCGTGGACCATGGTATTGCTGGGTGAAATCAGCGTGTCCCACAGACACACATTTCTGTGGAAACGCAAGATCACTTGTGTCACTGTGTACCAAAAAGGGAAGGAGCAGCAGCGCTGGAAAAAAAACCTTGATGCTGACCTGTTATCGTTCGACTGTCCAGCAGTGGCGATGAGGCTCGAGGATGTGATGAAAGCAAAATCTCCGCAGGTCTTTGTGTAACATTGCCAACTCTGCCGGCGAGATTAGCAAAAGTAAATGTTGTTCAAGAGTGTATCAGGACTACCCTTTCATCTTATTTGCGGTCATTTTGGGCCATGGAGAAGAATCAGGTTTGAATTTAAGAAGTGTCAAGTACCTGACAATATATTGCACAATATGCAACCTCAAAACTGAAACTTTGTAGAAATTAAACGGCTAAAATTGGAAACATCATACTTCAAAAATCCCCACCCTTGGAAAATGTCATTACCTTAACATAAACACAACTACGATGGTGCAACATAAGGAAGTGAGGAGGTGTCAACAAATTGCCAGCACAATGCCTCCAGGATTTAAGTAACGGGGGCATAATGATGGTGAACTCACCAGGTAGGGTTTGGGGTTGGATGATGTTTGGTTGACTTGCCACAGGCTGAGAAATCCCTCTCCGTCAGCGACTCCGCACTAGAGCAATCAAAGCAACGTCATCAGACAGACAAAACAAAGGCAATGATGTTGCATGTATGCATGTGCGCGGGTTGCACGTACCTTGTTGCCCTGGGAGTTGAAATAGAGTCGAGTGACACGAGCGTTGCCTGCTTGTCTGAAGCAGATGAGCTGCTGAGGTCTGTTCCATTCAAACATTCTCACACTGCCATCCTGAGCTCCGGTCATGTCTGATACAAAACACACACATGCATAAGACATGATGACCAAGATAAACTCAAGTGAAAAAAAATACTTACAATACTGATATATGGGGTGGGAGGTCATTCTCTTGACGTTATTAAGATTTCTCTTCATGATCTGGAAAAGATAAACGAGACACCAATGCATAATGGCAACTAGGCTGGCTGCAACAACCCTCACCTACCAAACCCTTCTATCCTGCAATCTGCATCATAAGGCACATATTTATCAACATGGCGGGAACGAGGAGAACCCAGGCCGGATGTAAGCGTGACGCAAAGCTGCACCTTGGGCTACAGGGCTGTGAGAGCGGCCGCTATCAATGTCTCTCTCAGTAACGCAAACACACTCGCTGCCTGTATCAGCCACCATAGACTCAGCAGGCTAGCTGTTTAGGCGGCACATCTTAGTTTTCCTACACATTGATAAAAAATGAAAATACAAATTTCTCAAAAAATGTGCACTGGCCATCGATGAGTAAATGTATTTAGCGGAACGACTGCCACCATGGAAATCTCTTAAGCATGTATGCAATATCCTTGATATCAATATTAAGGTCATACAATTTCACAAAGACACTTACTTGGTTACAGTCGTGAATGTGAATAATGTTTGTTAAGATTTAGAAATGGTATAAAAATATACGGATGTGTGTATGCGTGTATGAGCCTGTACCACGCTGGCCCCCATGCTGGTCTGGCCACTGCCCAGCCATGGCATGGATGCGGACACGGGGATCTGCGGTGGCGCAAAGGGACCAGAGCTGGCTTGGGCAATGTTGGTGTGAGATGATTTGTAGTCCACGTCGTCAGAGCTGCAGAAACGGTGCACACTTTTACAATTCTAACAAGTCGTTCATCATAGCATTAAATAAGTCGTTTGAAGGAAACGTCAGAATTAGTCAGACCTGCGTGACTCCTTATCAAAGTCCTCTCCGATCCAGGTGTAGGGTTGCACAGCCACCAGCGTTGACACATCAACTTCCTGGACATCATGGGTGGAGGCCAGCACTATTTCATTTGAGTTAGCCTGGCAAAGAATGCGAGCAAGATGGGGAGAGAGCCAAGAAGGATGGAATGAACCAAACGGCAAAGGGTTTTCTCTCATTTCCAAGAAAGATTGTGAAAAGCAGTACCTCCAATGAATATAAGTACTCTACTTGAAGCCACTTTATTCAAAAGCATCAATGTTGTCGATGAAGGTCTCTTTCAAGCACTCTACTTATCAACATTCGGAAGCAGCTTGACGGTTCTTTTTGTAGGCCAAATAATTTATAAATTATTTGTGCCAATTGCCAGGTACTTGTTTATGCTCCTTTTCACTACTCTAATTTCAAGCACCAATGAGATGCAATCAAATAAATATAAATCTGGAATCAGTGGAGCCTTATGGTATATTTTGCCAATACATAAAATTCACCCAGGATTACACATTTTACCTTGTTGATTGCAAATGCCATGATTATGTCCGACTCCTTGTGAATGATTTTTGCTTTGCCTCCCGGGTAGCCCAGATCTGCCTCCACCTGGATAAATTAGGAGAGCAGATAAAAAGCAGGTTCAACAGTACACATTATGAGGACTTTTAACACAAACTGTTAATTAGTTAAGAATTTGGATGGAGAAATCAACTCCGCTGCAGCCATCAGCATATTTTGTGGAAGCAGCATTAGCAGAGTCAAGTTAACAAGAAATGAGAAAGATCTGACAAAAATATCAGTGGTGGAAATCCCACACAGCTCTGACAGTGAGCATGCAAGTTAGTAATTATATTTTGTGTGCCACGTAGAGGAAGCTTAGATGCTGTTGTCTCCAAAGAGTGTGAAACATAAGAACATCCATCTGTTATTGGTAGGAATTAGATGTGAGAGTGGAAAATACAGACATCCCTGTGAGGGGTTAAGATTAGCTTTGACTAGATCATATGCTTGAATAGCTGCGGGAGCAGTCATTATCAAGCCAAGCTGGAGAGCAGACATTCACCACAACCAGTACATTTCTTAAATGTTGCTCCTTCAAGCTTAGCCATCTAGTAGTGACTACCACCAACAGTCAGAGGGACAGACAAAGCTAGCCTGGTGATACTTGGTAATACTACTACCTTGTTGGGACCGCTACCTCCAGCTACGCAGTTTGGCCTTACATGGTCCGTATGGTTGTCTACAGACTACACAACACACATCAAGGCGTAGAACACACCAACACAACACAGCACGACACGAAACCCATGCACACACACAGAAAAATAAAACATGGAATGAAAAATAAAATTCAAAGAATGCTGAAAGGATTTTTGAAGCATGAAATATATGAGGCCACCTTAGAGTGTGCACTAAGGGACACTTATCTGTATGTGGGTAACCACACAGTAATGAGCAGTTCCAGACATCACAAAAGTCACTTAACTGTCACGTACTTGAAGTACTCAATATCAACAGATAAATGCTCAGGGCCTGAATTACAAAAGGTTTGCACACGCAACGGGCGAAAACGTGACTGCTCACGGCAAAGAGATGTTGAAACTGATCTCCTGGTGCTGCGTCTAACTCAATTGCACAATTAAATTGCGTAGTTCATTTTGCGCATTCTCTGAAGATTTTTTTCAAACAGACGAATTTGGCAAACGGAATGTGATTTATCAAACTTAATACAAATCTTTTGGTGTGCTTCCAAATGTTCTATTGTGAAAACCATGGGAGATATCTCACTTGCAAAATCAAAGTCTCCCACACTTTTACATCTGTTGCCAACAGTGCGTGCAATCGGTTAAACTAACTGAACACTATTCATGGCTTGCTATTTGGGAGCTTAGTAAATGAGCACTTTTCTGTGTAATAATTTACGATACCATTAATGGATCAACTTCAAGGAGTGTTGGCCCTAAATGATGCCCCACAAACACGACATTAGACATGCCTTTATCCCTGTGCAAAACAAACAAAAATCGCAAAAGCATGTAATCAGCTGACCTCACTCTGCTTCCTTTTCTTGGTAAAGATGTAACGAATTAAGGTCTCCTGAAGAACTTCCTGTTTGACAAGAAAATGCCACAGGCGTCGAGCTGGAAAGGACTGATGATTTTTTGTTCTACAAGACAATAAATTTAAACATGTCAGAATTATCAGAATTAATGAATTCTCAGATCATCTCATTAACACCCCTGATACTGTACAAAATAAAGAATTTCGTTGCATGAGAGAGCGAAAATAGAGTTCTTTACTAATTTCTAATGAGCATTGTTGTATTTCTTTCAGAAAAAATTTTGAAAATAAAAATGCAGAAAATTACACTATTACTATCTGCAGTAAATTGGGGCTGCTAATCCCGATTATTTTGGTAATAATTGAACTCCAACAATCATTTACGTTTTGGTACAAAACAAGACAATGTTTATAAGTGGTCAAAAATATTACAAAGAGCACATTTCTTTGAAACACTAATTGTCAGTTTCTTTCAGACCAAACAAAATATACAAAATTTGTAATTTCAAAATAAAAATTTGCAAATGTACAAAGTATGCTTTTCTTGATTGAGCAAACATGATTCACTGGATGTTAATGCATACTAATATTTTTTCCATATAATTATGCCAATTTGTAACGGTGGAGTGTAATAATCGTAATTGTAATTGAATTTCGTTTAAGTGCACAGAGCTTGAGTAAATCATGTATTGATGCTCAAGTAAAGATGCAGCTATCACCCGCCTGATGTTTATGGTCTTCTCTAAGGTCAATGTGCGTGTCAGTGTGATTGATTTACTGTACAGCAAGTCTTACTTAAAAGGAGTGTTGTCTGGCTCCAGCATGGCCTTGTGTCGCAGTATGGCAGGACCGCCTCCAGCACTGAGGTCAGTAGGGTAAGTGTTAATGTAGTTGGGAGGTGGACCATCAAATTTATTCATGGTCTCCAATAAAATGTGTTCCCAGTTTTCGAGGGTCTTCAACACAGCGTTTGTGAACGGCGAAGTGACTGGCAAGTCTGCAGCAAAAATAGCACACAAAAGTATTTTAATGAATATGCTACAGTTAACTGAAGACTAACCCAATAGTGTATGTTTGTACCTGCAAAGTCAAGCCCAGTGATAGGGAGGAAGTTCTTAATAGAGTGATGAAACAGTTTCACCATAACCAACCGGATCAGAGCCCAGCTATGGTTCCAAATGGACAGCACACAGGATTGTTAAAAGCAGAAGCACAGCCTTCCAAATAACGGGCTCGAAAAGAAGCACAGCCCACCTGTAGGAGTTGGGGTCAGAGTGCTCAGTCATCTGTGTGTCAGAAAGGAAAGCGTCATCATCATCTTCATCATCCTCTGCTCCACTTTCGTCAGAGTCGCACAAAGCATTGCTCTCTGACAATGGCAGGAAGGGCTGAGAAGAAAAATAAAAAAGTAGAGGTGAGAGGGAACAAGGGAAGTAACAAACATCACATTTCATTTGTTTGGGTGTAAAGTAAATTGGATTAACAACAAAAATCGTATTGCTTCTAAACGTGGTTTTAAAAATGCAGTTGATGGCTTACTTTGGCCACAAAATAGTCCCACATGCTCAGCTCTGGGGGAATAAATTTCTCCCTGTACGTGGGTCTCTCTGTGGGCAGCGGAGGTGGGGCGGCTGGCGTTTCCTTCACAGGGCGACCAGGTACCAGCATCCTCATATTAAATCTGCGCCTGTATCGGTCCCCATCCTCAGCTGGGGGCTGAGTGGGCACCACTGACGGACAAAACAAAGACACAACATCCTTCAGATTTTAATTCTATCGGTTTGGTCCAGACTGCAAAATGCTGAATAAGGAGGATCTGAGACTGTGCATCACTGTAATGGCAAAATATCCAGAAATACATCAGGATGAGTGAATTGCATTAACACCCAGAACACATCCAACTGGCAATACGTTATCTGTGCAAATCTGAACTGTACAGACATTCGGCATACATTCACTTGGATATGCACAAACCTGCACTGTTATCTTGCAGAACTATCACTGGTATTGCACCAGACAAAACAAGACACAACACAAAACAGAATTGACAGAGCAGACTCACAACACATTCTTGTATGACTCAAACTAATGCAGTAGATCACAAAATTAGAGACAAAGAAACATCAATGAATTATGATGTCAAGTAACTCAAATAATCATGGAAAAAGGTTTTCTTGGGCGAACCATGTGAAATGCGTGTGCCTCAGCGTTTGTGAAACGGTGCCGTTATCTGTACTCAAAAGGTCAGCATTAAAAAAGGTATTAAACTGATTCCTATGAATTGATTGGATTTTAAGAGGGCCACTTTGCCTCTGTACTTCAAACGCTTGTTTCTACTCGCTCCTTTTAGAGTCGAAATGCCAATCTGTATCTTCCCCTTCCACAAAACAAAATCAGCGCAGTGAGCAGTGCGGATTTCAGGCAACCCAGTGAATCAGTCTACATTGCAATCATTAGTTAGAATCACATGCCAACTCCTGGCGCACATACTATCTATCACACATTGTTAACATCAAAGGATTAAAACTCGCTAATCAAGGCTATTTAAAGAGTTTTAGGTCCACTGCTTCATTACTAACAACTCTACAGGATGTACCTGGTTTAGCCTTAACTTCAGAATTAATCTGTGGGGGGTCAGCTTGGGCTTCTGTACCGTCCTTGCTTGCCCCGACTGTTGCTTCAGCGGCACAACAGGAATGATAGCGTGAGTTGAGCACAAAGGACAATGCACGCACATGCAGTACAAAAGACACACACGTACACTGCAAACAAACACCAAAATATGCTGTTGGCTTATCAAAACAACCCACTTCAAATCACACATGGCTGTTTATAATAGACATTCAGTGTTAACCACACAACAAAGAGAAGGGGGGTGGGTGTCATCAGCAACAGTGCAAACCTGTACTGTACATCTACCATGCACTTCAATCCTGCAAACCACCAGCTTGTTACTCACAGCTGGTCTTAGTTGCTGGTGCCACAGTGCCTGGCCCACCTCCCCTTGAAACGAGAGGGGGGTACTGTTTGGGACACTGGGTTTCATAAGGAATGGGTTTGGGGGTTTGGGTGAGGTTGCCCTGCTCAGGTCTTCGTGACTCCTGAGACTCCTCTGGCCTGGCTGCCTCAAAATCAGCTGGCACTGGGACACAGGGCAGAGTGCACACTCACACAAGACACTACACATCTACAACAGCATCTTAGGAAGTACATCAGGGCTGAGTGGATGTTTTTGGCCCTGATGACATTTCAGAGAAGCATTACAATGGAGGGAGGAGACGTTGTTGACAACGGGATGAGGCTAGGGCATTTAAGTATAGAGACAGGCAAATAAACCCAGACTAAATGCAAAGACAGAACGTAACTAAGTACACTAACTATACCTGGTGGGGCCTCGGGCCTCTTTGGCTTTATTATGACTTTGGCCCCTCCTCCAAAGACTGCGGCCCACATGCGGTTGTTGAGAGGATGTGCGGCAAGGCGGAAGAGTTCATTGCTGTTGTGGGTGCCCAAGCCGTGGATGAGCAAGGCTAGATAAACAGCCATGACTGCTTCACACAGTAGCACGTTGAGTCTTGGCTGGTCCTCCTCCCTGGCAGACGTCAACAGAGAAATCAGGGACGACACACCTGGAGAAAGGGAACACTCATGAATAACATTATCAAATAGCATCATAGCAAAGAACAAAAATGCAGTCGGTGCACAATATAAAGGCAATTCACAAATGAACATAACGAGCAGGCTCTTTCTTTCTCTTTCCTTGCCAGAGGCCATGACGCTCCTATTATAGAACACCATCTGCCTATTTGCATAAACAGACTTCCTGCTTTGCACTGCTTCCCCCACTTTTCATATTCTCTCGCTATCATGTCGTTGATGCGCTCTCATAGGCCATTTTATTGAAACTCTGACTTGCACAACTCAATTGCACTCTAAACTGATTATGCTAAATGTGTCAAACACAGATGAATGAAAATGCAAATCATTCAAAAACAAACAAAGGCGTACTTGCTTTTTCAAGTGCAAAACAATTTACCTGGCCACTGCGCAGGAGCAGAGTTTGGAGTGATATGTTCCTCTATGCTTTCTGTGCGGAGTCGTTTCCTCTCACTGAGCAACAACCCCTGGTACACCATTCCAGTAAACTGATTGGCCTCTGTCTGGCTGCTGAAAAGTCAATAAAAAGGTACGTGTTTTCATCTACAGTGAAAAGGACCCTTTACATATACATATATAATAAAAAAAAATAATTAAAAAAAGAAAGGCTGTGATGCAACTATGCACCGAAGAGAAATAAAATATGCCAATGAACATTCAAAGGTGCGAGTTGTAGAGTACCTGTAACTATGGCTGTCACAAAGTGCCTGATAGATGCAAGCAGACAGAGATGCTGCCAGTGTGTGTAGAGCATTTACCTGAGGCAGACAGAGACAATTCATTGTTCTAATTTTCCACTCATGAAAATGACACTGAACAAACTGTGTGAATGAATTTTAGTTCTAACCCGGTCATCTATGATATCTGGATGCGGCGGAGCCTCCATGAGGGTGATGGTGTGCAAGATATCATGAATGTGGTTGCTGAGATGAAGCACGGGGTTGGCTATGACGGTTTTGGTGGTGGCAATGCAGGCCGAGAGCAGAGGCAAGGTAGTTGGAAGAGGGAGGGGAGACTGCAGCTGCTTCACTGTGATCTCCTAAAAACAAAGATAAGTGGCTTCATCATTTATTGTGCCAAGAAGAGTGACATGGAACTTGCAGATACATATGGTAGCTAATCCAGTTATTAAACAAGTATGTGGCTACCTGTTGGCTTTCCTGCAGAAGGAACAGGAGCTCCATGCGTACAGAGGTGACTCCTCCGCCCTTGGCTCCATGAAGACTGCAGTAAGAGAGGAAAACCCGGAGGAGGGCCTGGTTCTTCCTCAGCCAAGCCTTGCGCCTTTCTGAATGCTGCTGCTTAGCTTGAAGGCGCCGTCGCTCCATTTGGTGACGCTCATAGGCACAGGCGTCTATTCTCTCAAACATGTCATCTGATATATCCACGGATGCTGCTCGTTCCACCCAGTTCTCTGCTTCTGACTCTTGCTCCTTGCCTTCCACCTGCATATTCATAAAAATAAAACAGGATTGGTTTGAGATATTACCTGAAGGAAATGTGGAATACTTCACCTTGTAGTTGCAGATGTTATGAATGGCTGCAATCTCCTTTTCCAGCCAACTGTAGAGCTGAAAACGAAGTTTGCCTCCATCCACCTCAAAGCCGGTGGCTAGTGTGCGCAACTCTGTCATTAGGATTTTTAGGCAGGCACGGAACTTCAGCTGCTCTGCTATCACATCCACCTCAGACTCACCCTAAAAGATAAAAAGAGAAATGATCATTTTCTTGTTCACTATGAGGTGTTACACCAAGCTCTACAGGTAACAAAAATAATTTCTTTCATAGCATTAGATTAAATGACAGCTCTATTTCATTCCTACTGACCCACCAGAGGCAGTGCTTGAACCACCAAATGTTCCCTTTGTGCATGCGCAGTCCAAGTGTGCAATGTATTTTAACAGCTGAGGCATTTAACTACAACTTCAGCCATTAAATCTCTGCTCCACTTTGAAAATGTTACGGCTTTGCTCTATTTCAATGGAGTCATTCTCATTAATTGAGTACATTTGGATGAAAGAATTAAATGACATTTTTTAATGACAGAGCTGCACATTGGGACAGTTATTTATAAACAGTATGAAGGTTATTTGTCCAACCTGTGAGTCATCTCTCTGTAGTTTAGTTTCAAAAGTTCCCTGTGCTTTCGTTTCAGTTTCAAGTTTCTTCATCGTCAGACAATCCTCATTGTCGTCTTCATCATCGTCCTTGTCATCCCCCCAGTCGAGCTTTAGCTCATCGTCTTCCGACTTGCCAATGGGTTGGCTCCAGTCCATCCCACCTGCATTGTCATCTCCTCCCCAAGCCGGGGGAGCAGGGGAAGCCCAGTCCATACCTGTGGTCCGTTCTAATAGCAGGCTTGAGTTTACGTTGGCCTTGGATGAAGCCTTGCTCAGGGGAGAGGAGCCTGATTTCTTGGTGACTTTGGGAATTTTGGAGAGAACCTCGAGGGCCAGAACGGGGCAGCCCACCTGTTGGATTACATTGAAATTACTTGTGTGTTGTCAACTGGCTCTGTCGAATGCATTTTATTTTTTTTATACTTTTAAACAGGAATAGTTTGAGTGGTTACAGCCATTGGCCCAGATAAGTAATCCCACCTTGAAATGTGCATTTGCTGTGGTGAAGAACAATTTGCGCTCTATGAGGTTGATCTCATCCGCACTACTTTTTTCTGCAGTGAGCCCCACTGTGGTTGCTGTACCCTCTGAACTCGCAAAGTGCCGCCGGATGATGAGTGGGTGGGTTCTTAGATAGTTGTAGAAACTGAACACTACAGGGTTGCAAGATTTGACCATCACATCTAAAACACAATACAAACAATTGAGTGAGAGAGAAAGAAATGCGTGAATGCCTTAAACCAAACGAAGCCTTTATTAATGTTATTGAGACTTCACAAGTAATGTACTGAATGTCTCAAACCAACTCACCAGGATTATCATCATCATCTTTGGGGGTGCGCTCTAAGAGTGTGTCCAGGGCTTGGGTGTAATCCTTCATTATCCAGTACGCTATACTGCGCAGGAACGGGTCAGGGTGAAGTCTAGAACAGTGGTAATGACTTCCGTCCCTGTCACATCCAAGAACCTTCTCATAAAGGAGGCCTTGGCACGTGGATGAATTCTCAAAGTCTGCCTCATACAGCCGAGCAACTATCATGGCTAACTGGAGGTCCTCCATCTTCTCCAGCAACACCTACACACAACAAAACAGTAGATGGGATATGAGCGGCAGATTAAAAATAAATATTAAATGTAATTTAGGGTTCTAAGAAGCTTTACTTTTTGTTGTCTATGTTTTGACTATATAGCATGTGAAACCTTGGTCAAGGAAAGATATGTGGACATTTACCGCATTTATCAATATAATTTGTTTTAGCGCTGCAGAATAACCAGCTGTCTCAGAAACAACAAGAATCTCTATTTTCAGATATGAGATATGCATTGGTGAGAGTTGTTCACACCTCTATTGCATCTTTGAGTGATCCAGCCAGCAGGAAGAAAGCAGCCGACTGTTCAAAGCGTTGCTTTCCAAGCAGGGAAAAAGCATTTTTTAGAGCTGCCTTCCTCCACCGGTCTTCACTGAAATTATTCTTGAAGAACTGAGTCATCTTCTCATCATGTTGGGATCTGAGAGAAATAAACAACTTAACTCAATATCCCCAATTAGTAATACTGTAAATGAATGGTACAATTTTAAAATTGAATAAATAACTAATATTGATGCACTTTTTTAGGATAAAAAAGTCCCACCTGAAGAGCCCCCACAGGACAGCCTTTTTCTTCATGGCCAGGTAGAAGAGAGCAGCATCTAAGGGGTCATTGTGCCTCTGGAATGCAGCTTTGCCCAACTGATAATACAGAAAAATATTCATGATTTAAAAAAAAAAGAAATTAAACTTTTTATTTATAATAAACTAATAGACGGAACATATCCCAAATCCAATTTTTTTAGGTGATTTTTTTTGGGATCATAATTTTGCAACATAGCTACACTGTACATATTTTAAGTGCAAGCAAGCACATTTGATATGGAAGTGTGCAATTTGTAATCATTTTCGTTAGCCTTACATGAAAGTTAAACAACAAGAATTTGACTTTAAGGTTAAACTGAAACAATTTTGTGTTAATTTCAGTGTTGTGTGAAATAGTCAATCAAACTGTAGCTGTCCCTTACCAGCCCTCTGATAAGCTCACCGAAAATATTTAAGACTTGTAACATAAATTATTTTGGTGCCGCATTACGCTATTAGTAACATGTTTCTCAGAATTCAGATCTCTAGCTACCTTCTCCACCATTTTCCGCAAGGTGTTGATGTTGCGTATCCACCAACCAACACCAACAGCTCGGAGTTCAGACCACTGGGGGTCACCTCTCTGCATGGCCGGAATCATATTCAGCAGCTCCTCCTCTGCCTCAGAGTGAAAGGCCCAGGCAAAATGGCATGTTGACAGACCTAACAAGGACATATTGAGAGAGAAGATGAGTGATGGTGGTATGAAAAAAAAGTGTCAGCATTAAATGAGCTGGAGAGTTCACCTTATTAAATAAAACAGCAGTGTCAAAGTGTTTTACCTTGGTGAAGAAGCTGCATGCGGTAAAGTGGGGGCAGAGAGGTGAGCAGGCAAGTATGAAGACGCATGGCCAGCAGGTACCTCAGTCCACACTCGTCCAGAGCCTCGCCTCCTATAAACACACCAGGTAGCTGTCAACTGGTGTCACTGATATTCATTTGATTATGACGTCTCCTCTTTAAACCCTTACAAAAAACCTGTCCTTTTTCATGTCACTCTGTTTCCCTTGTCCCTGAACCTTCTTACTGTCGCTGTGCTGGAACAACCTGCTAATGTCTTCTCCTCAAAAGACTAAATAAACCGGATTATAAATTACAGGAAAAAAAAGACGAAAAGATAAGGACAATGGACGATGCTGCAAAGTGCTTGACTAAACTGTGGTGTGCACAGCCTTTGTGTAAAGATAAATCACTGCATCAATGAAACATTATGCCACCACATATGTTGTACGTTCCAAGGTATCCAATAAAAATGACACCATTTCTGACCTGTGTATTGTTTGTCAGTGGAGCTGGTGACCTCAGCACTAGTGGTTGCTACCGTGTCAGCAAGGGCCACCAAGAACATTTGCTCGAGTCGGGTTAGTCCAGGGAGGCTGGAATGCATAAGGTGACTGGACAACACCTAGACAGACACATGGGTAAAGTACGAGTCATAATGAAGCTGCTTGATGTTGTCACTATGTTTTTTGGCTACTTCTAATAAGTAAGTTTGCTGACTTAATTTACCATTAAAGCATTTAGAATTTCTGCACTTGATAAATATGTAACACGTAACAGGTTCATTTTTTCAGTCTTCTTAATACCTGTGCATGTTCTGGTCCAAAGTAGGCAGGACCGTACTGTGAGAGGTTGATAACACGAGATTTCTTCTCAGGTTTGTCAGTGGCAAAGTTCACAAAGTCGTCTGTGGTGACTGTTGGCACCTGTTAACACAGTCATAAGTATAAAAGGAATCAGCCTCAATCTTCAACGACAAAATGCTTTCGACCGTTGTGTACAAACCTGGAAGAGGTCAGCATACTGGTCCTCGGCCGAAATGTGCCCTGCCTCACCGTTGGCCACTTTGGGTCCTTTGACAGTTTCTTCTGCCCCCTTGAAGGATGTGTCTTCGTCAGCCAACATGAGCGCGTAGAGAGGCAGTGGGGGGATGGAGTTGATTTCGGTATAGTCCCTTCCTCCGTCACGACCGGCTACGATGGTGTCTTTTGCGGTGCTGCCGGTCACACTGATGGTTCTGGACAGATGTCTTCTGGCTCCACCCTCACCTGCCTCTACATCTCTTACTACAGCAACCTCCCCAGCAATACACTTCACCAAATGAGCGAGAATGGCCTGGCAGAAAGACGATTAAAATACACACAGGAAATTGCTGTTAAATACTACTAGAGCAGTGGTCATCAAATAGTGGTTGGAGTAACACTAGTAGAACACAAACTCTCTAGTGGAATGCTAAAGAATTACTGAATTATGTCAACCACAGTGTTAATGTAGAAAGTATTTTTTTTAAGCAGAACATGTTTGAGAACCACTTTACTAAGGGATGAGGATGACTCACCTTGGCGCGGCGAACCTTTCCCAAATCCATGAGCTCAAGCAACTGGGTGGGATGATATTGGGGTAGAGTTGGGGACAGGGAGTGTGCTGCCTCAAAAAGTCCACCCTCTTGAAGTCCAGCTGGGGCACGTAGGGCCTCATCCACTGCGGTGCTTCCTTCAAAAACACTCTTAGACCTGGTTCTCCCTTCAAAGACTGCGGAAGAAGTTGCGGTTTGACCTCCAGCAATGTCTGCAGATGATAGGTTGCCCTCCTCTCCCAAACCAGGCTTCTTGTCCTGGTGCCACTGGGCATACACATGCATCTCACAATCCATGCCCACCACCAAGATGCCATCCCTCACCCAAGAGAGTGAGACTGGCAGGGAAGGAGTACCATCCACAGAGGACAGCAGGTCCACTGCCCTTAACAGGATCCAGCGAGAGCGGATCCCCTGTTTGATACTGCCCCCTAGGGGAAGGGTGATGACAGCCACACCTTCTTTGCTGCTTGTCTGCTCATTGACCATGCCAGAGATTCGACCGTACATAAGAATGTTGGATCCAACCCCCACTGTAAGGATGTGAGAGCCATCTTCTTTTGACAACCAATCCAAATGGACGTAATGCTTGATGTTGGGTGAGTTGTGGTCTCGGCTCATGTACAGGTCCGACCTAGTACAGAGAGCAATTTCCTTATATATTTGAGACAGCTGATAGCAGCAGAGTAGATTACAGAAATAGGCAGTGCCTCCCTGACCTGCTGTAAACAAAGAGGTTAGAGTCCACGCTGACTCTCGGGTCCAAGGTTGATGAGGGTTTGTTGAATTCTTCCAAGTGGAGAGTTTGCTCCAAAACCCACTCTGAACCACCAGTTGATTCACACTCATAGATAGACACATGCATGGAGAAATCTTTCCCAGAAATCTAGAGGGGGAATAAAAAAAAAAGTTAAAATATATAAAATGGCACAGAAATGATTAAAAGTAATACTGCATTATGAATTATCACCTCATTTTTAATAATTCTTCACAAATAGATAATGATCTTTCTTCAAGTTGTTTCATTTTTTTTCATCATTAACCAATTTAAAATGTTATGATTTCCTTGAGAACAAAACTATTAACTCTATTGAACACTAGAGCCATTTTGGATTTGATTTTGGAAATGCAAAGAACATGCGCAACAGCTATGACATATCTTGTACATAAGGTTTCTCGACGATTTTACAAATAAAAAATATTTATACTTGAATGAAATCACCGTCTAATTATTTAAGGCAAACACAGACTCGCCCCATGTTTTGGGAGAATTGCATATACAGGCAACAACTGATTTAAACATGTATAATGTAAACTTGGAGCTATAGAACATTCAAATATATTACCTGTCCTTGACGTGGCTGTTTAAAAGCCACAGCCAGCCTACCAATGTAGGAGCATGACACGGCAACAGGCCGCCCTGACACAAACACAGCGCTGTTGTTGTCTTCCTCTTCGTTCATTAGAGCCCACGGCTCCCAGCGGTACATCCTCTTGTCCTGCTCATTGTCACTATCTCCATGATCACCCTCCACGGCACAACGCCAGAACCGCACCCGAGAGTCAGAGCAGGTAGTCACAATCAGATAAGGAGCCAAGCAGACGGGGTAGATGGAGGAGGAACTGAGATGACCTAAAGGAAAAACATGAGTAAAACAAAAATAATCTGTAACGTAATGCCAGATACTCTCCTCTTTTTTAGCATGTAGTACGTAAATAATTTGCAACATATTTATATTAATAAATAAAAGGTAGCTAAATACAGATTTGTAATCCAATTCTTTAAATTTGAAAATAATAAGAGTCAAGACAATGCTCAGGCTGACCAGCAGACGGTGTGGCTCTGGTAACCTCTACCCCATGAGGCAGGTCTAGTCGCTTGCTGTACACCAGTTTGGAACTAAGGATGAGTTTGCTGGCTGACTGCAAGTTGACTGTGGAGGCTGAGCGTGGAAGAGGCCTGATAGGGGAGGTCTCTGGAGATGAGTCGGGATTCATGACTTGATTGGGAACCATGAGCTGGCTCTGGAAGCTAGAATCTTCGTTCAGATCATCTGCGCACAAAGACACAGTAACAATGAAGCTGGATTGCATTTTAGAGATGAGCGTATACAATAAAACTACCAAATAATGCTTCTATTGAAATAAATATCTTACCAACACAGGCCTGAACAGACTGGAGGTGCAAGTGCCACATTTGTAGCACTGAGTTCCTGTTGAGATCCTTTTCTATCACCACCAGGAAAAACTTCTCCGAAAATGGTGGAGGGTGGTAATCTGGTGTCAGAAAAGCTTATTGAATATCAGGTTTGCGAAGTTGTAGAAGGTTCAGTAATAAACAGATAGTATAGTGCACCTTCACCAGATGGAAAAGCAGTTGTGTGTGTGTCTGGTTCTTTTTGAGGTTTGTAACCTAGAATGAAGTCCTCTTGGAAGACATGGAGCAGCTGCGTGGTGGAACCACACTATTGCATAAGGAAAAAGAAAACGCAATTACAATACATACTCTGTGTACACAATTTTAGCATTCCAAGATCTGGATTCCCCCCCACGCTCAGGAAAGTGATGTGAAGAGCAATGACTCACCTGGTTTGTAATGACATCCAGCTCTATGATACAGCCAGGTCTGGCGGTAGACTGCTGACTGACAATGTTGAAGACTTCACCAACTAGTTTCTGAACCGTGACACAAAAATGATTGTAAGTATAGAGAAAATGTGGTGAAAATGCAAAGATATTTTTATGTAATATATGATGCTAATTTATGCCTTAGTTATTTTTTCTCCCAATATGTGTTTTGTGTTTTGGTTAGCTCTACTTCAAACTTGACACCCACCGAGTTCAGTCCACAAAATATCTTTCAATTCAAAAACAGGAAAAAGTGGCATTCGTGTGTTTCTGGGTGTTGGTCCACTCACAGATGTTTCCGGATCTGAGAGTTCATCTAGTAGCTTTCTGGCATCGACCACCGCTTGGTACAGACGAAGGTTCTTACCATCTGATGCCACAAAGCAGGCACTGGCACTATTACAGTATGTTCCTGAAGGGAGCAAAATATAGTGCGACAGTGAGATGAAACAGACTTTTAAGGCTGTAGAATATAAGGAGACAAGATGATTTCCTTTGCATATTGTAGCTGAGTAGACTTTGATCATCTGAACGCTAGATATTTATGCGTTCGTAAATACCAAAGGCATGACTGCCTCTCAAAGCTGAACGAAATGTTGCTGCACTGTCTTTTATTTTAGACAGATGATATCATGAAGTAATTCAGACATCTTTGACATGTTTACCAAGTACAGAGCTGGGGACAAGTGAAGGCAGCCAAGCAACATTGCTGAAAGCAGAGGTGTGCAGCGAGTTGATCCGAGCCAGTTCGGAGACCCCTCCGGTGCATGACAGTGGTCCAATGTGATCCACTCGCCACAAGATGAGTTCACTGTAGATGGCATTGGGGTCATGGAAGGTCCTTGTCGCTGCATTGCGAAGCTGCTTCCTGATAAACAAAGAGAGAGAGAGATCCTTGTGATATTTATTGTTACTACCTCTTCTGGTTCTTGTCCATTATACCTTTTCATTGCTTCTTACCTTGGAAGTCCCTTCGGAAGGGGAAAAGTGGGAGGTTGTTCCCCATCCATGCTTCCAGGAGCCGAGGGAGGTGTAAGCAGTGCATTATGGTGCGAGGATGTGAGCAGCAGTGGCAGCACTGTATGACAGGCTTGGTCATTCAAATGGAAACGGTGGCCGCAATAGCGAAATTTGTGGGATACGGTCATCACATTGGAGAATGCGGAGTGCTCAGCGAATGTCACGGCCCACTGGAAACGCAGACAATTTTCTCAGATTCTGCTAGCATACAAAAATACTACTATTCCCACTCCATCCCACCACACACACCTGGTTAAGAGATCCGTCAACATGCTTGGAGACCATCATAACTGCAGGACTAGTGCCGGGATTAGGAAAATAAGAAGAGGCTAATGCAGGCAAGCCAAGGCCGGCCGAGGCTGAGGCAGAGTGAGCGACATGTTGAACCATCCTTCCTTGATCGCCTGCTCTGAAACTCTCCCTCTCGGTCAAAGTACAGGCATACATCAAGATGTTTTTACTCAGAGAGTTGGCATCGCCTGTAGGAAATGCCACTGGGATACGGGAGGAAAACGACACCTGTAGGCATATTGGGCAGGAAAGATAACCACAATCATTCATACTGATTTGATTGTTGGATTTACACAATAATTGCTGACCAGCCAAAACATTATACCGGATACATTAGCTAATTGTCAATGAGAGCCAAGGCAAGGCTGTATCAAACGGTATCCCTTTACAAAGATATTGAATTCAAATGCACACTCTCAGAGAGGATTTGAACACTTTGGTTGGCTTATTTAGCTTCACAAGAGAGGCAAATCCTCCTCCACTATAATCACCAGTGAGCGTAATGTATGCCTGGATGAGCATGTGGCACAGTAATCACTGATTAAAAGCAGCCAAGCTAATATTTAGGAGTAAAAAAGACTTAATTTCACTTGCGTGACATTAAAAGCAGGACACTGCTAGGCTTTCAAACCATCAAAGCTGTTCTTACCTGAACCTGTCGGAAGATCCCTTGGTTAAATTCATCCAAGTACTTGACATGCCAAACAAGGAAAGAGCCATCAGTTGGGTGGATGGTGAACAACATGTCAGGACTCTTATTCCACTCTGTGATTAGAATCTCCATCCTCCTTTCCAGGAGCATTGAGGGCAAAGGCAAGCTGGAGCTGGATCCTGGTGAGGATGCCTTTGTGCTTCCCTGCTCCCCTGTCTCCGCTTCCTCTCCAAGTTCAGATGAGCCTTTGTCAGACATCTCATCCAGGTCTAGAAGTAAAAAAAAAAAAAAAAAAAGTTTCATCGTGTGCTTGTGCCACATACGCAATAAATGTGTCATTAAGGAATGTCCACTGGACTCTGGTCGTACCAAAGTCAAACTTCAAAGGGGATCCTTCGGGGTCCAGGGGGTCTTCTGTTGCATGATCTAGCTGCTGTTCAGAGTACTTGCGAAGCTGTAGCATAAAAAGATCCATCGAGCAGGTGAAGCTTAGATCTTTATTATTAAGCCAATGAACCACAAATCCTCCTGCCCCGGTGCCATCATCTGTGTTGAAGAGCGTAGAGTCTGCCAGCATTGATGGGATGTCTGCAAGTGAAAACAAGGAATAAAGAGGAAGCGGAGACAGATCGATCATTGAGACACAGTAAATCAATACAGATAAGAATAGCGTATGCTGTAACTAATAGGAGATGAAATGGATCTAAGGTATAGACGGCTGCTTCGGCGAAAAAGCCTACCTGTGTTGGGATTAATGCTGGCTGAAATGTGGAAGTGACACAATGCGTTGGCATGATGAGCAATGTGGCGATGAGTGTGTGCATCCTGCGTGCCAAGCTGAGAGGGGAGCAGCTCACTGTGAGCTACCAAAGCAGATGATCGTCGCCTTCCCCGACGCAGATGCTTCAGGTGGTGAATAGACTGTTCAAAGAAAGCAAATAGTAAAGATTTTAACAACAAATAACAAAAAAAAAAAAAAACATATTTGCTTACAATTATTTCTAGTTAGGTCTCATAAACTACACCATGTTGTATACCTCCAAGGCATGTTGAATCTTGTCCTTGTTGCCTGCCAAGCCTGGCAAGCTAGAGCTAAACGAGTGCGTGTTCTCAGATATTTGCCCCCCAAGCAAGCTGTCTTCTGGAAGCAGGGTCTCAGACCACAGCCTACACACGCCATCCTCACAAGATGTCAGCAAAACATTGCACACCGAACCCCTAAAAGACACATGAAGGATGCACTTGACATCCACAAAGGAAATACAGGACTTCATTTTGCAAATAGGTATTCATTTGCTTACTTTGGCATGTACTTGCTAGTCTTCCTCCAGGACATACCAGTGACCGAGCGAGGATGGGCCAGGTAAACAAAAGAGAAGTGAACGGCGGGTGGTTTCTTATCCGCGGGGTCCTGAACGACCACTGCGGAACGCCAGCCCGTGGTGGGATACCACACTTTGAGTAAACAGTCATCCTGCATACGCAAACACACACATATCATTTTTGGTGATTTCATTCAGTGTCCTTTTATTTTGCAAAGTCAAGTTATTGGCACACCTTTCCAACTGTTGCAAAGTACTCTCCATCAGGGGACCACTTGGCAACGTGCACAGATGCAGCAGTCCTATGGGCCACACAGTCACATTAGCTTAATGCAAAAGAAAGACAGCTCACTCATGGATACCACTGAAGCTGCCGATGTGCAATAGTGGAAATTATGGGGGGATGATTAAAAAGCTTTCACTTCCCTGTTTGGGTGGTTTTACTGATCATGCATGTTTGTCATAAGATGAGAACTACATGAACTGAAGTTAAATCACATGACTCGCAGCATCATGATAGAGTTGAAGCTTTTCACTATTGAGTTATCAGAAAACAAGACCTCAGTATCATAATATTTTCTCATTTGTGAAGATTCTAACCAGATTTGAGATTATCTGCAAATCATGAAGCAGAAAGGAAACATTTTCCCTTGTCAGTTACGCATAAACAAGACGCACTTGCACTGCCAGACGCAGTTCCAGTCATTAAGAACGGGATGGAGCTTTTCCTCAGACGCCTGGCCATCCTCCTCTTCAATTAGGGCGTCTGCCAGCGGTGGGGCCCACAGCTGGAGCCGCTCGGTTGCTGCTAGGATACGGTTCCCTGAAGACACAACGGCACTAGGTGACGCATCTCACAGTCAAGTTGATGACTAAAGAGCACAGAGCATCATTTGTATTATGGGAGATACAGAATACTCAATTGCACATGTTCTTCAGGGCAACTGAGTTGGTACGGAGGTAAAAGTATTTCAGGGAGAGGATTCAATTAGTCCGTTTTTGGAAAGAAAAACATTAACGGGTTGATTTTATCACACAGAAAGCATAGGCATACCCTGTGGGTCCCAGGCCAGGTTGTAGGTGATGGCGTCAAGGAAGAACTGCCCTGTCTTTTGCCACTGATAGTTAAGATGCTGTTAGTGACAGGAGAGCAACACACACACGCACACCATGCGATGTTATTGGCTCCCTCGCCCACTTCATCTTATTACATTTTTTGGTAAACAATAGTTTTTATTAGACAAAATGGCTACCTTGTGCCGTTTGTTTGGGTTGGTAGAGAGAGGTTCAAAGATGCAGACTGTGTTTCCATAGGAGGCAGCAATCTACATAAAAGCAGTATTCAAAACCATTAGAAAATAATATACAGGGGAAAAAAATGATCTTGAAGATAAAACAAAAAAAAACGTCAATAAATAGACTGGAGGACATCTTGAAAATTACAATCAACACAATGCTTAACAGCATCTTACTGAGTTTAAAAAGATGAGAAATGTCTCTTCGTGGACCAAGAAAGAATACGTACTGTTAATCATAATCATCATCATAAAAGAACAGCTATAGTAACGTTCTGTCCTTTTTCTTTTGTTTTGTCCTCTTCCATCTGCTGCCTTTTAGGAGTTGGCAGCACTTTACAGAGCTGGGGCCAACAAAGTGAAACAAGCACAAAACTAACGACATACACACTTCAAGAGTGTGCTGTGGTTTCAAAATTCGATGACTGCAAACAAAGCGGACAAAAACAAACCGAGTGCAGGAGTGAAGGGATTTAGTGTGAGGTCAACACTTACCCTGCCGAGCTGATGGGAGCACTCCACACAGCCCACCTGAATGTTCCCATTCTGTGCTCCTGGGATTATCTGCACACACTCGAAGTCACTAGCCAAGATCACCACGTCACAACCTGAGCCATAAGCCTGAAAATGAAAAGGTTTCTCATTAAAATGTGCCATTAAAAAAATTTCAGTTTGAAAAAAGAAAATACAGGTACAAACAAGTAGCAATTCACTTTAGTTTGGGTTCTATAGCAAATATACAACACAAAAAGTGAAGAGCTTAAACTGGAGAGGATTATAAAGCATCAACGCAACACTTCTTCACCATCATGAGCCCAAGTTACATAAATAATAGTATTCAGGAGTGCACTCGCATTTACACAAACAATATTAGATCATATACGCACTGCATTTAGCAAGTTTTAGGCTTTTATTTAAGGTTATATATATTTTAAAATATAACTAGCAAGTCAAATTGGCCTCAGAGCAACAGGAGTGCCTGAACAACAGCTTATGTCTTTCATTATTCAGGAGAACAGGAGGAGAGGCAGGGAACCACTGAGTCACACAATAGGGACGCTTTATAGTCACCACTGAAAAACAAACTAATCGTAGCGGTTATGGCCCCGGTGGTTGATGCAAGATGAGTCTTTGTGCACGCTGCATGCGAGAGGCAAGTCAAATGAAAACTGCAGTCCGTGGAGTACACGTCCCCCCCCCACACACACAGCTTCATCTGCTGCAGCACATCACGACTCGGAATTAAAACGTGGTCACCGTCACGCGCTGTCTTGGGCTGCCGTGTATGCGGTGGAGATTCCCTTTAACTCTCTATGAGAACAAGTCATTTCCATCTAGTGGTGCTCTGAGCTACTAGACAAGTCAACAACACGAGTACACCAGTCACGAACTGGAGTCTCTCATCACCTCTTTGTTCCCTTGGTTTGTGTGTCCTGTTTCTCTTTCATCATCTACATGCGCCAACAGTCTCATGCATAACCAACAAGGTGCGGCGGAAAAGGTGTGCAAACAATGACCGCTTGTTTGTTATGAGAGCATACTCCTGATGTATAACAAAATGACACCATTAAAATACACATTTGGAAGCACGTTAGAAATACATTGTAGCATTTACGACCAGCAGTGTGAAAATAGACCACTTATCATTTCAGATGACTGGATGCTGAGATGATCAGCATCTCCGCGTACGGGAAAACAACCACTACTATTACCACCACCCATTCAGCCATTTTCAACACCGCTTATCATATTCAACGTCACGGGGTGCTGGGGCCTATCTCAGCTAACTTTGGGTGAAAGGCGGACTACACCCTGAAATGACAGAGACAAACAACCATTTGCACTCTCATGCACACCATCGCTGAGTGGGAACTGAACTCAGGCTGCCTGGACGAGAGTGTCGCAACACCCTCAGTGACTACATGACTATCACAGTCTAAATGGATATTAACTCAACTTTGCTGTGGGGCCAACGATTAACTTATTTTGTCGAGCATCTGGATATATGTTAAATGATTGAGTCACTATAGCAAGGTGCAATATACATCTTCATTTTTAATATTACGATCAATGGGACTGTTCACCCTGCACAATCACAATCTTTCATCAAGCAGGAATTCGCCTGCAACCTAATGAACAGATGGTCAAAGACAAATATGACGTTCCTCTTTCTTTTTCATTATCTCCCCGGAACATAAAGGCTCAGCAGAATCCTGCAGCATCATGACTGACTGACACTTTTGTTAGCTATCGTCACGATAGCATTTCTCAATCAAATCTGATGGTCGCTTTTGACTCTACACAATGTACACCCTTAGGAAGGTTAGCGTTTTGATGGTGGCATTTTTCTGGACTTCAAAATATACACCACCAATACTAGTTGGAAAATATCATTTACTAATGTTACAAATTCATGCATTCACAAAGCGACTTGGGTTGATCCGAAATATATCTAGGGAGGTCAATCCAAATCAGGACACCAGGGTTGTACTCTTCTCCTGATCTGATCAATGCAACATTCCACCTTGTCAGTATTTAAAGAATGTAGCTGACTGAATAAATATTGCTCTTTTTTTTAAGCACAGTACTGTAGGAGGAGGAACGCAATCACGAGTGTGAAACTGAAAATGCATTAAAGTTGAATTGAATGTCTCAATATGGGAGATTTCTAATGGTTTTCATTAAAAATGTTTATCCTTGCTCAATTTTGGAAAACTCAAGGGTGATTTTTACACGTCATTTCTCATTTCCCGGAGGACAGCTTTGGTGTTTTACAGTACCGATGAGATCTGCAGGCACCTTTGTTTGGAAGAGCATCTATTCAAGGCAATTCAGGGATAAAAATTAGGGGCATACAGCTGTGTGGGATTTTTTTTTTTTTCTTTTAGAACAAAGTGTGAACATGCATGCACCGACTGTGGCAATGAGAGTAGATAAGAGGAAGAGAGCGAAAGATCACTTCTGTCTTTCTTCCATCCAATGGCCCCTATTCCCAGCGACTAACTCAATCATGCAGACATGTTCTGCTGCTGCAGCTGCAGCTGCTCCCAACACTTTCCTGCACGAGCTTGGCTGCTGCAGACAAAAGCCTGAGCTAACAATATTTTTTTTCTTCTTCCAAATCAAACATTTTTAGCCAAGAGAGAGAACTCCAGTATGTATGGCTTCTATTCCAACAGAGTACTGTGCACACTGAGTCAAACAAAACCAAGCTCTTCTCAAATCTTTATGAATATTGTCCAAACATTTGCAATGCAAAAGACGTAGTTGATGCCGCAAAGTCCAAAATATAAATTTTTATATCACATGGCACTATGATAGAGCTTGGCACAAAAATGCTTTTTATTTTTACTGTGCCGGGTTTAGCAAAGCAGCCCCAGAACACAGTAGAGCCTGTAGGCACAGTGTTCTTTGCTTTGCACAAACAGCACAGACATGATTGAAAATCCCACAGTGGTCACAAGGCCACAGTCCTGGCCGGTCAATATGCATTTCAGCAAATTCCAGTCTTATCAATTTCAAGTTATTTTAGTCATAGACAGTAGGGTTGTGAAATAACAGTGGTGAAATAGTGTTGTTTTAACACTCTTGTGCTTGCATTTGTTGTGTGTGTATTCCAGGGATGTAGCCCAAGAGCCCACGGGGTCAGTGACAGTGTGAATGAAAATACATCGGACAGATTGTCTAGTGTTCTTCAAACGTCCTCTGGGACAGAGAGGGGAAGCACCAAGTGCACAGTCTATGGCCTCTAGGCAAAGTGCACAGCTTCTGCTTCAGAGCTAGTTCTAACCTATGCTGATGCATGAATATGAGCCTCAGAGCAAAGCTCGCGTGCATTTGCAGCCTCCATCTGAAGTTAACATCAGGGCAGAAGAGAACGCATCCCCTCTATATTGCAATTCAAAAAGACAAGACTTAGCCCTCAATAAAATATCCTAATGAATGTCAGGAAGCAGCCAGCATCTGGAAGAAAATGTATACAAAAAGACAAAGCAAAAATTTGGCAGCCATTGCACCTGCCTTAAATTTTATTAAGACAGTCACAAAACTTATGAAGCAAACAGTCATTATACAGAAAGCTTCTAAATTGTTAGCTAAATCTTTGTAAAGCCGCTTGTCCCGGACAATGTCAAAAGAGTAAGTTGCCAGCTGCCAAGAAAAACTTGAGTTTTAGAGGGCAGATTGTCTCATGGGACATAAATTACTGTCCCTGAATCATCATTAAAAAAAAAAAAAAAAAAGGGGGGGGGTCAATCCTATCCTGACCATTATCAATTAATTACGAACAAGCTGAACAAAAGCATAGACTCTTCAGTTTATTTCAAATGGTGCATTTGAGGTAAACGTGAAAGGTAATAGGAAGAGACTGAGTGGATTATTCCGCATTATTGCCATCACAACAGCCACTGTAATATAATTCTGTTTGTGTCTTCCAAGACAAAATGCAATATTGACCGGTTGTCTGGGACCTCTCTGCATGAAGAAGAGATAAACATTGGGAAGCTTGTGGTCCTTGCTATATGTGACAAAACGTGCATCTATGCTGTTTCATAAGCATCAATATGAATTTGGCATTATTTCCAAGAGTCACTGCCGCTAGCGCGTGTGTCCATATAAGGCTGCCTACGTCATGGCTGATGCTCGGATGACAGTGAGCTAATGATCCGTGAGGAGGATTTAACGCCAAATGGTTGCGAGCTAAACCACGTCTACAACCAAATACTATAATGTCTCTCGCGTTGAAAGTACAGCCCCCTTCCTCGTTATAAGCACGGTAACATTTAGACCACCATACAGCAAAGTATTTGCGAGTTACGATAACGGATGCGCAAAGGGATTCCCTTGCAGTAATTGTAACGTGACAAGATGCTGCTAAAGGTCATTGAGTGACTGCTTTTAAATCATGTGCATAAATAACAGCGGTAATTGACTAGTGTCGATATTGGCGTAGAAAGGTCAGTAATTGTTTTTTCAATACAGGGCAGACGATCAACGAGGAAGGCAGGAGAAGTCTCGGGTGTTTGGGATTCTCACAGTGCGGCAGTTTGCTAGCTTCCTACCCGGTTAGCTTTAGCGGACTTTAGCTTCAGCGAGCTAGTTCGCCCCCGTCCAGCTGGTATGAGGCTAGCTAGCAGCCCACTCACTTCGCTTGTCACTAGTTAGCATCAACTCAATAATATTCAAATACAAACTCACCGTGAACGGAACGTCATTCACGCTCCCCACCGAGTAGCAGCAATCCCCGGGGTTCACTGCTCCCGTCAGCACCTGATGCAGATGCATGTTTTTTTTTGCCCCAAAATTGTATTATGTATTTTTACGCAGCAGCAGATGCCGTTTTTTAATTATTTAGAGCGAGTCCACCCTTTCGGTTTCTCCATCTAGCAGCAACTGGGGATTCCATCAGTAAGCGTTCGAGTCGTCCACGGCCTCGTAACGTCGTCTTGCTCCACAGACGTCGTGGTTGGAGAGCGGATTTGTTTTCCAGCCGTAAAATGTAATTTTACGTGACCGACATTTACTCGCGTAAAAGTGGCCATCCGTCGTCTTTCGCTGTCAGCACCATCCCCACGATTAATCGTCAAAGCCGAGGCAACAGAAGCAGCTGAGGCTCTGCAGCGAGCCAGGATGACATGCGCGTTCACGCCGTTGCCTAGGCACGACTGGGTGCTCATAGATCCACAGCACCTAGATCAAAGTCTGACAACGAGTTCATTAATATTCACATTTGCTCCCGATTGATTTATATAAAGGAATCGTTTGAATTACACCCTGACCTATATGAAACACTACTTTGCAATATAAACCCGAATTTAAAACCATAGCCCTAGTCATTTGAGACCCTCATTACAAACCCTAATTAATACTAAACTAGTCTGAAACCCTACTTTGAAAGCCTTAACCTAACCCCAATACAATCCATGGAAACTCTAAGCCTAGTTTAAAAATGTACTTTAAAAACATAAACCCAATTAAAACCATTATTTCAAACCCTAACCTGAGTTTGAAACCCTAACTCTAGTTTGGAGACCAGTTAGGGTTTATTTTTTATTCATATTTGTGTATGTTTGTTCTGACATCCTGAAGACTGTCTATGCGACACCCAAGAGTAGGGTGACATGTACATTAATGCTATTAACACAGTTCAATGATGCTAATGATGGCAATGATTGAAGGTTGTAATGGCACGCCCGCTGTAAAGTGCTTGCACCTCTCCTACACTTGGGATCACTAAATTTGCAGCTGACCAAGAGGATGTGTAATAAATACTGTATGCAAAAAACATTGTTTTATTTCATTCAAATGCCCTGTTTTCCATTTCTACATTGTTGCACACATACACAGATAATAAAATATCTGATACTTCTGCAGTGAAGTTTGATCATGAGTGAGACAGACCCCGGGTAAAGTTCAGTGTCTATTGTTTGTTATCTGCACTTACTCATCTCGCCAATGATGAGATTTGCAAGTCACATATTGCTGTTTTCCTCTGATGTCCTGGCACATGTCCATTGTCACGTTACTGTGATCTCCTTGAGTTTTCTCTGTCAATAATGAAAGTGTTAACTACTACTCTATGTAAAAACAGCTTTCAAAGCAGTGGCCTAATTACTTATCCACTGTGACATCATCTAGAGGAGCCTGCCTGCCTGCCAGCAAACATGACACGCAGTATGGCAAATGGTAACAAGGCAGCAGCATAGAGAATATATGTATAACATTTACAGTGTCAGTAACAATGCATGGCATATTTTATCATTTGCCTACCTGTGCTCCTATATTAATTTCACAATCACGATACAGCAACATCTGCAATATACTGCATGTTACCAAAGAAGTGAAATGTTCTCATTATGGAATGTAATGCACTTTAATCCAATCATGCTGACTTTACAGAAATCTATCCACCTTGGCTATGGCCCCAGTTCCAAAGGAAGTAAAAAAAAAAGAAGCATGATGGTACCACCAATGTTGGTATGATGTTCTTTTGGCAATGAGCAGTGTTGTCGACAAACATACATTTTGAATTATGGCAATACAGTACAACTTTTGTTTCATCAGACCATAACAAAATCTCAAACACATGGGAAAATGTGTACAGTAAAACATACCATCACGATTACGATATAGTAGTTTGTCCTACCCCTAAGAATGTCCTCTTGCTATTTAGTGACTTTAATATGGTTGTTTTGTTGTTTACTATTGTGAATTGATTGCTCAATGATTAGAAACAGCTTTAGACAGTATAGTACAAGAACTAATTCAATGAACCAAAGACTATAATATCATCATTTTAATTTTTATACTCAACTTTGAACCAGTTTGTACAGAAAATGAACTTTCTCAACACTGGCTGTAGACTTGACGATGCAAAGGGATGAAGAAACTTGAGTCTAAGTCTAACCAACCAGGATCTAATAGTCCATGTTCATTTTCAATGCAAATACAAAACAGTAATTCTTGCCGTCAAATTAATCATCATCAATGTGAAGAAATACCACATAGTGAATATTTATCAGGCAAGATACCATATTGGCTTTGAAGGTTTATGAACATTTCCAGGAAATATGTATGTTTTTAAATTTCTAATTACCTTCAAACTAAAACTATTCTGTTCATCATTGGTTATGCCATCATAGCTGACCTGTGAATAAGGAATATAATATTTTGTTTAATGATGTTAGAGCGAGTGAAGCACAGATGGTAGACACTGTGAATAACAACTATATGTCTATGCATTAAGGTTGGTTGGAGGGTAGCTGATGTTTTTTAGACAAGCCTGGGCCATCTAAAGAGAACATAATTAAATGCATTATAGATTTTCTCATTTCATGGATGGCTGCTAGCTGGAGGCTGCACAAATGTTGCCCTGAGGTGCAAGATATTTTACGGGTAATGGTAATGATGGAATGGAACTTGGACGTGTAGTTGAATACATAAATGAGTGGTGGCTTAAAGTAATCTAAATGTGAACGTGATTGTACATCTTATATACGATTTAAAAAAAAAATGTCAAGTGAAAATTGAGGAATATTAACTGGTATTCTTTGAATGAAAGTGGAAATGACCCAATACAATCATAAAAAAACACCTTTAAATATCAAACCTGCTACCCCCTCCAACATAACTTGTGAGGCTACTAACCCTAACCCTTGAAATCTCAGTATACTTTGGAACATTGATGAGAAGGGATGACTTACTGTGTAAAGTAGCAGTATTTTTTTTACAACATCAATAAAAAACAAAAATGGCTTCATGCAATACACAGCTAAGGTCACAATGAAAGGTTAAAGTACTAAAAAACAGAATGAAACCAAAACAAGATTTGTGTTTGTGAACATACGTACATCCACACACTTGTGAGAGATAATAAAGTGAAGAGAGAATAATGGCGGAAGATTGGAGAGGAGGCAGGCAAGTCAAGTGTGCAACCCTTCACCTGATTCATGAACAGATGTGACGCACACGCCTCCGGTCTTGTGCTTGACCTGCAATCCGTGTCTTGGTCTTCATCTTTTTCTCCTCTCACTAAGCAGAGTGTGTTGTAACTAAACGAGTTATACCAACAACTAACTGCAGTCTTACCTGATTAGACGCCAGTTTCTATTGGTTGTTATAGTGTATATGCTACATGTTTGATATTAATTTCTTGTCAAGGCAATTGAGAGCACCTCCTGCAGCTCTTCACTATGAATTGGACATTCACTTTTTCTTTGGATTGTTCTAAATGATGTGTTCTATGTGCCCTCTCTGCATCTATTGCAGCCTGGTCTTCCTGGAAGGGGGATCCTCCCCTCTGTGGTCTCTTCTCAAGGTTTCTCATTTTTCCCCCAGTAGTTTGTATTTTTAGTTTTTCCTTGCCCTCCTGGGAGTTTAAGATCAAGGGATGTTTGAGAATAATTGTCAATTTTTGTACATGTGAAGCCCTTTGAGACTTGCTTGTGATTTAGGGCTATATAAATAAACTTGACTTGACATGTGTAATAGACATCACAGAAATCACGAAAAATCCATAGATACGCCACACCGCACTCCAAACTGCAGGGTTCAAAGCTTGTGAAAAAGTAGGGGCTTATAGTCCGTAAAATACGGTAATTAATTTGTATTCCACAAACAAAACAATCAGAACACTGTGTTTCGACTAGTTGGGTTGCACAGGAAATTTACATGTTACAAAGAAAAATTTGGGATTGACCCTTTAAAAGCACATGACCAGCTGTAAAATGAGGACTGAACTTTAAATGTCAAAGAGTGATGTGATGATGCGTGACCATTTTAGTAAATGATTCACTTGTGGCCTGAGTTGGGGAATGCATTTCTGCCAAATTATTGGAAAAGTAACATCACAGACAAAACATTTAACATACCCAAACTGAGACAGATCATAGTCAACATTGATTTCTTTGAGCTTTTCAATTATTTTGCTTGTTCTTTGTTCATACCTTGAATATGACCTCAATAATGTCCGCCTTCATATTTGACTTTGGTGTTTGTTTTTCATTTATTTTTATAACCCTGCATCTTAAAGCTCGTTTTGTTCACACTCACTCTCTTGGTCCTGAATCTGTCTTGCACACTGCAATGCTGCACAATCTCTTAAAGACCTCTGTGCCTGCAGATACAGAAGATTGATGACTGTTATCAGAGTGTTGTCTCTCTTTGATACCATTATGCCTTTTTCTTTCGCTCTATAAGCATCATCTTTTTCACCCTTTTACTGTGATTAGATGAGAGTCACATGAAAAAGAATGCCTAACTAGACATGAATGTTCTTCATTATAAACTAGATGAAGCTACAATGAGCAATGTGATTATTTCCCTCACATTAAAAAACAAAAATCTCGTTTCATTGGACATCTCTGAAGAAATAACATATTGTTAGACGACCATGTAATCAAGGCTGTGCAGTATGGTGTAAATTTACAATCCCCTCCAAAATAACTAATAAGTGAATATGTCCAAATTTTCTCCAAAAATCAATTTGTAATCCCTTCACAGCTTTAGGCTCACTGGTAAATCTCTTTCACATTTTTTTGGGTGATCTTTCACTGCCACTGCCGTTCACATTACACTGTGGCATGATTTTATTATTCTTTGTCTCACTTAAAATAGCATTGCATTTTACAGGTGGTACACACAATCTGATTGATTCCGTGTGTGTTTCACAATGGCCCTGTCTTTAGGAGGCCAGAGGTCACTGATGTAGTACCTAAGAAAGGGCTTCTCTCACAATCTTTTGTGTTTCAGCCTAAAATCTATGGGGTTGGTTTCCTCCATACTAAACTCACCTGAACATGTTTTTAGTAGGAAATGGCCAGGTAGTATGTCCATGCTAAAATAGTTTTGCTATTTGGCAACATACCCTGGTTTGATGGATTGATATTAAGTTAGTAAACAATTCAAACATTAATATACAAGGCCAAAAATAAATCAGTTTGTTGTTTCCCCTCATTACAATGATTAGGAAAATGTGTCATATCAAAGGTCAATCCTCAACTTATGTGAATAATGTAACCTACTTTTCAGATTTTCCTTGAACATTTACTACTTACTTTTAAACTCCATTTAATTTGATACCTATACATACTGTATACTGTATTTTCAAATATTTCTGAAATTCCGCCACCCCTTTTATATTCTTTGTGTTTTTTTGCAGATTTGTTGATGGCTACAATTAATTTGGGAAAACAATACAAAACAATAAAAAGAGTATGATACTGTGTTCTAATGGGACACTAAATTACTACATTACAGTTGTGACCGAAGTGAGAATGGCACATTGAATTATAATCTTGAAAAGAAAAAAAAACTTACAATTTAACCCTTTTTTAAAACTAGACAATTTTTTTAAGTCAAAAAGATTTTTTTCCATGACTGTGACTTCTCATTATGATTGTTGTTATTATTATTATTATTATTATTATTATTATTATTATTATTATTATTATTTGTAGTAGTAGTAGTACTCATTGTAGTAACCTACAGTAGTAGTGATGAATAACCCACAATAGAAATTAAATACAGTGTCATGCTGTTCCATCACTATTATCAAAATTCCTGGGGAAACAACACTAAATTAACTCTGGGGATTTAATCTTCCTCAAAAATGTCTATTATCTACTTCAGTGTTTTTCTACACAAACCTTTTCTTCTGCCTCTGTTACAAATGGCAAAAATTGTCAACTTCACAAAGTAATTTCAATCTCATTTATTAAAAAAATCAATGTGGACATAAAATTGAGTGTGGTGTCAATCTTAGCCAGAAGAGGTCACTACTGACCTGCAAGATGACAAAGAGCTTTCTTAGTAAATGCTGTAGTACTGCTCAATGTTGTACTTTAATTTAAAGATAACAGAATTGCAATTAAAGTCATGTTCATTTAGCACACAAATAATCTAACTCCGAAGACTTGTTAATGTGCAAGGTGTTCATAACCTAATGACCAGTAAAATAATTTTATCTTTAATCTTAAGAATGTAAGCACTCGGATATAATGGACACAAAGAATAAATCAGTCATAAAATGTCAAACAACAACCAGGGGAAATTAGATCGCCACCAAAGAAACTAAATTTGCATGTATATATATGTATGTCAATATTTTCCCCCCCTCAAAAGCTCATGGGTATGTTTTTGTTCCTTGGCTGATCATTGATCTGAACCATCACATAAAACTTTCCTAATCAGAGACGCAATGAAAGGATCACGATGGGACTCATTACATTTTGAGTTTGTGTGAGCATTCAGCTGTGAAACAGTGACTCTGTAAGGTAAAGCAATAGAAGCGTAAAAGACCTTGACTTTAATGGCCCTTGTAAATGTTAAAGGAAGACTTCTTATCTGAGCAAAAGAGACAATGAAGCCAAACGGGAAGGCGGTTCCAAATAAAGGGAACTGGTCAATGAATTTTAGAATTAAAAGAGACTCTTCCCAACCTGTTAAAAAAAGAGACTGTCATTGTTCTTTGTGAGGTGAAGTCTACAGAGATTTAGGAGTATGGAATTCAAAGGTAACGGCATTAAACTTTAACGCCAAATATAGAGAACGCCACAGTGGGAGTAAAATCCCTTACATTTATTTTTATGACACCTCGTCATTAGTGGAACTGAGATCCTGAAAACGACAAGCTTGGTTAGGTCATTTTCCTTGACAGTGATATGAATGAGATGAGAAGGCAATTTCTCAGGGACTTCTAAATACTGCATATAAAATGACAGAACTGCATTCAACATAATTTTTTTACTCAAGACATAAATACAATCCTTTTCAGCACAGAGAGTGAGTAAATTTACTACTTATAGTATATTTCCACAACCCAAACCATAATATTAAATCCAAACCTTCTGCCACATGTAAATAACCTGGATATAGAAAGTCTACACACCTTAACATTTTTCACCACTGATGTGCCCAACGACATATACAATTCAAATGAAAAAGGAATAAATATTTTAGTGATGAAGTAGAAATAACATATGATATAATGCGGTTGCATAAGTGTGCACACCTTATCCCCGGGACATGTGTGTGCATTTGATAGTGTACTAGTCTGTCATTTTATTTATTTATTTATAAAATTATTTGGCTCAAAGTTTGAGCAAATACTGCTAGAGAACAACAGATTGTATCTTCTTAACACGAGGGGGCAGCAGAGAATAGGAAATACACTAATGGTGGGATTTTAGAAAAAACGTTTCTTTCAACAGACGCTTGGAGAACACCCCCAAAAGATTTGAGCACTTAAGCACACTGTTATGTGTGTATATGAACTCAACGAGTTTTATGTCTTCTGCATGTGCATTAAAGATACTGTCTTTAATGAATGGTTTCTGCCACTGATGAAAATTTGACTGCTCTACACTAAAGTGCTCTCTAGTCATCAACACAACACAGATAAGATCACAACTGGACACTTGTACAGTACTTTGGTAAGAACGAATTGCCCTTAGAGGGCCATTTGTTTCTGTGATTAGATTGTGCCTCCTTCTATTATCACCTCATAAACCCTTCCCGCCCTTGCCAGTCACCTCTGCTTCTCTTCGTCCAGCTTTCTCCGGGTCCTGCATTTACAAAAAAAAATCCTAATCAGGCCCTCACATCAGCCTCTTGTCATTTCAGGTTGTGCATCTTCCCTGCCTCTTATCACCATTACAGAATGTGGCCGGACCAGGCCTGTAAGAATGAGCAATGAGGCAAGCTGAGAGCGTGCAGTGGCTCAGGCCAACACCGTAGCCATTACGGGGCTAAAGTACTACCAGCGTGTTCGATGAGGGGGAACAACTGAGACTTGCCCTAGGATACCCCATTACACTCCCCTTCTTTGTCTTTCTGTCTGCAGCTATACTCACATACACACACACACATATTCCTTATAAGTCTTAGTTGTTTTAACTGCTATTTAAAACCCATGTCTGTCATCTTGTCTTAAAGGATAACCTGGAAACAGGAGTCTTGACTTCTTTCAACAAGCAACGCTTTACTTTTGTCATTGTTAAACAAAAGTATGTAAGTGATAAAATAGCCTAAAGTAAGTATTAAGGTGTACCCACATTCCCACATTTAGGTCTTGATAAAAGGAGCAATATGTGTCTTGTTAGAATAGCAAAATAATGGATGGGATTGTAAATGTATTAGGTACTAGCTATCCACAAAGTAGGACAGAATAACTTCCAATAGTAATGGCCTGCTGTGCTAGAAAACAAAGCACTGTCAGAATCACTCAATGGTCCTTTTTCCCCATGCAAAATTGGTTTCAGTAGAACAGTAAAGTGAACTCTGCCTTTATTTTAGTAGCCTATCCTTGTAAAAATTCACATACTAGCTGTTTTTGTGCTCAGGTAAAAAAAAAAAAAAAAAGTACTGTTTTCTCACCTATTTTGATTTTACATTACCCATTTTTAGATATAAATCAAATTTCAAATGCCTGTTGCTTACGTAAATGTGCGATAGCAGATCAGATTTTGAGCTTGTGAGGGGTGGGCTGGATAGTACGCATATGATCAGCATGAGTATTTTTTTTTCCTTTGAGCTACCGCATTCTTTCTTGACACGCATCACTTAGAAAAAAACAACTGTATATATTTTGTAGACTGAGGGACTGTGAATTTGATTCAGTTGAAGATGTGCTGTGTTTGCCAGGCCTTTATCAAAAATATGGCTACTCAGCCATAAAGCCAATTATAATTGTATCAGACTTGACACAAGCCATCAGACTCTGTGGCAAGGGGAAAAATACTTGTTGAAAGTGGATGTTGAAACTGAGAAACTCTAAAATATAGTCACTGAGCTGATATGAAATGAAGGAAAGAAAAGGGAGCTATTATAGACAGCACTGTGAAATCATAATGTATTAGATAGCAATAACACAGAGCGCCAGGCTGTGAATTGCAGCCACTGCTTACAAAATTCAAAAATTATTTTAATCTCTGCATTGCAACTCCAAAAATACAAACTGAATTGAACCACATTCAACTATGCCACGTCTCTCCACAGGACAGAAAGAAATTACCCAGTTCAATACATTGGACAGCTTTTATGTCTCCTGAGATGAGGTTCTCAACATGATACTCCTACATCAGTCATCTTAACGGTGCTTGACATGTTGAAAGGACGAGGTCTGTGTGAACATAGCAACAAAAATAGCCAATCAAGCAGAAAAATGTGTTTTGTAGGTGCTGTTGATCATCACAGGATGGCTTTATTGATTTGCTGTTGGAACTGTATGTCCGTATGTGATGTTCTCCATGAGAGTGGCAGCATCGGAGGAGCTTCACTTTTGACTATTTGTTCGAAAGCAAATATAATTACCCTGGCCACCATCAAATTTTAATCCAGAGATGGCTTTGCATGTGTCCCTAAATGTGTACATTAGGTTTTTGTGATATTTTTCATTTTTAAGTTTAACATTTAAAAGCTTGCACAATCCGAATTTGACTGAGTAACATCTTATCAGTGTTTATTTTGTTTTGTTTTTTGAGCCTGATCCTAACCTTTGATTCTGAAATTCCACTTAAATAGAAATTTAAATACAAATCATTCTTAGAGATTGAATGCTAACATATTGTACAGTGCTTAAACTGTATAAAAATCCACTGGACCATATTTTAAAATAAAGTTCAGAATATACAGTATACAGAATATACACTTATGTCAAGAAGCTTCATTTTAAAATATTTGATTGTATGTATTTCATCTTTTCAATATGGCATGGGGGGGCGTTATTTAACATTTTCTTTCGCAAATCATTAGAGAGAGTGTGTGGTGTTCTACACTTTGGAAACTGCGCTAGCCCAAACGTCAGCTGAGGGAGACTCCAGCTCACCCTTGAGACTTCTGTATAGAAAATGGTTAGATGCACTTTTATTGTCTCTCCCTTCCTTCCATTTCAATAGCCCACACTGAGAATGGCAGGCCCACGAATCATGACCATTGTTCAGTCAGAGAGAATTCAAAGTTGATGGCTCTGATAGAGACGGTATGTCGACACAGTTCTGAATAAAATACTTGGAATTTAAAAAGCTATTCAAAGAATCCTCATTTAAAGAATATTTGTTTCATAAGGCTGACAGCTCAAGGTAAGATGTGCACAATTGAACTAAGACGGGCACAATTGAGTTCAACTGTGTGTTAATGAGTACACGAGTTAGAATTTCATAGCATGGTAGTCAAATAATTGTTGCTGTCGTTTGATTTCTGGCCAGTTCCCCAATACCCAGTCATTACGACTCCCAAGCCTTTTCGATTTTAAAGTTGCATAGTTGAGTACAATTTGCATTTCTATTTAATACTTAAGTTGCTTTTGGTGGCTGGAACAATTTGTGACAAAACACAAAGGTTGGATTTATAAATTCTTAAAGTCACCTGTGTTGGTGTTGGTAAGTTAACCTCCTGTGAATTGCAAACAACCTGCCAGCTGCTCCAAATTGTCAACTTGCTTTTTCAAAATGAAGAATGTACACCAGTGAAGATGTCCAATGGAAAAAAAATCTGAAACCCCAAAGCTACTCCCAAAAGGGAATTGCCGTTCTACAATCAGATTATTGAGGTTATAATTCATTTATTCACCAGAAGGGAAATGTTTTTGCATTTTTTGAAACAAGTGACTGACTGATTTCAATCATCTTGTAGCCTCTGGTAGGACAATGTAATTTGAAATTGAACTGCGCCCATAATGTTCTAAATATAAACAATATGGAATATGATGCATGATAACCAGCGACAGTCCTATCTTGAATGGCTGTGCGAGACCCCCCTTATACATAGCAGGGAGATAAATGCCTCAAGTGGCCTTGAAAGTTATAACACGGCTCCAAATGACCTAATAACTGAAAAATAAATCCTGCAAAAACAGCATCAAGTGCTATAAGTGGCCAGATATGGTTGAGTGGCGATCATATTGCTGCCAGCTAAAAGCATCAATAAACGTTGGAGATCCCACATGTATTGTTCTGTCTGTTCCAGCCACTGAATGTGATCATCCAAAGTTGAGGCGAAGGCTATTTGTTTTGTCTAGAGAATGAAAATAAATTTTTCTAGCATCGATCATACACTACACAAATCCACAGTGCTTTACAGAGGCAAAGAAATAAAATAAATAATGATTTGAATTACAAGATAAAAGCCAAGGTGAAATCCCAACATTATCTATCCATCCCATCCATTTTCTGTACCGCTTCTCGCCATGGGGGTCGCGGGTGTGCTGGGGCCTATCCCAGCAATTATCCGGCAGTAGGCGGGGAACACCCTGAACCGGTTGCCAGCCAATCGCAGGGCACTCTGAGACGAACAACCATCTGCACTCACACTCACACCTACGGGCCATTTGGAGAGCTGAATCATGCATGTTTTTGGGATGTGGGAGGAAACTGGAGTGCCCAGAAAACAACCCAAGCAGGCATGGGGAGAACATGCAAACTCCACATAGGGAGGGCTGGAGGTGGAATTGAATTCACATCCTCTATGTGTGTGTGCGCGTGTGTGTGTGTGTGTGTGTGTGTGTGTGTGTGTGTGTGTGTGTGTGTGTGTGTGTGTGTGTGTGTGTGTGTGTGTGCGCGTGTGTGTGCGTGTGTGTATACAAAAACAACTTAGTGGAATTTTTCACAGCACGAGTTTTCATTCAAACTATCTTTAAAGCTTCATTAGTCCCTACAACAGATCTTCTTTTTTCCCCTGACCCTCCTTCCTCCGCTAATGAAAGCCACATTCAGCAAAGTAATCTCAAGTATATAATCAGACATTAAAGTGCAAAACAGCAGAAAAGTCAAGTGTGTGAGCCAGATCATCTCTCACTTTAAAATTAGGTTGCGGAATCAGTGAAAACAAATCTGCATAAGATGAATGATGGAAAGGTTTTTCATCTAGTAAAGTCATCAAATTATGAAACATCACAAAATGTATGATTTTCTTTTCCACGGATTTATAATGGCAAAGCACTCTGTCAAGTTATCCAAGTCTGCAATGATGGCTGTTGTTGTCTCCCCAAAAGATTATGTAAATATTTGGGGGAGAAAAAACTTGCTTGAAATCTCTTTGTTGGATCTTCAGGAGTTTAACTGAGTACTTGATTGTAACTAGTCAAGCAAGATGACATGTATGAGGACATGCAGACAAAGGAAGCGAGTCCATCATTTTTAGCCTCCATAAAGAGAGCTCATCCATCTAAAACATTGATGTATTCTACTGTATAGTCCATTTCACACAGCTGAGGTCAGGCCCATTTTACACATACAAAGGTGGTCGCTTTTGTGCCACCATGTTGACTGTTGTGGCTTATTTACTTTATTTGGAACACATTGGAATACAGCGCTCTTCCAAAGACACAGGTGGAGTTTTGTGTGCTTTTGTGTGAGACATCAATTGGTCCGTAATGGAACGCTATTAGGGCCCTCATTTTGAGTCATAAATAACAGATGTCATAGCGTTAGCAGCAGACTCAATTATTCATCACCCTGAATGTCTTGAAAATGGGCCTGACGAGGCAGAGGTTTAATTTTAGCCGGCTATAATTTGTACTGTAAATGGGAGGTTTCCAAACAGCCAAACCTCATTAGGAAGCATCAGCATGACTCGCTGCGAAAAGAGAGAGCTGCGCACAGAGTGAAATAAAGTGCTGCTGTGTTTTAATTTTACTGTCGGAGGCTACCTGCTGCTACGGCGTGACAATCAATGGTGCCCTTTGAGAGCAAAATATTATTTTCATTTTCACATTTGCTTTCCACAACAGAGAGGAGCTGATCACATAATTTGAAGTACAGGGACCTTGTAGTAATAACACAATATACTGTAACTGATAGATGAATAATTAATGTCACATTTCCCAGAGCAACTTTGCATTGTTTATGCATGTGATGGAGTTTGACTATGATTCAAACGGCAACTCATCACATCAGTTTGGTGAAGTGTTAAAACCAGAATTAGATTTTATTCAGGATTTTATGGCCAGTAATTATTTATTGTAAATTATGCATGCATGCATGGATGGATGGATGGATGGATGGATGGATGGATGGATGGATGGATGGATGGATGGATGGATGGATGGATGGATGGATGGATGGATGGATGGATGGATGGATGGATGGATGGATGGATGGATGGACGGACAAACAGATGGACGGACTAACGGGTGCATCCATGGATAGATGCATGGATGGATGGAACTGTTCTAAATTGTAAAAATTATGCAAACCATCTCTTCTTATCTCTTCTTTAAAATATTTTCTACTCATTTGTCATTAGCCCAAAGCATGCAAACATACATTATGTCAAGTTTATATTAAGATTACAGTTTGCCTTAAAGTTTCAAATGTTGATGACCCTGGTGACTCACTGGAGGATAAGAGTGATCTAATGCTCTCAAGGCTCTGCCCTGTTGGAAATGAGAAAAACTGATACATTTCATATTCCCCAGTGGTGCGTGCCACCACACTCATTTCCATTGTGCTCACACATGTGTGAAATTAAAGCTATCAGGACCATTTGACTGAGAATGCTATTACTCCAATAAAACATTTCAAAGGAGGAAGTATCGCTGAGAACACATTTTCTTGCTTTGGTGGCCTGCAAGTCACGAGGGTAATAGCAACGACACGATGCATCCACTTGGACGACAGGTGGTGTCAACAGATAGAAATGGAGGGGGAGTCAACACAAGTGTGTGTTTTGTGTGCATGTGTGCCCACGTACACAAGCTTGAATCTATCTATGTGCATCCATATTCATTAGATGGGCAAAGAAAAAGCCAATAATGATTGTGTCACTTGAGATTAAGGAGAATGACCTTCAGATGACTTCAAATGGAGGATGGAAAGGGCGGAAATGTGAAAGAAAGTCAGAAACGTCTTCAGTAGATGGTAACAGGTCATTTCCATCCAATGTGTTTCTATCTCCAGGTATTCCTGCTTTGCATTTGGACAGGTGCACTCCAAGCTGTTCTTTTGGCACCTGAAGAACATGCTGAGCCATAGATGGAGGTCCTGACAAATATTGTGATACACACATTTTGTATCAAAGGAAAATGGAACAAAAGGGAAACTATCCACAGTGTTGTGCATATGTGAACTTATAACAGCTGCTATGCAAGGGTTATCCGTGAGCTAATTGGACATCGTACTGTAATGGATGTTATTTCACAACATAGTATGCAACATTATAAAAATGCAGGGCATATCGGTCAGAAGATCAGATGTGGGTGGGCTGAATAGTTGAAACTGGTCACAATTTTTGTGTAGTGAAGTGGAAGTCAATTGTTCTATTCTTTGAAAATGTTGGTGGCATATTAACAGTCAGGGTGGGCGGCCCACTCACAGAAAATGGTGTGTTGCATCAGGAATAACATCTCATGTAAAAACTGAGCCAAAAGCAACATTTTGCGAGTGATTTGCTGTGGCAACCCCGGGAAGTTGTGTTTGCTTTTTCTTAGAAAATATTACGAATAAAAAATGGGATAGCGATTTCACCCAATTTGGTTTCCTTTTGACGTTTTAAGTATGCAGATTATCTCTATACACTGCTGCTTTGAGTTAATTGCTTTGATTTGCTAGTAAAATTTCAAGATAGTGGTAGTAGTGAGATCAACTTTACAAAATGCACAGGTCTTCACAAATGAGGCTTGAACATGGTTCAAGTGACACCATTCAGTTTTTATTTTTGGCCCCCATGTCAATTTAAAGTGTCCAGTACTGTAATTGTAAATATTGAATTACTTCACAGTCAAAAAATAGAAAGAGTCCTTGCACATGCAGTAGAAATCCCATCGTAATGATTTCAAAAGGAACGTCTTTTATGCCCCAAACAGACAACTGAATAGAAGTGAAAAAGCAAATCTGGTCCACCGACAATCATATAATGAATAATATAGGAGGATTATGACTGTGACCTTTAGCATTGCCATATAATTGAGAGCTTAGTGATTTCCATCTCCACAATATATGTGGCAGAGAGTGATAGAGGAAAGTCGGACGCAGAGAGCTTACCAAAAGAAAGGTGTACATCAAAGAAACAAGGTGCAGTGACGATGAGGAGAGAATTGAAGAGGCAAAGGTGTGCAGGGAAGAAGATCCCACTGTGTTCCTCATCCCGCAGGCCCTGACATTATCGGGGGGGACAGACAACTACGAGGGCGTCTCAGTGACAGCAAAGCGTGGAGGAAAAAGGTGGAATAAAGATGAATAAAATGTACCATCTGACAGTCATCACACCTGACATTTACCTGCTTTTCATGTGTGTCGGCTTCACATAAGGTGTTCAGAACAGGCCACTCAACCTCGATTTGCAGCAAGCGGTGATGCTTAAGCTTGAAAACCACACGCACGGTTATCGTTAAAATATAAGTTGTTTTTATTTAATACTATGACAAATAACTCGGGGAAACATGAAGTAGTTAAAGATATAAAATAATACTCAAACTGAATACAATTACTATATACATATCTATATAATTTTGAGATTTTAATCACACTTTAAGGACCTATTTGGGTTTTTTGATGAGATAAATTCTGAGTAGAAAAAGTATTACAAACTTTACAAGACTTTCCCCTTTAGTCAAGCTGTATAGGAGAGTTTGTGTGTGTGTTTACGACACAGGGCATGTGATGCGTCAGTGCAGTAGTGGTGGAGTAGTTGGCCTGTAGTTTGTGCATGCTGCATGCTGCCTCTGCTTGGCAGTTTTCTGCTTTCAGCTACCGCCACCGGCTAGCCCTCTGTTTCCGGGGGTGAAAAGAGGAGCCGAGTGCATAAGCCTCCTCAGACGGTACACAGCCTCTCCATTGCCAAGACTTGCACACGCCTCCTCGTGGCCACACACGGTAACTGGCACCTTGCGGTCCCAGGCTAAGTTGTGCAGGATCTCGGAGCAGCAGTGGGCCCCAGAGATGTGGCATGTAGGCCCACCGGTGTGTGGACATGCCCTACTGCCCATCAACCACTGTCCCGGCTGTGGGTAAACAGCTCCAGCTATGGGTAAATAGTGAAGACCTCAACGGTGGACCAGACGGAGAATGATGGCTGACCTAAGGGGTGGCGTCACAACAGCTGGGAAGGCGGATGAAGGCTGCAGCAGAAAAGGGCCACCAGTTGTCTTGGTCTCCTTGCCACTGGACTCTGACCCTGATCTGTCAAGAACAGTGTGGTGACTGTCTGTGCACTACTCTCCCCACTCAAAACAAAGTCACGCACAGGCGTCTTTTTCAGGGAATCCACCTTACATCCCGGATTAAAGTCCTGTGGCGACCGGTAAGTGGCAACTGGGGCAGGATTGTGAAGTCTGGAAGCCCCTAGTCACAAGTTGGCACATCAGGCGGTGGATGTTAGATGATCGTTGGGCTCTTGGACTGAGGCAGAAGAGCTCTTCGGTAGCTGCATCTACGACTGAGCAGCCCTTTTTAGGATCCACTCTGCTCACCCCTGTGGGGGAAGGGGCTAGAAAAGGTGCCCTAAACATAGCCTGCCTCAAACCTCCTGACTGGATTACCGCGTTCAGAGGGATCACCAATATGCGGTCGAAGACACAGAAACATGAATTTTGGAGCATGGAATGTGCGCACACTAATGGACAGTGTAACCATTGATAGGCTGGAGAGGAGAACCGCCATCATTGCCAGGGAACTGAGAAGATGCCGGATTGACATAGCTGCTCTTTCAGAAACCCGACGGGCAGAGGAAGGTCATCTGAAGGAGGAAAAGGGTGGATACACTTTCTTCTGGAAAGGAAAGGCCACAGATGAGCCTAGGATCCATGGGGTTGGTTTTGCCATCAAGAACCAACTGATCAGTCAGGTCTCTGAACTCCCTGTGGGAATCAGTGAGCGCCTGATGACTCTCCATCTGGTGCTGGCCAACAACCAGACGGCAGCAGTTCTTAGTGCTTATGCACCTACCCTCATTTCCGATGAGGACAAAAAAGAGGCCTTCTATGCCTGTCTGGATGAGGTATTGTCAAAAATCCCCAAGGAGGACAAGATTATTATATTGGGAGATTTCAGTGCCAGAGTGGGCCGTGACCACCACCTCTGGAAGGGCACCATTGGAAAGGAAGGCATTGGAAACATCAACTCCAACGGGGTTTTGCTTCTTAGCAAATGTGCTCAATACGACCTTATCATCACCAATACCATCTTTCGCCAGAAGAACAAACTCAAGGGCTCATGGAGACACCCTCGCTCTAAACAATGGCATCTTATTGACTATGTCATAGTCAGAGCCAGGGATCAGCGCGACGTGAGCATCACAAAAGCCATGATGGATTCAGAGGCCTGCTGGACAGATCACCGCCTGATACGATCCACGATGTCCATCAGACTCAAGAGGAAGAGGAGACTGCAAAAGAAGCTGAGCCGGCAAAGACTAAACCTTAAGACCCTGAATAAAACTGCCGCCCTGCAGCTGTTTCAGGCCTCTCTTGGAGAAATCCTCAATCAGGAATACCCTGAGGACATTGAAGAACACTGGAGCCTGCTCAAGTCTTCCATCATCGACACCTGCAGTGCCACTCTCGGGTAGAAGGCCAGAAAGCATCAGGACTGGTTTGATGAGAACGACACAGAGATAGAACAGCTCATCTCCAAGAAAAGAGAAACCTTTCGTGTCTGGCAAAATGACATCACCTGCACAGCAAAGAGACAGGCTCACTCCAGAGCCAAGGCTGACTTCCAGAGCCGGGTGAGACAGATTAAAAACTCCTGGTGGACAGAAAGGGCACTGGAGTTTGGCAGACTCTGGTGACACCAGAGGCTTTTTCAGTGCTACCAAGGCTGTCTACGGCCCAAGCCATCGCGGCCAAAACCCCCTGCGCTCTAAAGACGGGCAGGAGCTGTTGAAGGACAATGAGTCCATAAACAACCGGTGGAGCACTTTCAGGAACTCCTCAACCGTGACAGCACAACTCAGTCAGATTTCCTCAGTCACACCCCTCAGAGTCCCATCAGGGAAGACACGGGTGAACCTCCCACTTTAGCAGAGGTCCAAGATGCCATCAGGAGCCTGAAGAACAACAAGGCCTCTGGGCCAGATGGGATCCCAGCTGAGGTCCTAAAGGAAGGTGGACTAGAGCTCCACCGCCATCTCCATTCCCTCTTTCTGAAGGTCTGGGAAAAAGAAGTACTCCCCTCTGAGCACAGGGATGCTGTGATAGTGACCATTTTCAAGAAAGGGGACAAAGCGGAATGCGAAAACTATAGGGGCATCTCGCTCCTTTCAACAGTTGGCAAAGTACTTGCTCGTGTTCTTGCCAACCGCCTACTGCCACTGTCTGAGGAGGTTCTCCCAGAATCGCAGTGCGGTTTTCGCCCAGCTAGAGGCACTGCAGACATGATTTTTACAGCACGCCAACTCCAGGAGAAATGCCGTGAGCATAAACAGCCTTTGTTCATGGCTTTCATAGACCTGACAAAGGCCTTTGACTTGGTGGATCGCCAGGCCCTATGGAGCATCCTTCTGAGGTATGGTTGCCCGGATAAATACGTCAGAATACTGCGTTTATTACATGACGGAATGACAGCCACAGTGCTCAACAACAGCTCCTTGACTGAGCCTTTCACTGTAGAGACAGGAGTCAAACAGGAATGCATCATTGCACCCACCCTGTTCTCTGTCTTCATTGCCGCCATACTCCACCTCATCAATGAAGAACTAACACACGGAATCCCAATTTGGTACAGAACTGATGGCAGGCTTTCAACCTTAACAGGTTCAAAGCCAAACCCAAGATCAGAACCACCACGGTTGTGGAGCTCCAGTATGCAGACGATAATGCCATTGCAGCACACTCTGCAGAAGACCTCCAGGGCATCCTGAACTCCTTCGCTAAGGCATACAGAGCCCTGGGTCTGACCGTGAACATCAAGAAGACCCAGGTGCTAGATCAACCCCCACCCAACCAGCCATCTACTCCGCCCATCATAAATGTGGACAACACTGCACTTGAATATGTTCACCACTTCCCCTACCTCGGCTGCCTTCTTTCCTCCAAAGCGGACATTGACTCCGAGGTCAACCATCGCCTGAGCTGTGCCAGTGGAGCCTATGCCAGACTCCGGAAAAGAGTCTTTGAAGACAGAGACACCAAGCTCCTGGTTTACAAAGCTGTGGTTTTCCCCACCTTACTTTATGGGGCAGAATCATGGACAACCTACAGCAGGCAGCTAAGAGCTCTTGAACAACACCACCAGAGAACCTTGAGGAAAATACTCAGGATCAAATGGGAGTACAGACGCACAAACATCAGTGTTCTGAAGGAAGTCAGCATACCGAACATCACCACTTTAATAATGCAGCACCAACTCCGATGGACAGGACATCTCATCCGCATGGCTGACACCCGCCTCCCCAAACAGATGTTATACTCCCAGCTGGAGAGAGGTCCGCGAGCCCCGGGCAGGCAAAAGAAACGTTTTAAGGACAACCTCAAGACCAATCTCAAGAAATTCCAAATAACATCTCAGGACTGGGAGCGCATCTCCTTGAACAGGAACTGCTGGAGGGCAGCGGTGCCAGAAGGTGCAGCACATCACGAAAAGGAACTCCGCCGTGTCGCAGAAACCAAACGACAACTCCGTAAGGAAAGACAAAAACAGGCTCCAGCACGACCACAACTCACCACCACTTTCCCCTGCCCACACTGCACAAAAATAGGTGGATCCCGGATCGGCCTCTACGCCCACCTGCGGACCCACAAGTAGACGACCCTGAGAAAAAGACAGTCATACTCGTCCCGAGTGACCGCCGATGATGATGATGATGATGATAGGAGAGTTTGGCCTTACATTACTAAAGAAGATATTTATTCCACACTTAATGTGGACCTGCCTGCTGTGACACTGTGTCATGGGATTATGAATACATTATTTTAAAAAAATTGTAATCTGTAGATGTCAGGATATATTCTGGAGGCAGAACACAAATGGCTATTACTGACTTGAATTAAAATGATGGAAAAAAAAACAACAACCCATGAGTTTGGAGTTATTGTTGCTCGATATACCCCATAAAGTTGAGGTACTTTTCAATTACCGTAAAATAAATGTATAAATGAAACCTTCATAACAACTAGTTATAGCCTACAGAGATTACACGACTGCCTTCTGCCTAGCTCAAAAAATGTGTCCTCTGTTTACAAGTCTACCATCTGAGAACGCAATGCCTTTTGACGCATGACATGAAATGCTCCTTAGAATGTACGATAAACAAGTCATGTACAAAGAACAGACAAAATACGATTTTAATGTCAACAGTGTCCCATTCATTTTATAAAACAGGATTGTTGGAATGAAATTTTACTACCTTCGCGAGCTTGATGAACTACCTCCCAGCTAGCCAAAGATGCTCTCCCTTCACGATCTAAATTGCTCATGCGGAAAACCAGTCTGCTTTCCCTCAAGTGCAAGTGTCCATTATAGCAAATTGCATCATTACAAAACCAGCGCTGACAGAAAGTTATTACAATTAATGAGAAAGTGCTTCATTAAACTTGGCCATGACATAGCCAGCATGCTGACCCCAAATCAAACCAATCGCACAGCCCTCTATTGTAAACAGCGGTGGTCCGTCCCTCAAGTCAGTTAGCACAGGTCTGCAAAATCAGCATTATTGGGGGCTTACCAGAGCAAAGATTATTTCATCATCATTAAAACTCAGCCAACCAAAACTTTATCACACACCAGGCAATTAGCCTACATGACAAACTGGTCATGGATACGCATTTCCCATAAGGGATCTGCACCACAGGCTCGTTATCAATCTCTACTGTCAGAGGGACAAATGACTCCTCGCAAGAACTGCATCTGCCACATTCAATCCACACTCACAAATGAACGCTTGTGTAAAAGATGATCAAAAAAGGAATAAATCTGACACCTATGTCTATGGGGCACGCAGAGCTCGTCTCTTCACATTGGTGCTTCTCAATTATTTTCTGTTATTTGTCCCCAGGAAGAAGAAATATTTCACATCCCACCCAAACTCTCCTCAATACTATAAAAAGTATCTTTTATCTATAAAATAATAATAAGTACACCTCTGCAAAAGATTGTTTCCTGAATAACTTGTTCCGTGGGGTCACACACACACCAGCTTTGTGTGCAGTTTGCATGTTCTCCCCGTGCCTGTTTGAGCTTCCTCCGGGTACTCCGGTTTCCACCCACATTCCCAAAAACATGCATGGTAGGCTGACTGACCACTCTAAATTGTTCGTGGGTGTGATTGTGAATGTGAATGGTTGTTTATCCGACCTAAGGCTGCTGGGATAGCCTCCGGCATGCACATTTTAGTTTCGTGTTTACTTTGGAGCACTCTGAAAATGACATAACGTATGTTATCGTGTCGCATCTGGCTGTGCCTTCTGTAAGCTTGACTCAAGTGTAGCTGCGCACAGGGAACTTATGATTGCATGAATACAACCCTTTCAATAATGCATGGCATATTGAGTCAAAACCAATCATGAGCAGAGCTTTCAGGAGCAGCAAAGTCAAGCCAGCCATGCTGTGCTGAGTGAAATAATGACTACAAAAGAACATGTAATATTCAAGACACAAGCATGCGTGTCATCGATTTAATATTTCACCCAAATACTAAATGTTTTAACAATTTTAGTTGTGTGCATGTGTTCGTATGATTTCATCTTGAATCCATTGATTTGCTTCATTGACCCCCTGACACATGATTGGTTAAAGATGGTGGGCTGATGGTTGTTATATGTAATCCCCCTCCAATCAGCAGCTTTTGGGTCTCCATGGTCACACTAACCTTACCATTTGTGGTAAGACTTCATTGCTCTTTCTCTGATCCACAAGCCTTGCCCATTACTTATAATTTGGACTATTAGTCAGGGAGTACCATCTGGGTCCTCTAATTATCCTCTTATGTTCTCTCGCTTCTCCTTGCCTTGCATTTTCTATCATTTTTTTCTCCGACCACCTTTCCTCCTCATTTTCCCACAAACACAGTGTTAACCAGCAGAGGTGTTCTGAGGAGAGATAAACACAGGGACTGTTGAAGAGAGACAAACATTTTTAATTAGGAGATATCAAACTGGAGAAATTTAAAATAACCTTAGTCATTTTTTTTAATGATTTCACTCATTTCCCCTGACTGCCTATTTTGTTTGAATACAAATTTGGGATGCAATGCTTGGCCACAACCTTCTCAGACTACAGTATTGATCATTTGTTTTAAAACCGATAATCAGGTCTCCCTCCACTAGCCAACAACAGGGGCAGCTATGTGACTGGTGCTGGGTGATGGTTGAGGGTGGGTTCCTCAGTGACCCTTAGTTTGACATCAAGAATGTTTAAAATTCGACTTTGCAGCATAAGGATGAAAACCATTTAAATTAAATGCACAAATTATAACTAAATTCCACTAGATTTCAAAGCCACCACCATGATCGATGGGAATCTACAAAAAAAAATTGTAGGTTGATGGTAGGATATACTAAATGAATGATTTTTACTTGAAGGCAGCTTGCATTCTCTCTGAAGGCCAAATTGTTCGCTTTGTTTTCAGGAAGCTACGCTGTTGGCCACCTGGGATAGAACCTGATACGAATATTTTTTTTAAACACTTTTTTTTTTAAACCATTTCAATTTTTTAAAAAATGTCACCAATTCCAGGAGGGACATTTCAGCATGCTGGTGGAACTGCTCTTTGACTAAATCACAGGTTAACCACTGACAGCTTGTCATACTTGACGCACGCACGCACGCACGCACGCACGCACGCACGCACGCACACACACACACACACACACACACACACACACACACAGCACACACACACAGCACACAACACAGAACCCCCTGTCCTGGGTTAAAATGTTCTATGAGTCTCAATTTGTTTTCTCCTCTTAAGTAGCCAAGGAGACTATTAGTAAAAATTTATGGCACCCTTCTTAGCATGCACAGACCCACACACTTAATTCCTTAGATTTAATTAGCTTTCTTAAAAAAAAAAAAAATCCTTAAAAAATCTTAGTATCCATTGATTGGCACTACCAAATGGAGAAAAAAATCTTTGCATAAATAAAAACAAGTAAATAAACCAATAAATAAATGACACATAACTGTTAAGTTTAAACAAATCACTGACATAAATGTTTAAAATAAAAACCGTTCTTAAAGAATAAATAGTGAATCAAATGTAATACTAATTTAATAATAATTTAATCAAGTTTAATACAACTGAACTATACTTGAGCAGTAATTCTTTTGCATTCCAGAGTACCACACTTTGATAATAACATTGTTTTTTCTATGTGATCGATTTTGTCAGTCAATTGTCCAAAAGCCTCTGATTATGCGCTCAAAATGTGAAATGTGTCAAATCAATGGACACAAACCAGAGAGTAACTACTGATTCTTTCAGTCCAAAAGTGTTTTTATTTTTTTTATTTTTAGTTTTGTTTTGTTTAGTGTTTCGGGTATTGTGTCATAGTCCAAGTAAATGGGATTTTTTTTCTCAAAGGTCACCTCAAGTGTTTATCTGTGCCCACTATGAATAGCTCATGTTCACAAGGGAAATCTGTCATGTGTGAATGTCCCCTGTCATAATACGCAACATATAGCACTGCACTTTTCTTTTTCTGTGTTGTTGCTTGTGACAGTTCATGTCAGAGCTGCTGCCATTGCACAAGTGAGTCTTTTAATGTTTCACTGGACCAGACCAACAGTTTGAACAATGAACAATGACAGCATGACAGCCATTTGCAACCTCATCATTTTTTTCCCCCTACAGGTAAAAGTAATTCCTAGCCTGATTCCTGTCTGCCGACATATCCAGACAATTATTCTAAATTTGTAGGAATATTTTGGTAAGGTGCTTTTCTGTTCCTGTGCACAAGAACACAGAGTTGAATGAGTTTTGAATGGAACTAAACCATTTTGATTCGGGCCTTCTCGCCCAAAATTTGTGGTTTATGACCTGATTACTAATCATACATGGAAGAATCACTGAATTAAACATTTGTAATGTGCATAATGTTACAGTGGCTTAACCCAGCTTGGAGCGATTAAATTCAGCACCCCACCTTGGTCCTATCTATGAAGAGGGGCCACCATGCATGATGACGTTTTAGCAGGAGTAGGTATAGATGTGCATATCTGTGAGGTGAAGACTGACACAGAGATAAATAAAACAATTTTACCCATGATTAATCATACAACTTATCTCCTCATATAAACATTGATATTTCTCAACTTAAACTATTGATTGTTTTTTTCTTTTTGACGTTTAAGAAAAGTCATGTGGTGACCCTGACTGGAGGGGCGGGGCCCTGGTGGCTGCTATTGACCACATGGTTATTTCAATGAGCACATAAATGTTTAATCATTATTGAATGAGGGGGAACTGGCAGAAGACGTAAAGACAATACAGCTTTGAATGTAACAAATGGAGTGAACATGCTATGTTTGGCAAAAGTAAAGGGAGGATGTTAGTTGGCTGAATTGGCTTTGTGTGCACTTCAACGAGCTGCGGTTCTGGGATGCCGTCGAGCTGATTAAAATGAAGAGTGTGCTTGTGCAGGCCAGCTGAATGCCGAGTGTGCTGTATCACAGGTCTCTGCTTTTAGGGGTTATATTCCTATCACTGCCACTGGCTTGAGCACACTTCCAAATCCCAGAGCCGTTGGCATGGTGATCTGTAGGAGATTCTGGGACTCAAACACTTGTGTGTTTCGAGTTTATGTTTTATAAAAATGTCCTGTTTATGTCGCTGCTCATACTGAGATTTAAAGCACCTCTTGGGCAGGCTGTGCTCCTAAATCTTGTTTATAATCCCATTTTAAGAATGTTTCTAAATAAAATGCTTTCCCTCTCTTTTTAAAATAAAATAAAATAAAATACATATATACTTACATTCTATGGTAATAAACTATCTAATACGGGAGCAAGTGTGGAGCAGCTGCTCTTCTTTTAGAAGTAGCCCTTCATTCTGCATTGAAGGATGTCGAGACTGAAGTATATATTAACAGAGGAGAATATTGAAAATGCTTCGGAGAAAAGTCATGTCTTATTTAGAAAGACACCACTTGATCATACTCCATGCACAAGGAGCCAAATGCTCGAAAAGCATGCTATTTTTCATAGGATACATCTTCATCACTTATTTGTAATGTTATTCAGTATTATTCAGACAAGGGGGCAGAAACACAAGGTGAGATGAAGAAGAAATAGAAAAAAGAAATGAATTTATCAGCCGACCTGGAAGAATTAAGAGCTCACATTTAGGTGGTGTCATGTGAAACATGTCTAAATGACATCTCGGATGTTAGATCTCTGAGGCTAGAATTTGTTCCTCTGAAATGTAGCACATGAGTGACAATGATAGAATATTTGGGAGAAATTGTAATATCTGTTTGGTTTAGGATCTATCGTCTGTCGCGAAAGTGATTACACAGATAGATTCTCGGAAAACAATTAACAGTGCCACGATAACAAAAATATACAGACGAATACAAACATAGTACAACAAAAAAGGATCATAAGAAAGCAGGCAGCAATGATCTGAACAAATTTCCCCCCCCAAAAATCTGTCACACTGTCCTCTGTGGTCACAAACACTACAAAGGGATTCCATAATTGGCTGAAAAATGAATCATGATCAAAGCATTTCAAATGACAGAAATGCTCATTCAGATTTTCGGGTCAGATGTTCACCACCGTGTTGACTGATATGCTGATACGCTATTTGAATCTCTGTTGGTGCTCCACACATCATAATCATTACACCACAATCAAATACCAAGACTTGCTCTTTATCAGTATGTGTTCACTGATGCATAAAGGAAACAGCAGTGCACGATCATATTCGCCGAATACACTGAAGCTGATTAGCGAAAACGAGTCGATTTGCCAAAGCTTCTTTTCCTAATCCCGTGATTAGTCAAATAATAAGACGCCTATTTTCCTGCTCTCTTGCTCAATCACACAAAGACAAAACAAGAGTTTTGGCTGAGTTCTGAAACCGGGACTGGTATCTACACTCTCTCAGAATGGTCCCTTGGCCACAGCAGTGGCGTCACAAATATGAGAGCCAAAGTCTTGATGCCAGACAAGCTTTTCTTGAGAGGACTGGGTTTAGATATCCAACAAGAGAGCTGGTTCGTGCGTTCCCAAGCTGGACTGAAGATTAACCTACTGGCACAACTGAACCACTTCCAGTTTGTTTCTTTGGACTACTTTCTCTTGAGGAAGACTGACTTTTTCAAATTTGCCCAGAAACAAGCGCACACAGCTAAAAGTACACACTTTACACTTTTTCCCATCCTGCGAATGTACAACGTTGTCTTCATTTTTATCATGAAACAGCAACGTCCTAAACAGATAAGATGTGGGGACCCTGTAGACTAACTTGTTTCTAAATATGTTATCTATGTTTGAAGATAATTGCTGAAAAGGTGCAGACTGTTATGATGACTAAATACCAATTTGTGGATCCCAAAGCAGAAAGACACAAGTGAGCAATTCAATATTTTTTTTAACCAAAGGGAACACACGAGACTGTGGAACATTGACACACATACACACAAAAAAAAAAAAAACGCTACAAAAGGTCAATCTAGAGCAAACTGCAAAATGTATAAGTCAGAAAGAAAAAGAGACTTGACAGAATGAAGGAAACCTCAAGGCATATGTTCAGTTAAGGTGAACAGACAATGGGATATACTTGATCAACATAAACATCTAACTGACATACAAAACCACACACAAAAGAAAAAAGAACTGAAGAAGACAAAATGGAAAATACAATTAGGCATGTGTCCAGGACCCCTGGAAACTCGAGCTATGGCTGCTGAATATAATTTTTTTTTTGTTAACACATTCAAATTTGGCCTTGTAGTAGGACCTAAGTATGAAGGTGTATCCAGCAGACAAGGCATATGTTCAGTTAAGGTGAACAGACAATGGGCTATACTTGATCAACATAAACATCTAACTGACATACAAAACCACACACAAAAGAAAAAAGAACTGAAGAAGAGAAAATGGAAAATACAATTAGGCATGTGTCCAGGACCCCTGGAAACTCGAGCTATGGCTGCTGAATATAATTTTTTTCTTTTGTTAACACATTCAAATTTGGCCTTGTAGTAGGACCTAAGTATGAAGGTGTATCCAGCAGACAAGGCATATGTTCAGTTAAGGTGAACAGACAATGGGATATACTTCATCAACATAAACATCTAACTGACATACAAAACCACACACAAAAGAAAAAAGAACCGAAGAAGAGAAAATGGAAAATACAATTAGGCATGTGTCCAGGACCCCTGGAAACTCGAGCTATGGCTGCTGAATATAATTCATTTGCAAACGAGTAGAGGAAAAATATAAAGCCCAATTTACCGTGGATAGAGACCTCCAAAGGAACTCTTTTACTCCAATCTTTCACGCAGACAAAAAGCTGCCGCATCTTCACCCCGTGTGAGAATTGCACCTTTGAATCTGCATCTGGGGCAGAGGCACCCAGGCTAAAAACAAAGAATGAATCGATATGTTTGCTTTGCAATGAATGCACTTTCAAAGAAACGCTGTCAAAGAGGCCAGGCCAGCGTACGGTCAACTAAGTTATTGTCAACTATTCCCCTGGCATCAGGAGAAGATTTTGGAGTGCATTTTAATTTATTCTTTTTAAAAAATGTGCAACTCAGTGGAGCGTGAATGGGGCCTTTTCATAAGCCTCACACTGGTGTGAAATGAGGTGAAAAGTATCCGACTTAGAAACGATGCGGCAAGTCTTCTTCAAATGTCTGTGGAGGTTTGCTGAGGTGACCCGCACAAATCAGCTTTTGAAAGGAGTCAAGTGTGAACTGAACACAACAGGAAACAAACACACATGCAGAGTTCTCTCTCTGACATTTTTGCAAAGCATGACCTTAACCCTAACCCTTTCTTGGGGGCCCTGAAACAACAACATGCTACATAAACAGACATTCAACAAGGGTTGCAGCAAATAAAAATGTTGCTATTCAGATAACCTACAGAAATTTTTATTAAATAATCGGGTATTCTGATAATTAAAAAAATAATAATTCTTTGTTATGAATACAGACGGCAAACAGACAATTCACTTAATAAATATACCAAATAATTGGAAATATTTAATAGCTGCAGCCCTAAATGTCATGGCTTTTCACAATAAATAACCAGGATGTGAGAATATCTTCTTAAGAACATGCTAAAGAAGAGAACTCAATGACACCTACAGTTATTCTGCAGCAGAAAGTCGTCTCATTTGATATCATCTGAGTGTTGTATATTTATCAAAGTGACAGCAGGATGCAGGGATCCAACAGAACCACTTACTCACTAATGGCTTACACAGCCATGGATCATTATCCTTCACAGCATAGCACAGCACAACCGCGCACTGTAAAGCAGAAAGCCACATGGCCAAACCCCTCGGCGGACACAGCACTCCACTGAATCCACTGCAGTAAGAATTGTGTTGGAGGCTGATTAATCCCTTCCAGGAGTGTTTCTTAAGTTTTGCCTCAAAAATATTCATGAGTGCTACTTGTTCTCTAAGTGCGGCATTTGAAGTTAGTGGCCCTTTTGGCTATGTTGTAAGTTCACTGCATTTGTCCTAAATTATTATTTAATCATTACAACACATTGTGAAGCCATACTTTTTCATCCATCTGTGCCTCCGGTGTAGTATAAACAACAAAAAAGCCTCAAATGGATTACTTTGTATAGTGTAGAGCATTGCCGCAACAGTTGGTCAATGGACAGAGTTTGGCAGTTAAGATGGAAATACACAACGGTGGTGAGATGTGACATATTGGGTTAATGAAAATAGAATAGTAGCAGTGATCCATCTGTTACTTCAGGCAAAAAAAAAAAGTAGAGCTGGTACAATTGCTCGGCCAATTAAAATTCAGAGGGATGGATGGAGGGATCAGAAAAGGGAGTGATAACACAGCACGATGAGAGCCCCTGTGAAGAGAGTGTGATTTCACAGGCCAAGTGTGAATGGGCTGAGTGAGCGAGGTGAGAGCAGTGCCCGAGGTGAGAGGGGCTTGTTCTGGTGGAGGAAAGGGTTGCGGGTCCAGTGGGTGGAGAGTGCTGATCTGAAGGGAGGACTGGAGCGATACGACGCGTTATGATTTTGTGAGCTGCACTTTCAGAGCTGTGTGTACAGTGAGTGCAGTATATGGACAGGCGATCATTAGCCGATACAATTTATTTTATTTAATATCTGCACTTAAAGCAGAAAGTAAACTGTGCATGACTTGTGGTTCGGCAATACAAATAAAAGTTGAGTAGAGAAGTTGCACTTTTGTTTTTTGCGAGTTTATAATCTAAAAAAGAACTGGTATGGCGGAGTAGCACATGTGAGATTTGGGCTGAGGTGGGGGAAATAGTGTTAAAAAAAGATGAGTGTTTTTGCAGCCAAGGTACAAGAAAAAAATGTGACAACGGCTGTGGGACATTGAACGAGAGCGAAGCCGAGCCCTGATTGTTTCTTCCCAAATGACTTCAGAGGAAACATGATGATGTAAGCCCCTCTGATTATGACTGTGTTTACTCGTCCTGCAGGGCACTGCAACGCTGGAACCATTTTGCTTCGGCAGCATTTTCCCACTGAGACTGTCGGAGCTAATTCAATTACGCAGGCACTTTGTTGGAGAGCCGCATTACGTATTTGTATGCAAATCAGCGTGTGCACCTAACTTATGAAACCATTATATTTGCATGTTGGAACACACAGATGGGTTCCCGTGTTGTAAGCTAATGAATTTGATTATGGCGTGTATATTTAACTTTCAATTAATATTTAATGGCTCGAGCCACAAAAGGCTAGAAATGCGATTCATATTTTAAACAACAAATGTCAACATCTTTGAGTCAGGCGTGATGGTTAGTGTGTATTTTATTTTGAAGTGTTTATTTGTTTTAAGATCTGAGACAATGTGTCTGATTAGAGTAGAGGCCAATTTCCAAAATTATTTTATTTTCCTCCCTTCATTGTTTTTGTGACGGTCTTCCCTTAAACCCTTTGACCTTGGAAAACGATTATCTCTTCGAGACAGTGATTCAGGGTTTGAAGAGAAATTAGGGAAGAAATGTAGAGGAAAAATTGCAGTAGACAGAAAGAGTGGAAACTGAAGGTACTACAATATGCATGCAAAGGAAATTGTCATCATAATTTGGTGTTATGTGTTAAGCATTATAGTATGTTATACAAGTATGTTTGAAGTAATATACGTTGTAAAAAATTGGCTAATAATGTTTCAAAAACACAAGTAATTCTATTATGTAAAGTTTGACAGTTAACAAATACATAATTGTTTAATATGGTATTGTTACACGAGAAGTATCGTAGACTAAAATATTGTGAATATTCTATTTTTTTTATGTACAGATGAGATAGATGTGACTATTACTAAATATAGGGAAATGAATATCAGGGGGTAGCAATAGCATTTATACTGTAAATATGTGTTAGCAGGTAAGGTATCACCCAATTCTGTTTTGGTTGGTTTTCCTTTTCCTCTTTAATTTGAATATTTTTACGGTATTAACTTAGCTGTTTTTTCTTTATTATTATTATTATTATTTTTTTAAATCATCTTAGATTAACTTTACTCACTCTTATTTGCTGCCTGTCCTTATTTCCCATTTTGACTTTATCTAATGCTTCTCATCCTCCCCAGTCCCTCTAAGCATCCTCCCCAGTCCCTCTAAGCATCCTTCCCAGCTCCCCGTTTCTATTTTCGCTGTGTTGAGCCGACCTTTTCTCTGTGTCTATCCATTGGAGATTTCGAGCACTCATCAAACATGACCTCCGCAGCAAGGCCTCATGCTTTTCTCTCCCTCTCTGGTCTTACTTTCTCCTCTCTCCTCTGTATGTCCTTCTCCTGCTTGCCTTTGTTCTCCTTGACACGGAGTGAGAGGGACAGGAGGTTGGGACCTGCAGCAGCGGGTGGTGCTGAGTATAGACTTTGATCATGGAAAGAACGGAGAAAGGTTGCTGACACACTGATATGGCTCATCCTTGGTCACCTTAAGATGTGAATGGTACTTTACTTGTTAAATACACACTGGACAGAATGTCCGGACAAAGGGGGTAGCTCAAATAAATCTTAAATTAATATTAACATGTAAATAAAATATATATGTGTATATGCACGCACGCACGCACACAAACACACACGAACACAAACACACACGGCAAATTAAAAATAAACATTTTTATCTGCATATATTTCCCAGTTCTGTATAGCTGTACAGTTGCTGTACTTGGAAACTTTCCAAGGTTGCAAAAGTTCTCAAATTTTGCAGAAATAATTGGCGGTGGCAGAGGCTCAGTTCATAACGGACTTTGCTTTGGACCAGCGGGTCAACTGTTTGAATCGCATTGTAGATGAAAAATAGATATATGGAAATTGAGGTTGTCTGTTCCATGAACGCTCTTAAGATGCTCTTGAACCCTGAACCGCTCCAAATTCAAGTGAGGGAGTACAGAACGCCTCATCATTCTGAAATCTCTTCGTCTTGCATGTGTGGTCTTATTCTCTGTTTGGTGCCATTCTTGCAAGGAGACAATAGAACTTTTCACCATGATTGATGTCACACATCCAGGTGGCAGGAGCTTTTGTGACCTTCATTGACACCAAGAAATCTTTGCATGTCATTTGAGCATGGCAGAGTGATTGAGAACACGGGCTAATCTGATTGAATGATTGCTCGGATTAAAGGCATAGTCACACTCTCTGTGGTGAAATGGATAGTGCACCGGAGACCTGATATTAGCTCACAGGCTAGCCATTGCTTTGCTATAAATTACTCAACGATAGCCCAACCACAATTTCATACATACTATCTGTGAAAAAATGTTTTCCACAAACCCAGCAGTTTTGCGAGATTCTCTGCCTAAACGTTAACCACATTCATTTGAATTAGTCTCCTCACACACCACTGAATTTTTGCAAAGAAAATGAGGGGGGGTTGGTTTGGTTTAATACACATGCAAATTTATACACGTGAAAGGCAATTTCCTCTTATGGGATAAAAACATCAACATGTCTTGGATTATCTTCTGCTGTCACGTTGAATTCTATTTTGTTCATGACCTCTAAAAATTTAAATCGGTTTCTTTTTTGTTTTGAAATTGTATCCTGCCATGTTTGCTCCCTCCTGCAGCGAAGGAAAGACTCCACACGGCTCCCAGGTTATTGCAATATAGAAAACCACACATATCCAAACACTAGGAGGCATGTATTTCTGAGTTTGTTTATGCAAAACACAAACGCTGACTCAAACAAAACATGCCTAGAGAGACCTGCAGAGATTGATTAAAAACTGTAAAGATATAAAGAAAGTCAAAGATGAGAAGAGAAAAGAGGGTGAAGAAAGGAAGTCCATCCCTGCCGTGCTGCGGGCTCTAAGTCAAGATGGAGCACAGGTGAGTGCTGGCTCAGGTAAGGTGTAATTTCCTGTTCATAGTGTGTGTAGGCTTTGCACCTGCAGGGCGACATCCTGAAACACAGCTGCTCACCCTCACGCGGGAAGAGACCAGCGAGAAACCGTATTATTAAAGCCTGTGCTTTTCATCAGAGCAACTGTTCCATGGTACTCCTCACTTCGAGCGAGATGAACCGAGACCAAATGTGCCAGACCAAATGTTACATTTGTATGAAATACCACTACCATGTTGGCCTTTATGTGAACATAAAGAAAACACTCATAACAGAAGGTGTAAAAGAAACCATTCGCAGTTGGTGGTGGGTAGAAAAAAAAAGTAGTTTCCATTTGACCATTCCAACAGTCAAGCAAGTAGAAAATAGAAAAGGATTGTTTAACCCTTACATTCCATTTGGCATTTGACAATAACAATTGCTCAATGCCACTCTAATATTAGAGGATTGTCTAAAGTGACCCAGATATACACACAAAAAGGATCATATTTAAAATTCAATGCTTTTGTAAAAGTACCACAAAGTTTGCATAGACTGAAAGCTCTAATAAGGTCCAGCCTGGAGTATCGTATTCGACCTGATGTTGGTAATAAGACAGGCTGTGCTGCTGTGGGAGTGGTCCTGGCCCCATAATTAGGATTAGCGGCTTTTAATGCATTTGCAATAGGCTTGCAGTTCATAATTTGATAGATAGCACAGTTATTTCGGCTTGGTTTGAAACTGACTCGAAACATCTTACCTGTGGAAAATAGTGAGGGTGTAATGTTTGAATGCAGAGTTGCAGAGGAGGGCCCTTTCAGTGCTTGTGCGCAATTGATTTTTGCAGGAGCATATGTTTAGCAAGAAGTTTTATCCTTTAATGTGCTGTAATACCGACAGAATTAGGCTCTTAAAATGATTATAACGTTTAGTTCCATCCTGAATTGGTTGATCCCCCGCTGCCATAATTTAAAAGAGACGAGAGGATACCGAATGATGCTTTGACTATGCTGTGAATATAAAAGCGGATACATCCACATGGTTAAATTGTGACTATTGATGGAGGCTAGCAATGATAGCACATCGGGGAAGTCTGTAGGAACATCAATAGACGATGGCCCGAGGTGGGACTGAATAATTCACTGAGAGAGGAAGTGCTATGTGCTGCTCAGGGAGACGTGCAATCTGCCACGAACTTGCCTGCTTTAACTTTGATCATTTCCTCTATTAAAGGGGAAAACAAGTTCAACAATTAATTAAAATGAGTTTAGGGGGATTTATTGAATATATTTGAATTGATTTTTGCTCTGTAATGCTTTTTTTTTAGATTGCTGGTGAGTGTTTAGAACAGACTTCTGCCACAACCAAATGTTCATGAAACAGAGTGAGAGAAGTAAGAAGTTCCACCAGTTTATTGATTTGCATTTTTTTTAACTCTGTTTTGATCCATTCATCTACCCACCCATCCATCTTTTTCATAAACAGATGCATGACTTGAACTGTCTTGGCTTGTTGGGTTTAAAATTATGCAATCCCTTGACTTTTAAATCTGACCTGTAGATCATTGAAGACCTCAACATTTTCCTGGCAACATTTTGTTTTACTTTTGTATACATCGCAGCAGGATTGCAACTACTGTGCATGTCACTTTTAGTTTATCCTGTTTACTGCGCACTGAACCTGCCCAACTTTCTCCTGTCACTCGTGATAGTTCTATTATTTGACTTTTGGATTTGCATAGGGTCAGCACATTATGTGCTGCTGATGTCTACATGATCTTGTCATGCTAGCTCCAGTTTGCTTCCTCTTTGTTAACATATTTAAACACAAGCACAGTGAGAAATCATTATGTGTTCCATGGTAATTTGATAAATTAATTATGGTCCAAAAATTATTATTTACAATATTTATGACAAAAAATGTCTTCTTTTGTAGCAATGTATAGTGACAGGTAATAGACTTTCCTTTCTTTTTACTTCTATGTAAAAATGAAAAGAAAAAGGTGCCTTAAAGGCCACGAAACACTCCACTACAACATGTATTAGGACAGCAACATATAATGCTGACACAAAGAGAAAACTAGGCAAGCCAGACTGCGGGTGGGAGGAGCTCATTTTGAAACTCAATTTGAAGATGACAGACTCGGCTTAAGAGAAATGTGGAGGAGGCCTCTCACTTGGGAGGTGTGAAGACTGGGTTACTCAACCCAATTGACATTGGACACGAGTGCAGGTGGAGCCCAAACACACACACACACACACACACACGCACGCACACATACACAGACACACACACACATAGTATTACAAAAGCAAAGGTCTGTCCATCCCAATTAGCTAGCTGCTGTTCAAGGTCACTGAGTGTCAACGTGTGTTGCACAGAGATAAGTTTCCCATTAATGGGTGAGCACCTGTACTTGGCTGGATAGGGTCTAAGTCACTTTTTCACACAAACATTGCTATATTATCAAGTCTAGACCAAGTAGTGGTCATATTAAATATTAAAGATTTGTTTTGTGCAGATTAATGAGCCTTTCTTTTATATTGACGCTAATGAAAATAACAATAACATAAAAAATATTTCCATCCACAGGCAAGCAATCTGGCTATCCACTCAATAGCAGGTTGTGGGTGTCATGACGTCACCCTTTCCAACATGGCACCATGCATTAAAAGGTAGAGAGGGGGGGAAAATGGACATAATTTTACTTTACCACTGCCATGATTGTAAATAGTATCAAATATTTGAAACATAGCAGAACAGGAACAATGAACTGGGTTAGTGTGAAGGTTCACTGTATCCCGCTATAGTAGAGATAACAACAGCAAATGTGACGTTTTTATGCCATTGCTCTTCTCCATGGTCACGTATATGTTCTCGAGCGTCATCTACCTCCAAGTACATAGATTGGAAATTCTGGTTGAACAGCATACTAATCCACAGTCATTTGTTTTGATTTGAAAATACACTTCATTTGTTATCATTACCGCATTTTCCACCCAATCATACCAATTCCACCTTGCCCATTCTTTTTTTTTTAATATCTTATCATCACTCTTTATTCGATCACTTCACATGATCTAATCAGAGAGGAGGAAGAACAGAGGAGGAAGTGTGAATCAATAGATTTTCTACCTTGCCCTATGGCTAGGTTAGAAATCAATGTCAACGGGAAATTAAGTCGTCATCTCTGAATGCTGCATCGTGCAGTCGGGAACAAACACAGCTTTAGCACTGAATGTTTATATCTTGGAATAAGATGATTCCCAATGCCTTCAGTCTGCTTGGAGAAAAGTACTGAAAGCATAATGGGCTTTCCAAAAATATCCGCTCGTTTGACAGTAGACTTCAAAGAAAGGGAGTCTTTATGGGAAGCCTTATATTTGGGACAAAAGTATCCTAACGCTTCGTGTTAGGACATGCATGGTGTTGTCTTTTTAATTTCTGTAGAAAATGAATGGAGAGGAAAAAGTACAGAATGAAAGAAAGACAAACCCTATGCCGTTTTATATGACACATAATGTGATGCAAGCTTCAGTCTTTTGGCAAGGAAATAGGTGTTGATTTAGTACATTTCATGGATATAAAAATTCTACACACTTGTTTAAATTAGAAAAGCTTTTCTGCCTGAGGCAGTCCTTCTCAAACAGTGGGGTGCAATGTGAGAGTGGGGTGACCTGCTAGAAAGCTGTTTTATTTATTTATTTTTTCCATACCTATACAATATATTTGTAAATGTTTTTGTAAAAGTAAACATTTAAAAAAATTAATAATGCTGTCAGAAAAGTGTGGCCATCTTTTTAGCACTAGGATCTGTGGTCAGAAGCTTTAAAGTTCTAGCTTTATTTTTTAACTGTTCATAATTCATGCCTCCTTTTCTTAAGCTCTAGTTTAAAAAAAAACAAGAGAAAGAAAGCAAAATAAAACTCCTATCTGCTTACTTAGTTATTTAAGCTACAATTTTTCATTTCCTGTAATTAGCATTTCTTTCTCTCAAAAATCAGTTTTATGATCAATAATTAATTATAACCCTGATGTTTTATTTGGAACAAAAATAAAACAGAAAGAGAGGGAACAAAACAGACAAAAGAGAGCTGGAAAGCGAGACTGCGAGGGGAAATGATTTGATCTGTAAAGAGAAAAAGAAAAAGTCTAACATCGTTTTGAGCGAACAGAAAGAGTTATGGAGAGGTGAGCACTGTTATTTCTCGAAGGGCCTGTGCGAAGTAGCTCATACTGAGGCCTCTGGCACCACATCACTCCAAACAACCTAATTGCACGCCGATGGGAGTGGAAAAGCCTTGTACAGACCCAAAGGATTTCTGCATAAAAACAGCACCAGTAACGAACAACCTTGTGTTACAAAACCACATCAAAGTTTTCTGGTCTTCATGAGTCCGAAATATCTATGCACATTGTCTCCAAAGGTTAATCCACATAGAAATTTATTTAGATAAGGGAGGCTGAAACCATATTTGAACACCAAGAGATTAAGATGTAAATGTATGTATAGAATGTATAGAATATTTGTAGGTAAAACAACAGGTGCTTTAAGTGAAGTGTACTGCTATGCAGCACAACATAGTCTCTACTCTACATACTTCTCAATTTGAGCCTTGAGCGGGACTATTTATGGCGTACCTGGACTTCTCATTAGCCCTCTGTCATTTAGACATGTCAAAGAACCTGCAAACAAGCTCATAACAAATAAAACACCACCAAAGGCTAACTTTGAAAAAAAAAAGCTTCCCCAATAATGTATTGACGCCAATGCCAAACAAGGTGAAGTGGCATTTAGCTGTTATGCTGCATGCACATGAAATAAGTTTGAAACAGAAGTGAAGGCAGCCCCAAGTATAAGTGCTTCAAAATCAAGTTTAAAATAATGCTTTCAAATGTTTCAGCATCCTTTGCCAGATTTTTCTCAAGCGACCCTAATGACTGACATGAAGGTGAGGTGGGTCAACAGATCATGAGACCTCAGTGACTCTCAAGGTGTTAATGACCCCACATGAATTTGAATTCCCAGGAATTTCAAATATAAAAGGTTGTCAGGTGAGAGGCCAAATTAATCATCGAGGTTCTCAAATAAATCCTCTTGCATACAACAAGCACTATTATGGGTAAAATCACTTTTACACTGATAGGTAAAGTTGGGACAAATGGGTGGGGATGAATGCTTTGGACACATTGTCGTTTAGTAGTACAATAAAGGATATAACAATTTTATTCACCCCTATTCAAATGCCATATTTTGGGAATGTAAATAAATGAGAACAAAAAAAATAAGTTAAAAACATTTTCAACCAATTATCTTTACAACATTTGTAAGAATAAACTATTATGCTAATGTAGTGTGCACACCTTCATAAAAATGGCGATGTGCCCTTGTTTACAATGAACTAGTCACATTCAAACTCATGGGAGTCAGCACAAACCTGCAACTATTTAAAGTGCCTCTCATTGAAACCGAATAAAGTTCAGATGTTCAACTTGGCCTTTCCTGATTTTCCTTTTTTTGGAGGAGGGGTGTTCTTTTCAAACAGAAGCCTGAGGGTTTTGTGGTAATACTGAATGATATTTGGAAGCATTTATAATCCCCCTCCACCATGCCTAAAAGCCCATTTTGAGCTGGGTGGGTGGGGGTGGGGAATTGAGTCCAGTCCAAAAGCTTGATCCTACCCCCACAATACTTACTGGAAGTATAGTGTAGTATTTTTCAATAATGAGCAATGTTGTGTGTGTCTGTGTGCACATGTGTGTTTTAAAAACACCTTTTGGTGCACCAAAGTGCAACTTTGGTTTCATTAGACCATCATACATTTTGCTGCGTGTGTTTGGGAGAATTTAGGAGTGTTTTGTTAAATATAGTCAGACTTAGATGTTTTGTCTTGCCATTCAACCCCATAGGCCAGAGCTGTATAGAATGTGGAAGATTTTTTGGCACACGTAATGAACAGCCAGAAAGTCTCTTGACAGCCTCCTTGACCACTTTTCTTCTCCTTTACTCTTCAATTTTTGGGGATGCCTAGCTATTTGTAATGTCACTGATGATGACTGTCCTCACCTTGTTCTTGGTGTATTTCATGCCTTGGAAATTTTTTTGTAACCTTCTGACTTTGAACAATGAGATCTCTTTAATTCTGTGGAGGCTCTCTCTGGGCCATGGCTATGTGTCAAGTAAGATAGATAGTGCATGGTCAATTTGAACAGTTTCCAATGACACAAATCCACATGAGTTTGCACTAGAGGGGTTTTAGAGTACCTGTTATAAGCTGGTTGACACATAATGAATTTCAACCCATCTTGCTCTATGGCAACATACGTTTATACCATAGCATTTAAGCTTCCTATGAATCCAGTTTTCATTGGACAACAGAAAAGGAAACTTCAACAGTAAGACTAATAACCAACATGGGTAACCAAAGGTTGCCATATGGAGCGTATGCAGGAAAAGTGTGTTCGGCCTGGAGACTGGGTTAAATGCCTGGAGGGGTGGTGCTAGGGCTGACGAGTGGAAGGAAATATGAGGCAGACTGGCAAAGACAGCCCTCTAGTAACTGATTAATTCTTCCTGTCATACCCGCCACACACAGATATTTGTGACCTGCGGCGACTGGCAAAAGCCAATGTCTGGCGGGGTACGAACGGATGTATGTATGAATACTTAGTCGGCCTCATGTGGTCTGGCGGATTGCTTTCTTTGGAATATTACCTTAAGCCTTTGTTGTGATTGACTATTTAAAATTGCGACTGAATTTAAGTTAGTCATATTAAACTTCAAGTAGTAATTCAATGAAAATATGCCCAAAGCACTTTGACAGGTTTCTCAGAGGCCTTAAAAAGCCAGAGGCAAGACAGCTTGTATCTGACAAATAAAGTCAGGGCTTGCTAGTATATGGTATGTGATAAAGATTGATCTTTAACCTTTACAGGTAAATATTTCTTTCTCCTAACTTTTGAATGTTTGATATGTTGAAATGTGCTTTAAGATGAGTTTTTAAAAAAAATGTAAATCCCCAACAGGTGTTTGGGCCATGAAAATGAGAACCAAGCAAATTAATTGTTTTAACAGGATGAAACTGATGTTTGAATTTGTAGTTCTGCGAAACTGTAATTTTTCTCGGCATAATCCAAAAGGATTCATAGCATTTGGGTCTTTCAATGTTTGTGTATTGTATGGCTGTGTCCAGCAGTGCAGTAACACTGTCACGCCCGTGCCACAGCACGCTCGGCCTGCACTTCACTCGGCCACACCCCTTTCGTTACCATAATGTCTGTCACCTGCTTCCTATTGTTACCCTGTGTATTTAAGCCCTGCCCGTGTGTTTCTCCCGGTCGGTGTCTACTGTTGTGTCCGTTCCTGTTCGTGCCCAGTGTTCCTGTTCGTGTCATCTGGTTTTCCCCCGGTCTGTCTGAAGGCTCACGGTCAGAATTTTAATCTTGTCCAAGGGGACTTCATGTCGGTCAGTCTGTCTGTTTTGCTGGCCGTGAGTCTTCCTCCCGTCTGTGTCGTTCGTTCCCCACCTGCCTCCCTTCCAACTCCTTTTCCCTGCAATAAATCCTGGTTCAAGCTGCATTTGGTCGCCCTGGCTCAACTCATTCCTGACAGAAGACACCGACCATCACAGCGACCAGCGCTTGGACCAAACCTTTGCCGGCTCCCGCAACTGCTGCATGGTCGCCAAGGAGATGAGTTCAAGCGACGCAAGATGCACGGTTGCCCCCCCCCAAAACAGATCCGACGGCGCGGATGTTGCGGCCGCCACTTGTTCCGGCGGCGCGGATCCAGCGGCTGTCACCGTCGGCCTTCAACGGTGCATGACGCACGGCCGCCCCCCGACCCAGTCCCGACGGCGCGGATGCTGCGGCCGCCACCAGTTCCGGCGGCGCGGATCCAGCGGCCGTCACCCAGTCGGCTTCAACGGCGCATGACGCACGGCCGCCCCCCGATCCAGTCCCGACGGCGCGGATGCTGCGGCCGCCACCAGTTCCGGCGGCGTGGATCCAGCGGCCGTCACCCAGTCGGCCTTCGGCGGTGTGTGACATGCGGCCACCTCCCCATTTCCTCCCGGCTCTTGTTGGACAGTCTTGGACTTTTTCTTTTTTGGGACGTCGGGAGCCGTCCCTTGTGGGGGGGGTACTGTCACGCCCGTGCCACAGCACGCTCGGCCTGCACTTCACTCGGCCACACCCCTTTCGTTACCATAATGTCTGTCACCTGCTTCCTATTGTTACCCTGTGTATTTAAGCCCTGCCCGTGTGTTTCTCCCGGTCGGTGTCTACTGTTGTGTCCGTTCCTGTTCGTGCCCAGTGTTCCTGTTCGTGTCATCTGGTTTTCCCCCGGTCTGTCTGAAGGCTCACGGTCAGAATTTTAATCTTGTCCAAGGGGACTTCATGTCGGTCAGTCTGTCTGTTTTGCTGGCCGTGAGTCTTCCTCCCGTCTGTGTCGTTCGTTCCCCACCTGCCTCCCTTCCAACTCCTTTTCCCTGCAATAAATCCTGGTTCAAGCTGCATTTGGTCGCCCTGGCTCAACTCATTCCTGACAAACACAAACATCAAATATGCATATTGTCACTTTCTAATGTCAAACTTCATTTGTGTTTTTGTTGTTCTTTTAAGATGATTTTTTTTATTGCGGTTCAATTATAATAAAAATATGTGATTCTTTTGTATCTTTAATGTGTTAGGTTTCTACCATGTCAGCAGATGGCTCCTAAGGTTTCAAACAAGTGATGCCAAAGGTGTCTTCATTCAGGGATATTGTTTTTAAGGTCACTTTTCTCTTCAGTGTCTTGTTTTTAATGTTGTGGCTGCTGTTGTTGTTTTTTCTTTCTTCCTGCAATTCAGGTTTCAGGGGTGATGTTTGAATTTCAATTATTGAGGATTTTTGTTGTTAGTGTCTTGTACAATTATGCATCTGGCATCACATTTACATCATTTTAGTACAGTATACGCTCCACTAGAGAGGGTTAGAAATGTCTTTCTCTGCAATTGAACAGGGAAGTAGTTAATTTAGTTTGAAGCTAATTAGTATGAATAAAGATAGCCTTGAGTCCCCAAGGGTGTAGTGCGCTGTCAGGCTTCCCTTCAGAATCTCCACGCCCCACTGCACCACTTCTTTCCTTTCTAGTATAACACAAAGTGGTTGCTGCTAAAAGGAAACCGAGTACTGGATCGTATCATTCAACTGAGTTTGTTGCATTAGAATCCATCTAAATGTCCAATCTTTCATTCAGCTGTAATTTGAATTAATGAAGTTTGATTTGAATCAAGGGCCTGTTCCTGAAAAGAATTTGTGGATCCACTTATGCATCTCTTTAAGAGAAAGGAGAGACTGATTAAAATACTCTCGTAAGAGCTGCAAAAAAACATGACTCTACCAAGTCATTTACATCATACAGTGTAAGTTAGCAGATGTGGAAAAGCCAATAAAAGCAGCTGTAAAAAGCATCTGCTCACAGACCTGAGTACATTGACGGTCCTAGCAGTAAAGGCACCCTGTGTGCCAACATCACCCCTACAAAGCCCATGGTCAGGGTAACTAGTAACAAGTTTAATTTTGTTTTTTTTGCCCTGTACTTGTACAGTAGACCTCTAGAGTGGATCAGCGCAATCTCAAAATGTAACAACACAATAACTGATTTGCATTGCATCAGTGTGTGCTGTGGTAAAAAAATACATTTCAATTTACTGCAATATAACAAATAACCCTCAGTCTACCTAATGTTCAGTCACGTATGTTCTCCGCACCAAAATTCACTGATCTAATAATCCACACACAACCTCACCCTACACCGAGCAAAGCATATTATGAGTCCAGCCCCGAAGAAATGTTTCCCCTTCAGTTGGCAGCAGCTGCACCTTTTGTGTCTTCGTTTACCACAGTTATCTTGGCCTTGTTCAGTCTTTGCCGATGAACTCGTGTACGATCGAACAATTGGCGCCTCTCGAGGCTCTCGCAGTGTGCAGTGATTATGCTTTAAAGGGTTGTTTACGCTCTACTTGGATTTTGTGTAGGCGTTGCCTTGGCACTGCTAATACGGATGCCGCAAACCTGACAGAATGGCTACAAGGTCAAAGGAAAAGAAAAAGCCCTGCAGAACGATGTCAATGGTCTCTACTGAAGACAATAAATGCATTACGTTGGTAAGGCAGTTCTTTATCCAACTTTAATTCTCAGCTGTTAATTGCCTTTATGAGCGTTGTGGTAAAAACATTATTTTTTAATCTTCGTAAACACATTCTCACACACTTACTGTGCGTCTTTAACTTAATCCAACATATGTGGTCTGTGTGTTTGTTGCACTGGATCTGCTTGCATTTTTGTGGACAAACTGTCTTTGGTACCACTGCTGCTTATAGCAATATCATGACCAATCTGTTAAACAGCCATTCCATTTGCACTTTATTGTAGTCAGCCTTCCTGAATCTCAGTGGACCTCTTTTCTCCAAAGGAGGCAATTACATCTCACAGGCGCTCTTATTTTATTTAGTTTTTTTAATACTGCAGAGGTCTCGCAGTTTAGTCTAAGTCTAACTCTGCCAACTCCATCTGTGCAACCCATCTGGCCCATTACCTTGACTCAGACCTGACAACTTTTATTGTTTTATCATAGAGCACACACACAGAGCGAAGGGAATCACCTGTCTGGAACCAACCCGGTGCAGCATTAATGTTAATGAATCAAGTGATTTAAGACTTCGATCTTAAATTAAGTCAGGGGAACAGATTGGGAAAATGGTGAGAATTAATAATTCAACCTGTTAAAGTGTGGGCCCATTTATTTGAGAATGCAAATATATGTAATTGGAGACTACTTACAAAAATTTAATTAAAACATGAAGTGTATATAAATAAGGCCTACAGGTAAGAAATTCAGTCTAATGCCTAATTGACATCAGATGTAACTGGGTGGGAAATGAAACAACACATAGTGAACCTCTACACACTCATACTACAGAGGTGAAATAAGAACCATAAAAAGGATTTTGGTAATTACCAATGTTGTCTGTTCAGGGTTGTGGGGCCATGAATCTTAAATTCACTGGTTTGTAGCTAAAAACATTAAGCTCTTGAGATCATTTCTTAATTTCCTGAGATTAATACAATACAACTCAAAATTAAATACATTACGGCTGACAGATCTATGTCACAGAAAGGAGGTCATTGTTCTGGACAAAGTTTTATGATTCTAATTACAGTTATGTAGCTCTAGTACTAGTAGGGTATTGTTCCCTCATGTATGGAAGTAACAGCAAATGTGGGCTGTTCCCCACTTTATCTCATGTCTTATACAGTGATCTGATAGATTTGTGAGCCATCGTCTCCCCCTGACATTCACACCCACCACATTCATATTAAATATGCACATCACCACCACCACATACAAGCGCTGCCGTCTGTTCACAATTACCAGCCCTGACATTTAGTTTCTGCTGTTTCCCATTTCCTGAACTCTGTGGAGATAATTCTCGCTGTTTTACCCTCTCTGCACTACAAGGTGACAGGTAACATGTCTTCCTTCATACAGCCATCACATATCACCTGTTTGCCTTCTTAGAACAAAGACCGCTGGATTAAAAGTCATATTCATTCACAGAAACGAGGGTCTATTTCTTGGCATTTGCGTCTCATGACATGTCATGCCGAAGACATTGATAACTATTGTTTGAGGTGTTTCGAGGTCAGAGAAATGTCTTTATCACTCATTTTGTCATTACAACTCCCATAATGCATTGATGCGGTCTGTGGTTATTCACAAAGGTTTTACTTTCAACTCATTTGTTGCAGACAACGATAAATCTTTTTGTTTATGTTTTTTTTATGTAAATATCATATGGGTTACTATGGGTTATCATTTCTAGGTGAGAAAAGAGATTAAGAAAGAAAGCAATTTAAACTTTGGTAGTGGAAACCTCACAGAGGTCACTTGTGTTTATCTTTCAGATGACAGACTCCCAAGTATGGTTGTGTTGCTGTGAAAAGTGTAGTCCTCTAGTTTCTGGCTTTCATTAACTTATTACAACCCTCAGCTCAACTAGTGTTGAACAATGTCAATATGACTTAGCAGGCTCTTGTGTACGTCACACTCACTGTGTTAGGAACTATCAGAGCTGCAGTTTGATATTATCATGAGTTCATGTATGTTGTGAAATTGTGTTTGTTTTGTCAGCGTGCAAGTGGTCTTTACAGTGTGATTGTACGAGGCATACTCTTTCAGCCAGAAGGCCACAACCGCTGTTTTATCTTCAGACTTTGACACAGGGAAGCACCCAAGGGGATCAGCTGCTCTTTAAAAAACACAACCACACATTCGCTGGCAGTGGGACACAAACACACCGACATTTCTGATAAGAGAAAATGTGGACTAAAAATGTAATGGCATTTGTGTGTGTGTGTGTGTGTGTGTGTGTGTGTGTGTGTGTGTGTGTGTGTGTGTGTGCGTGCGTGTGTGTGTGTGTGTGTGTGTGCTTGTGTGTGTGCTTGTGTGGAAGTGTTGATTAGGAGGCCTCTGCTCTGCAACTCTCAGGAGTGTTACAATGTGTAAATGGAGGGAATATGAAAATATGCGTTTGACATTTTACTGACCCACAACTACTTGAATGCCTTCTAAGCAAAACAAAATGACTTCGCTTTTTAGATTCATCCCACACAAAGTGATCTGAAGTAGTGTTAGCATCTCTCAATTATATTTAACAATTTTGGCAGATGTAAAAACTATTCGATATTTTTTGTCTTCCCGTTTGTTCCTCTCACCCCACATAATTGGATGCCGTCAGATGCAATAAAAGCTCAGCTGAGTGAGACATGAATAGCCTTCACCTCCTTTTCTATATTAACATTGCCTTCAAATTCACTGGAGAGTGGCATGAATATTCTCATCATCAGGCTAAAAATAGCTATTATTGTTCTTCTAATAAGCACTCTGGGAGCAAGAATAAAATTGTATGAGAATGGGAACATTTCTCTTTGTGTATAGAAGTCATATGGTACGATAAGATATTTGAATCTGGCAAACGCTATAAGAAAAACACAACTGTCAATAAAAAGCTGTCATTTGGAAAAAAATGATTTATTGTCTTTTCTACACTATCAACATTGATTTGAAATGTAATTGTTCATAAAAAAAACAAGATGAGCACTTCTCTAAAACACAATTTTTGCCAAAAAAAACATTATTTGACACCATTCTACTGTGTACCAATTTCAGTATCTGCAGTGACGATGCAATGTGTCAAGCAGCAATACAGGCCTGTTTAATATGTGTCGCAAACTGCAGTCCCATTCCTAAAGATAAGCGTTGTGACCATTTTTTTTGTCGGCTGTTATATCCGTTTATGCATTCAAAAAGCCAATTAAAAGGAAAAAAAAACCCTGTTCTTACAAGCTAGTAATATTGTCAACTGGTGGCTGAAGACATCGATTGGAAAAAAAAAAGGAACAATCAACATGGGAAAGCAATTGACTTGAGCAGAGGGAAGTGTGTTGATGAGTCGAAGCTTTAGCCGTGAGGTTTATCTTGTTTCATTGTCCCATTAGTTGTTGTTTTTTTTACCTGGTTAATTGTGTGGTTTATTTTTGTTATTGCTATTACTGTTGTTATTACTCAACAGCAAAAGTTGTGCTTCTGTTACCTCACTGATCCATATAGTCTTCCTTGCGTGGGGTTAACTTGATTTTCTTATGACAATATGTTACGTGACAACACATTTGCACCGTGGCAAAACTGCCTGCTCTTCGTAACTGTGCAAGGCTCGCCCGTGTTTGCCAATTTGGCAGACAGGGCTCCATCAAGCTGGGTGGGCCAACCAGCAGAAGGAGTGTCTTGGCGGAGTGACAATTTGATGGCAAAAAGTCAATTTAAACCTGCTCAGACCATGTCGAGCACCGGTGCAAAGTAAACTGACTTAAATCGGGAGGCCCATGGAAATGACCAAATTCCGAGTTTCCTCATCTGGTTTAATTAAAACAACAACAAAATCATAAAAAAGTATAACCAAAATTTCCTCAAAAGGGAAATCATTTTGATGCTTGCTTTATGTCACTGCCTGTGCATGCAAATCTCCAGACCACTCACAAAGCCATTGCTGTGAAAGCCCAGGTGACTTTTGTCAAGGCAACCGGCATCCAATAATATCCTTGTGATGAGTGTGTCCCCACTGCAGGAGGAAACCTTTGATGACATTATACATTGAGACATAGTTCACAGTCATTAATCATGGTCAGACCTTGTTGGTGTCAAGAAACCTTTTCAGTTCGCACATTGCCTTAACCAATACAAAATCATTTAGTGTAGATCAAACTTTAGTCAAATTTTGATCTTAAATTCTGTTGTCTTACATCATAAAACGTCCACCTCTCAATATCAAAAGTGAACAGTATTGTAATTGTAAAAGTTTAAGCGGAAGTTATTTGATTGTGTAGTTGTACCTTGTATTCTCTGCTTTTTGCCACCTCCCAAATAGTACAAAACGTTTTCTCTAAACTTGTTTTCATAAATTTCAAACCAATTCATCACTGAGGGAGGAATATTATTTTCATCCAATCTTGAGAGAGAACATTGATTAATTTATTGATGGGGTAAAATTATGCTGTCATAGTTTATACTGGGCGCGGTATAGAGTTGTCCATTACTCATAGGAGACCAGAAATGAATGCCTGAGTCAGTCAGTCTATCACTATAGCGTCATAATTTATTAAAAGTAGCTGCCCACCCTCACACACACAAATTCAATTAAAAGCTTTGCTAAACAGTGATGATGAAATACAGTCAACCCTACAAACTGTCCGAAGAGCCCATTGTAGCGTTTACCATCACTCCAATTTAAGATGTCACATAATCATTTACGTTAAAGGTTATTACCACAAAACCAGCTAATCTTCTACCAAAAAAAAACCTCTATGATGTCAACCCATAATTACATTAGAGAGGCTCGTTCTTCAATTAGAATGGTAATTTGCCATTACAGATGCAAGGTGTCACTGAATATTGAATAAATTGACCATTCATTTGAAACTAATGCTTCGGTTCAGCGATTGCTAATGAATATCTTATGAGCTACAAATAACAGTGGTACGTCTATTATGTGAAAGTGAAAATGTAACTGGCAGCGAAAGAAAAGGCCCGGTAGAGAAAAATCGTCAACCAAATTCTTATTCCAGTCAATAAACCAGGAACAATACTTTAAATCAACCACGAATGAATTATTTTGGTTTAACCCAATACATTAACAGATTGACAGAATAATACATGCTCTCGTTTATTTGTGTGAAACGGAAACTCTTGTATGCATATTGGTTTAAGTAGTCCCATTAATAATCACAAAATTTATGAGTTAAATCACTTAAAACAAGCACCCATTAGTTTGGTCTGAGGGATGATGTTCACCATCTCTTTCATTTGCTCAAAGCATGGGGCAGAGGATGCTTTGAGCCGAAGATGTGCTAATGGGGACAAAACACATTGTCGCACACATGCTTTACCTGTGTTGCCAAGGAGCATCACTATGAAGTGGTGATGAAGGGCAACATGATCCCACCTCAACCTGACACCTGCTGCTAATCCATCTGCCCAGCCTAACACTCCCCTGCTTCTCCTGCTAACCTCACAGAATAGGCACATTTCTGTCTTGTGGAAATTTGCAAGCATCAATTTACCCACAACATTGGAAGCATTTTATTGGTCCTATGCTATGAAATTACAGAAAACAAATTAAAAAATAACAGGTTAACTTAATTTGACCTTCAAATTTCTGAATGCATACATTGTACTATGCAAGTGGTGTCATTTTCAGAGACACAAACAAGTTGTTGGATTGAAACATTCATTATTGAACATCCTCAGACGCAAGATTAATATTGATATAAACCTATTAAAAAAGGATGTTGTTAATTCTGCCTGTTGTGCTCAGTGTTTTGGGCGTCATCCTACATCATGTCATGCGGTTTTGTCACAGTGATTCAGTTCAAAAATATAAACCAATATGTTTGCTCTCAGACTTGGGTGAAATGCTGATTCTGCAACCGAGTGTTATGTTTAAACTTTGTTTAGGTTAGTCTGATGCATGAAAATAAACCTGCTTGTTCACATAAAGGTCTGGCTTGGGTCAACTCTCATGACTGCATCTGCCTTATTTCCTGATTGGTGGTTTTCAGATGGGAAACAGTTCAGCAGTGTTGGTTTCAGTGGTTGAAGCTACCACACACAAACACATGCTAACACACTAACACTGCATACGCACACACATGAGGCTTCATAACAGCAATGACAAGCAGGGGTGACCTACAGTTGACCTGGGAACTTTGCCACTAAGCAGAAGGCTGAATTGACAGCCTCACTGAGCTCCCTCGCGTAATGACCGGTTCACCAAGGGACACATGTACAACTGCATACACTGATACACTGCATAAAGAGACTTGCAATGCTGAACGCTTCTTCAACAAACAGCCGGCTGGGGATATTATATTTAATTTACTTTAGTCCCAATTAAATTTTAGAAAGGTTACCGCTAGCATTACTTCCATGTGTTTCATTTAGATTTTTTGTTGTTGTTTTCTTAAATGTGGTAAACTGTCAGACTTCAGTGCATTACAGTAGTCTAGCCGAGATGTTACAAAGGCATGGATTACTGTTTTTAAGTACTGTTGGGAAAGGAAAAGCTTTACCTTAGCCAGCTGCTTATGATGGAAGAAGATGGATTTAACAACAGCACTGATTTAGCATTTGAATTTCTAATCCCTCTGCAGTTTAAGACACAAGTTTGAGACTATAGGCTTGAGATAAGACCCTAGGGGTCCCAGGTCAACAGGTTGTGATGTATATTAGCCACTGGATCTTTGAAATTTAGAAAATTGATTGACATCCAGTCTTTGATGTCCTCTGGGCAAGACATGAGTGGTATTAAGGAGAACACATCCTTTTAGCCCAGCAGGACATATATATAACTGCCATCCGTATAGCAGTGGAAAGGAATGTGTTGTATTAGTAGGATGGAGCCTAGAGCCAGCAAATGCAATGAAAACAAGGGGCCCAAAATACATCCCTGTGGAACACCATACAACAGAGGGTCAGAGAGGAACTCAAAGGGGCCGAGGCTAACACAAAAAGTTCTACCAGCCAAATAGGATCTAAGGCAGTGCACGACACAATAGCGTCATTTAGCCGTGCGATCTGCCAAGAGCTGTTCAGTAATAAGATGGGTCAGGACCAGACTGTCACGCCGCTACCACCCTCATCTGTGATGAAAGACATTGTCAACAATCCTCTTTGCTGCCCTGATAATCCTTGTCAGAAAACACCCCTGTTCATCGTTCATCTCCAGTTCTTCTCTTCTCTGAGCTCTATTTTCTTCTACGTATATATTTGCTGCATTTTACTCGGTTCTATTCCTCGCTATTGTGAACAATCATCTCCTTATCCTTAATTCCAACATGTGTGCTGATCTTCAATTCATTTGCTATTCAGGTCAGATCATGTCTTGCCAAAAAAACCTTCATGGTTACACATTATATTCATTTATGTTTGATTTCAAATTTCATATCTAATATATATTTATTGTATATTTCAACAGAGGCATTATTTTAGATAATATTTCAATGAATATATTTCATAAAAGTAAAAGCACAATGAAGGCCGTATCATAGTTTATGTCAAAAAGGTTCCGAATATATTCTACTTACTCTGACGATCTCACTTTAAAGTTCAAGTATCCTTGGCTCCCTTGAAAGTAGTCATATAAATCTAAGCTTTGAATATTATGATTAGGGCTTTTACTGGGCATCATGCTAAACAAGTGGTTAACACATCTGCCTCGCGGTTCTGAGGTTCGGGGCCTCTATCCACATGCCAAAAAACATGTGTTAGGTTCTTTGTAGACTCCAGATGACTTAGATGTTAATGATTGTTATTATCCTCTTTGTTGAAATCAATAAACTACACCACAATAAACACGAAATATTCATGTATGTACAAAAAAGAAGCTCTACCTACTGTTTAAAACCTTAATAAAACATCTAGTTACAGTATACTCTCTGCAGGCTGTTAAAAACCAATAATACGGAGCAAAACACAACAACCCATTGATTAAAGGCTTGATTAATGGATCGATAGAAACTTGCGATTTATAACTCAAAGAATCAAATATAGGACTGGGTATATGAGCATGTTAACTTACAGCTGATTTTAATTCGCTATACAGACTGTACGCAAAACTTATAATACATTTTTAACGTTTTCTGACCTGTGGAGATGGTCTCATAAACTTAGTAAATTGCTCCTCAAATTAAGTCATGGATTCACAAAACAGCTCCACAAAAAGTTCTTTCTAGCCTTGATACTGTGCAGTACTTACTAATGTGAACATCAACCACTCCAGATTCATATAGAAAATAATGCCATCGCTGACATAGCACAATCCTGGACAGCATGATGGAATTAAAAATGTGTCACTTGGATGTGCTATGTAACAGTTGGCAGCAAACATAAGAGCCATGAGGCAGCCGCATGACGTTTGTCTATTTAGTGAATATTGATGGGCCCTGGGCAGTTAAATTATGAAAAAGGGCAGTGCATATCTTGGCTTAAAAGGTCTGTTCTCCGGGCTAATTACCACAAAGCATATCAGGTATTTGAAAGTTGGCCAATGAAATGGCATGCCATTTGAACAATTTTGTGTTCAAGCTATGCCTGAAGAATTTTTACCATAGCTGGAGCATGTCGTCTTTGCAAAAGCACGCTGGGGTTGTACAAGACTTTTCCGCTATCGTTGCAGTGAGAAAATGACATATAGTGAACGTAAATGCCATATTATTATGGGGCTTGTAATAATCAACATTAAATTGCTGCCTGATAAGATTTTTTTTGTCCATGAGCACGGGTTTGAGAAGTGTAAAAGAAAGTGTATCAGAAGTACTTTTGATTGCATTACCAAATGGTCCAATCAGCTCAGCGCTAGACATGGCACACCACTCTCGTTGATGGTGAAGAATTTCTGCCCGGTTTCATTTGACCATAGTCTCATTGCTGAACCATATAATTACCTGAAAGTGAGTCTGTTTTGGTAATGGTGGAGGAGTAAGTCACACATTTCCACACGAGCATCATAGTCTTGTGCTTGAAGCCTTTGAACAACCTTAAATCGGTATGGTTTATCACTCTGTGAAGCATCCCCTGGATTGAGCCTTTTTTTCGTTGACGAGTTCCGCTGCAGGTATCTGACTAGACTTTCCTTGGCTTTTTGTGAAGGGATGCTCTATGAGTTTGGTGTTTTCATCATGACTAGTAGTGTCAGGGCTTCTGCTGCATCACTTGTCTAGAGACAAATCCTGTTTCGGAAACTTATCATGGATAGTGTACATGCCCGAACGCAGTGTGACAGTGAAGAAGCTTCTTAAAAAAAAAACGTCTTCCCAGGTGGCAATTGTGCAATGCTTCCTCAATGTCAAATTGCAAGCCATGGGCGAACTTACAAAAATTGTGAAGCCTAAGGCTAAGCTGTCAAATGCTGATGACCTTACATCTGTTTGACTGATAGCTAAAACAAAATAGAAAAAAAATGAGTTCTTGAGTGACTTTTGGGACACCTCGTATGTAAACTTTTCACTCTTACTGTATTTTATTATTCAACTCTATTCTCCCAGGATTTTACCAGCTCGGTCAGGTGTGGAAATGCACACAAGCGTCAGCATACAGAGTAGTCTGACGTACTATACAAACATCTAGGTAAGCTACAATTTCAACAGTTCTTTCACAACCCGTTCCAAAATCATTCATATGGGGGTGAATGCAGTTTTCTTGAATGCAGACAGAATTATAAAATTTAAGAAAAAAAATCTGTGGCGTCATTATCAGCCAAGGCAATATTTGTGATTCTCCTGGGATGTGTGCCATAGCACAATATCACAGTGACACAATGAGTGAAGCATCCAAACATAATATATGTCTTCCTTCCATGCTGCTATAATATGATATCCAGTCTGAGAATATCAATCTTTTTGCCTATATTAATTACCAAGACTCTCTGTCATATTAGCGTGTCGTGTGTATTACAGTGCGTTGTCGTGCACGTGTGTGTATGCTGGTGCATTGTTGTGCACGCGTACATCAGGTGGGATCGTTTTTACTCCCTGATGGATAAAACCGTTTTGCTTCAGATAGAAGAGATTTATGAGCATGGCGCCCCCACACACAGAGACGCCCACTGACAGTTAGAGAGATGGTTGTGCTGGAGAGGAAGAAAGGGAAGAGGAAGAGGACGGAAGGCAAAAGAGATTGGAGGAGAAGGCAAGCTGTGAGCTGCAAAGATATAAACAGGTGAATAATTTCCTCTTCGCTTTCAGATTGTTTCCTCATCCCTCAGCATGGCCCTCTCCTCAGAGAGAGAGAGATGGGCTGGAACTGCAGCGTCTTGCTAAGCAGCCCTGCAAGACTTTCTGGCACAGATGTATAGCTTGGCTCCTCTCGCTCCATCGTGCACTGCTGGTCGCCTCGCGCCACTGGCCAAGCTGTTAAAATGCACAGCTTTATCCTCCCGCCTGAATTGCATTAGCTCTGGGGCTGTCATAAACTGGTACAAGCAACAGCCATTAGAGACGCACTCACATTGGCTAAGAACAGCCTTTATGTGGACATGCTCTCATTCACTCACAACAATATACTGTGCGCATACTTTGGCCGCAAACAGATGCATTCATAAAAGCTTGTATCCTGAAGGTATGAGTGCGATGACCTTTGAAAATATTCCTTTTCCTTCCAACGGACACAGTTTTGTTCCATTTTCCATTCTGTTTGGCAAAGTGAAAATATAGATAAAGAAGTTATGTGAAATACATACACATTTATTGTAGAAGCATTGTCAAGTTCGATGACTCACATCTCAAGGCATGACTTGTTTTTTTTTTGTTTTTTTTGCATTCATGGACCATTCAAAATTGGGAACCCTAAACTTAAATAGAATGTCAGGGTAAAAGAGGACAATTGGTCCTCCAGTAATTTTAGTAACTGGGCGTCTATTATGTCACTAATTTGCTGTGTGTGTGTGTGTTTGTGTGTGCGTGCGTGCTGTGATGGGTTAAAAGCAGAGGTCGAATCATGCCTGTCAAAACCAAATACAGCTATTACCGACCTTAATAAACTCGTGGAAATAAGACACTGTCCAATGTTTTTACTTAATCCCAGTGAAATGAGTGTTGTGTCACACAAGGCACTAAGTGTTGTGGCAACACACTTAACTTGTTCAAACCACATGGTGGTTAGTGTGTCAGGGTTTGAACTGCCATGCATTTTGCAATTTGAAGTCCATTAAAAGGGATTACCTTTGCTAAAATCAGATGCAATATCGTTTGTTTTAATGGGATTTGTGTTGGGAACAAGGCTTTCCTCTGTCCTGTCGACGGGAAGCCACAGTGGAAAAAGGCAAGTGAGCAAACAAGGCGAGACAACAGCCTGCTTTTCAGACAGAGCGGCAGTGACACCTCTCTCAGCCAGTCCCCAGGCTGTCAGTCCCAAGAAGGCTGTCGCCTCCCCTCTCTCAGTATCATTGACTTTTTGCTGACTTAAAAACACTAAAGCTTGGCCCGACTGCAATGATGCATTGTTCTGGAGGAGTTATCATACTGGATAATATTCTCCTGAAACACACTCTTAAAGTTGACCCGAAAGAATGGAGCCGGCTGCTTCACTTTCTCTCTTTGGTTGCTAGGTTTGAGTTCCCCACACAAGATCACTGGAGCCTTTATAGGCTTCTGGCATCGGTTCAGCTCTCCTCTTCTGTCTGTGACCATGAGAGAGTGGGAGAGGGCAGCACAAGGAAAAATCCTTCCACTCTCTCAGGGTGGCGTGCTGGGACTTCCAATGTGCCCCAGTCTTTTACTGGCAGATCTACTCCTTCTGATGGTGAGTTCCATCAGCTCTGCTCTCTGCCTATGACCTCAATCTGTCTCATTAAACCATAATTGGGAATAAGCGAGTGAACCTGCACCTGTGTGCCCCTTTGCTAAATCACACACTGGGATTTCTCACCCACAGCTAAAATAACATAGGCAGATCTGAGCTCAGGCTGAAGCGAAGGTTGTTCTGTGGCATTTGGGTATTTCAAAGCGTTCGCCCGGGGCTACGTTACAACTCTCGAAACTGAAGCCCCAAAATGACACGTGCTGCAAGAATGTACTCTTTCATACCTTAAGAAAAACGGGGGTGATATATGACTTTATTCAATGGTATGTCATCATAAATCATTGGCAGGATATAAATGGTAGTCACTCATGATTATAATGGACATCCTGCAACAGGAGTGCATTCAGAGACATGTGCAAAGACTATGAACTATATAATATTCAACTGACGCAGTGTTCAACTTACTGATTTATTGGGCGCTGCTAAAACAAGGCCCAATGATGTACTCCAGTCCAAGCATGAGTCAACCCATCCCCACTATATAAGAATTTGAGACTACAATGACATCAGTGGTTATCTAAGTTAGCTAGTTAGCATTAGAGATACCCTGAAAATTCATCTTTTTTTCCCTTTCCTGGTTTAGAGTGACTCGTTGTCAGCCATGAGTACACATGCATGCTTAGGAGCTTCAAGTTGGCATGGTGGCTTTAGAGGGCCTCAATGCAGTCGTGCAGAAAAGCACCGCAACACCCCAATAGGATTTATTCCATTCACCGGAGATTTTTAAGTGGATACATTTCACAGCTCAAACATTAAAGAAAAATAGTCAAGACAAAGCAGTCTCCAGTTTCCTGGGTCTTAGGTATTTGATTGACAGTTGAAAGTTATGTTAAACATGGTCACTGAGCATTAAGTGGAGTTGGTCACAGCATTCAAGAGTGGACAGAACATTTAGATTTTTCTATATTTTGAATCCTTGTTTTATATAATTTGTGATTTTTTTCACTATGGCAAAATGTATATTGGTAAACCCCGATTACTCGGGTTTCTTCCATAGTGTGCATTGGCAGAACAGCAATAGGTGTGTCAGCTACATCATCGTCAAGCATCAGCATGACATCATTCCCCAATGAATCACAAGGAGAAAGGTCACACACCCTTATTTTGAGTGGTGGTGGGCAGCGGCTGGCAATTACTTTCCCTGGGGGCATATAAGAAACTGAAATGGTTGTAGAAGGCCACAGCAACAAGCCAACCTCAATAGTGTTTAATATTAATTTTGTGTTGCAATATAAAGTGTAACCTTTTGTTAAGCTGCAAATAGTGGGGATGTATTAGGAGTCATAACCTTAAAAACACAGATGACATTATTATAGTAAATACATATACAATAATAACAATACATTGAAGTTTTTTTAATGGAGGAATGTGAAAAAGTGGTATCATGTTATTTGATCAATTTGGTGACTCTGTTTGAAAAGTGAAACAAAATAACCTCAATAAATTGTACTGTAATTGCTCCATATTCTTCCCTATTTTTTGCTTCATCACTTAGACAAAAAAATTGTTCTTCAAATTCAAATGCATTATAATATTCATCAAAGCGAATATGGCATTTTTGAGCCATGGAGGCAAAATGTTTCCAATGTTAAATATACACTTGAATACATACAGTATATATATTCAACAAATATCCTTGGTAAAAAAAACAAGGTCAGTTTTTTTCACCAACTGTTGGAAAACAATGCAAATCTTACTCACTTATGTACCCAGCCTATTCCTTTCATGGGGGACTTTCGTGTGGGGGACTTCTAGATTCTTTCCAATGAAAAGGTGTGCCGTGAATGAAAAAAAATGTTGGGAAACACTGCATTACACTACCGGAAATGAGTCGCCGGGCTGAGTGTCACAATAACATCGGATATTGTTTAAATGTATGTGTGAGGGAGACTTTAGTATTTGTCAACCTCAAGAAATTATTAGAAGGATCACTGCAATATTTTGGATTTTATGGACAGTAACTAACGTGTTTGACAGTAAGCTGTCGTAAGCAAGGAAGACATTTTGCTGATAAAATTCAATATGACATCGAGCAATGTGAGGCTTGTTTATATTAAACCTGTCCCTGTCATGTTATAGCATGGAAACAGATAGATCTGCTTGAACCTAAATAATACAGTGTCCACCTTCTTAACAAAACACGGCCAACTTTATTACTTGGCGAGTATTGTTACCCCTCAGCACTTTTCAGATTCATCACGTCTAAAGCGAGTGCAGAATATCGTTAAACGTGTCGCTGGCTGCTTTTTTTGGTCGTCCTCCTCGCCCGCTATAATGGCGGCAAGCGAAATTGAAATGTTTTCTCTTATAAGCTACAACAACTGGCACTCCCACATTGTTAAAATCGGTAACTATTGCGGAAAGTGGAGTCGCACCAATAGTCCCCATAGAAATATCACCACTATCACTATACCGGGAGCACTTCCCACATTTCATGCAAAGCCGTAGGAATAAAATGGATATACACTTGCACATAGAGTTTGTTTACAGACCAATGATTTAACTGGACTAACCCGATGCACAACACTAATGACTTCCCTCCTATGCATTTTTATACGAAAGGGTTCACAAAGGACAATTGAATGTCTCTCAGTCGTCAACAATGCCATACATCTCACACGGTCATGTCAGTCTGACTTCATTTTTCAATACCGCTTCAGAAGAATAGAAAGTATACAGCCAGCCTTCCATTTTCTATACCACTTATCCTCATTTGGGTCAGAGATTTGTTGGAGCCTATCGCAGCTGGGCAGGAAATATACGATGACATTGAAATAAGTGGAACTGTCGCGAAGTTATGTTGTATTGAAATGAAAGACTACACAATATCACCATAGTGCTTTGTGTGTGGGCATATGAGGTTTAGCTACCCTCAAACAGTGTGTCCTGCCCAAGACTTTAAGGTAAAAATACGACATCTTGAATAAAGCTTATCTGGAAATTCCAATTCCTTTGTTTTGACATGATTCGGAAAATAATCTCTTACATTAAGTAAAACAACCCGAGAGGAGTCTTATACTTGAATAACAATGTGTGCTTTTTTTTATATAGCGATACAGTCCTGCTCACCTGCTTAACACGGTAGCAGGAGAAAATACATATTTATAGACATATATTCAACCACATATTCACATTGTGTGATGAATTTATATCAAATCTATATTTTGCCTCAGAGGCCATAAAAAAATCTCATTCAGCAGACAAAACCACAATACATGCCAGTGTGTGACTATTATCAAACAGGTGGAGCCAAATAAAACTGCGACTGTTGTGCGGTTTGAATTTTAGATTCGCTCCCTCAGCACCTTTACTGTCTCAGGCAGTACAGCACAGCCCAGGCTGTGTTTTGCTGGAAGGGAATATTTTGCAGGGTTATGCCATGGTGGTTGCATATAAATTGATTTTTATCATATCTTTTGTTTTTTTACACTCCTTTATCATTTCAAGCTGGATATACAAACACTGGCAAAAAAAAAAAAAAAACTAATATACAATGTCAATCATTCAGTGTTAATAATGGTGAATATAAATGTAAATAAGACCGAAAACAAATCACTGGCTTTCTGACAAAATCACTGTAATACAGAAAACAGACATGATTGATGTGCACAATATCATTTAGGTGGGCTGAGTTGAGATAAGATAGAAGCTTGGTCTGGTTCAGGTGTGCATTAAAAAGAACACAGTGGCAGCTTTAATTCAATATCTGCAGACTATATTTACCAGAATTATTGGCTGCACTGTGACTTCATACTTGAATTACTTTTCTTGCCTGCGCTGAAGGACAGAGTGCTGAGTTTTAAGGCCAGCTCCGATTCAATTGCATGTTTACAGAAGATGATACAAACATTGTTTAATGCTTTAAAAGAACTCTGTGAACTCTGACTTTGCATGCATTTGCGGGATTTGATTAATCAGTGGAACCTCAGTTTTCATGATTAATCTGTTCCAGAAAGTTCAAATTCTGTGAAATCCAAAACAGTATCTGACAATGAAAATCCAGTTAATTCAAACTACGAATATTAACCAAAAAATCCATGTGGTTGAGCTTTTCCAATTAAAAAAATTAAAATAACTAATCAAATGGATAAATTTACCATTTCATTTTCACCGAAGTGAGCGAGGAGAAGCTTTTATCAAGTTCTTCCATAAATTTTGACAGTCTAAAATTGATGTTGTATTTTGTAAAAATAGTTCAACGGACAGAAAGCCGCATATTCATTCGTTCAGCGTTTTTCAACAACTCAAGGTGATAACAACCCTTATTTGACAGTCACACTCAAACTATTTGGTGCTTGCTTATTAATGTGACTGTTAAATAAGCTATAGGGTCAAGAAACTGGGGTGAAACTAATTAGTATATATAATTGGTATAATAATAATTTTATTTTGAAGGTCTGACTTTTGACAGGATATGGTGCGCAGATGTTGCCTCAGTATGTATAGGTCAGAGTAGAGTGGAAGGATTACTGCTTTGAGCTGTTAGTAAAAGTTTGCATTGTGGAATATACCTTGCCATCTGGTAAACCCGTTAAAGACAATAAATAAAATGATTTAGTCGATTGAGCATGCATTCTGGGAAATGAATGGCCAAGTCTTAGGAAAGAAGTAGATGTAACCAGGTCAAAGGTTTAGATGAAAACAATCTGAGAAACCCAAGTCATACAAAATAAGTGATTTGGGGACTGTCCTTTTTAAAGAAAACATTATTCAGCTTCTTTTTGCCTGCATGCTTCTTGTTGTTTTGTTTCAAATAAATCCACAACAGTACCTTGCATAGTAATCTAATTTACACAGTCATTCTCTTGAATTTCCTGATGGCCATGGCTAGTTCATTTAAACCTCATAACAATGACAAATCAGGCCAACTATTGAGCATTAGAAAGTACTTCCCATCATTGTGTGTTCACCACTTACAGTACATAAGAGAGTGTCAGTTGTCTGACACACACACACACACACACATTCGCCCACACAGGCTGGCAAGATTGACTATGAGGGACACTCACAATGACTCACTTGGGATAATTTTGAATGTGACAAAAGCAGATTCGCCATCCTCATTTTTCACACTATCTCCTGGTTAGCCACAGACATCTTGTCTGGACATGCAAACATTGTATCCATTTAATCCAATAAAGAGTGAGCAGTGAGCACACATTCATGACAGACTTGACTGGAAAATAATGACATGCGGAGAAAGCAGTTTCTTCTCTTGCATGCGTTATTAGGCCGTATGCCTAATCATATGAGATTTGACGCTTTCATCAGTGGATTGTGTCTCACTTGTCCATAAGATCATTTTAAGCATCAATCTGTTCCTGGTCTTGCAATGCTGACAGCTGCTCTGAAGTTTTTTTTCCTGAGCCCTTCACCGGAGCAAAGCACCACAGACAGTGGACAGTCAGTCAGATGAGTTGCAAGTGAAGCTTCTGAGCATGTCAGCGCTGGTAAGGCAGACAGCTGGAACCAGATGAGTCATTTCTGATCTGTCTAGCTACTACTCAAGGGAGTAGAGTGAGACCACATGGGTAGAGGACAATTGCTCACATCTCAAAATGTTTGACAGAAACTGCCATGTACGATACATGTGTGAATGACACCATGAAGTGACTTAGTTGAGAGGGACACGCGATGATGGAACGTGTTATTTACGAGATAGACTCTCTAGTGTGGAGATTACACACATTTTGTGGCGCTCAAACAAAGTTGTCATTGGACAGCAACAATACACTGACTCCTGTTTATCTGCACTTCCATGGTTATTTCTTTTTCCATTTGTCTTACTTCCATTTTAAAATTGTGGAAGGGGAAGGTGGTTAAGGCACTTTTCACTACATTTAAGTCCAAACCCACCAGATCATCATCTACCAATAAAATTAACAGAAACTTTTGACATTTTATTCAAAGGTATAGTTTCAATGGTGAAAAACCCAAATTCCTTTGTTTTTTTTTAACCAAGATGAACAGGGTTTATCAGCTGATAAAACTTCCCTCATTTCACCTGATTAATTTCTTCCTTTATGGTTTCGTGAACCCTCCCTCTTTCCCTTCAACTGCTAATGTTCGCAGTCTCGCTGTGATGTTATTGCATGCGGATTTTCCTGACGGCAGCCATCTGCCTGTCGCCCCCCCCCCGCCTGTCATTAGCCCATCTCCGAGATGATTCCCAACACATATAATTGGCTACAATCTGTCTGTCTGCGTTTACTGCCAACCAAACATCTGAACAGTCCAATCCTCTGATGAGTGGACGGCTGGAAACGTCTTCTGTCCGTCTTCCTCTTGAGATGCCACCAACACCCCCCCACATCCTACTTCTCCACTTCCTTCCATCTTTAGCCAGATAACAATTTTCTTCACTTTGTCACATCTTCCAAGTCATCATGTCTGAAAGTAGCGCTCATCGCTCCCCTTCCTTCATATTTTCTTCCCATTTTTTGTTCCCTCTCGCAGGGCCACATATCGCCTGGTCCTCCGAGAGAGTGAGCGATGTGCGTGTCGCTCATGGTGGCAGAGGGAGCAGCAGAGCCTGACGTGAACATACGCTATGAGAGATCCCATTTATAACACTGTCTCCTAATGAACAACACAGTGAATGCAACATGGAGGCAATTACCATCAGGAACCCATTGGAGGAATAAAAGTCTTCTTACTGCAAAGCAGGGAAAGTCAGAAAGGACACTGATTGAAAACTTTTCAAGATGACTGCAAATTGACACGAGTACATTTTCCACTCTTCAGCTCCAACTTGGCCTAAACCAGGAGAGCCGTAGCCAGATAAGCCATCTGCATCTCTAGCATCACTGATTGTTTCAATTGGCCTGTTTTAATCTTCATTCCATCTTCGTCAACAGTTTCATGCTATTACTATTTTGCTAGGCCTCGTGTGACCTTCATCAAGAACACTTGGGTGTCAAACTGACATAAGGAAGAATGACAGTCCATTATGAGGAAAAGAGCTTACAATCCTGTCAGTGGGTGAATGTAGCATTAAAATGCTTTTATAGGACACTGGGGCAGGTGGCGGCAGGTGGAGAAAAGGCACAGAGAAAATCTTTTTATGTTGGCTGAGAGATGAAATTGACTGGCTGTGTCTGGACGTACACAGCGATTTTCAAATCAAAACTAAAAATCATTTATCATGGTTAGCTTCATGATGCATAATGATAATAATAATAATAATAATAATAATAATAATTTATGGAAGAACTTGATAATGTTGTGCGTTTTTCAATATACAATTTATGCCTTTGCTGATTTTTTTTCTCTTGAGTTATGAGCAAAACAATTGAGATGATAGTATTTCTGCTGCACCAGTAAACCACAACATCCATACACTACCAATTCCTATTGTTTTCCTTGCAATGGAAGGGCATCAGTTTGTGGCACTAATGTGTCAATAATCTTTTTTTTTTTTTTTTTGCCATCAACCAACTCCACATTGAAGAAGAACATGGAAGGACAATACCATCATTTTGTGCTCTCTTCCATTTGCAGGTTATGTGGAGAGCAAATGTTATTACTGTGTTTTCATACAGTGCACAACTATTTAATGAAATTTTCCTATGAAAAAATACATTTGGGAAAATGAACTAGTGTTTCTTTAAGAGTACTGGAATGGATTAATTGCATATATATTAATAATATAATAATAATTTGATATTCATATCAAAGAAGAACGCTGATTTGATATACAAGTGTTTGGAGATACAAGTGAGCTCACTGAAAAAAAATAATTAACTAAATCACACGAAAAAAATCCCCAAAAAAATTGAATCACATTTTCATCTCCCCAGACAAAAACATATGCATGCATGGTCTGTTTTCAACTGCCAGTTTTGAAATATGTATTGGTGGCCTATATATTGGTCTGTAAGCAACCTCTGAATTTTGGAAAAGTTGTAACCCTGGACATAATTTTCCAAAAAAGTCTGTTTCAAAGAGACTTAAAACTTTCATAAGAACAAAAAAAACCACACACACATTCTGCCCTACTGTGCTGATAAACATGAATAATTGATGCAAACTAGGGTTTGTAAAACATTTGGGCCTCCCTTTTTGGCTTGTGGCCGTGAATGGATTACAGTATTTGGAAAGAATAAACAATGGATTACATGTATTTTGATACTCCTTTGTAAGACTTTCTTCTTTGCAAGGAGCTGCTGCCGGTGAGTTCCATCTTGGTCACCAGCTAATCCTAGGGCACATATTCTAGACCGGGGGTCACCATTTCCATTCCTCGGGATGCGGTGTCCTACATGAGTTATATATCTCCCTGCTGCAACACACCTGATTTATTTGACACCCTGATCCGGTCTCCAGCCAATCGCAGGGCACACATAGACGACATACCATTCACACTCACACATTCCCACATAAGATACGAAGCTAAAACTCAGAACGGTGATGCAGACGTTCTCCGCACTACTGCATTATGCTGTCAGAGAGAAGATCACCATGTCAAATGTTATCTGATAACTGCGAGCAGGACAGATGGGCACGAACTAAGAACTGCTGACGACTGAGACGCACACATTTACATGAGCATGGGGGCGCTATCAGAAAATGAGAGAAAACCTGTTAAAAATGCTAAAGAGGCAGAGCTCAGATTGCCTTTCTTCTCCCACCTGCTGCACACCTCCTACCACCACCCCGCAAAATATGCACAGTAAGAAGGCGAGTGCAGGTTAATTAGCAGGAAGAATATGTTCTGGGGCTGAGAGACAAACAGGAGATGTTTTTTCACTGGCCCTCTGCTCACTGGCAGATGCTCGCTCTGCCAGTGTCGCGACCCGACTCAGCACACTTCTGGAGAAGGAAAGAAAAAAGAGCTTCCGAGCAAGCAGGAGACAGTTGGAGCAAAAACAGTTATATTAAATGGATGACTAGAGAGATCTTATAAGTCCCAGAAAACGACTGTCGTTCTGTCGTTTATGCTCATAAAGCTCCTCAGTGTTGGAGGATCGGTCCGTGGAGTTTGGTCCATATGGCTGCTGAGGCACAGCAATGAAGGAGAATTCCCAGAGGTTTCTTTCAGTGTGAGTGAACAGTGTGACTGGAGGCTTCTCAAGGTTATCCTGTTGTTGAGCGATACAACGTGACTGTGGAAACACAATGGGGCATAATACAGTACTATTAGCAGTCTACAAGGACAGAAAATGAGAGTACTTCTTGCAGATGTTTTTGAGCCAGTTGTTGCGTAAACATGTAGGATGAAGAACTGGATAAAACAAAAAGGAGTCTTTAATCGTTCGGTGCTGTTGTCCTAGCATGGGGGTGGTGATACACGTCTTTGATAGAGTAGCTTGATAACGTCAAGTGAAGGGCAATCTGGCTCCATGTACACAGTGAGAGGAGGAGCTTTGTATAAATTGAAAGGAAGAAAGAAAAAGAACAAACACATTCTGAGACTTTGAGACTGTGCATGCCTTTCGTTCAAGGCAAAAAGCGAGAAAAATCAAGTCAATTAACTAGCTGACACATGGATATGCTTGGTTGGAATCAAGGAACACGCAGGGAAAATAAATCAGTGAGTTAAAAGTTCTATCTTGAAAAGGAGACAATAATCAATACAGTTATTGAGAGTTTACAAAGAAATGTTCTGCTTCAACAAAAATTCGTCAAAATGACCCAAGGATGTCGATACATAACCCTTCTATTTCGTTAACTCACACCAATTCAGTACAGCGGTACTTCAAAATATTCTGGTCACATTTCTTAAGAGCCCAGTCACAATGGTTAAGTGGCTTTATAAATAAAGCCGTAGCTCCACTCTAGTGGTGGAGTCATACATGATGGGAGGGGATATATATATATATATATATATATATATATATATATATATATATATATATATATATATATATATATATATATATATATATATGTAGTCTGGCGTGGGGGGGGGTTTAACTTAATAATTAGAATTTCCATCTCTCATATGAAAATGCCAGATGAAATACTTTTCTGTCTGCTTTCAGTTTAAAGTTCATGGTAAACTCATTTTTCTTCCTCGTGCTTCTGTCCTTGTATGAAGATGCAGCTGGGTTGGCATTAATCATCCAGATTAATGACCGGTATTACCAGTTACCTTTAAAAAGTAATCAGTAATCAGATTGTTTACTACTTACTATTACTTGACTCTTTACTCAATGGGAGACTCATCCTCACCACAAAAGTAATGGACATACTCATTACTGAAAACTGAGGTGGTTTTAGATGTACGTCACCGTTGGCGAATCTGACAGTGGCCCCATCTGTCTTTTATTGGACATTCAGAACGAAGGAGCTAGAGCAAGCAAGTATAGTTAAAATGTGAAGGGAATAATCAATGCTACTATATCAGATGACTTTATGTGCTGGTCCTGTTTGGTTTGATTTAGCTGCGCATAATTCCTTCAGGGAATACAGTAAATACAAGGAGGACGCAAAGCGAGTGCAAGCCAAGTTGAGCTGTGATCCAGATGAATGATACAACGAAGGGCAGCCAACAGAAAGTAATGTATGAAGGTTCTCATCTTGGCTGACTGCATGCTCTGCTGAACATCATCAGAATTGCACCCCGAACTGATTCAACACACGCATGAAAAAAACCTTTTCAGGACCTTCACTCACTTGCCTGCAATGTATCTGCAAAATATGTCATTACTGAGGAACACAGAACAACTCTACTGGTAACACCAGTTGCCAAACAACATTCTTGGGCTGGAAATGAAGTTCTGAAACAAAAGAAACATCTTTTCATTTACCTTTTCCTCAGAAGTAATCGAAGCCAAATCGATCATCTCGGTCAATAAACGAACGAGAGAGCGCATACGCTGTTAACGGATTTTTGCAATGAAGCCAGGGGGAGAGCTCATGTCTTTAACAAGGCATGACATTGAGAAAGAGTAATAGCAACCTTGTGTTTTCTCCTCGTGAATCTCAAGACTGATTCAGTACAATTCCATTAGCCCTCCTCCTCTTTCTCCTCCAGCTGAGAGCTTTCTGTCTGTCATTCATCACCAGCTACAGAGCCACAATGAAAATTAATTTTCCCCACCATACATCCATTCCCTTCCCTCACTCAGTGTTCCCTGCTCCACCCTTTACTTTCTTTATTTGATAAAACTCTAATTCCAGCGCTTTCGTCTCTACCTGGATAACAAATGTGTAAGTGTCTGTTACTTCTGGTCGCTTACTTCTGGCCCCTCTTACATTTGCAAAAATGGAAGAACTGATTAAAAAAGGCTCTGGCTCATTTCAGTGGCACAGCAACAACCTATTCCAGTAGGTTTTAATTCAATTGGCTACTCCACTTTATTGCCTGTTAGTAGGAGCTATATTAAAATGTGTGTGTTGGGTTACTTGTGCAAAACAACATGTAGCTTTGTTAATGATAATAGTTTGACAATGCTTTTTTGCAGATATGTAATAAAGCCTGTTTGCTTTTCTCATTGCGATTCTTTTGATATATTGAAGCGACTACAGGCTACCTTTTTGTAGCTCTCTGCACATTTTGGTGTTTGGCTATTTTTTGGGACAATTGACCCTGTTGAGACGGCGGTGGTAGCCTTGGTGGCAAATATCTCTTAGTGCAAAGCTCAAGAAGTTAAAGTGAGTCTAAAAATAGGATTCATTTAGACAGGCTGAAGAAATAATTCCTGTGACATGCTGGACTGATGAATCCTCGAAATCTTCTGGTTGGTTGTTGCCCTACTGGGCTACGATAAAGTGGACTGTTGAAGCAAAAACTGAAGATACATCCACAACTTCAACGCAATTCCTAAATAACCATCAAAACAATACATTCAAGCTAACAACTAAATCTTAGTACAATAGAGAAAAAAAAATAGAATACATCTGTATGCAGATTTGTGTGACTATTAAGTGTGACAACAACAACAAGCCGGATGCTTAGACATGGACACAACCTAGCTGACTCCCTAGTGGGTCACTGATTAGCTGCAAAGCACAGACACAGTAATTAACAGATTGTATGCGAGGGAGGCCATCGTTCCAGAGTGACCCACTGTCCAAAGCTCTCAAATGAGCAGAGCTTTAGTCTGTCAAAGACAGGGCTGTCACCTCATAGCTTGTGAGTGGATTTGGTCCAAACAGCCCCGAGGCCCACTGTCATGCTAGATAAAAGTTTGGCCACCTGCATATGCACCAGGTGGACCTGTCAGCAAATGGAAGAAGACTGCAGACTGGAAGGTAGAATAATGAAAGCTAGGCCAGGCTTGGGGAACTGATGGCGAGAAGAAAAATGCAAGCTCAATTTTTTTTTTTGGTCATGTCTCTACAGTATTTAACCTGTAAATAAACATAGTGTAATTCTCTCGATCTGGTATTTGTTGACTTGCTAAGTGGGTGTAGAGGACAGAGAAGAGAGGGATCGTCTAACTGAGACTCGGACACGGTCCCGCATCTTCAGGGAATGTCCAATACTAAGACCGTTGATCACTGCAAAAAATAACACATGACATACATGCAGAACATCTCAATTCCTTGAGCCTTTATCAAGGGCCTCATCTGTAACAAAGTGCTTTCCATCAAATAGCTACAACAACAATAATAATAATAATGAGAATATAATACCAAATACTTTGATAGCATACAGGAAGTATTCGCTCCTTGTTGCACACTCCCCATAATGTCTGAAGCCGTATGAGGACGCAGGAATCATAGATGTGTCTGGCCAGCATGTTAAGATTGTAATTATTTTTTGTTTTACATTGCACGTGAGCTTACTCAGTTGAGCTACAAGCTGAATTTGAAATTAAACCAACTGTAGTCTACTAAAGGTTCACTGCTTGTCTGATGGCAAGTACCACACATACAGATGGGATGGGTCAATTCTCCTCCACCATTTAGTCCTTTTCTCACTCCCCTTTATCACCGACTCTCATCTCTTTCTATATCTCCTCCAAGATGCAGTCTTCGCTGAGCAGATGTCGGCTTTTATCCCACAAACTAGGATAAAGTTAGAAGTGCTCACAAGTCACAGGCATCTATTTGAAGTGTCCGATCCCTCCCAAACCCTAAATTGAAATTTGCTGATAAAGGACAAAGAAATACACGATGGGATCACATGATCATAAAACAGCTTCAAAAGTAGATTAATTTGGAGCAAAAAGATAACAGCCAATCTATGAAAAAACTGAGAAGAGTATTTTAACACGTGGCCTTCAGGAAGTGAAAATATCAAATGGGAGGATTGTCGATGAAACAGACTCCACTCTTCTCCGAAAACTTACAAAATGTTGTGGTGGGAATTCTCTGTCCATTCTTCCAGAAGAACATTTGTGAGGTCAGAGATATGACTCAATTCTAAGGATGCATGCCAAGCTCTGCAACAATAATCTCCAAATTATCAAAGTAACAAAAGTTGAAACAATAGAGTGCGGCAGTGGGTGTCAGTAGTGTTTGAGCGAGTTTAAATGAATGCGTGGGTTGGCGTTGAAACAGCACCACGAGGCTTGGTAAGCTGAGAGAGAGTGGGCACCGAACTGGCAGGTCTGTGCCACTGGTCTGGTTTGCCCAGTTAATTCTCAAGACAGGCTCATCCAAGGAGAAACATCTTTGCTCTTCTTTCACAAGAGCAAATGGAGAGCTAAGATAAACATGCAAACCCCCAAGAACCAAGAGAGATTAAAAAGGGCAGAGAATACAAATCATTTACTGATGAAATTGTGTTTTCCCACCATTCTCCTCCTGTGGAAATAACTAATTGATCTGTCCACTGTGTGATTGCCTCTCACCTTGCCGACTGACTGTCACTCAATCTTTGTGAGGACTCCAATGGGGAGTGAATCCATCTCTTTCAAGAGAATATAGAGTGTGACGTTTTTGTGTGCGCACACGCATTGTTCTTGACAGTCAGCCATCACACCTCAACATCAGACCCCCTGTTTTTGGACAGAGCGGGCACTTTGACAAATGGCGATGGGATCTTTTGTGATGGGACATGTCAAGGCCCCTATATTGAGTTTTTCCAAGACGTACACGATTTGTACTCAAACGTCATTAGTTTAAAAGCTTGGCGCTAGATTTGCAACAAAATTTAGTGATTTCCTTCTGGGCTCATGACCCATTCCTCCTCAAAGTTTCATGAAAATTGTTTGAAAAAGTTAGTGGGGAAACTTAAGAGCTGAACACAGTTGTGGCAGTCTAAAACAGAAATCAAATCTTCAGAAAGTCCTTTGTAGGACAGTTGCAAAATGTGACAGGTTGCTTTGCCTTCACTCTTATGTCCAGTTCAGCCCAAACCAGATCAATGGTGTTCAGTGAATATTGTACTTCATTTTCAGAATACTTTATCATTTTTTATTGTTGTTGTATTTACCCCTGGTAGTTTCCCACTTAAGTAATTTTTCTACCATTTCAAGCTGCTGAGTTGGACTTCAACTGCTTGAAAATGTGGGTGTTCCAAAACCTCTGATCATATTATTTGGCTCATATTGTGTATGTGTGAATGACACAAACAGCTTTATACCACAATCTATTGTATTTATTTGAAACAAAAAGTGTGCTTATCATTGCTATTTCACCCTGATTGTTGCACAAGTGACAATTATTTTGTCTCAAAAACCAGCAGCAACAAGTGGTATGATATAGTCATTATTAATGGTTATATAAAGGCTTAATTCCACACTTTTTTCAACTGAGGTTTGATTTGGTTGAAAAGCAATAGGTAGACTGAGGTCAAATGAACTAAAGTTGTATGATGTTGAGTCAAGCCTGAGGAGAGAGCGGAACAAAAGAGAAAAGACAAAGCAAAAACAATTGAGAGTGAGTCATGGAGCACATACCGGCGGTATATTTCCAAGCTGTGGCTGCGTGTACATTTCAGACAATCAGTGTCAGCGTGTCCGCTGTATTGAAAACTTGGTCCGTTTTGAAGTCTGAAGACATCTGGTCTCTCAGCATCTGGGTTATTGTAATCTTCATGCTTGAGTGTCCATGGGAGCAGAATGACTCCAGGTGACGAGCTGTCAGATGCTCCCCTCATCAAGATGACTGTAGGGTCAGAGGTGAAAGGCAGCCGATCGCGGCAACTGTGCAGCGGCGTGACTCCAAGCACTGTTGGAAGCAGGACGGCAGGATGACTGACTGCGTTTTAGCTTTTTTTGTTGTTGCTCCCCACAGCCCACAACACTGCTATCGCGCTGTCTTGTTTAGTCTGCCAAAGCCTCGGAGGATAGATTTGATGAAATCCTCCAGCCGTATGTGAAGCCCTTAAGCTGAGGTAGAGGATGTAAACTGTTTGATTCCTTCTTTTTGTCATATTCTCTTGCATCGCAATTGCTATTCGGGCTGACTGCGTTGCAGTTTAAAATCAAACCGGTGACACTATTATGATTGGAGGCATTAATGTCTGAACACAAAAGAGTAGCGAAGGAATTAATCAAAATGAAATGACAAACCTCACACATGAGTGCTTACTCAATCTTGCCTTACTTCTGATCCAAAATGATCCATGACACTACAGTGAAACACTTCTGTGCACAGATAAACAAGCCTTCTAATGAGTTTTTTTTTTTCTTAGAGATAACAAAACAAGAACTGAGTTCCAACCAGCATTCACTCTCCGCATCTGGCACTGTATCTTGCAACAATGGAAAAAATCAAGACTTTTGCAAGAAGATGGGCGAGGAGAGATAGGCTTGAATTCCCATGGTCTGAAGCAGGAAGGAAGGAAGAAAAAAAAAAGATAATGAATGTAAAACACAAAGCCTCTCAATGGCAATTACCACGCATTGCCTGGTGCAGCTGACAGTTTGAGAGAAGCGCTCTTTGCACGTTTTATTCCATCCAACAAAAGAGAGTGAGGCAGAAGTACTGGTGGAGTGTACAAAGCTCAACTGCCATGCCAGCTCACTAACTGTTGCCCATTATGTGGGGGGGAAAAAATGGTCTGGAACATGCCCATGACCTTGTTGACCTTAATATAATCATTTATAGTCTAAGCGCAGGTGCAATTCTACTAATATTATTTTAAATCATATTTCTAATGATTTCTTTTGTTCTTGTTCTTCAAATGTTTGATGTAAAGCACTTTGAATTGTTTTGTACATCAAATGTGCTCTACATATAAACTGAACTGTGATATTTCTGACCAACCTTATGTTATTGTTCATGTTTCTCAGGAAGATGACAAGCAATCTGCTGCTGTCCTTTACCCACACTTCACAACAAGCAGTTCCACCATGTCTGATGTTGTGCTGCTCAGGAATCACAGGAAACTATGTGGGAATCAGAGGGGAGGCATGGTGTGGGCTTTGGTTCTGCCGCTCCTACTAATGAGCTGTAATCTGGAGCAGCAGGAGGGAGCTCAAGGAGTGGGTTATGTTTGTTGCTAAAAGAGGGGGAGGAATGGCAGCTCAGGTGCTCATTTCCTGAGACCGAAGGACATAAAAGAGGCAGCGTTAGAGACAATCTAGGCGGGGATCATGAGCTTCCAGGGATGTTTGTACCTAGGTAGCGGCGCTGGGCAGGTGGGTGGAAAATAAAGTCTATTCCTCACAGCTGTTTCCTTAGTGTGTCTTTTTGGCCTTTCTCTGCACACTGCCAAATCACAACCATACCTAGTCACCAAACAGGTTTGTCGCCTAACTCTTTATAAATAGGAAACTTTACAAGTTGATAAGGTCTGGGGAAGAAAAGAAATGCTTGTCAAGAAATGCTCCTCATTTTTCATCCACCTCCTTGAAATATGACACCACCTGTGCGAGGGGTAAGAAAAAAAAACGGGGTGTAATATGTTTCAATGACAGGCCTGACTGTTCTGGAAAGAAAAAAGCTTATGTCATCCGCAGTAGCATGAAAAGGCAGAAGGAATGCATTTATTTCAATTCAGACCTGCCAGAGAGCGAATAAAAGGTGTGTCAATGCAGAACCAAAGCAAAACAAAGTGCTTGGAGGGAGACAAAGATGCAACCTGCAGGAAAGATGAAGAAAGAAAGGGGAAGATGGAGCGAGCACAATTTTTTTTCACCTCAGGCTAGAGTGCTAAAAGCTACGTGTTCCCCTGGTGACAAAGTACAGTCGCTTGCTTTCTCGGGAGAACACCCAATCCATGCCTATTTTCCCCCACATTGTATTTTTGCCTTTTTCAGTCCACATCTCATTTCCCGGCATCCGTTCATCATTAATTTCATTTGTGTCGAATGCAAATACTCAGCATCTCTCCTTCTCCATTGTGCTCCAGAAAAGCAAGAAAGAAGCCAGACTCAGTCGGCAGCCACAGCCAGCATTAGCCCCAAACAGTATCAGCCGGGCTTTATTACATGTCAGCATCTCTTCCTTTCATTTTTTGTCAGGCGAGGAGATTATGCCCCAGGCCAGAAAGATATGCAGCAGCAGGGGTGGAAGGGAGGGAGTGGCGGTCGTGGTAAAATGGAGGATGAGGAAGCCAATGATAGGAGACAGAGAGAAAAAGAAGAGCAGGGGCAGCTTGGGATCTCTCATATGTAGCTCAAACCACAGGTGTTTCTTTAATACCTTGCTTTGTGGGAAATGATGAGGAAATGAGGAGCACTTCTCTCATTCTTTTCCTGCCACCCAGGAGCTACAAAATATTTTCAGTTTCTTTTCTTTCTGTCTCTCTACCACACCTCAGGAGAGTTCAGAACATTCAATGACTAACTCTGCATGCTTTTTCTGGCACCCTCCCTAAAACAAAAGAACCAATCTCAACAGATTATGTAAAGAGAAGACAATATTTTAAGTGACATGAAATGCACAATGCATTCATACGAAGCCACATCCTGTTATCACAGTTCAGGTAAATGGTGCAATAGACCGTTTGTGCGCTTTGACTCTGTGTACAACCCCCCCCCCCCAAAAAAAAAGTGGTAGAAGAGTGTAAACGATAGGACGGCAATAGTGACATCACTAAAAGCCAATCTCAAATTTAGTTGGATGGATGGATTAATTGCAGTCACATTTGAACGAAAGCACCATCACATAAATTCAGCTATGCAAACAGAAAATGTTTTTATTCAGTCAATACACAATTAGCGCACGGTTAATTAATTCATAATCGGTAATTAAATGGTGACACATATTTTCCTCAGTCAAATGTTATTGAGTTTTGGAAAGCTTTTTTTTTGTGTGTTCCAGTATGACCGTGCCCCATTAAACAACGCAAGGTTCAAATGTATTCTTGGATGACTTTAATCTAGACAAACTTGCAAAAAACTCCATCAAACACCTTTGGATGTTGTACAACACAGCAAGACGGCAGGTCCTTGCTAATCCAAAAGCAGCATATGACTTCACTAACGTCAAAAATTCGCCTTTTTGCAATCGCCAGCCGGTTAAGTGTGACTCACTCACTATATTCATACTCGTCTGCTGCCAGCCGACCTCCTTTTTTTTCTCATCTCACATGGTGATGAATATGAGTGATACCTAAGTCGTATTAGCACAAGATTGAGTTTTTTCTTTTCATTTAACTGGGAGACATATAGCTATAGATATTGATCATACGGTGAGACATGGCTGAGCCATCTGCCATGTGCTGCAAAGATAACCATGGTAAAGTGATACGCTTTGTGGAGATTTCCACTCCTCACGTCATAATAGGCAACCGGCCAGAGGGGCTCAGAGAGGTAAACTGGAGTAAAGCCATTTCACAATATGAAAACAAATAGAAGTATCTCAAATAACTGCATATATTTGATTTAAATGAGTCGGTTTTGAGTCATACTAACAATGCAAAATACCACCAGGAGGCTGGGGGGGAAAAAGCATCTGCATTCTGATTTAATAGCCCTTTAAAGAACAGATATTTGAAAACAAATAGTGGAGCAAGAAATGCAGATCTTTGATTAAACAGTACTAACAGGCGTGTTTTCTTTATGCTCTACAAAGAATGACAATTACAGGATCTTACTGAGTAACTGTCACTTGTCTCATGTCTCAATTTGTATGTCAGTATTATTCAGCCCAAAATCAAAAGGAGCAGCGCAATGCCCATCAAATTGAAGCAAAAAATCTATCCATTCTATTTAAATATGATATTTCTTTGTTTTTATAAAATACAATATTGTAGGATGTTGTATTTCTGATTACATTTTAGAATTTCTGGATTGTACTAGATGCTTTGAAATGAATAGAATAGAATGCCTTTGTTGTCATTAAAAAATATTCAAAATTCACAGTAAAACCCATACACCATGGTCCATATGTGGAGGTCTGAGTTAACCAAAAAGTATCTCAAAGATGAAAATGGATGCGGTGACTTGGTAGCAGATTTAGAATTATAGTTTTGAAGTTTTTTTTTGACGGGGAGGATATCAGAGGTTTGACCCATAATTGGTATACAATCAAGCTGTTCCAAACATGTTCTGTCAGCTCTTTTCCAGATGGATCCTCAAAACAAATTGCAAGCATGACATCGTTTGTTGACCAATAGTTGAAGCCCAAATGCGTACTGTCAGAGACTTAGAAGATTTTATGGGAACAGGCTGGGTTTTTACAGTGTGAGCAGCCAGAAACACCTGCGCCATTGGTGACCCACCATATGTGTCTGTCAAATCTGCTTCCCAGGAGGTGGCAGAATGCATTCATACAGTATGTAGACGTGTGCACAAGTGCGTGAAAGTGCTGTGTTCAAATCTTGTTGACTAAGTCTGCACACCTGTCTGCATTTACGGGGGAGGGGGTATTTTCCAGAAGTGTTTGCCGACTTATGGAGGTAGACAGAGCTCCTACACAGGTCAGGCCCACAGGCAACCAGGTGGGAATGTACGCAGTGAGCTGTGACCACCAACAGTTGTGCAAGTCTTTATTGGCTCCATCCCTTCATCACTCCTTCCTCAGCATCATGTCCCCTTTCTGTAGCAAGGACACAGATGGTCTCACTCTGTCAACCATGACTGCCCTACAGCAGAACCATTTTCCTTTTTATAGTTGTCAACTCTTCCAAAACACCCAGAGATGATGTGTCAGAAATACTAAAGCACGCAATATACTTTTACGACAAAGTTTTAGATAATTACCCAGGACAGCATGAAACTGAAAGCAATGTGATCTTTATTCAGTCAGGCTGTCGGGTTTCATTAAAACCTTTTGCTTTGACTTGCGAGGACAAATTTGAGAAATAAGTGAACCTAAACCAACTCATTTGACAAGTAAATAATTCATCAAAAAAGAGGTGTCAAACTAAACATAAAACAAAGAGAAATACTTGTATTTAAAATAACCAAAAATGTTGTATTAGAAATAGCCTGCTAACTTAATGCTAACATTTTATGGAAAATGACATGCAAAAGATTTAAAACTCAGTTCAGGGATAGAAAGTGTGGCCATAATAGTTGTGCAATTATCACTGTTGCACAATTTCAACAGATGCAGTCATTTTAGTAATTGAACAGAAGTACAATATGCCCCCAGTGAACACTTAACTGCTCATTCGTTAAATCTATAGTAGAGCTGTATCAAAAATTCAGCCCTTACAATGGCAATGTTTTTTAAATTCTTCTTCTTATTATTATTTATATACACGTGTCACCCTGCTGGTGAATTACATCATGAGGAAAGGAGACATTTTGATCCTCACATAAGCTGACCAAATGTGTTGCTGGTATGTATATGACAAAATGCATTAAAAATTCTCACATAAATATTTGATTCTTTGCATTCAACTTGAGAGTATTGTATTAAGAGTGGAATGAAATGGAAGGAGAGTGGAATAATGGGTAGAATGTCTGCCCGCCTCACAGTCGAGAGGTTCCCGTGACCCTAACGGCAACTCTAATGAGGACAAGCACTATAATAAATGAATGGATGAATGTATTCTGACTACTTTGAACCCAGCCAAAGTTTTCAACAGAGCCTCACAAAAGACCCCAAGGCAAATATTTATCACATTTACAAATGCATCAAGTCCAATTTTCTTCAGGCAATAAGATGCCATCCGCCACACAGGAGCAATAAATCCACTAAGCCCGCTTTCTCCTGCTTGAACATAAGGGGAGTTCATTTAAATTGATTCTTAAATGATATATAAGGCAGTAAATCATCTCCAAATGGGGAGCTGCAGAAGGCACACTAAGACTGCCAGGTTAAAAATACAAGAAGTGAGGGAGGGGCGCTGTTATTTATGGTGACGCCGACACTTCTTTTTCCATCTGATGAGATGACAGGGTGGCTCATGGAACACAGCAGGTAATGAGAAGATATCTTCAGGGAAAAGTTTCATGTTACCGTTTGAAATGGTGACTCATAATTAGATGCACGAAAAGAAAATTCCACAAATGACATGCTACATACAAAAAGGGAACCTCGTTAACTGCCTGGTCAATATCATAAACACATGTTGAAAAAAGTATTGGTTTTAATATTTACTTCTCACTCTGCTGCTACCATTTAAATACTGTTCTCATAGTTCATCTCATAACGCTGGATTTATACGGAATAATTTATGTGATGCAATTATAATTTCACTTTTCCCCATTTGGCCCAGTTTGCAGATGAGTGAAGGCAGTGTGAAAATGAAAAAACGCATACAATAAAAAAAAAAAAAACTTCGGTTAAAACTCTAATGTCAATTAGATAACTGTCAATGTGACACAGCGGATAGATTGGACATAGCGTGTCAACAAAATGCTCCCATCGATGACATAATACATCTACCTAAACAACACAAATCAAAACTACTGTGAAGGTTGAGAGGTGAATTGGAAGATAAATAACAAAATATGTCCGGCTTTGGCCTGCGGCATAATGACGAGGTTACCTTCAACGTATAGGAGAAAGAGTTAAACGGTATGTAAAGTTTCATTTCCCCAATGCCACTCGATTTAGTATTCATCATTACGTTTCTGGCACTTGCGCCTGTGGGTTGTTTCATGTGTAAATGTAAGGACAGCAAAATTGGATACGGGTGTCTTGCCTGTTGATGTAAATAGACAGTCCAAAATGACTGGATATCAGCACTCAATTTAGAACCGCACATTAAATGTCATGTAAATCCAGCCTTTCCTTTAAATACATAGCTTGCGTGCAGTTGTGCAGATAATATAGTGGCTTCAGTGGCAAGGCCAGGCTTTCAGTGTCAAGAGATCATATTTCTGCCCAAGATCTTGAAAAAAACATATCAGTATTCTGTTTCCGTGGCCATGTCTGGCAATGAAATGATGGATGTGTCTTCGTAGCTGCGCTCGGAAAAGGAGCCTAAAGAAGGACGGGAGCAGAGAGCGAGCGCCCCGCCTGCAGAGCTCCGATCTCCATTTGTGCACAACAAAAACACAAGAGCGATCACTCATCTGGTCGTAGCGTCGATGACTGCATATGAATACCATATTGGTGTTGATGGATGTGTACGAGCGGATGGCAAATCTGCAAAACATCGGTGCAAACTATTTGAAATAGTGCACCTTCTATTCAGCTTTAATGGGCTTTGGATAGTAATGTTTTGCACTCTGTGGACCAAACCACACATCTGATAAATTATTCACAAAACCATTACCATGTGAGTCATGTTGTGGTTGCACATCACAATAAATGTGTTTCTCTGTACATAATTGCAAGCATTTGTTATTGATGTAAACATTGAATTTGAATATTTATAAATATGTACATATGCGCACTACTGAAATCATGATATGGCCGCTAAATGCGCTGCCTACACATAACAACATATTTGAGCGGCCAAAATATATCAGTTTTGAGTTTTCAATGACTTGAATATCCATCCCGCAACAATGAGGCACTCTTATAAAGACAGGAGGACATGTAGCTCGCAACGTAACGGCGTCAGATAACCACTGCAGCGAACAAACAAGAGGCGAATCAAACTGCTTTAGCCACTCCTCCCTGAAAAAAATAAATAAATAAAATCAGGAAAACTGGTGAAAACCAGTTGATTCCTATATGTCACCACAATTCCCATTTACATGCAGTAGTTCATACTCTGCACATGTTTTCAGCAACTATCTTTACATTTTAAAATGTACTTACAGACAAATCTTTGAAATCAATTTACAGGGTCGGACACAAAGGCAGCTTTGCTGTTTACGTACGCTTGGCCTGAACATATTTGGATGCATTTGTCTGTCTGTACCTGAGGGTATCGTCTCTTGGTTAAAACAGAGGCAACATGTCACTCCAAATTGTTTTGATAAATATTTAAGTGCAGCAAAGCCCAATGGGCCCCGAGTGAGCCGAGACAACAAATGCTACAATGAGGGAGGGATGGAGAGAGAGAGAGAGAGAGAGAGAGAGAGAGAGAGAGAGAGAGAGAAAGAAGAAACCACGGTAGTAAATATACAAATATACAGATGAGACAAGAACCTTTATAGCAGGGCTCCAGCCAGCATTAAGTTATTCTCAGTTTGAAAACACAGCTTCATTATGCATTCCACAGAGGGCATTAACTATGCATTTCATCTCAAAAATATCTTCTGCTTTGTGTTTTTCTGCATTTCAATACACAGTATTTGATTTAACCTGTTTTTGCCACTCATTTTAATTACAAGTCTGGCTTATACCTGCCATTTGGTGTCAATCTGTACGAGTCCATATGCTCTTTAGCCAGTCTGCCCCAATCTTTCCCCCAGACCCATATCATGTTGCCTCCATGGAAATACAGAGCTTCTCTTTGCTCTTTCACAAGTCACTGAGCCTAAAACTCAACTTCAAAAGTTGCGGCATTACATTTCATTACATGACATGAGCTCATTACGCAGCTGCTGTTGTCCTCAAAAGTCATCTTACAATCAAACTACTTTGTCAAAAGTATGGAAGCAGCTGTGCATCAGGAAAAGAAAAAAAAAAAAAAACATGATTTCCAGACCACATCGGCCAGGACTAGAGTATTGTATTTTCCACCATGGAGCACATGGAACCATTTATTTCCTCTCACGTTTGTCTTCATTATGGTCATTGCTCAACAACAAATGCTCTTTGAAATAACAATTGAGATCCTCATTTTGCTAAACTGAACAAAAGCCTACAATAAATCCAAAGTTGCATATAAAGATCATGAGATAAGTCTGAATAAATAAAGTAGCCCAATGGCGGTAGCTTGAATAATGGGTATGCAGGCAGTACAGTATGTGCAGAGGATAATGTTTTCATATCTTTCAAATCCTACCATGTTTTCCCTTCCTTTTCTCTTTCCCATCTATTTCCCTTTATTTTACCAATGATAATGATCAAGGAGCTGCCTAGCCAGAGGTATAAAAATTCCAAGTCTAATTGTCTTCAGATCAATGGAACTGAGAAGGCACAAAGCATTTGCGGAAGCACGGCTTCCCACAGCCCTTGGTTTTAGCTACACAGCTCTAATTAACATCGCTCGATATTGAGCGTTACTTTAAGCAATGATAAACAACACTGGCTTTATCTCACTTACTCCTTTAATTGAATCAACAACCTAATTGACGTTTTTTTTTATTTTATTCTTGGTGAACAGGACATTCGATTTCTCCTCAAGTTAGATGGCGACCTTGGTGTGTAGTACAATGTGATGACCTTGACTATCAAGAAAAAAAAAAAGAACTTCAGTGAGGATAAAGTAAAGGTTTGAAGGATACTGGCTAATGTACACACATTCATATGGAGGCATATTGCGGCCACACAGGGTCAGTATTGCGCAATTATGTTCATGTTTGTTGTTATAACAATATTTTTCCAATGAGAACATGTACTTGGCTTATTCTAAATGAAGGACAAGCTCCAACCTGGGGTGTTGGGAGAAGACTAGACTGTAGCAGTGAGGGTGCCATGCTCACAGGGGACGCAATTTTCAGCCAGAATTCGAGCGTCAGGAGCCACAAACATGACTGAGCATAGTAAAGATGTGAGGGTTGAAGTGATAGTAAAGTCAAGGCACTGGAGATGAATGCTGACATTAGCACTGGTCACAAGTATAGCCAACTACATACCTGCCAGATGTGTAAATGTAACGTTTAAAGCATTTATACGTTTTACCGTGTATAATTTGTACAAAAGCAAAGACAGATTTGGGTTAAAAACGTTATAAATGAGAAATATCTTTAACTCACCATGATGTCACATTCTTCTGTTGTAGAAAAAGCCCAAGCAATCTCTTCCATGTCATTTCACCAAGGCAGCGTGATTGAAAAAATGGCACCTGGATGGAATTAATTATTTTCTTCCGGTGCATTATGGGAAGGCTTCTTTTCCTCTGCTGTAGTTTGGATGTTTGAAATGTCTGGCAAAAAGGAGATACCACATGAAATAAACTGCTTAGAAGAGAGACCCAAGGCTAGCCATAATTTCAACAGGTACGTAAGTTCATTTATATCCAGATACAAGGGAAATTCAGACAATAATGAATTCAGAAGGCATTAATAAATGTTGGTAATCTTGGTCATGGTAGATGTGTGAAGCCTTAGTAGACTGGCACAATTTGTAAATGAGTCTAGCCCACTGTGGAGTTCTTTTCACTGAGCAAGGATAGGAGATATCTAGCTTTTTTAGTATGACAGCACACAATTGAAATGACAAATGCGAGGGAACAAATGGAACAAGAAAACCTCTTCTGTGAATTTCGGTGCATGGTCGAGGAGGTACAAAATTTTGCTGTGCTTCCTTGCAGATCAAAACTTCCTGCAGCAAACTTGGCAGCCACAATTAATTAATCATCAGAGTCTTCAGAGATTCCAGTGAAAATAAGGGTCAGTGTCAGTAATTTCTCGCATGTCAAAGTGATTGATTATATAAAGAACTAATGCATCTTTCTACATATTAGCTCGATTAATTAATGCATTACACATAGATGGAATAGCATGTACCAAATTAGTATGTTGCAGTCTTTGATTATGGGGAATACCATGAATCCAAACACAGAGCAATTCAACGTGCAATGTCTTAAAAGCTACAAATATTCCACACATAGAGGAAACGTGGAATTAAGTCATTTAGAAGTAAAAATAAAACACCCAATTGGTCATCTGGATCATGTGCCAAAAACTATATTGTCAGACCAAACCAAAACAAATTATAGTAGAACAAAACAATAAAATATGTTTAGCCAAGCAGAATCTAATCTGATTTTACAAAGTATAAACTACACTTTATGCTTCATTTCCTCACTAAATTAAAGAGTCATCAATCTTAAAGTTTTGGTTTAAATATGTTGATGTTTTTTTGTCATGTTTTCCTCCCTCAAGTCTACAATTTGAGCTTTTAAGGGGCCCTTGCTTCCTTCCTCCCTTCAGTGAATGAATTTCTTTACGTCCTCGTTAACACTGCGCTAGAATTGCACTGCTCACAAAGAAGCAGATGTTTACCTTCTTCACGTTACAGGAAATTTCAATAGCATATTTTTCTTGGATCCAACCTTCATTCAGTCAAGTAACTACAGCGTAACCCTGTTTATCAAAAGCTTAATAGCATAATTGCCCAGGCCTTTTTTTTCAACTTGACTTTGTCAATGACCGAGGATTTACACAAGCTGAGAAAATGAAATTCATTATAGGGAGGAGATTGGAATTTATTTTATCAATACTGTGAAATAGTGCAAAAAATGACAAGATTATGATGAAATAAAAATAGTTATGCATGGCTACATAAAACAATTACAACTGAATTATTATCAACATCTAAGGAACGTACAGTACATTGCAACAACCTCTCAAAAACGTTTAGCCTCACGTACAGAAGCCTTTTTGAAATAGTGGATACAGTTGAAATGTTTCAAATTAATTACGTGTCTTTAAAGGCTTTTCTGCCCAATATCCTTCAATATTCATTTAGGCCTACCGAGTGACGCCAACAAATGCAACTGGAAAAACAAAAACTACATTTGGCAACGGTTTGCAGGACCTCCAAAGATTGAACACAGACACGCTACAAAAAAATGATCACAAAACACATTAATAATTATATATTTTTTTTCTAATCACTAAAAACATGCCACGATTGTCAAGGAAGAATAAACAGGAAACGCTAAAGGAGAGTGTGTTCACGGGCTATTCACTGACTGCACTCATGCTTCTCAAAATCTGAGATTGTTCAAGTTTTGTTTTGTACTGTAGGCACAGGTACAAATGAACTTAGTTGAGTATTATAGCCGGCTGGCTCAGTCTCGATCGAAATGTTTTTTCTTCCTTTTTCTTGGAAGAGCATACACATTTTTGACTGGCAGTTACATCTTTCATGTTGCGGCGGCGTTCATCATAGAAAAAAATAGTGGCTATTCATTAAAACTAGAAGCAGAAGCTGACACATTGCACAAAAGTTCAGTGGGTTTCCCTCATGTTGCTCTGTATGGAGGCCTTCAACTGAAAAGAATGAGAAACATAGACATCCTACATCAAGACCTACTGTGTGTATGTTCTGGGGGAAAAAAAAAAAACATTGCCTTGAATGAAGGCTTTTTTTTTTTTTCATGTGGGTTCTTTCATTGCTTTGGAAAATATAATTAACAAGCCTTTCATCCCCAATGACAGAAATACATATGTAGCTGTTATTATTCATGTTGTATTCACTCACATGTGGTGATTTACTAAACATTACAATAATCTTGTGATAGCACAATCAAACATAAGGTATCCTTCTTAGGGAGCGGTCACCATTGATATAGTGCAGGTTATCATTAGGGTGAGGACTCATGGACGCATGTTGACACCCTATTGCAAGCCTGACCTTATATGCTCAAAAAAAACATTGCATGCACAAATTGGATGATGTGGTCTATGCCACATCTTTGTTGTTTAATTTGCTAAACTATCGGCCTCTAATTCCCCTCAAGTGGCATCCGAGATCAAAACGCATCCACAATAACAACATCAGTGCCCATTAAACAAGTTCAGAGATGAAGTCTGGAAACCATTTGGGATTTTGTTTAACTACGCCAAATGCATTTCAATAGGAAACCTGAGCAAGACCATTTTCAATGATTCCTTGATACACATATAGAAACGGGGGCGCTGACTTTCACAGAGGCCAACCTTTAAACGTTTATATTTCGTCTCTGTGGTCTAGTAACTTTCTTTATGTTCTCAAGGCTCACCTTTAAACACACATCGGAGTCCCACAATAGTCTGTGAAATTGAAAGGTGGACCATTCGCTAGCTCGTTAAAGAATTTCTTGCTAAGTCAAACCTGACCAAATTAGTTTCAGCTTACTTTGGTTTAGGATTTTTCCTCCAAACTGAAAACGATGATTGCTATTTTTCACAAAATAAATGATGAAAAAATAAGTATATATATTTTTCCGCAAGTCAGGGAAGAAACAGCTGCATTATAATGCATTCATGATTTAATACTGTGAAAACTGGCATTTTTATTCTTGCGGCAAACATCCAAATTGCCGCCGACATACATAACTAACGGTAACCAATAACTTATCAAGTAACTTTTCCAACACTGTTTGTTGGTGAATGTCACCTCATTCTTCAAAAGTAAGTCAAACTAAGCGCAATCAATCATGGGAACTAATAGTTGAATGAACTCAGAGTGTACAAATGCACTTCACGAGACTTCTCATCTGCATTCTAAAGTTAAAACCAAAGTTCAATGTAGTGAGTGGGGGCAACATTTGTACTCGTCCAATGGAATTTCCTAGTGCTTGGAGATTCCAACACCAAGGACGCAATTTAATTAAGCAAAGCTTCAAACGCAATCTAAACAAACAGACAGCCACAAACAAGCAGCAAGCCCAATTACAGAAATGTTTATATGCAGGGCAAAGCAGCGTTTAACGACCAAAGAGTGAGTGGAAATGAAAAGAGGAAGAGGAGGAGAGTCTGGTTGCTTTGATCCATGTTTGGGAGATCCAACACAAACGCTGATGCCGATTTCAGCAGGGAGCCACAACAGACACACATGGTCCTTTAGGTAATCAAACGGCTTCATTCGGGACTTCAATTTTTAAGAAACCTTTACAAGTTAGACTCGAAATATCTCAGATGAATCATATCAGAAAGGACTGAAATTTTATCTTCCAACGTGTACAGAAAGTCTTAGGGAAAATACGTAGTTTAACAACAATACGTGTGCTCTCATGATTGCATTTTGTAACTTTCCAACTTCAAACTATCCAAAGATATTGGTGAAAGCGGCCCACCGTTCAAAGAGCCCAAGGGGCTTGACGGATTGCTGTGATTGGACGGCAGGGATGTGTGCTGTCTCCAGTTTGTGGAGGCAGACATACACAAGCCGCACCAAATGATTCCCTTTGAGGGAGCAGATGTGATGTGGTATTAGAGGGCAATATTTCAAATAAACGAAACAATAGCATCTTTTTTTTTTTTTTTTTTGGAGGGGACTTGATATTGGATTATCTTGAGCCAGTGGCCATGTCACTGTGTCTTCCTCCACAGTAGAACAAATAAAAAATACTGTAAAAAAACGGCCTCGAGATACCTACGTCCCCTCCACGTATTATTGACCCAACCAAAAGTATGTGTGAGTGGAGGGGGGGTGACACCCTTATTGGAGCGAGCAAGGAAAGTGAGTGTGTCAGTATATTGGGGCGCTCGCCTTGAAAATGTAGGCTAATTGAAGCATGAGGCATATTCATTCCAGATAAACCAACATTAATGAATATTTTCCCGCTGTCTAATTCAAATGCTATGCCTTGTAGATTTTAATGTGTGTATCTCTATTTGTGTGTGTGTGTATATGCTTGAGTGTGTTGGGCCGCGGGAGCATTAGCCTATATTCGGCCTCATTACGACGAGTGTGTTGATGGGTTGGCAAGGTTAATAGCGATTCATAATCTGAGCACAGCTGCAACCCCCATGCTTTATTAGGCTAGAATGTGTGTGTACGTATAAGCATGTGTTTAATATTCATGTTAGCTTTTAGACATGACTTTTATGTGTGCTTTTCTCTCCTGTTTGCACGCCTCTTCATGCGCCCTGTAATCTGGTTTACAGGATACATGCCACAGCCAAGCACATGGTCAATTTCCCCTCCTGGTCCTGTCATTATCCAGAGGCATAATCCTCCGTTATAATTCGGGAGACAGCTCCTGCCAGTCAGGGCGTGCTAACAGGTCAAATAAATCTCAGTGTGAAGCCCGGATTGGGTCGAGGCCCAATGGAAGTCATGTATTTTCCTCATCTGCAGTCAAAAATGTCCTTGAGGGTTGATTACCAATAAGGGTTGATGAAAAGGGCACACGTGCGAGCATGTGCGCACACACATAGAAGGGGTGATAATCTAAGAATGTTCATGCTTTGAATATTTCTCATAGTGACATCCCAAAGGAGAGGAGCAATAGAACTTGATATACTTTGCTTATGCCATATGTTGAATCCCATTAACTATTCTTGCAGGATCATTTTTTACATACTAGGAGGATCGGAAAAATCCCAGGACTAGTGTTACAAAGGATACATTTCAAACTGAAATTAGTTCACAATCCCCCTGAGCATCTGACAATTCCTGGCCGAGAAGAACATCGCTGTGCTGGAACAACCTCGGTAATGAGCGACCTCAATCCGTTTTCCCCCCTCTTTTCCCAGCTCAAAGTGACCTGTTTGAAAGATGTGAATGACATCAAGATGGCCATAATGACCGAGATGTGGCAGATACCCAAAGATTCTTTCCAGGAGGACTTGAAGGCATGGCAGAGAATGCTGGAAAGGTTACTTCCAAGAGGGAAACTTGTACTTTCTACTTTGTATTTTTGTGACATATCTCATCTATAAATGAATGAAAGTCACCTTGGTATATGGATTTCTATATTAGATTTAGGTATTTCTTTTTGACATAACATGACATGTTTCAAATAGGATTAAAGATCCTTGTTTGATATAGGATTATCACAGTTATCCACAATTCAAATGATCCCTGTGGTTTAGATCTCCCACCACAGATAATCCCGTACAATCTGCTGTGACTTGAATATGTGCAGCCATATTAATTCCTACATGTGACATATGTTGCTAATATTAAGGACCTGAAATCGTATTGTCAAAAATCAATTTATACTGATAAAATGCATTTGCTTCAGCCTTTTTTTCTGTAAGGGTTGAATGTATAACATTTTCTTAAATACTTCCAATATTTGGGGTTACGTTTTTATCAGGTTTCCAATCACCAATGTGATGCTCGAATACATCTCATTGATTGTAACACATTTCTAGTCAAAGGGACATTTCAAGTCATTCAATTATTTTCATCTCGATAGGGCATATCAGAGTTTACAGTTTTAAAAAGTTGGAATGTATCGGTAGTAGGTACAATACAATCACTCATTGATAAATTGGTAAATGTGGAATCTGAACTAGGGATAAATATTAGGCTACATTTAATTATCCATTACTTGTTAGTTTGCATAAAGAAAATGTGACTTCTGCATATTGATAAGCATGGTAAACATTTTAATAATATGTCTGTGATTATGAGTAAGCACCCAGTTTATTCTGCAATAAAGTTAATTAAAAAGGAGCAGTCAGGCAACTATCCCAATTAAAATGTTCTAAAAAACAACGTGACAATGTAATTTAACAAGCCTCAATTTTTTTCTTGACAGCACTTGTAAGAAAATGAGAAAAACAAGTTGGAGTTATTTGATCTTCAAACTTAAGAAAATAACTTTTGAGCATGTTTCCATTCCACCTTCAACATCATAAAGGTTCTTTAGTGTGGACTGCATGACCTCTTTCATATTTTCAAACGAAGCAGCACCTTCGACCTAGCCATCTGGCAAAACGATATTGGATTGCAAGGAGTAAAATGTAAACTTACCAAATGAATTTGTTTGACACGAATGCATAAAATGTGGCGTGTCATAGCGTTCTGAATCACTGACACAATAGACCATTTCAATGGGGTTTATATGTCTCGTGCCAAAATATCAACCCTCCTTGTTGCTCTGTATAAAAACGTTTTTAGCCTACAATCCACAACGACTTTGTGAAACGACGCAATTAAAGTCCCAAATGAATATGAGGGGAAAAATGGCAAAAGCCAGGTCTAAGAACAGTCCGAAGCATGCTGGAACCTCAGTAACTGTTAAATATGGACGGATTCAGTGGAATAAGAACTCTATCTCACACCTGCAGCTGACTCACAAAGATTTCAGTAAGTAATTAGTGCACAGAGTTGGAAACGTACAACTACTCTATGTGAGGCACACATTTCCCTTTTAAGTCAGCGGAGGTCATTAAAAATTGGAGCAAGCACATACAAGGAAAATGCAAAAAAGAAAAAAAAAGAAGAGGAAAAAGATAAGGAGCAAACTCGTCTTAATGCAACATCAATAGCAGGTCATTATAGAAAGTGTTGAATTTTCAGAAACGTCCACAGCTCTGCTTCTCGCCTTCTCGTGAGAAGGTATTTACAGTATAATACTAAGTGACATATAGAGGTCTTCGGAGCAGTAGTATGATTAACTGGCTGCCTCAACTCTTGCCGTGCGTATATATCCATCTCGCTTTCATTAAATGAATAATCCACCCCTTCACTCACTTGAATGTAGAGACAGAGGAGGGGGGAAAAAAAGAAAAGTTGTCTACATTTTGGAGGGCAGAGTGACATAACAATAACGAGAGAGAAAGTTACTTCGGGGCGAAGAAGGAACATTTGAACTTTCATTTTCATATGGTTGGATTAGGTTAATCCTAAACATGGAGAGAAGATTTGACAAGTGCTTTGTGGGACTCAACAAGAATTAGGGTGTTTAACATACTGGGGTCTGGGGGCTCTTTGGAAATCATAGCGATTAGCCCATTTTCATATATTGCAGAGTATCATTGCCCATCAAAGGATTAGTTTGCTCTGAATGAGGTATAAATGATCTGGATGGATGGACATGGGTTTGTCTATGGACTACAGCAATTCTATTTGCCCAAATCTTTTTTAGGAACAGCTTTTTGACCCAAATACTGTATGGGATTCTATGAAAGCATATATAATGGTAACTATAATGTAAAACTTGAGCGATGATCTCTATCACGTGCGTCAAAAGTTGAACTCTAGTTGTGAGTTTTGCATTTCCTCTGGCTTTTTTTGGGCAATTAAAAAGATGGATTTCTGTTGTTTATGACCTCATTTGGGACCGCGTTGTACCCATCATGAAAGATCAAGTCGCAAACACCAAAGGATTATTTTATAAAGTCATTAAAAAAAAAAGTCATCGTGGTTGTGGCATAAGAATAGCAGAAAAAACATTGGTCATGGACATTACAGCTATAGGATGCGTTCATACTCGGACCTTTTCTTTTCCCCCCAAGTGTGGGTTATTTGGTCAAGCGTGTAGTAACCCAACCTAAATGATGCTCAAAACAATCAACCACCTCTTCTAGATCATTGCTTCCTAAACATTTTACACCAAGGATCACCTCAATAAATACTTAGCTCACCAAGTACCTTTGTAATGACCAACATTAACTACATTAGTGTAGTAGGCTTCCATTTTTATGGTCCGGCTTGCTATTGGTTGGTTTTGATGGAATCGGTTTTCCTCTCACCATCTCACTTTCTCCGCTCCACTGGGATAACTCTGCTTCATTGTCCTTACAATGTAGCAATACGTTTTTAACATGGCAACACTATACCCTCTTCTACAGGCCATTGTTTGAGAAGGGAGGTGGTGGCAACTCAGGATCATAACAGATTAAGCACATTTCTAAGTGCATGAATTTAAATTTATTCATTTAAATCAAATAATAAAACTTCATCGACGTTTGGGGGGCTCTGAAAATATCAAAGGATTCTGTGTTTGGGTGAGTCCACCTCTGGTCAAGGAACAAGGTTTTAATCTTCGAGGTTCCATGATAATATTCAGTATGGTTAATCTCAGCGCTACATGTACCTTGGGGTAATAAGTAAAACAGATTATATCAAAACCGTTTCTTTGACTTTGACTGTAATGAGGTGCTAATTAGAATGCCTAAATGTAAAGAGTGTATGCAAACAAACGCTGCCATCATGGGAATATTTTGTTCTCATGGTGATGAGAAAAAAAATGTAGCGATGCAAATATGTTGACTCAAGGCAACCTGTGATACAAGATTAGTATCTAGCCAGTCGCTAAATAACTACTCATTACTGAATGCGGGTTGCTCAGAATTCCTGCCCGTCCGTGTGCAGTGAATCACCATCTGTTAATCTTGTCAATACAAACAATCACAGATGTGGATATTTAAATTTAAAAAAAAAAAACTACAACAGTACTCTTCAGCATGACTCTTACAGTCGGTAAGAAAAGGCAAAATATCATCATATTACAAAATGTATACCAAAAGATAACTTTCCTGCGAGCCTATTCTCAGGAGTGTTTAGGATTCTAAAGAAAAACAGTCTTATTTTGAGATGACTACACTTCAAAAAGCTGCATATTCAATTAGTTTCATGAAAATAATGCAAATAAGCCCTAATTATTGGTGAGTCGCACAGGAGCATGTTGTTCTCAGATAGTTAAATTTGAACATGATAGAGTCCTTAACTTTGCGTACAATGTCATAGTGGATTCCCTTTCGGCACCAACAACTCCTGACCTACTTTACAGACAACTTAATATGCTTTTTCTACTACCTATGCAATTATACACAAATAATTAATCCAAATTCATTCCCACCATTCAGCAGCAGACTAATCATAAAATGCCATAATAATAGGACTGTTTTCCATATTTGCCCTTGTTATTAGTCCTTATTAATGGTGCACTGTATAGTCAGCCTAAATTTTCAATATGCAATTAGCCAGGAAGTAACATTCATGGCTAATGTGCTTACCAAAGAGAGAGGAATGTTCATGAGCTGATGTTCATCTAATGAATTCGGAAGAGGCAGTCAGCGGGGGAGGTTGACTTCTTTCTGTGTGAGATGAGCCTTTCAGAAATTGAAGCTACAAGGAGATTCAGCAGCCCACAGTCATAAAAATAATTCATCCAAATTTAGTTAATGAACCTCCTCCCACATGTCCTATCTCTTTTGTCTTGCCTTTCACCTCCACCATCGCTTTTCTTTTCGGCGCGCAATCGACATCTCTGACTAACTTGCGGAACCTCCCGCTTAATTGTCTTTGTCTGTTCCTCTCTGAGCCTCTTTCTTGCTATCTACCTCTTTATCGTCTCCCCGCTCTTTCCCCTCGCCTCCGCTCCACCGGTGCCCCCACCTTAACACTAATTAGGGTAACATGAAATCATTAGGATAGCCATCACAATCTCTGCCACAGTAATTCCATAATCATTACCATGCCTCCCTCCCCTTCTTGCGGATACGACAGACTCATCAGAAGGGCTGCACTACCTGGCTCCGTTTCCAAGACACAGCAATTAGTAAAGCCCCCTTGCCAAGGATCTATATCCAAGGTAAACAATGGAACTAATGCTTCTGTGTACCTCTACAAATTACCCCAAATAAAGTGTTTGGACTGGTCATCATTCTTAAGCCCTAGCTACAAAGCGGTATGGAATGAGATTTAATCGTTTCTCACAAAAATGGACTCAACTAGGATAGTATGGTGCAAATAATGAAACTCAAGCTAACATATATGACAACTGAGGTCGATCACATGAAAGCAAATATAAGATCCTGGGCAGTGTGGTAATATTGTTGAATAGAAATAATAGTAATACAAAATAAGGGTTGTGGGTCTGTCTTAAAAAAAATATTCTATTCTGGGTCTGGTTGTCATTTTTTTTACATACATTATATTTCTGAAAAAGTATCAATTTTGATCAGAAATTCCATTTACTTCTTTGAATGTGATCAACCGTTATCCAGAGCTACATCATAATGCCATGTCTTCATTTTTGCTCCATGACTCATAGTTTTGCAAAGTGTCCTGGTTAGTAGTTCTTTGGGTGACCCTTCTAACACAAACATGGTATAAAATGTGCACATTAATATTAAAATATTCAGAAAAGTAGGGACTGTTGTCTTCTAGTTATTGCTTGTTAATGACAGTGCTGGCCATCTTCAAGATTGGACTGAACACTAAACTATACCTTAAAACCTTTAACTAAACTATACTTGTATAAGGCTATTGTTTGTTTTTGTTTTGTTCTCATATATAGTATGTTTGCTTTCGCTTAGTATTCATTTTGTATATAAATAACTTGAAATATGACAGAAAACAAGGAGGTGGGAATACATGTGTCTGTCCTTCTTCCCATTGCTTTAGAATGTCGACCATTTTGAACAATAACATCTATTGATTTTCCTTTTTTACTTCCAAACTTTTGACTTTTTTTTGTGTGCTGTGTTTACATGTTCAATAAATCAAAGTCAAAGTCAAAATGTAATGTCATACAAAATGAACAAACCAATTATGTGAGCGATGGGTTGTTTCCTGTTGGAACTTTAGCGGTAATTGCTTGAGGTTTCAAGATGATGTAATTGCACAATTAATGCATGCCAAGTCGCGGTTGCTTGATTAGTGGTAATTAGTTGATTGCAAGGAGGAGATGCTGGGAGCAAAGCTCGCATCCAATGAGTGAATAACACTACTTCTGTCTGTCAGAGATCAGACTAATGTGCTGTTGCATATGCAGGCAGAGATGACCCCTCTCCCTGCATGACTCCAGCCTGGCCATGATTCTGCATACATTATCCTTGAGTCCAGGCAGCCAGAACACCACAATTGAAAGAAGCCTGCCCTCACTGGCTCTGGGAAATTTCTCATAATCAAATTTACCTTTCCATAGGTGGCAAATTCAAAAACAACAGAGGAAGAATACTGCCAGCGGGGACACAAAGGTTAGCTGCTTTGTGCATATCATGTACAAGGTGTCAGTGGCACACACATAAATAAACTCAATCATAGGAGCTTGATTGGAATTGGAAGATGTCCATGGTGCTCACTTTCTGTCTTTCAGGCTGTATGACTGCACTAAGGCCCACTGCTAGCTCAACGTCATTTTGCCCTTTTGTTGACCTCGTATGGCTCAAGTTGCTGCATGCTTGTCACATCATGTTTAGGTTGCCGGTTTCAAGGTCTGACATTCCTTTTGGGTCATGAGCTGTAATCCTAGTGTAAACAAAGCTTCTGCCTCTGATAAAAGATAGGAATTGATTGTTATTGTCAAACAAATACTTATACGGTGACTTTGATACTCATTGGCGTTCACATAGATTGATACAAATCAATCACTGGTGATAATAACGTAAAAAAAACACTGTCACCTTCAAAATGACAGATGCATATCACAGAGTATAATTTGGTCATCAAAAAAATATGTACTGCATCAAATTAGCCAAGTTGTAAAATGATGCGAGCAACTAGCTGTTCAGTTAAAGAGTAAAAGTTTATATTCTATCACTATTCACATCTCTTATTTGAGCAATTCCATTTTTAGAATACAGTAAATGCAGAGAGAGCGAGAGAGAGAGAGAGAGAGAGAGAGAGAGAGAGAGAGAGAGAGAGAGAGAGAGAGAGAGAGAGAGAGAGAGGTAAAACACATGAATATTTAATTGTGAGGGACGCTTGACGTCATGTATGGAAACAGTATTTCTAATTGTGCCAGTGCCTGTTACAATAGAACCGACCCAGTATGAGTGCACCCCTAAAGTGGACCCATGAGACGCAAGTGCTTTTAGCAACAGAAAGCTAATTGACCTTCAGCTTTTTCCACATTCATCTTTTCCATTTCTGTATCGTTTTCTAACCTATGATAAATACGGTAGTGACATTTGGCCCAGGGATGAGAGGAGAGATTTAAAGTTGAAAAGGAAGATTTGTAGTTTCCCCTTGGTGCTGACTATTTTCCCTTCAAAAGTGAAAAAAGTGGATAAAAACTGCAATTTCCAGAAACCGCCACATACCAAAATCCAAAGTGAAATGAAAGCAAAGTGAAATTCACTAATAATTAAAAATTGATGTATAATATATTTCCAAGATAAATTACAGAATAGAAAGACCAGCAGACATCCATTCGGCAATCTCCCAAACAACTGATACAAGCATTTGAGATTCTGACAAAAGCGTAGAAATGATCTTCTCTACAGTGGCGGGATCCATGTTAATGTGAATCAAACCACGTCAAAAACCTTGCCCGGTAGGGGTGATGTTTGCGATCAGAAAATCTCCATGGACCAGGTGACACGCTCCTGGGCCAAATTAGCTATCAAGATAATAAAATCAAGCATTCATGCTGACATACATTTGCCTCTTTTTGTCCTCTACGGTGCAATTTCTGTGCCCCATCCCTCACGTCTCTGCATGCAGAAATCCACTTTCACCAAGGAGCAATGCTGTACATCAATATTTATGATCCAAAAGTTCCCATTGACCATTGCTGTGTTTGTGTGCGCACGCCTCACTGCAGTGCTTACATCAGGTAGGAGAGGATTAAAGGATGAAAGTGAAATAATGAAATGTGTTTTGTGACCTCCACAGGACAGAGAAGGGGATTTAGGCTTTATTCGGATGCCGTTTATATTATGCTAACTTAAAGAAAGGGAGTTACTGATCCCACTATTATTAGCTGGAAGCTGTAAGCTTGAATAGGCGAATAGAAAGACCTCGAGGCTGGACAGTACAGCATTTCCATTAACTTGAAAAGATATCACACTTTAATGGTCTGTGAGAAGAAACTGGTGACTACCACAAATAAGTATTAATAGAGTTCAACACAACTATGCTCATTACCGTAAAATTGTTACAAGGACTATTTAGATAATTAAGGTTTCAGTTACTCAAAATACATTGTTACGTTCTTGGATAGTATTTTTTAATATAAAATGTTCTGATCATTTTAAATGAAAAATTAAGATTTTATATTAGGCCAGCAACCACCTAATGATTATGTCTTAATCTGCCAATCAATGAGTCTGATGGAAAAAACGAATTGTCCTTTAACGCTCTATTCCTTTATTCAAAAAAAGGACATTATTTCAGAATCACACTGTAGAAAATGGACAAACATGAATTATGACTCAGAAACTGGATCTGTCCATAGAGCATTTCAGAAAATAGGCAAAAGTGTTGATCGTTTCCCAAAGTAAAAGGAAATATTTCATTTTGATTCTACAGCAAGATAATCAGTATGCAGTCGTAAAGGACTCCATCGATCAGAGAAAACTTACTGTATGGAACCTGGAATTCCAAGGAGTTGCGTGGACAATTTAAAATATTTATCTTAGTGATTGATTGTCAAAACTACGTAGATTCATTTTACAATTCATGAGTTGCACCTCTTCAGTTTTCAAAATGTAACAAGTTAAAAGTTCCACATAATACACTGTGTCTCTACATCTGTATTTTAACATGTTATCACAATGTGTTAATATGTAAAAAGAGAAGCATCCACCTTGCCTTGAGAATTGAGTTCCTTGTAGTAAATCAAATAATCTTTGCCCAATGAAACAAATGGAAATGCCATGAATCCATTCCATCCAAACAGATTAGCATATGTACATATGTACCTTTTCTTCTCCAGCATGACTGTGACAAATACTGTAAACCAGGCCATCTCTCCACCATCAATCACCTCTCACATATGTTCTTTAAAATGAATGGACAAAAATCCCCCAAAAAGAGTGAAATTTCCCAATATTAGCCAGTTTCACTTGCTGCTTCGTAATGGGTGGATGTACTAATACTTACTTTAATTCCCCTTGTACTTAATTCCTATGAACTAAAACGATGTTCTGCACAAGGTCAGGGAGGTTGAAGATAGTTTCCAGCTTGTTTATCAAGACAGGCGAGATGATGATAAAAGCTACAAAGACTTAACCGTTTTTTAATCCAATACATTTGGACTGTTTCATTATGTGGTAGGCCAGTAACAAAAGGCAAAATGCAAACCAAATGTCTCGGACCACCAGTAAGCCTTGTGGTGAGGTATGCTTTGTTCAATTGTTGACAGCACAGGAGTTGGGTAACAGAAGCAAATTTCCTGGAACAAGCCTGTTGTCAGACTTTCAAGTTGTCACTCTACATCAGAGGAGATGACAAAACAGAGAAAATCCTACTCAATGCATCATTCTTTTGGGAGACAAGGGAATATTAGGTGCCTTACAAGTTATTCTCTGAATTTTTTAAAATACGACAAAATGCTCTCCCTCTCTCTCTCTTTCCACACATTTTCAGTATATCCATAAATGGTGCACCAATGCACCTTCAATGGATGAAAGCACCAGAGGCTGTTGCTTCTTTCCTTCTCCTCTTGCCATTAATTCCATGGGGAGGAGAGTTATTGATGCCAACTTGACCTGGCTGGTTTGCATATTCATGAGGAGATGGAGAAGAAGGGCGCAGCATGTTCCTGCTCTCTCTTCACCTCTTTCTGTCTGTCACCCAGTCGCCTTCTCCCCTTTCTACCAGACTCCCCAGTACACGATGAGGCTGACAGATAATAACCGCCCTCTCCTCACTCTTGAGTATTACTTTTGCCAGTCAGTACATGTATTTGGCAGCTGTAGGCAGAAACACAATCTCGGTTTAATGAGCAACAACACTTCTGTGCTCTCTTGATATGGTGCTTTTCTCCCAAGCCGCACCCATTGAGAAAGCGGGTCTGAGCCTCAGTTTAAAACAAACCGTTCGCTCAAATATGTTTATTGGTTGTGATGTCACTCTTTGGTGGCGGAAGCTCATCCTCATTCAAAATGGCAGTTAAGACAATAGTTTCTCCTCAATCAGCATCAAATCAGTTTTGAACAAGCAGAAATAAGGCGGCATTGTGGATGGATGACTGATTAGCCCATGCACCTCACAGTGCAGAGGTTGTGGGTCCGATTCTGGGCAGTATGTTTACAATATTAGTAAACACCAAGGTAAGTATAATAACGTAAAGATGTATAGCTAGTAGTGACGTTTCGTACCACCAATTTCTTCTTTTCTTTGGGTCATGCTTCGTACTGCGGTAGGCCCATGTTTGTGGTAATCAAACAATGGTGAGAAAGATTTAAATGTTAACCACAGAATGGGACTTTTGGTTCATCCGAGTTGAAATTCAGTCTTCAGCTTGTTCTAATAAGAAAACTGATCACTTAGATTCCATTCCCTGAGGGTTCCATGAATTTTCTAATTACTATACACGGAGGTGGGCTCACAGGCCAAAAGACAGAATGCAAAACTAGAGCGAATGAGTAAGAAGCAGTAG